>NC_140583.1:221006622-221658891 GCF_964204655.1 Triturus cristatus | reverse complement strand
GCCCAGACCAGAATTGCACATATATCAGTGTCCAAATAGGTAAAGTTGGAGACACTCGATAATGCAATATTCTGAAGTTTATTATCCAGGGAGGGATGACCCTATTTCTTGTTAGATGACGAGCAGATCCAATGTTTGTCAATGTGAGGGACTTGTAGCTTTCTTGGCTCTCCATAGGTATTCCACATAGCACCTAGACACACGGTATTGTAGAGAAGGAGGTAGCACTGCACCCACACCCATTCATGGAATATGGTCTGTAGTCTCTGGTTATGGGCTATGTTTTGTGTATTGGTGTGTAACACTCAGTGTGAACAATTAGAACACATAGTTTACACTGTACACTATACTGATACATAGTGATCATAGCCCAAAGTCTATAACTGTACACTATGTTCCATGTATGTCTGTGTATGATGCACGGAATACAGCATCTGTACACAGTGCAGAAGATTAAGGCACACATTTCTTCTGTGCATTGTGCAATACACACCACTGATGTGTTGAAAACACCTTATAAAGAGCAGAACCTGAAATCTTCAAGCATGGGCTGTGGTTGTGACAGTTTTTTGATTTGCCCTAGTGCTTCTGGGATCACCTTTGCCATCGTATTTGCTAATGTTAACCATAGTAGTACCAAGCGGTGCCCATCTGATGTGTAGAGTCTCACTTACGTGTTTGATAACAGTACGTAGTAATTCTCCAAATAATCCCAAAAGCTTATTTTACTGTAAAATGAGGTTTCAGTTGGGTCATCCAATTATTTTGGGATGGGTCGTTCAAATGTGGTGGATCCTGTGGGCATTTCTCTAAAAAGAACAAATGCCCTCTCCAACTTAGGTGACATTTTTAGTCATTGGGCCCCTCCTCACCATGACACCATGAGGGTCTTAGCGTTCTTAGCTGTGGACCCCCCTCAAGAACTCTATGAGGAATCCTGGAAAGCCTACTTTCCTGCTGGTCAATTTACTGGGATGTGAAGGAGATAAAAATGTCTTCTGGATGGATAAGTAATAAGAAAGTTTTTTATGCTGCCCTATCACATCAACGAAACCAAATGCCCAAACAACTCTGGTAAATGTAGTTTCCTAGTGATGTGTTTTTGAACCTTAGCTGTTATCTCTCTACTAGTCCATGGCATTCATCAGGAGGTGGTCTCAACCCCATCTATCATATAACCTGGATCAGAGGTGTTGGAAGGTGGGTTATTGGAAGGTGTAGGCAGGGTCGGACTGGGATCGCAAACCAGCCCAGGCAATTACGTCCAACCGGCCTCCGGGGGCGAGTGGGGGAACGCTGCTGCACTTTTGCTACAAGGGGCCAATTTGCAACACTAGCCCCCAGCAACAAAAACGACCTCCACCGGTACAAAACTGGCCGCAACCCTTGCGGCCCACTGGGTAAACGCCCGGTGACCACTACAGCCTGTCCGGCCCTGGGGGAAGGTAGGTGCCTAACACCAGCAATAATGCCACCAACACAGTACTGAATCCTAAATAGGATCTCTATTAATTAGTCCCTTACTCAACCCTTGGTAGCTGACACGGAGCAATAAGGCTTAACCAAGGAGATAGGCATGTAAAGCATTTTAAAACACCATTACAGTAAATAAGAGACACAACACATGAAAAAAAGCCACACACATTTATAAAAACAGGTAATATTTTTATCTTTAAGATGACACTAAAACCATCAAACTCCAATGTAGGAAACTGGAGATATGGATTTTTTAATATTCAATACTTTCTAGTGCTAAGAAACAAATAGCACCCCTTTCTGGACATCTGGTTGTGCTTAACCGGGACAATTTCGAGGCCAACCTTTATGAAGCCCTGCTTGGATACCCCATGTGGTAGATTTTACCTATACACTAAGAAACTTTTCTGGAGCTTTTTCTGCCGGGGGCCCTTGATGCTCTCCACCAGTGTGGATTCAGTGAGGGTTAGCTGGCTTGACTTTCCGTGAGCTGTCAGTCAAACTCTGGAAGTTGGCCCTTCGGAGCAATTCAGCAGGACGAACCTGAGATCTGGAACCCAATCCCTTGTTCTGAAGCATCTGTTTAACTGACAAATTCCTTGGTGTAGACGGCAGACAGCAACTTTGCGGCTGAACACCTAGCATCTTTCAGAGATGGGGCCCACACAACTTTCTCTGGCCTCTTCTTCTTAGGAGTGAGTTCTTTCAAAGGAGCCACAATGGTCTCATAGTTCTGAACACACCTTCTATCATACCAAGTCAGTCCAAGGAAGGCCATGACCTGTGTCTGGGCAATGGAAGCTGCCCAGCACAACTTGGTTTGAATTGCGGCCTGAAGAGGTTGTACAGGACCTTCACATACAAGGTGGCCCGGGTGCACCCCAGAACACTTCCCTATTTGGCATGGCCTTAATATTCAGGCCTACCTGCTGCATGACCTGAAGCACTTCCCTCAAGTGATTAAAGTAATCCTCCCAGGTAGAACTGTATACAGCTTTATCATCCAGGTAAGCTGCACTGAACTGCTCCAACCCAACTGGGACCTTGTTCACCAGCCTGTGGCAGGTGCATTCTTTAATCCAAAAGGCATCACATTGAACTGGTAATGTCCCTCTGGGGTAGAGAATGCTGAGTGAGGGCAATCTGCCAAGACCCTGAAGTTAATTTAAATGTACTCAGGTACCTAGCAGCCCCTAACCTATCATTGAGCTCATCAGCTCTACGTATAGGGTGGGCATCTGTCTTTGTGACTGCAGTTAGTCCTCTGTAGTCCACACAAAACCTCAACTCCTTCTCCCCCCCCCTGGGGATTAGGCTTGGGCACCAATGCCACTGGGCTAGCCCATGGACTGGCAGAAGGATCAATTACCTCCAGCTCCAGAATATTAGCTACCTTAGCATTGATGCTGATTATGACATGGTCTTACAACCTGTACAGTTTACTTTTGACAGGTAAGCTGCTACCATTGTCAAAGTGATTCACACACCAACCAGTGACACCAAGGGTCAAAGGGAACAGACCAGCAACCTGCCCCAGCATCTGATTGAAGTTTCTGTGCTGCTGGTCTGTCAGTTTGGGAGAGAATACAACTCCCTCCACTGACTCATCTTGCACATTGTGGGAGAGGAGGTCAGGCACTGGCTCAGCCTCCTCCTCTCCACCCTCATCTGTGACCAACAACATGCTTATGTCTGCCCTGTCATGGTAGTGTTTCAATCTGGTGACATGCAGGGCCCTGTGAGGGTTCCTGGGGGTGTTCAGGTCTACCAGATAGGTAACCTCACCCTTCCTTGCAATGATTGGATAGGGTCCAGTCCACTTGTCATGGAGGGCCAAAGGAGCTACAGGCTCCAACACCCATATCAATTCACCCAGAGCATAGTCAGGCATTGTAGCCTTCTGATCCTACCGGTGCTTCTTGAGCTCCTGGCTGGCCTCCAGTTTCCTACTTGCCTTGTACATGTACTGCGCCATGCGAGATGTTAGTCCTAGTACATAGTCATGCACACTGTTCTCAGCTTCCTTGAGAAGCTTCTCCAAAGACTCTCTCAGCAAGCTGTAGGGCCCCCTCAACAGGTGCCCAAACAACAACTCAAAGGGACTGAACCTACCCCTTTTTGTGGGACCTCCCTGTAGGCCAACAGTAGACATGGAAGGAGAACATCTCATCTCCTCCTGCGTTTGTCAGACAACCCATTGATCATGCCCTTCAGGGATTTGTTGAACCTCTCCACCAGACCATTAGTCTAGGGGTGATATGGGGTGGTGAACTTGTAGGTAACACCACATTCATCCCACATCGCTTTCAGATAGCTGGATAGGAAGTTGGTGCACCATCTGAAACAACCTCTTTTGGAAACCCCACTCTAGTGAACACACCCAGTAGTGTCTAGCCACTGCAGTAGCAGCAACTGTATTAAGGGGTATTGTTTCATGGTAGCTTGTGGCATGGTCCACTACCACCAAGATATCCTTATTCCCTGATGCAGTGGGTGGCTCTAAAGGCTATCCCCCTTTCTTCAAGGGACCACAGAGAGCCCTGCACATGGTAGCTGGTCCTCCCCCCATCCACAGGAAGAATGAACCTGGTGCTAGAAGAAATAGAAAGAAGATCATCACCCTCTGAAAGTGGCTAGAGGCGTCACCCTTCCCATCAGTTTCTGGAGCTGATCTTTTTCCAGGCCTTATGGGACCTCACAAACGCTGCCTTCCTAAACTTGTTAGTAGCAGGTAGCCCCCTGGCCTTACACACAACCCTATGCTCAGCCACTCTGAGTTTAGTTAGATCCAGCTCAATGATATCCCTAGGTTAGGATCATATCAACTACCAATCAGACTTACAACAAATTAAAAACAAAACAGATATTCAAGGGTCTGAATGCTCCTAGATTGTCCTTTTCAGGCTTGGGTTTCAATTACCACAATGTCCTTGTTCAACCCCTTAAACCTCCACTGGATGCACTCCAGGATGGGGACCCTGGCTGGAGAAGGGCCAATTAAGCTCTTTTAACCTGTAGCTGCAGAAGTCCACTCTTTACTCCTTCTTGTAGCAAAGGAAAATCCTCAGAGCTGTAGCCCCAGATATTCCAGCAAGCGCAGTCTTCATCAGGCAGGCCCTTGGGTGCACATCAGGATACCAGCAGGACAATCATCCTTCTTCGTGTAGTTTCAGGCAGCAGATCTAAGAGGCTCTGCACTAGTCCAATAGGCAGTCACGGCTCGCAATTCTCGTCGGTGGGGGGTCGCGCAGGGGTTATCGCGAGGGGGGGGGGGTAAAATAAAAAGAAACCTTACCTGACCGGGTCTCGCGCCGCCTCTGCTCCTGGGCCGGGTCCCACGCCACCTCTGCTCCTGAACAGGAGCAGGCATCCTCCCTTCCCTCCTGTACGCCAATCACAACGCTGCAATGGCAGCGTTGTGATTGGTGCGGAGTCCCGGACAGCGCTAGCACCAGGCAGGGAGGCCATTTTCTCTATGTAGGCTGCATGCAGCCTACATAGAGAAAATGTAGAGTGTGCATGACTGCTTTGGTCAAACAGTTAAGGTACTCAGAGTGGTGCAAGCCACTCAACCCCGATCCGCCCACCCGCCCGCCGGCCCCCAACCAAATATATCCTCCTGCCCGCCCCCAACCAGGCATACCCCTGCCTTCTGCTTTCTCGCAGCACATGAAGCAGAAAATAAAATGGTATTTCAAATACCATTTTATTTTCCGCTTCTCGCACTGCGAGAAAGCAGTGGGGCGGCGCTCCTCGGCCCTAATGGAGGAGCCACCGCTGCCAATAGGTTCAAGGCAACACCCAAAGCATGACCACTCCCTCCAAAGTGAGGCATAATCATCTCCCAGAAAGCACTACGCAGAGCATAACGAACTAACTAAACTAACTCTCAGTGTGGCTCATTTCCATAGCTCTCCACCCCTAACATCTGCAGATTCCTTCCTTAAGCCTCCTATCTGGCTCTGTCAGAGGGGATGGGGGTAGGCAGACCTGGAATTCCCTGGCAGTCCTGTACCTCCAGTGAAGCCTCATGCTTTTACGACCCCTTACCCCCTGCTCTGGCATTCTTGTATAGCAGAGCCCTCTCCAGCAGATAGTGTCTCCTCTGGGGAGCCACTTATCAGCCTGGCTAATCCTGTTAGCTCTGACCAATTAGGGAAGACTTCAGGAAGGCTGAATTTTGGCTTACAGACAAGGACGTCTTATAGCTTCTCTTCTGTGAAAGTTAGGATAAATTCAACAATGGAATATTGTTGGATTTATCAATACCAGTCCATTCAGTCCTTGAATGGTATTTTTTCATATTTTCCTAGCAATAGTTATTCATCCATAAAACATTGCGGATGACACGCAGCTAAAACTGTCCTTTACCAAGGACCCTAGCCTGGATGCTAATAAATTTCAGGAGGACTTGGCCGCCATTGCAGCCTGGATGGAAGCTAACTGCCTCCAGTTGAACTCCACTAAATCTGAGATCCTCCTACTAGGTAGAGACTCACACCTTTGGGGCAGCAACTAGTGGCCCCCGAAGCTAGGCGCACCCCCCTGGCCAAAAGCCGTCGTAAAAATTCTAGGCATTTGTGTTGATAGCGCCCTTTCTTTCGAGGACCACGCCAAGTCTGTGGCAGGGACCTCCTTTGGTTTGCTGCGTGGCCTTAAACCCATACTGTTTTTTTTACTCCCACGCCTGCCAGCTGGTGGTCCAATCTACGGTTCTGGCTAGGATGGACTATTGCAACGGTCTGCTGCTTGGCTCCAATAAATCTGTGAATAAAAAGCTGCAGCGCACTATGAATGCGGCAGCTCGCACGCTGTTTGCCCTACCTAGGCACTGTTCGGGCTCCGGCCTTCTGCGTCACCTTCACTGGCTGCCTATTGAGCAAAGAATCCATTTTAAAGAGCTTTGCTTTATGCATAAAATCCTTGCAAGCTCAGGTCCAGCGATTCTGAGCGATCTTTGTCATCTTTACATATCGAAGCTCGGCCAACCTCCATCTGGCACGTGTTGCTCGGTTCCATAGAACAAGAGCAGGAGGGCGTTCATTCCAGGTGCTTGCAATGACTCTGTGGAATTCTCTACCACTTTCCATCAGAACCTACCCTAACCTTCTATCCTTCAGAAGGGCGGTGAAGACCTGGTTTTTTCAATGATCAGTAGTTTCCTCTCCCACCTTCTCTTCGGCCAATTTGCGCTGGGACGTCCCTTTGCCGGGACAGTCATGAGCTTTACAAATCTGACATAACATAACATTGCCATGTTTTCAATTGGTAGAATGAAATGTGCCATTTCTTTATCACCAGAGTTGATGAAACTCCTTTCGTAAAGCCCCAGCTCATATTTACAGGACCTCCACCCCAAGAACACCTCGTGGAGACCTGGGGGGTTATGAATATGCAAAAACAATTTTGGGTATTGTTTCACAGTGCCCACTTCACCAAAGACGACTTAGTAATGAATTTCCTAAACTGAGGAAAAATAACATGGAGAGCTTTCACTCACCATGGTTTATAAAACCTCTTTTATAGGGACGCTGCTTATAATTACTGGACCCTCCACCCCTGGAACACCTAGGGGAGACCCTGGTAATACCCAAAATGTAAAAATAAGGTAGATTATCACTTTCACAGTTCCCATACCACCAATGTCAAGTTTGCAGTAAATTATAATTTTAAAGGCAATCCGGCAACACAGGGCTGCATTTAAACTGACCTCAGGCTCTCAGACGTGCACACATGCAAGTGCAACAACGGCTGCTGGCCTATAAGCTGCTATGTCCTCTGATATACGAGGGACTTATGTTTCTTTTTGTCCCTTAGCGCTATTATCTACTAGGGACTTATAAGGTAGTTCCTGACACTTATAAGTTTATGTCAATGCCTGTGTTTGTGTTTAACATAGCATTGGCCCTGGGACTGGCTAGCAGAGCCCAGGGCACAGTCAGAGTCAGCTACCACCAGTGTCAGTCAGCACACAAAAAAAGGGGGTGAACAGACCAAAAAGGGGGACTTTCTAACAAGAGGCAAGTCACACTTATGTCGGTCATAGAAGGGTAGAATGGAAAGAGAAATAAAAGAAGTTATAATGAAATGCATTGACAAACTACAGGCATGCTTCAAAAGTAAAGCTATTTCATGCTTAATTTATTATGCGTAACTTATAATTTGCTTGTGTGGCAGGTCGAAAAATTAGCACTGAGGCCGACGCACAAGTGGCCTACCTATTTCTTCAGAGAGGATGATTCACAAGCATTTTCATTGCCCCATTGAATATTGCACAAATGCATACATATGAATGATACACAAAATAAGCTTATTTCTTTCATGACACAACGGTCTCACTTTGTTAGTAGGGAGGGAGTGAGCTCATGGCCAAGTGCTCTGAGTTAGAAGCATGATTTATAAGTGCACTTTAAGAGCATACGAGAACAGTGGAGGGAGTGTTCCTTTGTTAGTACATAACAAATTATGTTTTCCACAAAACATAATGTTAATTCTTCAAAACCTTTTGACAAGTTCACATTACAACCTTTTCCACCTTCCTCCTCTCAGTCTTTACCCATATGAGTGGCGAGACACATAATCTTGGGTGCCCTTTTTTCAGTATTTTACACACACACATGCATGCACTCGTGTGCACACACACACACACACACACACACACTCACGCATGCACACACAATATCAGTTTTGCCACTCCTCCATTCAGATGACCAGCTTTTAGTTTTCACCGCAATGCAAAATTTGGCAATGCGAATATGCCTGGTTTTAATGTGTTGCTGGGTACACTCTCACCGAAACTCTGCTCACCTTGCAATGACCCTGACAGAGAATTCTACTTCTGGTGCACTGGAAATAACAGTGGGATGCAGAAAAAAGAGTCTGCCTACTCTGGTACAATGAATCATGAGCACAATAAAGAGTGTGTGAAAACACAAACAAAACATGTGGAAGGGCATGTAGGTCTGAAAGAGAGAGCTGATCTACCCAGGACAAGTGCCAGCAAGTGTCCTGTGCACCATGCAAAGTGTCTTACAAAAGATCTGGTTACCTGTTGGTAACCTGAGGAGGAAGTCCAATTGGGATTTAACTGAAGAGAGCGGTGTTAAATATTAGTCACATACTGACTTATGAAGGTGACAGATAATATATTTAGACAAGCCAAGCAAGGCTGCAACCCTACAATACAAACAGTATGAGATGGCTGCCTGGAGCACCAACCATTTCACTTTAAGAAAGAGGCAATGAAGAATTGTCCTTAAACTATGAAACAGAGGTTCAGTTCTAAGGTTAATTCCCTAGAACCAACAACTCCTCTTTATCAACATTCAGCTTCAAAAGAAATAAGTTTATGAGGAAGGGAAACATCAGTTTTACTACCACTCTGTTGTATAAGGAATTGAACATCAATAGTGCAGTAAAAATAGGTAAAAACCAAAAGAACAAATTAAAACAAATAAAAGGGTTGATGATCATATTTGCGTTGAAATGTCTTGTGTCTCACCTGTAAAAAGAAATATTAATTTAATTCACAAACAACTACATACTATGCATGGAATTATAAATGTATGTAATGAACTTGAGACCTCTTTGGCACCCCCTGAACTAGAGAGCTGTTTAAGAAGGTCTATAGGTGTTAAATGATGTATAGCCCCTCCCTAGGGGGTTCATCAAGGAGCTTGCAATGGGAACAGGGCCAGACTGGCTGTAGCGGGCATCGGGTGTTTCCCTGGCAGGCTGGAAATGTGGAGGCCAGTTTTGCAGCAGTGGGGGCCGGTTTTGTTACTGGAGGCCGGTTTTGCAGAGGTGCTGCAATATCAGAACCCAGTAACAAAAGCAGCAGTGCTTTACACTTGCATCCCCGGGGGCTGGTCTGACAAAATTGCCAGGGCTGCTTTGGGTTCCCAGTCCAGCCCTGAATGGGAAGATATTCCTACTGCGGTCCTGTTACATATGTCACAGAGTTCACAATATAAACCGAAGTCCTAGTGGATTTGCCAAGGAACTCACAATGTAAAAACTTGTCTCTCAGCGTATTGAGGCAGAGCAGTCCAAGACTGACTCCGGCAGGTGATATAGGCTGGAAACTCAGAACTGAGAAATGCACAAAAATAACACATAATAAGTCAATTGCCAAGCAATGATTTGTATTTAAAAAGAAAAGGTACTTTAATGCACACACAACTGAATACTATACTCAAAACAATACATATTTACAGGATTTCAGGTGGAACCCCTCCTTTAGGAGCACTGAAAACTAACCACAGTCCAAATCATGTACCCTAAAAGAATATCCCATGGTATATTTAAAAAGGTTGTATGATAGAACGATGCATTCCATTACTACGCATGCTCTTACAATGCTATCATTACTATGGATGCGTATTTACCATGCATGCCTTTGCAACGAAACATTTCATTTTAAGGGCATGTATGTTGAACGCATATGCATGGTAAAAATTTGACAGGTAAGTGTTAGAAGTGGGGGTTTCTAGTTGGCAATGGTTCGCATCTGTGTCCAAGTAGGGACCCTTCTTCCTAGTCAGGGTAAGGGGGATACACTGTTAAAATAACCCCTGCCCACCCCTAAGGTAGTTTGACACGAGCAGACAGGCTTATCTCAGAGGCAGTGTTTAAAGCACTTGTGCATACATGCAGTAACACATTGAAACCACTACAAATGGACACCACAACAGTTTAGAAAAATAGCAAATCGCTTATACGACAAGACCAAAAACGGCAAAAATCTAACATACAATACTGTAAAAATAGGTACTTTGCAAGATGACCTTTAAATTGCAGAAATACAGTTCTTCCAATTGCATATTGGCACTGAACAGAAGTGGCAAAGTGTCCAAAGCATCTAGACCTGCAAAAACGAAGTCCAAAACACGGTAAAATAACAGAAGGCAAAGGTAAAAATACAGTGAATCCCATGCAAAGGATGCCAGGTCTAACAGTAAGTATAACCCATATATATATATATATATTATCTACTGGCGGTCGCCAGTAGATAGTTATAGTTAGGACCGTGTTTCCATAGGAAATCCGCAACATTCTATTTGGAATAACTTTGGCGCCGGTTGACGAATCCTCGCGAAATTTTCAAAATAGGTGGGGCGCTCCGCTCCGCTCCTACCCTGAAAGTCTCGGGGGGATTCATCAAGCGGGGGCTGAGAAAAAAGGGGGGTCCCAAAACGCGTTTTCCCCATGCAATTTTCCATAGGGTCCTTTAGTCCAAGGTACAGCCCGAACGGCTGAACAGAATTACTTGAAATTTGGCAGAGAGGTAGTCCTCGGCTCAGGGAAGTGCCGCTTGCAGGTCTGGTGTCAATCTGTTCAGTAGTTCCTGAGAAAATCAAAAGTAAAATCATATATATATGTGGGCGGAGCCTAACCACAGATCTCATCCTGAGATCTGATTGGCTGTCAGCACTTCATCCAAGAAGTGTTGGCAGCCATCTTGGGACCAATATACATGATAGCACCTCATTAAAAAGCATTGCATTTAATAGAAGGTTTTAAGACTTTAGTTACATTATAAATCATTTGTTGATGGTACCATACTCATTTTAGGAATTGTGGTATGTTCTAAGGTGATTTCACCATGTGAAAAAGCCTTCTGCTGGGATATCATGATTGAGAGAAAAATATTTTCTCATGCTTTTCTCACAGAGGTTTGGAAGGTGATCTATAAGCTAAACTGAGAGCTTATTTTCTGTAAATTCACATTATCTTTCTCAGTCATGTGAGAATGAAGTCTGACATTCTCAGTAAAACATGTACATCCAACAAGGGCAGAGACTGTCAGTTGATTCCTTTGTGTTCTACTGCAGCTTCCCAGAGTGTTCCAAAGAACAACTAGAGCGCTAACAGTCCTACTTATGATAAACGTATGGCACACCTGAAGCCATCTTGCTTGGATTAAAGTGGTAACTCTTAAAACATTTAATTTAAAAAGGAACAAAATGAGGGGGTTCATTTTTCCATAAAAAGTATGATTAGTGCTGCAGAAAGAAAAATTAGGGCACATTTTGAGTGACTTCTCAAATCCTCTTCTATTTCATTAAAAAATTCTGACATGCAGACTGAAACATGCACTTTCAATACCAGCAGCAGTTTTCCCTGGTGAGCAGTAGATTTACTACAGTGATCTAATGAGCAAAAAGAGTGCTAACATTCTGAATTTATGGCAAATGTGTGACACATCTGAATGCCTTCTTGATGTAATCAAAGTAAAAAACTGAAAGTATTTCCTACAGAGGAGACTGCAGTAAATGAGGAAATTAGGAAACTTCATAACAAATAAGTCTCCCAAGATGGCCACCAGAGACAAAAGAGCCCAAATGTAGCCCAAATATCACCCAGATGTAGCCCAAGTATAGCCCAATGACAGAATGTCCCAGAGTGTTCTTAAAAACAACTAGAGCACTTACTGTCTTCATTATGACAAAAGTATGGCACACCTGAAGCCATCTTGATTGGAATAAACTGGTAACACTTAAAACATTTAATTTAAAAAGGAACACAATGAGGGGGTTCATTTTGCCATAGAAATTATGATTGATGCTGAAGAAAGAAAATGAGGGCACATTTTGAGTGACTTCTCAAATCCTCTTCTATTTCATTAAAAAATTCTGACATGCAGACTGAAACATGCACTTTTAATACCAGGAGCAGACTTCCATGGTAAACAGTAGTTTTACTACAGTGATCTAATGAGCAACTAGAGTGCTAACTTTCAGAATTTATGGCAAATGTGTGACATATCTGAATACCTTCATGATGGAATCAAAGTAAAAAACTGAAAGCATTTCCTACTGAGGAGACTGCAGTACATGAGGAAATTAGGAAACTTCATAACAAATAAATCTCCCAAGATGGCCACGGGAGACAAAAGAGCCCAAACGTAGCCCAAAATCACCCAGATGTAGCCCAAATATAGCCCAATGACAGAAGTGTGCAAAATACTTATTATTTTGTGTTTTTGCAGTGTTATATAGTGCAGACTTGTCAGGTATTGGAGTGCTTTACATGAGCATTGGTTACATCACACAAGAACAAATTCATTTTGGTTGTAGACATGGGGAGACTAAGTGATTTGACCAGAATCACAGAATGTCGAGCTGAAGCAGAAACTCCAACCTGGTTCCCCAGTTGCAAAGTCTGCAGTTCTGGAAGTAACACCACATCCTCTCCCCTAAGTGCAACATTTAATCAAGTGGTCAACTGGATAAAAAACATAAAGGTAACAAATAATTTAAAAGTGCTTTGTCGCTATTTGAAAACTCAGAAAATATGTCCTTATTTTAGTCTTTTAGAGCACTAACCATAATTTTGATGTCAATAAGACCCTCTCATATATGTAATTTCTAAAGGAAATGCTCTAGGTATTACAGTTTTGATTACATCAAGATGACGTCAGGCGTTCCACACTTTTGTAAGAAATATAGAATGTTAGCAATCTAGTTGTTCATTAGGATACTGTTGAGAGGCAGAGGCCAGGGGCACGGACTCTGAAAATTGAAGGCAGGTAGGAGGGTGCAAAGGCAACAATTTAACCACACTGAGCAGGCAGGAAGGGCCGTGGCAGCACAACAGACTATGGAGGGCAGTGGAAAGGGGGGCAGGGACAACAAACCAACAATACAGGACTTGCAAGAGAGGCTGTGGCAATGTAATAGACCATTGTGGGCAGAAGGAAGAGGCAATGGTAGTACAACCATACATGCCAACAAACCCGATTCAGCCTGGAAACGTCCAATGTTTTTAAGCTCAAATGGGCTTTATTTGATCTGTCTCCTGTCTACAATCTCCTCTTTTTCAATGTAACTCAAAGGGGAAAATCAATACCCCAGTTTTTTTTCAAAATCTCCCTCTTACCAAGCTCAAAATGTTCGCAAGTATGGTACATTGGATCATGGAAGGAAATGGGGTAGGGACATGGACTTGGATAACAGAGGACAGGAGGGACATGGAGAGGTGCACCAAACTGACCCTGCAGGGCAGGCATCAGGGCTTGCAGCAGCACAATACACCACACAGGGCATGCGGGACGGGAGTGCAGCACAACAATCCATAGAAAGCAAGAGGGAGGGGACAGGACCATGCACATGGACAACAGAGAACAGAGGGGCAAGAGGCAATGGTAGCTAGCTGACCATAATGGACAGACAGGAGAGAAAGCTGCAGCATAACAGACCATAAAGGGCAGGAGGGACGGATCAGGGGCATTACAATGGAACAGACAAGCCAGGAGGGAGGGAGTGGGGGTCTGCACATGTAAACAGAGGGCTGGGGGCAAGGGGGCAGGGCAGGAGCAGCAAGATAGCCATGGAGGTCAGGCAGGATGGGCACTAGAAGCAAGACACACCATGAAGAGCAACAGTGAGACTGTGATGGCATACACATAGACTATGGAGGGAAGGTGGGAGGGGGTCAGGGGCAGCTAACTGACCACACAGGGAAGGTAGGAGGGGCCATGGCAGCACAGAAGACCATGCATTGCAAGTGGGAGGGTTAGTGGCAGCACAATGGCTATGATGGGCAAGAAGGAGGGTGCAGGGGCATGCATAAAGGACGATGGAGGATAGAAGGGAGGGTCAGGACCTGTGCACAGACAAGAAAGTTCAGGGGAGGGGCCTCGCAACAGACCGCACGGGGCAGGCAGGAGGAGCAGTTGCAGCATAACAGACCAGGGAGGACAGAAGGGTGTGGCAGTTCAATAGACCATGTAGGACAGGAGGAAGAGGATAGGAGCATGGCATGTGGACAGGCAGGGTGGAGGTGGCAGGGACAGGTTACAGTCATCTGACAATGCTAGGCAGGTGGGAGGGGAGTGGCAGCTCAACAGAACACTCAGAGTAGATAGGAGTGGCAGGTCCATGGAACATGGTGGGCAAAAAGGATGGAGCAGGGGCATGCACAAAGACATCGGAGGGCGGGGGAAGGAGAATAGGGGCAGCAAGCTAAGCACATAGTTTAAGCAGGAGGTCAATGATGGGGCATAGAATTGGGCAATGGAGGGCAGGAGGAGTGGACTGGTACATCATACTAAATTGAGGGCAGTGGCAGCACATCAGACCATGCATGGCAGGAGGGAGGAGGCTAGTCGATGGATTCACACAACAGAGGATAGGGAGGAGGGGGATGGGGCAGCAAGCTAACTGTTCAGAGAAGGCGGGTATTAGGAACTTTATTGTTTATAAAACGTGTGTCTGTGCGAACTACTTAACATATGAACAAGTATGCAGCATAATCTCACTTTTATTCAGGAAGAAGAGGACATTTGTGACTGTGACTCCGGGCTCACTTGGCAGAAACACCCCCTGACCCTCCACCCCCTATCGCAAAATGTAATGCCCGTGAAAAGGGTAGGTGAACACAGTGTTATATAGAACATAGTCCTGAGAGCACGATTGAAAATGAAAATTAGATATAGTGTATGGTATAAACTATGCACCAAAAAGTGTGATATAAGATGAACCGGGCGTGAAATATAATATGCAATACATTGTGCGCAATGACAGATTCATTGGAGAGTGCGAGATAGCACAGGCACTAGCGCGTGCTATGCGATATGCGCCTTGGAGTGTAATATGCACAGGGCAGTGTTGTGTAACCTAACTAGTCTCTAAAGTTGTAATATAAAATATGTGCTGGGGAGTGTAACGTTGCATATGCACTGTGACAAAGATATGGATCCCAGATTGTAATATGTATGGCATAGCACTGTGCGTTATAACATAGGCATCGAGGAAGGCACGTTAGATGGGGCAATATAACCCGTGCGAAGACAAGTGTGGCATGACATATTCACGGGGTGGTGTTACAGTGCACATGGGCTAGAGAGTGTCATAGCATATGCACTAGCTGGTGGAATACAACACAGAGGTGTGTGGCACTCGGCAGGCAATGGTGAGTGTAACACAGCAGTGGGCTCTGCCGGGAGCGCGCTGTGACTCTCAAGTGATGTTGGACCCCTTTCCAGAGAGTAAAATAAAAAGTATTACACATCCGGCAGTGGATGGTGTTTTATTAACCGTGAGGGGAGTTTCTTGCATTGTTTTGGTCGAATTTTTGTCGAATCCCCTTTGAATGGCTTGGTGTGCATGTGTATTAAATGTGCCCGTCAATAGCTACCCATGTTTGTATAAATAAACGACAAGGGTGTCTACCGGGATTAGGCACGGTAGGGCATCAGACATGTCAGAGCTTCACTAGTGGTGTAAATACATTCCACGTGGATTCATTGTATGCATAGTCGCCTTTTAATGAATATCACGCAAATCGTGATGGTGATAGGTACGTACGTTTTGTCCAGCATGTCCTAGGTGTGTCTATAAATATATATTTTTTAAAAATAATAAAAAACAGTGGCCGGCCCTGGGGATTGGGGTAAAAAAAATATAATTAGGAGACAGGCCCTGGGGGATGGGGTCATCAGGGCCAATAAATTAGAATAAGAAGGGGAACCACACAGCCCCCCTTCTTAAAAAATTAAAATAAATAAAAGACTGGCATCGTGCCGGAGGCCACGCCCCCTCCTTGCAGCACTCTGCAAACGCGCCCCCTGGCGAGTTGTAAGTTGGGGAATTAATTCCTCTTCAATACTGAGGGTCCCTGAGGGCCAACTAGCCCAACAGGCATCTCCAGTAGGCGCCAGGGAGCTGCGCTGCAGACAGGTGTTCTGAGGCCAAGCCCCTTTTTACACCTCTCTGCAACGCAGCTCTGTGACGCTTACTGGAGGTACCTAGTGGTCTAGTTTGACCCTAGGGACCCTTAGGATTCAAGGGGACTTAATCTCTCAACTTAGAACAGCCACAGGGTGCGTTTACACAGTGGTGAAGGGAGGGGACGGGGCCTGAGGTGACGTGTGCAAACACGCACTATGGCACGTTTTAAATTGGGGATATAATTTCCCTTCAATACTGAGAGCCCCTGGAAGCTAACTAGCCCACCAAGTGCTTCCAGTAAGCGCCACTGAGCTGCATTGCAGAGAGGTGGTCCAGGCCGTGCCACTTTTTACACCTCTCTGCAACGCAGCTCTGTGGCACTTACTGGAGGTACCTAGTGGGCTAGTTGGACCCTAGGGACCCTCAGGATTTAAATGAACTAAATCTCCCAACTAAAAACGGACACAGGGCGTGTTTACACAGTGGTGAAGGGAGGGGACGGGGCCTGAGTTAACGTGTGCAAAAACGCCCTGTGGCCTATTTTAAGAGGTAGTTTTAACCCCCCTGCCCTATTATATACTAGGGGCTTACAGAGGAGGTCATGCTAATCACAGGGGGACCCCAACGCATAATGTTCCCTAGTGTATGTAGGTGTTTTCACTGTATTCTAAGTGTCTTTTAACATAGCACTGGCTCTAGGACTGGTTAGTCAGACTCAGTTACCACCAGTCTCCGTCTGAAAAAGTTGAGGGTACAGGATGATTTTGCAACAAGGATTCTTTCTGCTCTTCTTTTTGTTCTTTCTGCACGTTATCCTTCTTCCTGCACTTTTCTTCGTCTTTGAGGACTTCTGTTGCTTCTTTCTGCACTTCATTTTTTTCTTTCTGTGCATTTTTTCTTATTTCTTCACATGTCCTATCTCTGTAGGCATAGTTAGAAATTAGCATTTAAAAAACCTTTGAAATTCACAGAAAAAACCATAGGTTTCAGGCATGTTATAGTTAGGAATTAGCATTTAAAAACCTCAGAAATTCACTGAAAAAACCATAGGTTTCAGGGGTGTTATAGTTAGCTGGACTTTTCACTTGTACAAAACCATTGAAATTCCCCCGTTATAGTTAGTTCAGCTAACTATAACTCGCGCGCCCGCAATGCACTGCTGATGACGTCACATATTACATCACTCATGACATGGTCAGTGACATCAGTCATGACATCACTGATGACATCTCAAATGACATCACTGATGACATCACTGATGACATCATCCTTGTGATAGAGTGGCAGACCTCCTCTCACCCTAATATAATCTTTGATACACACATTCAAAAATAGAGACTAAAATTTTCAAAGCAATGGACATACCAATACCAGTTACGACAACCTCTTCAGTAATTCTAAGATCCACATACACATCCACTCATTCACCAACAGTCCTATACAGTCACTCATACATGTACTCACTCATCATATGTACTCATACACCTATACATCCTGTTACACAATGCTACTCATCCATAGAGTTACTCGCACACATAGTCACTCATGCTAATAAAGAATCAAACATACATTTACTTGCATATACAGTTATACACACACCACCACACTTACTTCTACGGAAACTTACACATACTTAGTCTTTTAAACAATCCCTTATAGAAACACATACTTATTCATACAGGAACTCTTTCAATCTCTCACTCTCACATATACTCACTTATATACACCAACAGTCACATATACTAGTTTAAAACATATGTAGTTACTCATAAAGACACTATTGAGACAGTCATTCACTCACTAACACACCCATACACACACTCATCCACCCATACAGTCCTGCACACATGCTGTCTTCAACACATACAAACAGTGAGTCACTCATTCATGCACCTATGCACTACGTAATACCCCCCACCGAACCATGCAGACACTCAGACTGATACTCAAAAAACCAACTAATAACCTATATAGACACCCATGTAGCTACTCACCAACCCATGCAGCCACTTATACACAAAGTGAGAGACTGATACAGATATTTACATATTTAAACATTACTCACTAAGCCATGTATTCACTATGATACACTTAATCAGTCAATTTTTCAAAAACAAATCATCCATTTAGACACTTATATACCCATTTATTCTTCCATCATTGTTTAGATATACATATATAAAACATATTTAATTTTCAGAAAAACAGACATTCACTGGATGATATTACATCACTGATTACATATGTGTCTTTCTGAAAAGTAAATATTTGTAATATATGTATAGCTAAAGATTAATGGAAGAAGACATGGGTAAATAGGTGTCTAAATACAGTGATGTAATATCTGACGTCATCAGCAGAGGATTGCGGTCGCGTGAGTTATAGTTGCCTGCACTAACTTTAACGGGGGAATTTCATTGGTTTTTTACGAGGTAAATGTCCAGCTAACTATAACATGTGTGAAACCTATGGTTTTTTAAGTGAATTTGCAAGGTTTTTTAAATGCTAATTCCTAACTATAACGTGTGTGAAACCTATGGTTTTTTAAGTGAATTTGTACGGTTTTTTAAATGCTAAGTTATGTATTTATTAATATTTTTTTTTCAGGTTTTTCACCGCTTATAGATATATATGTACTTTTAACTGAAATTTTCTCAGGAACTACTGAACAGATTGACTCCAGATATTCAAAAGGCACATCCCTGACCTGAGGACTACCTCTCTGCCAAATTTCAAGTAATTCTGTTCAGCCGTTCGGGCTGTACCTTAGACTAAAGGTACCTATGGAAAAATGCATGGGGAAAACGCGTTTTGGGACCCCCCTTTTTTCTCGGCTCCCGCTTGACTAATCACCCCGAGACTTTCAGGGTAGGAGCGGAGCGCCCCACCTATTTTGAAAAATTCGCGAGGATTCGTCAACCGGCGCCAAAGTTATTCAAAATAGAATTTTCAGATTTCCTATGGAAACACGGTCCTAACTATAACTATCTACTGGCGACCGCCAGTAGATAATATATATATATATATAGCTATATATACATATACATACATACATACATATATATATATACACACACATATATATATATATATATTTTTTTTTTATTCCAAAACCGTTGTCAGGAGACACACAATACTGTGCACTTGGGCTCGTAGAAATTAATTATATTTATTCCAGCTTTCGTCAAGGAATCAATCTAACCCAAACGCGTTTCGGCCTCCTGGCTTTCGTCAATATCGTATTTATATATATAACCTACTGGTGATACCCAGTAGGTAGTTATAATTAGGACCAAAGTTTTCATAGGAAAATAGTTTTTTGTTTTGCTAATAACTTTGGCACCGCTTGACGAATCTTTATGAAATGTTCAAATAACTTTCCCTTTTTGGTTCAGCTGCTGTGTTGGAAGTTTCGGGGTGATCTGTCAAGCGGGGGCTGAGAAAGAAGCAGGATCCCTAAACATGCTTTCCCCGTGGTATGTCTAATGGGATTTTTTCATTTTTTGAACATGACTACAGCCCGAACAGCTGAACAGAATTACTGCAAATTTGGCAGAAAGCTAGATGTTGGTCCAGAAAGCATGCTTTTTGTGATTTGGTGTGAATCCGTTTAGTAGTTTCAGAGATATTTAAGTTTAAAAAATATAGATATCAGGGTACCCAAAATTCTACTGAATTCTTACCAAAATTTGATTGGCTGCCAACACTTCAGCCAGGAAGTGTTGGCAGCCATCTTGGGACTCGGCTAAAAGCCGAGTCCCACAAATCTTTTTTTTTTTTAAATTAAAACAGGGCAGGATAGATATACCTTGGCCCCATAGGCCCCTTGGTGGCTGTCCTACAGGGACCCTGGTGGGCCCCAAAAAGATTTTTTTAAAAAACATTTTGGTGTGATCTGTGGATCCGGCCAAAAAAATAAATGAGCTTCGTTCATTATTGGCCCCCGAGTTGGCCTGGTCCTGGGGGAATTGTTTTAATAAGGGAGGAGCGGTGCACAGGCCTGCCCCCACCTATGTCTTAATATTGCCCCGGGGACCACCACCTCCCCGGAGCTTCTTTAACAATGAATACGAGGAGGCCCATCCGGCATCTCCTGCTGCCCGGTGGACCACCACCTCCCCGGGGCTTAATATTTTTTTTACATGGGGCTTAATTTAGAAATATCGCGGGGGTCCGCGTGGACCAACCAGCAGCCCCGGGGGACACCACCTCCACGGGGCGATAGCTTTAATGAATGGCCAGCCCCAGGGACTGCCATCTCACCGGGCCTTTTGCAAATTTGAATGCGGGGGGCTGCGCGGCCCCCCGCAGCCACAGGGAACTTCACCTCCCCAGAGCAAATGACAAAAAAGTCAGAGGGGCTGCGCGGCCCCCTCCTGGAGCCAATAATGGCCCTGAGGACCACCACTCTGAAGGGCTGGCTCCTGCAGTGTCCTGTGGTGTCCACCCCCAGGACTGAAACAAGTCTCTGAGCAAACGCAATCGTATATAAGCATAAAATGAGTCATCCAGTTGTTCTTATAGTTTCCAATTCTCTTCTTTAATTGGATTGTGATTCTTCTGCCAGCCAACATGTGTTTTGTAAGTGGGTAAGTCACCCTACAACTTCCTCAGTGCTGTTGTCCGCAATTTCTCTCTCAACGGTGGATATATTTCTTACCGTGGGACACAGACGTTGTAGAGAGCATTCTCGCCGGAGAGGAAGAGATGGAGAATCTGGGCCGCACATGGGTTGCAAGATTTATTTGAAGCATACAAATCCTCATTAGAAATAGGCATACCATTGCTACGCCCACAAGAGAGAAACTGTGGACAACAGCCCTGAGGAAGTTATAGGATGATTTACCCACTGACGAAACACGTGTTGGCTGGCAGAAGAATCAGAATCCAATTAAAGAAAAGAATTGGAAACTGTAAGGACGACTCCTATTTTATGTTTGTATAGGATTGCGTGTGCTCAGAGACACTTGGTTCATTGCTTCACAGTTATCTAGAGAAGGGATGCACACCCTGCATCCCTTCTCTGTACAGTACTGCGCCAATATAACATTGTAATATTTGTATACTCTGTATTGTGTGCAAAATTCCCTTACTCTCTCCGTGATACCTACCCTCGGGACATTGACATTGCAGTTTGCTATGGCATGGAGGGAGCATTACCGCTCCCACCAAGATTTAGCAAACTCTGCTACGCTTCTAGCAAGCGAGAGCATACAAAATGCTTTCTCTCACTAGAAGCAGAGCAGAATTGCTTTTGGACAAAGGGAGCTGCAATGTCAGCAGCTTACTCTGTGCAATAGCATTGCCGGCTCCAGCAGGGTGTAGGGAGCCAGCAGGGACTGCGGGGGCCTTCGGAGTCCCCACAAGGTTCCCATCAGTGACAAGGTGGTGCCCCGGGTAGAGCCAGGGCATCCACAACAGAGATAGGGCTTGGGAGATGAGGTCCACGGGGCTGAAATCAGCCTAGAAGTAGGCCGCACAGCTCCCTTCCCATTATTATTTTTTTTAAATTATAAAAAAGAGGGATGCGGTCCTTGGTTCTGAAATTGGCCGAGGAATTGGGCCGCTTGCCCCCTCCCTTTAAATTATAAAAAAAAAAAAAAAAAGGCTAGGCATCGGGAGATGAGACCCCCAGGCAAAATTGCCCCAGGGAAAGGGTGCTACATGTCCCCCCTCCACGAATAAAGAGCATTTTTTAACAAAAATTAAAAAGATCAGCATGTTGCCGGAGGCCCCGTCCCCCTTCTCCACCACTTTATAAAAGCGCCTCCTGGCATGCTGCCAGTTGGGGGATTAAGTCCTCGTGGTTCCAGAGTATACTTGGGGGCCAACCAGCCCTCCTGTTACCTCCAGTAAGTTCAGCACAGTGGAATGACTGAGAGGTCTTTGGAGGCCACCCCCCTTTCTCCACCACTCTGCAAATGCACCTCCTGGTGCACTGCTGGTTGGGGGATGAAGTCACCTTGGATGCTGAGGGTCCTTGGGGGCCAACAAGCCCTCCTGTTACCTCCAGTAAGTCCCATACAGCCTGATTACTGAGAGGTCTTTGGAGGCCACCCCCCTTTCTCAACCACTCTGCAAATGCACCTCCGGGTCCACTGCTGGTTGGGGGATGAAGTCCCCCGGTCTCCAGAGGGTCCTTGGGGGCTAAGCCCTCCTGTTACCTCCAGTAAGTCCCACACATCCTCATTGCTGGGAGGACTTCGGAGGCCATGCCCCCTTTCGCCACCACTCTGCAAACGCACCTCCTGGCGCTCTGCTGTTTGGGGGATAAAGTCCCTTTGCTCCAGAGGGTTCTTGGGGGCCAACTACCCCATCTGTTACCTCCAGTAAGTCCCACACAGCATGATTGCTGAGAGGATATTGGAGGCCACGCCCTCTTTATCCACCACTTTGAAAATGCTCACTGCTGGTTGGGGATGAAGCCTTCTTGGTTCCAGAGGGCCCTTGGGGGGCACGTACCCCTCCTGTTATCTCCAGTAAGTCCCACAGAGCATGATTGCTGTAAAGACTTCGGAGGCCATGCCCCCTTTCTCCACCACTCTTCAAACGCACATTCTGAATCACCACCCCCTAAATGCTGCCAAAGGAAAGGGCAGCTTTCAGGAGGCAGAACACCCAGAGTGTCTCCCGATGCCCTCACACTGTCCAAAAAGAGGAAAGGGCAAAAAAGAAAGAAGGGAGGGGAAAGCAGAGAAAAGCCGCGAGCATATAGCAAGATGTATAAGGAGCATGATCTTGTATGTTAGACCCATATCGTTAATCTAGGCTAATAAGTCTTTTTAGCAGCCGCCAGATGCCATTGACAATCAATCAATCATGTAATTTGTAAAGCACACTACATACCCGTAAGGGGTTCAAGGCGCTGGGGGGGGGTGCTGTAGCTACTGGTCGAAGAGCCAGGTCTTGAGTTGTCTCCTGAAAGTCAGCAGGTCTTCGGTTTGAGGGAGAGGGTGTTCCAGGTCCTGGTGGCACGGTTGGAGAAGGACCTGCCTTCGGAAGTTGTTCTATGGATGTGCGGGACTGTGGCCAGGGCGTGGTCAGCAGAGCGGAGTTTCCTGTTGGGTACGTAGAAGGAGAGTCGACTGTTGAGATAGGCTGGTCCGGTCTTGTGGAGTGCCTTGTGTGCATGGATCAGGAACTTGAAGAAGATTCTCCTGTCGACGGGGAGCAAGTGCAGGTTCCTCAGGTGGGGGGTGATGTGATCGTGGCGCGGGACGTCGAGGATCAGGCGTGCAGAGGCGTTCTGGATTCTCTGCAGTCTGTTGATGAGCTTGGACGAGGCTCCAGCGTAGAGGGCGTTTCCGTAGTCGAGTCTGCTGCTGACTAGGGCCTGGGTGACTGTTTTCCTCGTGTTTGTCGGGATCCATCTGTAGATCTTGCGGAGCATGAGGAGGGTGTCGAAACAGATGGAGGAGACTGCGTTGACTTGTTTGGTCATGGTGAGTTTAGAGTCGAGGATGATTCCCAGGTTACGTGCGTGGTCGGTGGGGGCTGGAGGGGTCCCCAGTGATGCGAGCCAACATGAGTCGTCCCATGCTGAGGGGTTGGACCCGAGGATGAGGATCTCCGTCTTGTCTGAGTTCAGCTTAAGTCGGCTTTCCTTCATCCAGTCGGCGATTGCCTTCATTCCGTGGTGGAGATTGGATTTGCGGTGAGAGAGTCTTTGGTGAGGGAGAGGATCAGCTGCGTGTCGTCGGCGTAGGAGATTATGTTGAGGTCGTGCTGTCGGGCGATGCGTGCTAGTGGTGCCATGTAGACGTTGAACAGCGTCGGGCTGAGGGAAGATCCATGACGGACGCCGCAGCTGATCTTGGAGGCTTCGGACCGGAACGGGGGGAGGCGGACTCTCTGAGTTCTGCCGAAAAGGAAGGAGGTGGTCCAGTCCAAAGCCTTCTCCCGGATCCCTACGTCTTGGAGTCGCGTGCGTAGTGTGCGGTGGCAGACGGCGTCGAAGGCGGCGGAGAGATCCAGGAGGATGAGGGCCGCCGTCTCGCCTTTGTCAAGAAGGATCCTGATGTCGTCTGTGGCGGCGATGAGGGTGGTCTCGATGCTGTGGTTGCTGCGGAATCCTGATTGGGAGGGGTCCAAGATGTTGTTGTATTCGAGGTGACGGGTGAGCTGGGTGTTAACTATCTTCTCGATGACCTTTGCTGGGAACGGAAGCAGGGAGATGGGTCGGAAGTTCTTGAGGTCGCTCGGGTCCGCCTTGGGTTTCTTCAGTAGGGCGTTGATCTCTGCGTGCTTCCAGTTCTCAGGGAAGGTGGCGGTCTCGAAGGAGAGGTTGATGATTTTGTGCAGGTGGGGCGCGATGGAATTGCTGGCTTTGTTGAAGGTGTGGTGTGGGAGAGGGTCAGACGGGGATCCGGAGTGGATTGTGCCCATGGTCTTGATTGTGTCCTCGATGCTCACGTTGGCCCTGGTTGTCAGGGAGTCGTGGGCGGTGATGTGCGGTGGGTCCGGTGCGGCGAGGTCTGCAGGGGTCGTCCGGGGTATCAAACTGTCATGGATGTCGGTGATTTTCCGGTGAAAGAAGGTGGTGAGGGAGTTGCACAGGGCTTGCGATGGTAGGATGTCGTTGGCGCTGGAGCTGGAGAGTTCCTTCACAATGGTGAAAAGCTCCTTGCTGTTGTGTGCGTTGTTGTCAAGGTGATCTGTGAAGGAGGTCCTTTTGGCGGTCCTGATGAGGTGGTGGTGGTTGCGGATGGCGTCTTTGTGGGCAGCGCAGCTGTCTGGCGTCTTGTCGCTGTGCCATATGTTCTCCAATTTCCGGCAGGTGCGCTTTGAGTCGAGGAGTTCTGGGGTGAACCAGCTGACTCTATTGCTGGTGTCTCTGTTGGTGGGTTTTTTCAGCGGGGCTATGGTATTGGCGCAGTCGTTCATCCAGCGTTCAAGGGTGAGTGAACCCTCATCAGGGTTGGTGTGGTTAGTCGTAGGGTTGAGTGCGATGCTTGCCTATAGTTTTTCCTCAGTGACTTTGCCCCAGCAGCGGCAGGGGGTCTGTAGGGTGCGGTGGTGTGTGAGGGGTTTTCGGAAGGAGAAATGGATGCAGTGGTGGTCTGTCCAGGTGAGTTCTGAGGCGTGGCTGAAGGTGACTTGGGGGCTTGAGGAGAAGATGGCATCTAGCGTGTGGCCGGCGATGTGGGTCGGCGTCGTGACGAGCTGTTTCAGTCCAAGGTTGGCGAGGTTGGCGATCAGGGTGGAGGAGTTGTTGTCGTTATTGTTCTCCAGATGATACTTCAGGTCTCCGAGGAGGATGTAGTCGGTTGAGGTCAGCGCGTGCGTGCTGATGAGGTCGGCGATGGAGTCGCAGAATTAAGGCCGGGGTCCTGGTGGTCTGTAGACAAGGGTGCCTCTTAGGGTGGTCTTGGGATCCGTGTGGATCTGGAAGTGCATGTGTTCGGCGATGCTGAGGGTGTCGTTGGTGTTTGTTGAGACCCTGATGGTGTTTTTGTGGACGATGGCGATTCCTCATCCGGCCCTGTTGGTGCGGTCTCTGCGGGTGATCTTGTACCCGTCTGGGATGGCTTTGGCGATGTCTGGCGAGGAGGCTTCGTTCATCCAGGTCTCGGTCAGGAAGGCGACGTCCGGTGATGCGGTGTCGAGTAGGTCCCAGAGTTCAACGGCATGTTTGTGTGCGGAGCGGGTGTTGATCAGGATGTATCTAAGCTGATTGGGTTCCGTCGTGGCAGGCGTCTCGGCACTTTTGAGGCAGGAGAAGCTGCAGTTCAGGCAGGTGAAGGGACCGTGCGTGCGCTTCGGGGCAGTCTTGCAGCAGATGTGGGTCCTTCCTGGGTTGAGAGCGACGAGGGTGTTGGCGTCATAGTGGCGGCGGTCCTCGTGGCTGCTGCGGGGGCAGGGGTTCTGGCGCTGGGCGCAGTCCAGGCGCGGACGGGTGCAGACAGGCTTTCCTTTGGTGTGCCTTTGGCGCGCCAGCGGCGCGGCCGTGCAGCGGCCGCCATATATGGGGAGGTGGGGAGGGAGGAGCAGCTGGGAGGCAGGAGGCGAGGGTCCGGTGGAGCGAATGGGTGCGGAGGGGGCGGGGCCACAGGGGAAGCAGCGGCGGGGATGGGGGAAAGGAGACCAGCACGGGACACGGACTCGAGAAGGGGGCACAGAAGTACAAAAAAGCACAAGGGGTGCAAAATCAAAGGGGCACAGAAGTCACAGAAGGCACAGAAGTCAGTCGCTACAAAATGAAAGGGGGCACAGAGGTTGGCGAGGGGTACAGAAATCAAAAGGGGGCACGGAAGCAAAGTGATGAGCGGTGGACAGGGGGCACAGAAGAGGAGCGGGCAGACAGTTACAGGCACACAAGCAACAGGCAACAAGCGGAACAAACCTAAGGCCACCACTGGCCACCAGGGATGAGGCGCAAGTGGAAGCCTGTGGGTGGTGGAGGGACTCGATTACACCGGCGGCAGCAGAGGCAGCGGGGGTGCAGGCGGAGCTGCAGCGGGGGGGAGCGACCTACCAGGGAAGGTCAAGGGCTTGCTTAGCATCCTGCTCATTATAAAAGAACTGAGAGTGTCCATCTTTTACCATCTTTAATCAAGCCGGCTCCTGTAAGAAGACCTGTGCACCTTCAGCTTTCAGCGGATCAATGAGCTGTCGCAACCGCCAACGTCTGTCCATAGTGACATTGCACATGTCTGATCTGACAAAGATGGAGAAAGAATCAGCCAGCATAGGGGTACCCGGCCGGGCATTAATAGATATGGCCTGTCTCAATAAGTAGTTACCAAAAAGATTAGCAGCGTCTGGGGTAGCGGGAATTTGCCTTGTTTGACAAGAGTGGCAAGCAGTTGGCCCGCTGTATCTGGCAGTCCTAGTCCCAGTCTTCAAGGTCAGGGAAGGCCTTTTTACATAGCTGGACTACAAAGGCTTGGGCCATAGCCTTCCTTTCCTTCCGGAACCCCGAACAGCCTTAAATTATTACGGCTAGCCAATTTTCTTGGTCTTCCACTTTTGTCTGCAGGGCGAGTAGTTGATCATCGTGTATATGTACTGTTCTTGTAGTAGAAGTAGTTGCCTCTTATGTCTCTGCGACCCGCTGTTGCAGTTCTCCAATGTCCCTCGTGAGTGTGGCAACTTTGGTTATCACTTCTCCTAGGGACTGCTGAATTAGGAGGCTGTCTGCCCTGGCCTGTGCATAATTCTCTTGGGCCTCCAATCTTTGGTCCTGCCGTGCCTGGAGAATTAGAGAAAGTGAAGGCTCTTGAGCATTCTGTGTATACTTCATAGGCACCCTTTCCGTAGCTGCCCACCATTGCAGGACCAGAAGTTGATCCATAGGCTCCCTTTCCTTAGCTGCCCCCCCATTGCAGGACCAGAAGTTGGTCCATTGCCAGGGCCGATAGGGCTTTGTGACTGCGAAGAAGATTAATCAAGTGGGCCCTGACTAGGGCCTGAGCTGCATCCAGTACCTGAGCTAGATAGCCACGATATAATGGCTTTCACATCGCCATAAGCTTTAACCAATTTCCGCAAAGGGCTGCCATCTGGGGGAACCTTTGTACGAAAAGCAAGGCTGCAATGTCGCTGACTGCCATAACCTTCAGTGCCCTTTTTCCGGTTCCTAGTTATTTTAGATTTACCCTTCTTTTTCCCCTTAGGAGGGGCTTAGCTCCAAGTATGCATCTTCTACAGATTTACCAACCTATAGCGAGGCACTTAGCTCTGACTGTAGCAGCAGGAAATCCGATACCCCCCCAGTAGAATAATCCTCTTTAGGATCCAAGGCTCCAAGGGCAGCTGCTCTTAGCCCGGAGGGGTCTTCTGTAGAAGGGGAATCAGTCATAGCATTACCTCCTTTCAACAAGCTTCCAGTTTCACGATGAAGCGCAGCCGCCACTATGAGCTGTCTCCCAGAGGGATCATCCTTAAGTGTGACAATATTGCCTTCGATGGCAACATTATTGCTAATTTCCAGCAGCGTGTCCCTTGCATCGCTGCATCCGTTGTCAGTTGCTCATTCTGCAAGCCCCCCGCCGCGTCTGCCGTCTCCTTGCAGACCGGAGCACTTGATGGGCCCTTATTTTTATTGCTGGGAATGCCCTCCTGACCTGTGGGGTTTGCCGCAAGCAAACTGTTGATAATCCTGTCCTCGACGGAGGTGGCTGATGTATTCCAAAGTTGCAACAGGTCCGCAGCTCCACCAGATTGCAAAAGTTTCAGCATTGATTTCCCAACTCGAGAGGGCGCCCCTCTCAGTGTCGAGTCCTTCTGCCCACCCAGCAAGGAATTAACCACTGCTGCCGTCCCAGTAGCCGCTCTCGATGTAGCAGCCAAAGAAGCACGGGAGGAGAGCACTCCTCTTGCTGTTGTTGGTTTCGGTGGTGCCATGTCTTTGGGTGAGTGCCGGATCGGGTAGAAGTCAGGCAAAACCAGTAGATGGTAGAGAGGAACGGGCCAGGAAGGTGGCCCGCGGTGCACCAATATGTGTTCTGGGTCGATAGCCTAACCCGTCTGAGGAGCCGCACAGCAAGGGAAAACATCAGAAGAAAGTTCGTAGCCAACAGGTCAGCCGTAATACAGTGTTCCGTCGCTTTTTTACTGCATTCTCCTCTCCCCCTTCGCCCCCGACCTCTTACATCTAACAGTACGGCATGCAGGGTGTGGGGACTACTCTAGGTGCCTACTCTCCTTGGCGTCAGTCAGCCATCACAAATATTTATAACATTCCAAGTAGAACTTAAAAATGAAACCCCTCTTACAGTAGTCTCACATAATTGCAGGGTGAAAATCACCCCAAAGAAATATCACAGGGTCAGCCAATGCAGTATAAATAGTATGTGTCTGTTAGCAGAGTGGAAGAAGGGGACAATTTGTACACCAATAGGCACATACCCCAAAAACTAGCAATACCAATATAGGACCTATTGCAACACATTCCAATTTTCACAATCAGCCAGGTTAAGCCTACAGGCATTGTCAAGTCATTCACAAGATAAAAGATTTCCAGTGGAATTACAAACTGCAGATCCTCTTTATAGGCCTTGCAAATTATCCAGGGTAGAAATCATGTACTCTAAAGAAATATTACCGGGGGCAACTAACCATGTAAGAGTAATGCCCTTTCATTAGCTGAAAGAAGGCTCTAATCGTAAAAATCAGCAATGATCCTATATGAGCTTACAGGAAAACTTGAGGCTTTCTACAATCAAAAATTAAGTTTACAGGCATTGTCTAGTCGTTCAAAATATAAAACGAGAGGCTTATTGTCTTTTATTTAAAAATCAATACAGTAAGCATATTAACATGAAAATAGCCTGACCTTGTTGTCTTTGCCTAGAGGCCCTTCAAAACATTAGGAAGACTCAAAGTATACATTGACATGAACATTAACTCTCTTTCCGGAAACAATATGAATTTACTGCGGTTGAACCTAAAATAAATTTCAAACAAACGAATACCTCAGACACCATAAATTAGTTTTTTCTTTTTACCACAGATGTCCTTTTAGTTAACTCTGTGTTTACTTTTCTTAAACACAGAGTTAATTAAAAAGACTTATGTGGTAAAACGAAAAAACAAATTTATGGTGTCTGAGGCATTCGTTTGTTTGAAATTTGTTCTAATGATTTCAGCCTCTGAACTCCCTAACTGAATCACTCCCCCATTGTATGTAGTTGAACCTAAAACAGTCACATGTAATAAATCTCTTAGTATTGAATTTGCTTGAGAGTTGATAATATAAGGGCTATTTTCTATTTTATTTTTCACACTGTTTACTCAATAAAGCCCATCCTGTAAAGTTACTTCATATGATTTTATGGAAAACAATTCCATAAAGTCCTATTGTATTTGACAATAAATAATTCAGGCCTACTACTTTTCTCAAAACTTTTAATAATATACCGATCATACCTCTGACAGCAGACAGAACTTCTCCCAATGGCCAAAGCAAGCCTACAGGTGTCAATGCTTGCTTATCACTATAACCAAGCCAGACCTACATATTGTGCATAATCTGTGTGATACAAGCATTCTATTTCAGAGGAATCACACACCTTTGACCAATCAAATCCACTAAAGAGGAAGATAAGGGTGTCGGTAGAGACAGAGCCCCTCTCTCAGTAGTGCTTCTTAAAGCTCTTTTTCTGTGGCTCAAATAAGGTCTGGTGGGAGCAGCACTGTCAAGCCAGATTTAAAAAGGTGCGGGCATCATGACATGAGACCTGATACAGGCTGGAGCCACAGTAGAGTGTTAAAATGGGTCTATGTGGTTTCAGCTCTATTCAACAAAGGCAACAGAAAGAAAAGATAAGGTATGTGCCCCCTACATTTGAATCCAGTGTCTTTCTACATCTGCAGAATTTTGTAAAAACTATTTTACTGTCACAAGTCCAATTGCTGGCAGCGATATATGCAGCTGGATTCACTGTTCAGCAAAATGGAGATGTTCCGCTGTCTCAAAAGCTTGGGTAGGAAAGGGGCAAGACTCTCACCTGGAAGTTTTTGCTGAATCGTAACTAAAGAGCAAATGGATTCAATGGCCACAGTTAGAGGCAGTATTTCAACATATCCACATCAACATTAACATTCCCTTAACCTTAGATGGATAATTTGTGAGGCTAAGATCAGCCCACAACGAGGTGTCCTTCCTCTGTACCAAGGCTGTACAGAGAGAAACACCACAAATTGACGATTTGTGATACTAATATTGGCCAACAAAAACAGGTGTCTTATATCTGTGTCAAGGCTGTACAGAAACACCTCAGACTGGTAATTTGTGATACCAGTATCGACCAACAGAAAGGTATCCTACCTGTGTGCCAAGGCAGTATCGAATTTGCCGCTAAAGGAATTGTGAGATATAGGGAAGTTAAACTTTCTGCATATCCTGCTCAGGATCAGCGAAATTCTGACAGTGCCAAGGTGGATTTGTTGTGGGAAGATATGCTGTCTCATTCAACACTGGGCTTTGTTAATGCCTGATCAGATGCATAATAGGGAGTAATTAACAAGAGAGAATGCCTTTTCAGCTCTAAATAATTTACTACCGTATTCACCCCACTTATTCTTCGCAATATCTTTAAGAAATTTCAAAAAGAATAAGATTAATATCCACTATCAGAAGATAAGAAGCGACAAGTAATGTTTCTGTATTCATATATCTATTCATACCTCCCAATATTCTTTGACTAAAAAGAGGTTGGATTTTTAAAGGTTTTAAAAATGTTAGTTAGATAACATCATTGAAATGGGCATAATTTGGTCTATGACCAACGTGCTTTATGGAGTTGTACAATAACTATATTAGACATAGATCTCTACACCAAGACTTAAACTACTCACCTATCTTAAGTGAGTTATCGTTGCTACTGCAAAAAATTGTGTCAGCCTAAATAATTCAGTCAAACTGATCCACCAACACCCAGAATGCAGTTATTTGTTAAATAAGATATCAAGCCTGGAAACAATGTTTCTGTATCCTAAAGTCACACAGAAATCCTACTGTATGATTCCTCAATCAATCAATCAATCAATCAATCAGGGAATTGTGAAGCGTGCTACTCACCCTTGAGGGTCTAAAGGCACGGGGGGGTGCAGCTCTTAGTCAGTTAGTTCTGAAGTTGTGCGGAGTGGAGGAGCGTATGATGTTGATCGGGTGCTCGTTCCAGGCCTTTGACGCGATGTAGGAGAAGGCTCTTCCATCCGATCTGGTTCAGCGGATGTGCGGGGTATCTGCGAGGGTGAGGTCGGCGGAGCAGAGGTTTCTCTTGGGTACGAGGAAAGAGACTCTTTTGTTGAGGTATTTAGGTCCGGTGTTGTGGAGGGATTTGAAGGCGTGGGTGAGTAGCTTGTAGAGTACTCTCTTCTCGACGGGGATCCAGTGGAGGTTGGGTGATGTGTTCATGCTGAGGGATGCCGAGGACGAGTCTGGCCGTAGTGTTCTGGATGGTCTGAAGTTTGTGTAGTAGGAATTTGTTGATTTCAGCGTAGAGGGCGTTTCCGTAGTCCAGTCTGCTTGTTATAAGTGTGTGGGTGAAAGGTCTTTCTGGATTCAGAGAGGGATCCATTTGAAAGTCTTGGAAAGGATGCAGAAGGTGTTGAAGCAGGTGGAGACGACGGCGTTGATGTGGCGGGTCATGGTGAGGGAGGAGTCGAGTATGATGCCGAGGTTCTGGAAATGGTGCGTAGAGGTGAGGGGGTCGGCCACCATGTGTTGTCCCAGGCTGAGGGGGTGGATCAGAGGATGGGGACGTCTGTCTTCTCCACTCCTCATCATCCTTCCATGTCCACTTCTACCACGATCATCCATCCATACACACACCAGGCATCTCATACTTCAAGGAAGAGTGATGCAGACAAAGTTGATACTTTCTTCCTGAACAACAGGATGAGGAGCGTAAGTATGGCAGCTAAGAGTACTATGTAGACTTTAACTTAGAGGGGGAACTTGTGCCAAAAAAACGTAATAGCATAACTGTGGAAACTAGAGGCGGGAGGGAGTTTAGTTCCTTCACTGAAACGTTCTCTGTTTCAATGGATCCACACTCAGAGGCGTACATACAACCACATGATGAGGAAAGTGCCAGACACCTAGTTCCACCCTACTGGCCTGCCATTGGTTGGACTGCAATAATTCTATGACAACCGCTTCTAGGCTGTGCTGCAAGCTTATTCATATTTTTTTCACTGCATCGGAAAGGAATTGCTTTGTGACATCCTACCTAGAGCTTAAAGGCGATAGTAAATGAGGGTAAAATCCGAAGGTGGTAATGCCACCACAAAAGCGGCAGCCTACCTCCTAAATTGGTATGGTTGGCAAGTATGTCTAGGTACAGGTTTCTACCTTTTGGGGAGGTAAACGTAGGATTTTTATCAGCCCAAATTGTATTTATAAGGTCAAGTTTGACAACCAGCTGGAATACAAAATTGAGGCGACTCTTGTGCCGTGAACTGTTTCTCTGTTAGGCGTGATGATCCCATTTTAGACAACTGGGATGATTTTAGAACATAGTTTGAAAATATTTTTGATCGACGAGCTATATCCTTTTCTACAGATCGAGAACTGCAGGAATAAGACAGGGCAGTAGGGATTCAATATCCTATCTTTGTGCATTTCATCGTCTGTCTGCAGAAACAGACTAGCCAGAAGCTAAGCAAGCAGCCCTGTTTCACCAAAGGTTGCGAGATGAATTAAAGGATGTTATTGCTCAGATAGATCCACAACCCAGAACATGCACAGATTGCATTTATTTGGCTCTAAGGTTGGATCATCGCCTTAACGCAAGAAAGGGTGACAGAAGGCGAGGAGAGAGCTCGAGTCCTAGGTATGGCAAAGGTCGAGCAGTAGTAGCTTTAGAACCACCTACCGAACCAATGGAAATAGGTACAGTTTGTGTGTCCCTGCCAAGGAAGAAAGAGAACATAGAAGAATAAATGGGCTCTGTCTATATTGTGGGCAGAAAGGCCATTTGGTTAAAGACTGCTTAAAAAAGCCCATGGGAAGATTTGTGTCGCCCAAGATTGCTATTGTTGAAAAAGAAAAGAAAAATTTGGTTCAGGAAAACTAGGGGGCTCAGAGGCCATAGAAGGGATAACTTTGAGCAGTTTTACAGTCCCTTCTTTAAACACTTATGATGGGACAATGATAGAACATGTTAAGTTGCCACGTGGAATATGCATAAAAGGTGAGTGGCTTGCAGCCAAGGCCATGACTGATTCAGAAGCTACAGGGAATTTTGTGGATAACATCTTAGCAACTCACTTACAACTTCCCTTAGTGCAAAAATCTACTCCTGAATCTGTATTGGCTGTAGAGGGCAGTCAACTGTCTTCTGGGCCTATTACGCACTGCACCGCCTTAATAAACGTAATCATTTAGGATGCTCATCATGAAACCTTACAATTTAATGTAATCAACGCTCCACAATATGGTATCATCTTGGGCATTCCATGGCTAAACAAACATAATCCCACAGTTGATTGGTCAACCAGGACTATCAGATTTGAGTCTGACTTTTGCAGAAAAGAATGTTTAACATCCACAGAAACAGCAGCCAAAGCCTTAACAAGGTTCCAGAAGATGCAACTGCGGCAGAAAAAGAAACAGTCTTGCCCAGTCAGTACACAGAATTCAAAGAGGTGTTTAGGGAGCATCATGCAGAGCAATTACCGCCTCATTAGCAATACGACTGCCAGATAGACTTGATTTCTGGGGCAATTGTACCTTGTGGAAGGATCTATGCCTTATCTGAAACAGAGAATGTACATTTAAGACAATATTTGGATAAATACTTGGCTAATAGGTTTATTGAACCATCTACATTTCCGGCAGCGTCACCTCTCTTTTTCATCCCTCAGGCCAATTGTGAACTTAGAGCTTGCATTGATTACCGCGCCTTAAAAAACTGTGACTGTAAAAAATCTTTATCTGTTGCCATTAATACTTGTGCTTCTGAATCAAGTAAAAAAGGCAGTCATTTATACTAAGCTGGATCCAAAAGGGTCTCACCATCTGGTTCATATTGAAAAAGGCGGCAAGTGGAAAACTGCCTTTCGAACTCGGTATGGATTATTTGAATATAGGGTTATGCCTTCGGGATTATGAAACGCTCCAGCTGCGTTTCAATTCCTTCTAAACTATGTCTTACGTGAATTCTTAGATTTATTCGTCATCGTTTATATAGATGACATTTTAATCTATTCCCCTTCTGCAAATGAACATTACCAACATGTCTGTATTGTGTTACAAAAACTTTGAAAGCACAATTTGTTATGTAAGATCCGAAATGTGAGTTTCACTTGACCAAGGTAATGTTTCTGAATGTCATACACTACGGGCCTTAAAATGGCCAAACATTAAATACAGGCCGTTAAAAATTGGCCAATCCCTTTGAATATTCTAGATGTCCAATGTTTCTTGGGGTTTGAAAATTTCTACTGCCGGTTCATAGATCATTTTTCAATGGTAGTGACTCCAATTACCAAACTGCTGCACAAAAACACCTCCTTCGCTGGGACTCCAGAGGCTAATAAAGCTTTCATCCACCTAAAAAATGCATTCACGTCCGCACCAATTATAGCACATCCTGACCCAGACAAAGTGTTTATTGTTGAAGCAGATATTTCCAATGGTGCCATCGGGGAGCCTTTTTTCAAAGAAATTCTCAAACTGGGAATTACATCCTAATGCCTATATTTCTAGAACGTTGAATGATGCGAATGAGGCGGAGAGCCGCTACACTATTGCTGAAAAGGAACTGCTTGCCATTCGAGATGCCTTTTGCGAATGGAAGCATTATTTACTAGGAGTCAAACATACCATCACTGTTTACTCGGATCACAGAAATTTTAAACAATTCATTAGGTCCGCAAGGTTACTGACTCAAGGACAATTGCGATGGATGATATTTTTCACCAAATTACATTTCATAGTAACTTACCGGCCTGGTTCAGAAAACAAAAAAGTAGGCGTTTAACTAGACAAGGCAGTGAATCAAGTTTGCCTGATGAACAACCAAAAACAATTATAGATCCAATGTATATGTGTGACTCAAGCTCTTTTCCTTCAACACCTATGAGCAGCTATGCAAAAGCCCTCGTGGAAAAAGTGGATTTTGGGACATACGGATTGGAAAGTAAAAAAAGGAATACCAACTAAGGTGTCTCAAATTCTAATTCCCACAAAAGATTTAAGAGACAGAGACTTGGATTGGTGTCATTCAGCCTCTTGTGCTGGACATAACAATTCAAGAAAACCTTGGAACGAGTGCAAACATGTGTCATTTGTGCTCAGGCTAAATCTAACCATAGTAAACCTCAGGGTCTTCTTCTTCCTTTACCAATGCCCAAGTTACCTTGGGAGATCATTTTGTTGGATTTCATTGTTGGTCTTCCCAAAGACAAGGGTTACGACACAATTTTAGTAGAGGTTGACAGTCTAATCAAGATGGGACATTTCATGGCTTGTCAACAGGTACCAACTGCAGGACAATTAGCACATTAGCTATTGACTCATGTGGTTCATTTACGTGGGTTACCAAAATTAATTGTGTCCGATCGTGACCACAGTTCATTTTACATTTTTGGAAAGAATGGTGTACCTCCTCACAAATGTCTCCCTCACTGTCTACTAGCTTCCACCCACAAACTGACAACCAATGAAACCCTTAAACAATATCTATGATGCTACGTCGACTCCATCACTGAAGACTAGGTAGATTGGTTATGGTTGCCGATAGTAGCGTATAGCAGTGTTCAAAATGCATCTACTCAATTTGCCCCCTTTTACACCAACTATGGGTTTCATCCTCGTTAGATTCCCTTGTATCATACAGCTAAACAGAATAAATTCCCTGGAATTCAACAACAGAGTAAGCACATCCAAGATACATTTCTGAAAGTCAAAGGGTATCTCCTAGAAGCTAACAAAAAATATGTAATATAAGTAGACAAACACTGACGAGAAAGCCCGATCCATAAAAAAGGAGATAGGGTGTGGTTATTTACACTAAATCTACATTTCAAAAGACACAGTGTTTTCCATCCTAGATTTATAGGGGCTATTAAAGTGGCAAAATTAATAAACCCTGTGGCAGTAAAGTTGTCTTTACTTCATTCACTACAAATACATCCGGTCGTTCACATTTCTTTGATAAAACCTGCTCTAGGAATCAAGCCAAAGAAACCAGAACCCATTTTAATTAATGGCGAAGGGGAATACGAAGTCAAGGCAATCCCTGATTCCAAATGGAGGGGTACCAAGTTATGGTATTTGATAGCTTGGGAAGGCTTTGGTCCAAGGAAAACTCCTGGGAACCCGCCTCTGGTGTACATGCTCAACGCTTGAAGGAACATCATCATATCAAGCTCCCTACTAAACCTTGACCCTGTCAGCATTCTCCTAAAGGGGGGTGTACAATCATGACCCGCAAATCTTCCACATATTTGAACGCTGCAGGCATCTCCGCTGCCATTCCCCTGACAAGGCATTACATATACACATTACAGATACTGTGTTGATTATGGCTGAACAAAACACTAAGTTATTTTGGGCTCACAGCACTATTCGAAAGGGGCATTGGTTCTTCTGTTTTACTTTCAATGTTGTATTTTTCAGTTGGGCTTTATCTAGTCTACATTGCCCAGAAGTTTGTGCTGCCCCACAGTGCACACAGTTTTAGGCCACTGACTTATAGCCCAAACTGTTTCCTACCATTGTATTGATGACTCATAGGAAGTTACACATTGATTGTCACAGTGATAGATGACTCATAGGAAGTTCCACCATGATTGCTGTGATTGCTGACTCATAGGAGGTTCAACATTAGTTAAGACTGCTCTATAAATATGACCGTGCTCTATCTTCCTTGCTTGTTATTCTCCAACGAAAGCAGGACCAGTCGAAGTCAAGGAGAACTCGCAAATTTTGAGATAAGCAGAAGACCAAGTGATCAGGGTCCCGTCAGCGCCTTTGAGGAATCACGGAACAAGAACAGCGAGTGATCAGGAAGCTGCAGCATCAAAAGCGGTAGAGAACTTTAACGGGGCTCCAAGATTTTACCAAGAACATCACTTCAGTCTGAGCAGTGGGAGAGTCTTCACCAGTTTAGCCTGCGCAGTTGGAGGCAGTTCAAACAGCGACAACCCAAGATGGCACAACAAGCAAAAGGCAAGTGTGAGTCAGTTTGGAATGCGGGTGGGCTCCGCTTTTGTACAAACCTTGTTGTCAAAAGAGCAGGTGGCATCCGCTAAATACTTGCTTAGATAATTTTGTTCAAAATAAACAAAGGATTAGTGCGGAGTGAGGAAACTTTGCTTTAATCAAAAATTGAACAATCTGTGCATATAACAGTAATACAGAGTGAGTGAACTCCACTATTAGCATATAGGATATTAATACTTGTTGTCAGATCACCTGCCTTTTTTAGCTAAACAAGCAAAGGGAGAGTAGAAGACCTTTCCTGTGCTCTTTCAGCGATTAAGAGTCAAGGGGATAATACATCCCATGAAGGGCTCCTAGAAAATGTTCAGCTGAACTCATTTTCTTTTCAGGTAACGTGGTATTGATCACAAGTCTGGATACTAGCAAAATACTTCTGTGTTAATAGCAGAAACGTATACAATGACTTTGTTGTGTCTTTCAGAGCTCCCTCCCAGATGTCCACTTCCTTTCCTTCCCTCGCTTGATCCTTCCAACTGTCTGTGCTTTAACAGCAAGCAGCAGTTGGGAAGATCGAGAGGTGGACCCACTTGAGCATCGCCTTGATCCTGAGGAGTTTGTCTGCCTGACAAACTTAGAACATGACAACCTTGACTCCCCAAGGAAATCGTGGTAACAGTTCTGCAAACCTTTCTCTTAGTTAATTATTCATACCCAAAGAGATACAGAAGAAATATGCAGTAAAACTTTTCAATATTTATTGAAGTATTTTGATTCTTGAGTAAAAGACTTGTGCTGCAATAATCAATAGAAGGAAACAATAGCATTACTAGAATGGTGAAAAAGATAAACAGTTCAACCATTTGCTGAATACGGAGAATATATGCTTGCAACTGTCATGTCTAGGGTGTATGAATCTGCCAAATTGCTGTAGGGTGATCTAACTCCCTGTTACTTATGGGTTAGTGTCATCAGGCTGCTCGTCTTGGTGTAGAGCAAGGCAGCATCCATCGCATGAGGTAAACAGGAATCAGCTGAGCTTAAATTACGGCATGAGTCCACCTCTCAGTCCCAGTGAATGCTCCTCTGTGTAAACAAAGGATCGATGTTGTATAATAACATCCCCATATTACCATGCCAAAGCCCCAGACAGGCGCTATTGTTTATTCTATGGTGATAGCCTTGTCGCCGAGCGACCAAAACAAATAGCAACATCTTGAATGAAGAACTTAGCCCTTGTACAGAATGTTCAAGATGCTTTGATAGAGTGCCTACGAAATGGTAGTATAATCAAAACCGATTTCAAAGGATATTATCCTGCATGTGCATGCAAATCAATGTGTGTCAAATGTCAGTGAGTTTAGGGAGAAAAGGCAACTTAAGAACGTGAGCATGTAAAATGGCCTTTCTTAACAGAGTGTAGTGTAACCACATGACATAGGGACCCAGTTAGGCCCACTTAACAAGAATACTTTAAATCCTGGTTGTGGAGTGCTGCGGAGTCCTGCACCAAGGATGCATCACACATCAGCAATTCCTAGGAGCTGCTAAGCTGCGATGCAAGGTATTGCATTGTCATTGAAGATGCCGTTGACGAGGGGCTCGCGATGGGAAGTCCTGCGTTGAGATGCATCGCGCAGCAGCGGTTCCAGGAATGCTGCGGACACTTATGACAAGTCCTGTGCTGGAGAGGAACCATATAGTAGTCCTGATGTGGAGTCTGGAGAGGCGATGAGTTGTGTAGCGCTCTGATGAGGAGTTTCTGGTCAGCAATGCTTCACGCAGCGGCTCCAATGCAATGGTTCTTCTGTGACCCGAGTTAGGCTGACAAAGCAGCTTCAGGCCCATGTCCAAGCGTCCTGAGGTGGAACCATTTGGGAGGGTAGGACTCACAGCAGGTGCTGGGTTTAAGGTGATTGGAGCATTCTATCCCTGAGGCTCTGGTCAGCAGGCCAGCCACTGGCCCTTGGAGTCACTCTATTGGTTCTTGTTTCAAGAAGCAGGTCCAGTCCTTCGCTGCAGCAGGGCCGCAGAGTGGCAGTCATTCTTGCTGAGCAATGCATCAATCCTACTTCTGAGTTTCTCCACAGGTCCATCTGTGTACTGAAGAGTTGTACCTGGTGCACATTTTTGAAGGACGAGAGGGTTCTACAGGCCTCCACCCCCACAACCCCTTTGGTGTCTCGAATGTTCTGGCTCCAACTTGCCTGAGGGTCACAAAAGACCAGTGCCAAACCCTTTGTGAGAGTGCTCAAGGAGAGCCTTTGTGATGTGCAAGAGTGGTAGGTGACAGCTCCTTCCACTCACAAACTCAGAGTGGCCCATCCTGCCAACATTTCTTCCCTTTGTCTCACTGCCTGGGAGCAGTGCACAAAGACCAACTGTCAATTACACCTAGCCATGTGACCCAGGAACAGGCTGCAGGCACCAAATGGTTAAGACAAGAAAATGGCAACTTTCTAGAAGTTTTCAGGATTGTTACTACAAGTCTTACTTCACCATTAAAGTGGGCTTTCAATTGCAATTCTTTAGACACCAAACTCAACATTCCTACCTTCTTACAATTTAAAGCTATTACTTATTAAATGTAATAAGGTAACCAAACGTTATCCTGTAGGAGAGGCAGGCCTTTTTTCAACCAGGATATGTAAAAAGTAAAAAGCACATGTCAAACTTTTTAAATGCAAAAAGAACTATTGATGGACAGAATGCAGAACAATGCAAAAACAACAATTGATGGACAGAATGCAGAACAATGTCATACATTCACCCCAGTACAGAGATCTGGGCCTAAATCCATCGTTTTTTTGCTCACCATGCCGTTCCAGTTTGAACCAGGCCATATGCAAATCAGTCTTGACCCTGTGCCTCATGGGAACAGTCCAGCCCGAACTGCCAAGCCAGGTCCTCCCTGGACTGCAAACAAGCATCCTAGGACCGGTTTCGGGGTTTCACCCCTCTTCAGCCAGGATAGCTTGATTCCAGTGGCATGGAGAGCAAGGGACCCACGTCTGGGCATACCCTTCCCACTCGGGGTGACAAATGCAAAAACAACAATTGATGGACAGAATGCAGAACAATGTCATACATTCAACCCAGTACAGAGATCTGGGCCTAAATCCATCGTTTTTTTGCTCACCATGCCGTTCCAGTTTGAACCAGGCCATATGCAAATCAGTCTTGACCCTGTGCCTCATGGGAACAGTCCAGCCCGAACTGCCAAGCCAGGTCCTCCCTGGACTGCAAACAAGCATCCTAGGACCGGTTTCGGGGTTTCACCCCTCTTCAGCCAGGATAGCTTGATTCCAGTGGCATGGAGAGCAAAGGACCTACGTCTGGGCATACCCTTCCCACTCGGGGTGACAAATGCAAAAACAACAATTGATGGACAGAATGCAGAACAATGTCATACATTCAACCCAGTACAGAGATCTGGGCCTAAATCCATCGTTTTTTTGCTCACCATGCCGTTCCAGTTTGAACCAGGCCATATGCAAATCAGTCTTGACCCTGTGCCTCATGGGAACAGTCCAGCCCGAACTGCCAAGCCAGGTCCTCCCTGGACTGCAAACAAGCATCCTAGGACCGGTTTCGGGGTTTCACCCCTCTTCAGCCAGGATAGCTTGATTCCAGTGGCATGAAGAGCAAGGGACCCACGTCTGGGCATACCCTTCCCACTCGGGGTGACAAATGCAAAAACAACAATTGATGGACAGAATGCAGAACAATGTCATACATTCACCCCAGTACAGAGATCTGGGCCTAAATCCATCGTTTTTTTGCTCACCATGCCGTTCCAGTTTGAACCAGGCCATATGCAAATCAGTCTTGACCCTGTGCCTCATGGGAACAGTCCAGCCCGTACTGCCAAGCCAGGTCCTCCCTGGACTGCAAACAAGCATCCTAGGACCGGTTTCGGGGTTTCACCCCTCTTCAGCCAGGATAGCTTGATTCCAGTGGCATGGAGAGCAAGGGACCCACGTCTGGGCATACCCTTCCCACTCGGGGTGACAAATGCAAAAACAACAATTGATGGACAGAATGCAGAACAATGTCATACATTCACCCCAGTACAGAGATCTGGGCCTAAATCCATCGTTTTTTTGCTCACCATGCCGTTCCAGTTTGAACCAGGCCATATGCAAATCAGTCTTGACCCTGAGCCCAATGGGAACAGTCCAGCCCGAACTGCCAGGCCAGCTTTTTAAATGCACTGCGTCGTGCCCTCTGGCCTGTCAGGGCCTAATCTAGGGGTGGCGTATTTGTATTAAAAAGGAAAATTTGGGCCTAGCGAAAGTTTTATTTTGGCAGGTCTGAATGGCAGTTTAAAAACTGCACACACAAGCAACAATGGCAGACTTGAGACATTTTCTAAAGTGCTATTTTAGTGGGGGACACAGTGAGTGCTACAGGCCCACTAGTAGCATTTACAGACCCTGGGTACATGGAGTAAAATTGTTCTAGGGACTTACAAGTAAATTAAATGTGCCAGTTGGGTGTTAGCCAATTTCACCATGTTTAAAGGAGAGAGCACAAGCACTTTAGCAATGATTAACAGTGGTAAAGTATGTAGATTTCTAAACTCAGCAAAAATAAAGTCAGCAAAACAGGAGGCTAAAGGCAAAATGTTGGGGGAAAACTGTGCCGAGGATGTCAGGTCCGACATATGATTAAAAACAAGGGTGACACAAACTAGCCATAATAGGGCTGGTCAACATATTTCATCCAAAAAGCATCAGTGCTCATATTTCTTCAGGACCACTTAAAATCCTACACCTAAGGGGCGGGTCCAGTACTATAGGGTGCAGCCACTCACACTGGTGTAAAAATACGTGCACACACATCATACATCTTTCAATACTGAACCATGCTATTTGTAATTGTCCAATAGTCCTATACTAATGCAGGAGTTCTCCTTTAGGAAGCCAGAGTGGTATTCATACAACCTAAAGGGTATGCAGGGGACTCGGTCTCTATGTCACACTTTCGTCAAAAGAACCGTAGCGCAGTAAGCCGAGCTCTGGCCCCCATCTCCAAATGTCCCTATTTGTTTCTTAAAGTCCAACATCCAAATGGAAGAAACCATCAGTCTGCTTTGCTTTGTTGTTTTCAAAGCAGGTGAAGCAGCAATGGATTTCTTACCCTGGGACTGATTAAGGTAGGTCCACCTTCTGTGTGGATACACAGAGATAATTGTAATAGATATTTGCAACCAGCGACTTTCATCAATGCACACACATTTGTACCATGTTTGAGCTGGTAGATAATGTAGAAATGTTAATTGCACTGAGTCCTAGTCTTCTTTGCCAGTCTTCTTACATGCCTCGTCCCTTTTTTCCTGTGTCTTGCAAGATGGTAACAACACGGCTTGAGACACCTAGCAGGTTTTATATAAGAAACCCTTTAATGGGAAATAAAGAGAAGAAAAGTGAAGCAAAAAATATATTTTTATATTTAAAACTAAGTAAAGGGGTGCCATGACTGGTTGTCTGCCTCCAAGGTGAGACAGAGCGGATTGGGAATGGGAAGTGTAGGATTCAGAGAAATAAGAATTACCTCCCAATAATCTTGTTATTAATAAGTATGCACCAAAAGTACATCGAAAATATTTTATCAGGAGTTTGGGGGAATTTCTACAAACCATGAGCACACATTAACAAGCACTGGCAAAGCCAATAGGTCTGGCATTGACTGCCAATGCTTGTTGTTTTGTCATGATTTTTTGATGGGGGAACTGCTGAGCTCTTATCAATATTTAAAAAACTGCTCAAAATCGAAGATTTACACAATAGCCAATAGGTCTAATGCGAAGTACTTTGTGTGTGGATGTGATCCTTGTAAAAGAGCAGAATTCTTTCACAGTGAAATCAGACAACAGCTGGAGTGGGCTGACATGTAAGCCATGCTGTATGCTGTGGTGTGCAGAAGAAAATTTAAATGACACAGCAACAGGCCAATGGATAAAAAGGCCTGGCTTAATGTCACAATAAGTATTAAGTATAACTGTTGTAAAATCAAACAGCCTTGGCTAACGTCAGACCTAAAAAGAGAAGAGATTGTAAATGGAAGTCATAACAACTATGATTTCATATGTACATGAAACATGGACGGATTCTTCACATGACTTTCCAAAAGCACAGGCTTATTTGGCTCCAAGGCCGGAATGGCAGTAGCAGGCCCTGGGCGTTTTCCCGGTGGGCCGAAACAGGTGAGGCCGGTTTTGGACCCGTGCCTACTGGTTTCATTACAAGCGGCCGGTTTTGCAGTAGTGCTGCAGTATCGCCCCCGGTAACAAAAGTGGCAGCAGTGCAGCGCGAGTGGTGCTTCCCACTCGCACCACATCCCCCTCCCCCACCTCCTGGGGCCGGTCAAGCTGCTTGCCAGGGCTGGTTTCTGTTTCCAGTCCAGCCGAGTATGGCTCGTTGGGTAAAATCAAACAAAAAGTCATATTTTACCTACAAGAATGTCCAGAGCATAACCTTGCTCATAGTCAAATGCTATGAGAAAAATTGCTTTACATCTGTCAAGAACAGAAAAAAGTAACTTGCTATAATTTACTCACTTTTTATTTTGGTGGTTTGGAGACGATAGAACTGACTATTTAAATAGGAGCAAATGCTGTCTCATTAAACCACAAATAGTTTTTTGGGGTCGGCTCCTTTGTGGGTGCAAACATAATTTACATTGCCTGTCATGGACCACTCCTTCAACATGCACATTAGAAAAAAACAAAATTGTTCTTGTTGAATATTGCACAGTCATTGTCTATTTGATAAAATCGAACATAATCTTGTTTCGTATTTAATAACCAACGTCAGATAATATCACACTAGAGTTTCAAATATTAGTTGATCAATTATTTAATTCAAGTTAGTTATCAAAAGGTTTATTTCCTATAACCTAAGACCTTCCAAGATTTTCTGCAGCATGTTATGCTCAATGGCGTAGCTTCCTCAGATGAGTGAAATCCAAATTTCGCCTGAAAAGTTTTGCAAGGTTGCAGACTATGGACCAGTTTTGTAAAATGTGCAAATAATTTCTTGGAGGAAAATGAAGTTTTGCTGAAATTTCTTTCAACATAACATACTTTTGAAGCAGTTTAAACTTGCAACCTTTAGGAAAGTTGCAAATCTTGCACAGTTTTCATATGAGCTTAACTAAGGTTGCAGAAGACAAACTTCTCACACCATCTAATTATTGCATTTGTGGTGCAAGAATCCAGGTCCAGATTTACTGACATTCATGTTGTGGCTACACCACCTTTTCGGCGCAGCGACAATAGCGTAACGAAACTCGAGGGGGGCTCCCTGCAAGGCATGTGGAGGGGCCCCCTTCGGGCTCAATCAGGAGCTCTGCAGCCAGAGTGCTATGCTGAGGGGGCCCCCCTGGAGCTTGGGGCCCCCCCGCATAGCGGGGGCTGCGGGTGCCAGTGTTACGCCCCTGCGCAGCGATTATGTAAACTGCTAGACAAGATTTGCAAAACCACCCAAGGGTTGATTTACGCAGGCATGCGCAGTATTGTAAAAAACCAGTAACAGAATTCAGCACCTTGCACTGTGTTGAGTTACAATGCGTCACATAGATGTTACATAGGTGGAGCATGGGTGTTCCCTTTTACTAAAAGCAATAAACCTAGGTTTACAGCAAAATGGTGCACCTGCCCGAGATAGGTGAAACGATGAAAAATAACTTAATTTCTCCTTGTTATGTCTTCTTTCTGTTTGTGCTGCATTCTGCAGTACAAATAGAAAGAGGAATGTATCTTTGAGGATTGTTTTGTACAGGAAAATCTCTCTTCCTGCACAAAAACAATCCTGACCACAATCAAGGCAACCTTGCGATATGACACAGTGGTGCCTGCGTTGGTGCTAGGCAGCCACAAGTGCACCAGCACAGAGAGAGCTGAACAGCGCCATATCACTGTAAAAGTGACACGGTCCAGCTCTCGCCCATTCATGCATGCGTGTGGAGCGCCTTTTTAGTAAATCTGGCACCAATATATATTTATGATTTAGTATCCGATAGCAGTGGGCTTGCACTTTCCCGTGCTCTGTCCCTTTCTCTCCACCCATTTCCATAGTCATCCTGTTCTCCTGTGTCACATAATACCGTCTTATTCTCTCTCTCCGTTCATTCTTCCCAGACATGAAGCTCTGCTGTGGTTCGGTATTGTAAAGTTGCAGCAGCACTGGCAATGCTAATAGTGGTGGCTGCCCATTTCAGAATGCTTTTTCTATTCTGCCAAGAGAGCCGTCATGGTGCTCGAGGACACTATTTGCCAGCCATCTTGGGAGTATTCCAAATAAAACATCCAAAATGGCCGAATTCTATGTCCTATACTTACACGATAGGCCCCTATTACAAGCTACATGACAGCCCTCTTGGAAGTATACAAAACAGCATACCAAGATTACTAGTCACATCTATAGGGTTTTCCAAAGCTTGTGATGCATTGTCAATGCCAATACAGGCAATCAACAATCATTAGCAAAGCAAGACTGATTGTTTTTGCGAATTATCATTCAAACTTTTCTCCTTAAAACTCTCTTAGTAGTTTAGTGCAAAAAAAGCAGTTTAATAAAACATTTTTTTACAAAAAACATACCCAGCGAAAACAGCACCGACTGCTGAAATGAACCATTCGGAAGAGTTAAATCCAAGTATTCCGACACTATGGAAGGGCTGCAGACCAAGCTAGAAAAAAGGAACAAGATAGATAAAAAGTTTCAGTGCATATAGAAAACAAACAAGGCAAACATAAAGAGCTCTTTCCTGCTGATAACATTTTAGATGTAACCATGCTGCAAAACGTGAATTTGTATAAACCCATGACAAACAATCCATATTTTGTAAAGCACGAACATATCACCCCTTAAGGTTTCAAGGCGCTGGGGGCCGTTGGGGAGATATGGGGCCATGTGTATTAAAAACTCGTTTTGCGATTCTCAAATTACAATTTTTAGGGAATCGCAATTAGAGAATCGCAAAATGCAATGTATGTAGGATTTGCTAAATATTTTGCGAATCCTACATATTCCTTATTTGCAAATCGCAAATTGAGATTCGAATATAAGGAATACCTTCCGATTCATTCCTATGGGCTAGAAGGCCCATAGGAATGAATGGGAAGACATTCTCAATTTGCGATTCCCAATTAGAGAATCGCAAATTGAGAGTGCAATTTCAAGGTTGCAAGGGTGTCAATAGGGCACCCTGTTGCACCCCTGAAATAAGCATGTGTGCACATGTTGAGCACATACATGCCCTAAGGGTATGTATGTGCGCCATATGGCACTTTGAAAAATGCAAAAAAGTGCATTTTTCTAAGAAATCGCAAATTACCACCAACCTGAAGTTGGTGGTAATTTGCGATTCCTTAAGCCAAAATCGCACAACCTGGGTACTTCCTACATTGCATTTAAGAAATCGCAATTTGGGATTCCTTACATGCATTCGCAAAATAGGGAATCGCAAATTTTGTGATTCCTTATTTTGCGAGTGGGTTTTTGTGTGCTACATTGCACACTACCTAAATTGCGATCGCGGACGCTGAAATTCTGCGAATTTCAGCATTTGCGATCGCAATTTGGCTTCATACATATGGCCCCTTGTGAGCTATTGTCCAGAGTCACATGATGCTGAGCTGAGCTGCAGCTGGAGATCGAACCGTGAGCCCCACGCTCAGGAGTCACACCTCTCCCACCGCCACACCTCTCCCACTGAGTATCCGTTGCAGCAGTTTCTGCTGCTGACTCATAGATCATGTGGCACGCGTTACATATCTTATTGAGCATCTAGAGCTGGTTGTTTAGAACATTTCCGTCCGACTTTGTTCATATTTCTGCTTATAACTAAAGAAGCTGGAGTAAAAAGTAACATGATTCACCCTTTACTACTAAACACTTATGCCCTAATTCGTTGCATAGAGTAAAAACATGGCGCGAAATCACCCTGGTGCAAATAAAAATTACACCAGGATTGGTCAATGTCTTTCCACCAAATTTTTATTTTATCGTCAGAATAGAAGAGGAACTAGCTGTTTTCACTTGGGTTTAATACCAACTAATGCCTGGTGGGTGGGCAAAATCCTCCTGAGCCATGGGAGTTTGCACCCTGCTCCAATTGGTAACATCACTAGCTCCGCAGTGGTGACATCACATGCTTCGTCTTTGTAACATCACATTCTCCGCCGTGGGAACATCACAAGCTCCGTGTTGTGGTTTGTACTATGCATCAAGGCAGTGATGTCACGGAGGGCCAAGTGTCATCGGATTCTATGTAGAATGTAGGGAGGCAGTTGGAAATGGCCTGAGGAAGAATCCTGACCTTTTTAAATGCTGTGCTGTTTATCTAATAACTCTACTACTATTTCTGCCTGCCTGAAGTGTATTGTTTGAGGCAGGACACCACATAGAAATTGGCAATGATGATGGGAATCTGTGGTAGTGGCAGGATACTTCAGCAATGAACCCTTATTGCTGTAATGGTCGAGATTCTTCCGATATTGGAACTACAAACGGATAGGAAAGACTAGCGTGATCTGGATCCATCCAAACACGATATCGGCATTGGAAAGTGTTTTAATGATTTTCTACGCTGTACCTAGAGAGATGGCTGTTGGTCTGAATGGATGCTCGTGACGCTTCACGCGGCCCTGAGAGTGCGCAGTTTGAGCGAACCCAATCCAACAAGCCAATGTTCGGCTGCAAAGTAAGGCAGCAGCGTGCTATTATGGGGCACGCATTGGCACTGTGATGTCTCACGCTACAGGCAAACCCTGTGCGTCCTCCGATTGTCTGGGAGGTGTACTCGCGTCATGTGACACGCTTCCCGGACATTTTGAATTGGGCCGGATCGTCAGAGTGCATGATGTCTGCACGCAGCGTGATCTTGTCAGCTGCCAGGAGTGTGGGGGATGGTGACACATCCAGGGTAATGGCGCACAAAGGATCTTTGAGAACAGTGGGTGTGGATTTCAGCTCCTATCTGGTGGCATGGAGGACTCGGATGAGGTTGAAGAACTGCATCTTTGAGCTGCATTGATGGTGACTGGTTTCATGGCACACAGTTATCTTGTGCCTGAATTGTTTTCCTGAGTGCTTGAACTATCGAGGGGTTTGGCAAACTTATCAGTGCGCTTGTTGAATAAGAGGTGTTATTTTAACTTTTTATTTTATTTCATTGTGTTATCTTATTGTGTTAAATTGTTATTTTGGTACTTAAGAGGAAATATGGCATCCATTGGCATGGTGATACAACCCTCACAATTTGACTTGCGGGGGGCCAACATTACTGTGGGTTAGATGGAAGGAGCTGTTTGACTCCTATTTGGTGGCATTTGGGGGGGAATGTTCTGACGCTAAGAAACTAAGGGCCTCATTACAATGTCGGAGGGAAAGCATTCAGACCGACTCCTTGTCGGAATCGGTTCTGACTGACTCGGGTTCGGCGAGTCTGACCAACCGAATACGATGTATCCGCACACCGTTCGGTCTGACACTCATTGACTTCAATGGGAGCCTGTATTCCGACCAACAACGCAGGCTCCCATTGGAAGAAGGGGTGGTTCCGGAAAACCTTGCAACCTGTCGTAGGCACCCCATGGTACCTGCCACACTGGCATGGTTGTAAAGAGGGGTCCCATGGGTACCCCCACGGGCCCCAACAAGAGGCCTCCAGGTGAAGGGGGGCCTGATACAGGCCCCAAAAGTCAGCTTCTGACAGCCGTTTCATGTTGGACAGGCTGATTCGAGAAGGCTGTCCGAATCCGACATCGTAATGCATCGGTCTGAAACGCTGTCCCATAGACCTGTTTGATTCGGCTCCGACCGACTAGGAGTCTCCGAATGCCGGTTGGAATAGAGTTAAAAAGACCAAACTGTTGCGTTCTGTTGTAATGGGTTGGTCGGAAACATGGGTTCTGATATGGGTTAGGAAAATCCGAATAACGTTCAGAGCCTTTCTGACCGACATCGTACTGAAGCCCAAAGTGTTTTATTATACAATCTTGGGGTGGAGGGCTGAAATGTTTATGAAAATTTGGAAGATATTTCAGTGGGGCATGATGAGGGTGATGCCAGGGATTTATACGAAAAGGTCTGTGAAAATGTTAGAATTGCATTTCGGAACGCTGAAAAATATGGCTTTGGAACGTCATACGTTTTTTACATGCCAATAAGGAACATATAGGGAGTTATGTGGCATGCCTAAGGAATTTGGCAAGGACATGCAAGTTTGGTGATCTTACTGATTCATTAGTTTGTGACCAACATATACGTCGTACAAACAATGTTAAGGTACAAGAAAGGGTTTTAGCGAAAGATCCTTGTTTAAAGGAAGCCATTGCCATTATTGAAGGAATTGAGCACACAGCATAGCATGTTGGGTGAAAGAAATGCAAAAATTTGATTGTGAGGAAGGAGAAGTCTCTAACGTTGCTGGTTCCAAGAAAGACGAAAAGAAGTATGAGAGGAGTGTGAAGGCGTGGAAATATAAATTGGACAATGAAAAATTCAAATGTTATCGTTGTGGTAATGGACAGCATACTGCAAATTACCCTAATAGCTTTGCAAAAAATGCTATTTGTAGGAAGTGTGGAAGGAAGGGGCACTTTACGAGAGTATGTAAGGGCCCCACATACATCAATGCTGAGAGCAAGGTGGTGTATCAGCTTGAAGAGGTTGAGGAAAGTGTGAGGAATTTTGTGTTTACCATTACAGAGTAGGTAATTTCGATAGAAGTCTCCTGTGATAAAGACAGAGTGGACATGCCAGAGTGTGAAGTGATGATTAGAGGGAAACAGTTGACCGTTTTGGCAGATTCGGGGTCTCCCTACACCCTGGCGGGTGATCACATTTGGGAAAAGGTGTATGGTGCAGAGGGTCTTGAATTGATCCAACCAACATCAAACCTTTTGGCTATGGAGGAGCGACTACTGAAGTGTTGGGATATGTGCTCATGTAAGTGATTTCAAGGGTAGGTTGACATGGGAAAGGTTTATGTGGCAAAGAGAAAAGATTGACTGTTGGGGTGGAGACACCAGACGGATCTGGATAGCACTCTTAACCTAAATGTGCAGGAGCAGGTTATGTTATTGGATTATGCACAGGATAATGATGACATTGTGAAGAAATTTCCTGATGTGCTTGGACAAAAATGTGGGAAGTTGGTTGGTTTTGAACATCAGATCAGGATGAGGGAGGGAGCAAAACCAGTAGTGCATAAGGTGAAGTGCCACATCTGATGATGGATTCTTTAAGAAAAGAGTTGAGTAGGTTGCTGGTGTTAGGGGTAATTGAGGAAATTGAGTCCTCAGAATGGCTGACTCTGGCAGTTTTGACACCCAAGGATATAATAGAAAAAGTTTGAGGATGTGTGTTGACTTGAGGTACCTTAAAGGGAACATTTGGGTGGCTAGGCAGCCAATGCCTAACACTGGACAGGAGTTATCCATGTTTAGGGAGCGTACTTGTTCAGTGTGATGGATTTTTCAGCAGCGTACCATCATAAAGTGGTTTTAAGTGAAGAGTCGAAGCCCCTTACCTCGTTTGTCACCCCTATGGTGGCTTACAGGCTTTCAGGCTTGCATCTGCTGCGGCTTGTTTCCAGAGGGTGTTGCTGAAAATTTTGGAAGGAGTGGACCAAGTAAAATTTTTCCAGAATGACATTTTGGTCTATGGTAAGGATGAAGAGGAACATGAAAGGAAATTGTTCGAGGTTCTAGCCAGGTTGCATGATTTTGGTTTGACGGTGAAGAGAGAGAAGTGTAAGTTTAGAGTTACAACAGTGGCTAACATGGGACATACCATTTCCAGAGATAGCATTAGCTAGATCAATTGTGGAGGCCCCGGAACCTACCAACAAGGATGAGGCCTGCTTGTTCCTTAGATTGGCTGAGTATTATCACAAGTTTATTTAGAACTTTGCATGTGTTGTTCAACTAATAAGATTATTATTTAAAAAAAGGTGGCAGGTTTGTGTGGTTAGATGAGTGTAAAGCAGCTTTTGATGTGATTAAAAGAAGTATTGGGATGTTGCCCACGCTGGGTTATTTCAAAGTCAAAAAGAAAATGGTGCTGACCACGGATGCAAGTTTAAAAAGGCCTTGGAGCACTATTGTCCCAAGTTGTTGAGGGAGAGGGGAAGGTGGTGGTGTTTGCCTCCAGAGCTTTGAAAGGGTCTGTAGGTAATGAATTGGTTATTGAGAGGGAGGCACAGGCGTGCACATGGGACATTGCACACTTCAAATTCTATTTGTGGTGTTTCCCTTTTGTGTTTAGGTCTGACCATAAACCCTTAGTGATGATGTTCACTTATTAAGGTAGTGAAAGAGCCACAGCTTTAATTCATTGGTGGGTAGAAGGAGTGAGAGACTTAAATTTCTGGGTACAGTATTTGAGCTGGTCGAGCAACAAGACTGTAGATTGCTTATCCAGGTTGCCTGTGAAGGAGGATGGTGATGAGGAGGATGAAGTCAGGGTGTCGTGGGTGCAAGAGCAGGCTATAACGAAGGCCGAGTGGGCAGAAGCAGTAGATTAGGATAGCACTAAGTTACTGGTCAAAGGATATGTAGTGAAGGGGAGGCCTGAGAAAAAGAGTATTGCGGTGGAGGTAGAGGACTATTGGATGGTCCGAGAAGAACTGACAATTATGGAGAAATATCTTTGTAGGGTGAAAGATTGATGCCACCTGAGGGTTTGCACGTAAAAACTGTTAATTTGGCACATGAGGGTCAGCTAGGGGGAATAGGACGAAGGCCTGTGTGAGAAAATGTTGCTGGTGGCCGCGTTTGGACTACATGGTGGAGAGTGTGGTTAAGGAGTTTGTGCAATGTGTGGGTTGTGACAAAAGTAAGATCACCAGAATGCTCCTTTGTCATCTGTGAAAGTACTGGAAAGACATTGGAGTAAGGTATCTGTGGACATTGTGGTGCCTTTCAACGGATTAGCTTGGATGGAGAAGTGGATTACAGCTGAATTTGTGAGGGAGGTCTATACCCAGACTGAGGAGGGGGTGCCTTATTTTATTGTCTCCGATAATGGTGTACACTTCCGGTTGGCACAGATGGGAGAGTTTTTGAAGGACATAGGGGTGACACATTTCAGAACTGCACTGTCCTCGTCTCAAGCCAATGGACTGGTAGAGAGTATGAGCCGCCTGATTAACGCATACAGTCAAGAGGAGTGTGCTGCAAGACAAGCTGTGGGCACATAGGACTATGCCTAATGCAGTGGAAGCTGTTTTTATAATTATTCTCTATGATAGCTGGACTGACTGCTAAATGACTACCAAAGGCCTGTAGAACGTGCACTGAAAAGACTTACATAAAACAATTTGCAGTTGCTGAAAGTAAGCTGCCTCTGCAACACAAGGCTTGCTCAAGAACCACATTTAAGCAGTACAAGATGCTAGCTTAGCAACAGGCACTTGGTCACAACATATTTAGAAGTGGCAAAGCTTATGTGCCCCTGATTGGACTAATGTTACGAATAATTTCGATAACATTTACAGTTACAAGTACATTGCATTAGCTTGGGAAGTCCCGACTATCACAAGCAAAGGACATGTGGATAGCAACAGCCCCACCACCTCACATCATACTGGTATCACGCAGTGTTGGGCTCTTTTGATTGACCTGGTGTTCTGTACTTGTGTAACCTACTAAGGCTACTGATGGGCAGTAGATGCCATGTGCTTTATTTCTGAGAAAGTGTCTTAATCTTGTACTTTTACTGGACATGTATTGCATATATCATAATGCCCTTTGTTTGTGGTTTACAAGAATAAAAGCTTGTGTGAGACTTCCCTTTGGACATTCGGCCTCTAGCTGCCTGGCCTCTCGTGTTACATGTAAATACATTTCCTCTTTCATCATATATTCTGACAGAGCTGTATTTCTTTTAGTAGAATTCTACATTTGGTGGAAAGAATGCGACTGTAGAATAGCTGACTACTGCTGCGTCCACCTGCTATCACCCTCATGCGGAGGTCTGACCACGTTGCTTCTCTGCCTTCTAAGTTTCTCTCTAAGCCTCCATTCTGGGGCGGAATGCTTCCACCAGCTGTGAGTAGTTGTCACATCTCTGGCTGCTCTTGCTTCACTTTGCCCCAGGCTTCTCACAGCACATATTGATACATTTTTTAACTATCTGGGTGTCCTCTTGCCTTTGCTTCACCTCGCTCCTTGCGGTCCTCTCTTGGGCTTTGTGTGAGCCAACACCTCCCCTGTCTACTGGGGCCGCTTTATCTTGATGATGACTGCTTTTGCTGCTCTCTTGATCTCTTTTATTTGCCTAGTATTTGTTGCTTTGGTAGTATATTTTTCAGTATCTCACCATACTGTTAGTGACTGCGCTGTTTGAGACGGTGCTCACTGCATGCACTATTTGCTCCGCCTTGCCGTCTCTGCTGCAGATTCTGGACGCTGGGTGAATGCTGCTCTGTCTTACTTGGTTTGGCCCTGAGGGGCGTCCTTGCAGTGTCTCCGGGTAGGCGCTGGGCACTTCTTGCCCTACTGTGTACCCCCATCAGTTCTACCTGGTTGCAGGCCAGTTACAAAGTGGAGAGAGAATTTGTTTTGTGTCTCGGTTGATTTGAGTCTCGGTTTGGGTTTCTTAACATATATAATATCTGATTGTGCTGTTCTCTCCAAATAGGTGATCTGACCACAATGTTCTCTGTTCACTCTTGTTCATTTAACTTTGGGTTTAGCTGCCGAGTTGCTGCCTTCGCCCCTATCTACCAGATAGGCCGCCCTTCCGCCTCATTCCTTGCCTGCAGTAACTCTCTGGTAGAGGGCCAGAGAGGGCAACTCTCCATGTTGCCAGCAGAGACTCCCCGGTCAAGAGTCGAATGCTTCAGCCCGCGAGTAGCAAGGGGGGTCAGTCGGTTAGCCTGGTAGGAAAGCCGTAGGAGATTACTGAAAGAGGCTCTACCTCCTGGAGTAAGGCTGCCTCACATAGCAACAAGCATTTGCAATGCAAATAGGTCTCGCATTTGTGAGTTAGAGCTATTGACATTGTAAATGGCAATGTTTTATACCTATACATTTTATTTTTGGAGTGAATGTATGTAGTGTGCAAAATCCCTTGGAAAGGTCCTGCACTTAGTAATAAATATATTGAAAAAGACGCAAAGTGTGGATTGTATCAACAATTGCTTGGCACGTACCTCATTGGTGAAGTGTCACCACACCTGCACACCGTGGTGCTTACAGAATAACCAACGCGATCGGGATCAGAGCATGTGAATCCGAATCCCGACTTCTCTTTCATTTTCTAGACTATTTGACTCACTCTCCTGCGTCTTGGTTATCCCCCAAACACTGGGAGGCAATGAAGTTTGCCAAGGGGGCGGGGGGCAGGGGGGCTTCGGAGGTACATTAAAATGTATTCATTGCCTAGTTTTCAAAGGTCGCCCGGTGCTATTAGTTAAAAGTGCGCAAATTTCATTAGGATATTAAGAGTAATTTACTCGCACCTATGAGAAAATCGACATTAACTAAACAAAATGCCAGAATGGGTGTCAGTTTTCACAGTGTTTTAGACAGTACTGGTTGCTTAGTTTCATTGCATCAATTTTTGTATTTACTCTTTTACACAGCATCCAAAATAGGTTACCTAACCCCAAAGCCCCGAGTTGTTAAATGACCCATAGAAGGGAGTGTTTTACAGTTGAGCAAATGTGTCCAAATGTGATTTTGGTAGTGCCATGGAATGATCAGCAAATGAGGTACTCGATGAGCAGGTATTTAACTACACGTTCGAAACGTATGGTATTGTGGCTGTTGTTTGTTTGTACACAACCACCTCTCTGAATGTTTTTGTTAACACAGAGCTCCATGTACCAGACAGTGCTCACAGAGGGGCGACTAAAGGACATAACAAAATGTATTCATTTATCCTGAGTGTGAAGGCACCCAGAAGGCTTAGGTGCCCACCCAGAGAAGCTAGAAATCCCAGCGCTTATACAGACTCTGCTGTGCTCCTCTGCACCAGCAGGGCACAACTCAGAATCTGCCACTTCTGCTAAGAATAGGTGAGGGGGATGAGGTTGGGGAATGCAGGAGTTGCTGGCAGATTTCCAGGTTATTGAAAGTGATGATTCTGACGTGAGGCAATGGAGACTGACTTTGTCTGTTTGTCTGCATCAGTCTATTTCTATACCATCTACCGGGCTCATTGTCATGTATCAATTCATCTCTCTTTGTTAGAGATGCACTAGCCAATATATTAATTAACTGGTAGAGCCAGCCAGAGACGAGCCAAGCATATATGAGCCAGTGGGTGAGTTGTGGAAATGATCGGCATGTTAATCATACAGTAAACATGATGTAAATGTGCGATAATGTCTCTTCAGAATTAAAAAAAGTGCATTTCTTTAGCACGTCACCTCAGTACACAAGATTATAGCACTGACTTGAAAGGAAGTTATTAAAAGTGCTTGTTTAAAGCATGAGTTAAAACACTGCCACTCCTCCGCCCAACAACAATGCCATTAGTGAACTAAGAGGCGTCAGTTGCCATGCATACCCCGAATGTTGCCTAGAGTCTTATTATATTTAGAGTAACATTAAAATCTAGTTCATAAAACACGAGAAGTTTTTGTACAGCACGCATCTTGAACTCACATATTTCAAGGTGGCAATAATAAAGATGAAAACGGAAGTGGGGGAGGCGGGGGAGGGTGAGAAGTCACAGACTGAGGGAGGGGGTGGTGGGGTGGGGAGACAGGGAATAAATAGTGTTAGGAGTAAAGGACCAATAGCCGTGGAAGGATAAAAATGATGAATGAGGAAGGACTAACAAGCCTCAAACCAATCGGAAGGCAGCATTTAAGACAAAAGCCAGTGGGCATAGAGTGGGCGGAGCTTCCACGAAGCTTCCACACTGCAGTATATACTGCATGTCTCACAAATCGATGGCAGCGCATGCCAGGAGTAAAGGGGCCAATAACTGTGGAAGGATACAAATGATGAATGAGGAGGGATTAACAAGCCTCAAACCAATCGGAAGGCAGCATTTAAGACAAAAGGCAATGGGCAGAGACTGGGCGGAGCTTCCATGAAACTTCCACACTACAGTATATACTGCATGCCTCGCGAAGCGATGGCAGCGCATTCACGCTGCAATGCTAGGCGAGACCTAAAAATCACTATAACTAGTTCTACTCTGTCAAACTGCGGCATGCAGCAGCGGATAAAGGAACAGGGGTTCTCTCAAGTTCATGGTCTACACCTGGGCCTATCTCCTTAACATCACACTGCGTGCAGCATACACATTACCTGAAAGACTCTACAAGCTAGTGTTTGAGCCTCAGCATGCAGCACTGCTTGGAAAAACTCAGGGTGGCAACCGCTCTCTGTGACTCCTACCGGTGCTGCCTGCACCTCATGCACTGACTCGTACAGTTATACTGAGTCAATGGGCATTTTTATTTTATTCCAGACAGAAATGAAAATGCAAATTAAGCAGCTCGCGATGATTGATATTCAGCCGTCTGCTGGGTGCAGGAAAGGTCACTTAAAATAGCGCCTGGAGCACTGCGCCGCTTCAGCGTACGCAGAGGTAGCACTCTGTACAAAGCTTCAAGGAGGGAAGTGCTAGTACTCACTATCCAGAGTACTCTCCAATTGTATATACTTTCTGTTTTTTGATAGATTAATGTCTCATTATGCTTATTATTTTTGTGGTATTTCATACAAATCTAATATTTGCGACATCCTCTTCTGCACTGTGTCTTGAACATTTAAAAATGACACTGTGTAATACATTTATAAGCTGAACATTGGGGCATTAGTACTTCTCCTCGACACATACTACTTGTTTGCATAATTCTGCAACGGAACATTGCTGTCTTGCGCATGACTAAGGGTGCAACATCACAGCATGCCATAGGGCTCTCAAAATCAGAGAGTGCTCGGGCCCCTCGCAATGGGCAACCATGGTACTCAGTTGGAAACAGGGTCATTTAAGCAGCCTTGACTCCCTAGGGTACTGAGGGTGAGTAGCCTTAGACTCATCTCAAGCAAGGATGCTTGGGGTGCGTCCAAGTGCAGGACACTACAGCTGCGAAAGAAAAATAAAGACTTCACACTTCTTCTAGGTTGGTACTAGATCACATATCTTAAATGTATTACAGTAGGCACAGGTGGGCAAATTAACTGAAACACACAAAACACACCACAACGCCAAATGCCCTACAGTAATGTTACAATGAACCGGTAATCTCATAGTGAAAATGGTGACCGCATGTGTACTCACATGCAGCAGTTGGCGCAATTGTAAAGAAAATACAGTACTGCAAAAAGGTTGGCTAAACAATATGCAATGTTCACAAACACATACTGCTCACAAGGTTTGTTATTGGCAAATCTCATAATGTACCCAGAATGGAAGTGACACAAAACCTATTCAATGTGGTGTGAATATATGGAATTATAAAGATTAAGAAGGACTAGGACAGCAAGTGCTGCATCTAAGTGCTGCATATAATGTTCAGAAAGTTCAGTAAGGACACAGGGATTTAGTCTTCTCACCATAACTGGTTACTTTGTTTATTTGATGCTAGTTCAGGTTGGTGACCATAAAGGTTTGCCGACATCTGCACAACACAAGGCAAAGCAATAGAACAATGGCACTACAATGTAGTTATGTGAGGGTATAGAGAACAGAGCCTCAGAGTTTGTGCCTGGATGCTGTGGTATGGTGGAGGTAAGCTGTCCTTAGGTCCAAGATGCTCAGAGGAAAAAGCCTGAGAGTACAGTGGGATCAAATAGACCACAAAGATTCCTAGATCTGGCTAAGTAGACAATGCAAAAGCCTGGATAAATGAGGACAAAGGAAAAGATAAAAATAACAGTAGTTGGTGCAGAAATTGGTGTGTTCATCAGGCTGAGTCACCACTATCTCAGGTGCACTTCTAGCAGTCAATCTTTCAGGCAGCCTTCCCTGTATAGTATTAGGTATCCAAGAGAATTGCACTGTTATCCATGTTACATCTTTGGCAGCCTGCCTTTATCACATATGGAGGAGTAAAGTGGGCTTAGGCTGTCAACAGGCTTCCGTAACTTCCTGGGCTGACTAGGGTCTTCCATACAGGGCATGGTACCAGACCATCAGCAAGGGTATGGGATTAGGCCTAGTAAGGAGAAAGTGGACACTCCATCAAAAAGTGTTCAAGTGGGTCAAAGCTTAGAAAATTATTGGTGAGCTGCTGGACAGCTGCAGATTTTATACCCAGAGATGGATAGATGGCTGAAGCCACATTCCCAGTCAATGACCAGTGCATCTCACACTCCATGGTTTTAAGCTTTTCCTCCTCAAGGGGGTACCAAGAGCCTCTCTCAAATGCAGGTGCTCAGATGAACATTCTAAGGGCTTCTCCTATGAGACGCTATGTGTATTCCTCCCAGGCGAGCTAAAACAAATATGATCGAGAAGTGGTGAGGATGGGATTGGGTCTGTGGATAACTTCCTACTCCTTGCAACTCCATTCAGACAGGAAAATGAACGAGATGCGGTTTTGAGACAGTTCAGACACTTTGGTGGCGATTATGATCCGGTAAAAATTTTCCCCGTACGACTCGTATCCGGTCTTTTTACCGTACGAATCGTACAAGTGCCGTACAAACTGCCAATTACGATTCGCATGGGAAAAAGACCATACGAATCGCATTGGGAATTATTCCCCATACGTCCTCGGGTCGGAAAATGTGTCCGACACGTCCTCAGACGAATCACCGTACAAATGTGAAAAGTGAAGTCCGACCGCGGAATCACGATCCATCCCGTGCGTCCGATGTTACAACCGGATGGAAAAAACACCGTCCGCACCGAACTCCCATCGCAACCATGGAGACATGTGCCCGCATACGCGCCCAACACTCCCCCCAGCCCCCGTACATTCGAGTCGTACCCCCCGTGTATGTACACCCCCACCCGTGTATGTACACCCGTGTACGTGTCGTACCCCCCGTGTACGTTCGTGTCGTACCCCCCGTATTTACACCCGTGTACGTTCGTGTCGTACCCCCGGGTATGTACAGCTGTGTACGTGTTGTACCCCCGTGCATGTACACCCGTGTACGTTAGAGTAGTACCCCCCGGGTATGTACACCTGCGTATGTTAGAGTCGTACCCCCCGTGTATGTACACCCCCACCCGTGTATGTACACCCGTGTACGTGTCGTACCCCCCCGGTGTATGCACACCCGTGTACGTGTCGTACCCCCGTGTACGTTCGTGTTGTACCCCCCCCGTATTTACACCCGTGTACGTTCGTGTCGTACCCCCGGGTATGTACAGCCGTGTACGTGTCGTACCCCCGTGCATGTACACCCGTGTACGTTAGAGTAGTACCCCCGTGTATGTACCCCCCGTGTATGTACACCCGTGTACGTGTCGAACCCCCGTGTATGTACACCTGTGTACGTGTCGTACCCCCCGTGCATGTACACCCATGTACGTTAGAGTCGTACCCCCCGGGTAGGTACACCCGTGTACGTGTCGTACCCCCCCCTGTATGTACACCCGTGTACGTGTCGAACCCCCCGTGTATGTACACCTGTGTACGTTCGAGTCGTACCCCCACCCGTGAATGTACACCCGTGTACGTGTCGAACCCCCGTGTATGTACACCTGTGTACGTGTCGTACCCCCGTGCATGTACACACGTGTACGTTAGAGTCGTACCCCCCGGGTATGTACACCCGTGTACGTGTCGTACCCCCCCCTGTATGTATACCCGTGTACGTGTCATACCCCCGTGTACGTTCGTGTCGCACCCCCCTGTATGTACACCCGTGTACGTGTCGTACCCCCGTGTATGTACACTCGTGTACGTTAGAGTCGTACCCCCACCCACGTATGCATGGAGCGTACCCCCACCCCAACATTCTAAGTACAGAGCGCACCCCAGGCCCCAACATCACCACCGCATGTACGAGTCGTACCAAGCCACACACAAGGACATCACTGTACAACAAAATGGCCCATGTACACACCGTACACACGCAAAAAACACACGTACACAACCAGGACAAACCAAAACTACACAAGAATACACCATTCGAATGGCACAAAGCCACAAAACATGTCCAACAACCACTAAAACAACACATTCACTGACCTGCAACTGCCAAAAACAAACAGAGGCCCAAAACACAACCACTCCTTATAACACACCCACCGAAAGTTCAAACACAGCCACACCCACCAATGGACCAATAAAAAGGGCCCACACACACAAACCATGAGCCTTTGCAACAGACTCACTGCTGCCAGACCCCACAGACAACCTACAGCACCATACTAGAAGCTTTACCACACCTTACACTTGCACACCTTCACACACACACCTTCACAAACACCCCCTCATCACATTCACACACACACCTGCACAACCACACCCACACACCCACAACCATCCACCCCCCCCACCATCCACACCCACACCCCTCACCATGCCCACTAACAAGAATCCAAAGTTCACTAGCCGAGAGTTGGAGGTCCTTGTCGATGAAATCCTCAGAGTCGAGCCACACCTCTTTGGAACATTGGTCAGACAGACCAGCACTTCAGCAAAAACAGCCATGTGGCAGACCATCGTCGATGCTGTGAATGCTGTTGCGGACACCAGAAGGAACAAGCAGGATGCCAAGCCAGGTGGTACGATCTGCGGAGGAGGGTCCGAGCCAAGATGACCGATGAACACAACCAGGCCAACGTCACTGGAGGAGGGCCGGCCCGCAGACCCGTACACTACCATCCCTGGGAGGAGAGGGTGATGGTCATACTGCCGCTGGTGGCAGTGGACGGAGTAGATGGACTCCGAGAGCCGGGTGAGTACACAAACAACTCACCTCACATGGGGGGAACGTCATCCACAACCAAACTCACAAACAGGCACGCAACCACCCCAAGCTATCGCATGACTCAACCACACTCCATGAACACGCACATGCCACTGGCGCCACCATGCCCCATGCACCCAGCTGGACAATGTCAAGTCACAGGCCACAGAAGGCACCAACACATGACACGGTAAGCCGGATGGCGGGAGGGTGGGCCCCAAAAATCACATAGTGCAACTCAGAAGCAGACAACAATGCCCCCTGCCCATATGGCCTAGGTCACAGCCAGACAAACAGTGTGTCCCAACACAGGAATGACTTGCCAGCAAATGGCGGACGCCTTGCATCAACACATGGGGGTGACGGCACGTTCTTGCACATGACAGCAGCCAATGAACAGCCAACACTGTGAAAGAGTGGCAGCACACACCACCACAGCAGCAGTGCAGACACACACACTACACCCAATGGGTGCCTGGAGATCAGAAACAAACTCACATCAACAATCCAAGGGCCATTCAAAGATCTGCTAACAGTGTGTTCACAGTAAGCTTGGCTGAGGTGACAGAGGGTGACACACAGAGGGAGGGAGAGGGGGACAGAGAGGGAGGGAGACACAGGGAGACGGACAGAGGGAGGAGGCTGACACAGAGAGGGAGGGAGAGGGGGACAGAGAGGGAGTGAGAAAGGGACACACAGGGAGACCAATTCAGCCTTGTGGGGTGTGGGAAAGTCTGCTCGTCAGCAGGTGGACTGCGTGCATGTAGACAAGGGTGGGCAGTGCCTGAATCCCCCTCTCTTCTCCATGGCAAAACACTGGGCCATGTCTCAACCTGTGCACAAGCACAACGCCAGCTACCTGCATCATATAAGTGTGTGGAACAACTCCATGTGCCCACGTACAGTGCAACACGGAAGGCGCCAATGCATGGCTCGCCACACCTGCTCACTCCACTGCTGACTGCAGTCACAATTGACGCAGCAAGTAAGACTGTGCCACACATAGGTAAAGTCGCCAAAGCTGTGCCCAAGGGACATACCCATGCACAAGTGCACTGTGAGTGGAATGCAAGACATAACCAAATTCCCAGAGGAAATGTTCCAACTTTGAAACGAATGAAACATGGATGTTGCATGGAACAAAATTAACATTGTCTCTCTCACACACAGGTCAACGTTGTGGATCACCCTCCAACACTGGGGGGGAAGACTCACAGGACCCGGCTCGGCGGGATGAAGGAGCCACCGGCAGCGACGACTCTCACCACTCTGTGGACGAACCCGACCCCGACCAACCTGGCCCCTCTGGTGTCCAACGACCTGCAGCACCTGCGTCAGGTACAACGGGGCCAACCACCACCCCCACTCCTGCCACATCCCAGGAGACACCCAGGATCCCTGCCCCACCACCACAAAGCAGCCAGGCTGGCCAGGAGGGACACGGTGTCCCGGGCACCCAGGAGGAGGCAGGCGACAACGCCAATGCCATCCCTCAGGGGTCCCAGAGACCCGATGTGCCCAAAAGGGCAGGCCAGGTGCAAGTGGGCAGGGGTGGTGGGAGTGGAGGACGGCGGAGGCGCCAGCCTGACCAGTTGGCTGGGGAGCCGGTGTATTCCCATGTCCGAAACATCCTGGACACATACCGGCAGGACACCACGGGCATGGCCCAGGTTGTGTCCATCCTCGAGGAGATCAAGACCCAGCAGGCCCAGCAACATGCGGAGCAACATGCCTGTCTACAGCAACACCAACGGCGGATGGAGGACAGACAGGCTGAGCTTATGAAGGTGTTCACGGGAATTCACAGTACACTCCGTCGGATGGCCGACAACATGGGCAACCCTCCCTGTGCCATCAGGTGTAGAACATCACCACCCACAGGGAGGGATCAGGAGGAGGAGGAGGAAACATCCGATGGAGCATCCCAAACATCGTCATGGCCTGCTTCTGAGGGTCCCCGCAGGAGGGCGGGTCATCAACGTAAAAGACCGTGAGGGTCGGCGCTACAGCACCATCTCCCAGGACACCTGGCCTGGCACCTGGCCCACTGGAGCAACAGCAGCACAGCATCAAAAGACATTCTCTGCCACATGGACTTGCTGGTCACTGTCTGACCAATGTTGACAAAGACTGTGGCATGGACTCTGAGGATTTCAAATGGCAAGGACACCAACTCCCCTAGTGAACTTTGGATTCCACACACCCGGAAAGCCCCTCATGTCAAACCCCCCCCCACCCCCCCACTAAAATAAAAAGTCACACCATGAAGAGAAGATGCCTACTGGTTGCATTATTACCTTACATGTGTCTTGTAAAGTCTAAGCATGCCTGAGTTCTCATTTGACTTCAACCATCCACACCCTGGGGCCTGAGTCTGGCACAGGACACACGGGTCACAGTGTATTAGGCAAGACAGACATGGAGCACCATACACACCCGTGATGGGCCCAACCAGCTGAGGGGGTGGCCGCACAACCGTGCCGACAGACATATTGAGCACAGCGACAGCCATGCGCAGAGGTCAGGGATCATGTGGAGTGTCCTGGGGGGCACCCAGGTATGTGTGGACAGGTGGCAGAACCATGTCCTGCAAGCTTGAGTCAGGTGGATGCAGAGAATGGTGGCCTGGCCAACGTTGGATGCATGGGGATGGCACATGTCACAATACCCACACAGTCATGGACATCATGCACAATACACAGTCTAATCCCACACAAACAGCTTGCATCTTGCTACTCTACACATAGACACATAGCCACTATCACGGTAAACCATGCCAGACATGCCGTATGCCCCATGGCAACACACCAGCATTGACTGAGAAGAGGCACCTTGGAGGCATAGGGACACCTTTATTAGTCATGTATTCGGGATTGCAGAGGCAACTCGGAGTACACATGAACAGGTCATGTGGAGTAACATGTGGGTCCAACACTGGCACCCCCCTTCTGCACCACAAATGCGTGATATCCATGGAACTGGCACACAAGTGTCGGCTAACAGCTAAACACCCCCTGCTGCTCACGGAGAGGCTGCCATACACCATTGAAACGCTGATGTGGAAGTCCCACACCATGTCAAGCCAATGCAAACCGTATGTGTCCGAGGGCAGTGTAACACACATTGATGCAATCATCACATTCCACAATCCCATCACTGATGACTGTCAACAAGTCTGACCATCTATTCAGGTGTACCCATCTGCATGTCATGTGTACCATGGTGATGCAACATGTCTGCAGAGGAACCAAACATCGACAGGGGCAGTGTGCATACATCGTGAACAACTGCCACACCCAATACACCCCTCCCTAAGGAGACTTCCAAACTTGTCCGTGCATGTAACGCTGAGTCAGCACACGATGACGTGTCCATGAGGAATAGCAGTGCCACAACAATGCAACCAGCAGACGGCATGCGCAAGTACCTGGGGAAGAGAGACACACAAGAAGTCAGCCACAAAAAGCACAGCCACTTGCATGTGCATGTACTCGACACATGTATGGATGAGAACATGCTAGGTCACAATTATGACTGGGGAAATACACTCATCACTGGCACCATCACTCCAGTGACACATCCACACACACCTCTGACTCACGTGGCATACATGCAGATGGACACACACATCGCAACACATGCCACACGGGGACCAATGCGTGCACACTCAGACACTGGTACTCACCACTAAGCAAAGAAGTCGCGTAAGAGCCGAGTCCGGATGTCCTCTTGCGGCTCCACATCCTCCACATCACTAGCCCCATTGCCAAGCCCTTCGTCCTCCACGGGTGGATGGTCCTGATCATCTTGATCCAGGATGAGTGGCACAGCTTTCTCAACTGCCATGTTGTGCAGCATGCAGCAGACCATGAAGATTTTGCAGACTTCGCCGGGGCATATGGGAGGGCGCCGCCGGTCTTGTGGAGGCATCGGAATCTGCTCTTCAGGAGGCCAAACGTCCTCTCTATCACTCGCCTTGTCCGGCCATGGGCGGTGTTGTAGCGGAGCTGGGCTGGCGTGATGGGGTTGCGGAGAGGTGTGATCAGCCATGGCATGTTGGGATAGCCAGCGTTCCCTACATGGAAAGCACATGGACATAAGTAGGACAGGAGAAGCGGTCGTGCTGGAAGTCTACGCAAAATACAGGACAGACAGACTGTACCCACCAACACCACATGCTCGTTCGTTGCGCAGCTGCGTCATCATTTCAGGCACCCTGCTACGCCTCATGATGTAGGCATCGTGTGCTGATCCTGGAAAACCAGCACAGACATGTGAAATCACCATGTTGGACAGACACACCACAAGGGCATTGATGGAGTGGTAGTGCTTGCTATTCCTGTACGCTACCTCCTGTGCCTGTGGTGGTACCAAAGCCACATGTGTCCCATCTATGGACCCAATGACATGGAGCATCCCCCCCAGGGCATAGAATCCATGCTTGACCCCAGTCAACATTTCAGGGGTTGGGAAATGGATGAACTCATCCAGGTGAATCAACATGGCTGTCAGACCACGCTCGATTCAATGCACAGGAGCAGAACGCCGCAAGCTCCCAATGCCCCTCCCAGGTTTTCCAGCACTGCACCTTATTTGCGCGAGTGCCAAACAAACCCAAGGGGGGAAAGGGGAATTGGACAGAGAAGAGACGGCCACACTGCTGCTTCTTATTTTCTTTCTTCAGACTCCACCTTCTTGTCTTCTTCAGGCTAGCGCGACAGCTTAAGGACTGTAATATAAGTAACACAATTAGTCCTACGTCTATCTGCTTCTCTCTCTATATTACATCCATCGTCTTATTACCTACCCTGTCTGAGTGTGACCCTTGCCTCTCTTCTGTAGTGTGCGTCTTTTCTTTTTTCTTGCTTCTGTGTGCTGTAACTGAAGTTGTCAAGTGTTAATTCTTTTATTGGAAATCTCTCTTCCTAACTCTTCCTCTTACATTTACTGGTTCCTCACCTAATGGATTTACAGCTGGGCGATACTTGGATTCTGTGAAGGTAAGTGACTTTCTTTTGCTTCTCCTTCTAATTTTAAGTGGTACTTGCTATTCGATATTTTGCTGTCTAATTCTTTTTAGATGAGTAGTAATTCGTTCTGGAAAACTCTAAACGAATTTTCTCCTTACAGATAATCAAAAGCTTCTCTTGTAAACGTGCAGGTAGATTTACACTTCGCTCTGTCACAGTTTATTTGCGCATGACTAAAAGATACTGGCCAGGACCTCACGGCGTTTTCTCTACTGAAACACCAAGGTCTAGCGACCCGCCTTATCTTCTCTAGCGCGCGTGCTAACTGCTCCTCACGGAACAGTCTTACCGCGCAGTTCAGTTGACTTGAATTCCTAACGGACTGACACGAAACTCTCCTCAAAACGTCTTCCTCTGGAAACTCCAGAACAGGGAATTGACGGACTTAGGGCGTGACGAAGTTTTCCCTGTAAACTCCGCGACGACCTTCAGCGACCTACTCTGCCTCAATACTCAGGTGAAGTGCGCCACAGCGCGGACGCTTCACCTGGATCTATCTGATTGCGAGTAAACACTAGCGCGCTAACTCGCTGTCCCAAAGGGAGGTTCTTGGCGGCCATCTTAGCATCAGTCTTGGTCCATTGTTTACATTGGTCTCTAGTTTTCCTAATTCTTCCTTTAGACCTTAACAGTGTTCAACAGCAATGTTTTCCTGAATCGTGGTTTGACAATCCTGACAGTACCCTCCCTCAAAGTGCTTCCTTTCAGCTTGGGCTTTTTGGGAAATTTACTGTGGTACTCCTTAATTAATCGAGGGGCATGAATGTCTGAGGACAACACCCAAGACCTTTCCTCTGGGCCATAACCTTTCCAATCTATCAGATAGAACAATTTACTCTTCCGCACCTTAGAATCTACTATCTGCTGTACTTCAAACTCCTCTCCTCTCTCAGTTTGGATGGGTTTGGGGGGTTTGTTGATTCTTGACCCACTCAAGGTCTTTTTCAATAGAGAAACGTGTATACTGGATGTATTCGCAATCCCTTGGGCAACTTTAACTGATAATTTAGGGTACTCAATTTCTTGTCTATTTGATAGGGACCTATGAATCTTGGTTGAAACTTCCTGACCCCTTTAAGTTTCAGATTTCTTGTATTCAGCCAAACCCAATCACCTTCCTGTAACTCAGGTTCCCTTCTTCTCTTTTTATCTGCATAGTGTTTGTAACTCTCTTTTGCTTTGGTTAGATTTCTAGTGGCTAGACTATGCACTCGTGTCATGTGTTCAACTAAATCTGTAACTGCTGGAACATCCACTTCCTGAAAACTTAATGCATGATGGGGGTGCCTACCCGAGTTCAGATAAAAAGGGGAATAACCAGTGGACATATTCTTAGCGTTATTATGCGCAAATTCTGCTGCCCACAGGTAATCTGGCCAGTCTCCCTCTTGATCTAGTAAACACAGTCTCAGGTACTGCTCTAATTCTTGATTGGCACGCTCAGTCTGCCCATCTGATTCAGGATGATAACTAGTGGAATATCGAGTTTCTATGTTCAATTTTCGGGTGAAGGCCTTCCAAAAATGGGACAAAAACTGAGAACCCCGGTCTGATATTAAAACCTTAGGAATCCCATGTGCTCGGACAATATTCTGACTAAAAGTGTGTGCTAATGCAGCTGTAGGTAATCCTTTTAAAGGTACAAAATGTGCCATCTTGGTAAAAGCATCCACACATACTAATATTGTGTCAAACCCCTGACTCAATGGCAAATCTACAATTAAATCTAAGGTAACTGTATGCCAAGGGTAAGGTGGTGTGGGTAAGGGTCGCAAGTACCCTTGTGGTGCTTGCCGCTCCGATTTTCCCCTAGCGCAGATCTCACATGTGGCTACATACTGACGTATATCTTTTCTCACATCCGGCCACCAGAAACGTCTTCTCACCAATTCTTCTGTCTTCGTCATGCCCTTATGACCTGCCAAAATGCTATCATGACATTCCCTTAAGGCCTTTTGCTGCATTTCTGGCGTGGGCAAGTATAGTGCCCCATCGTGATATGGTAAACCTTTGCGAATTTCTCGCCTTGAATCACCTTCCAACCAGTCTTTCATTTCCTCCAATGTCATTGCATTCAAATTCTCCTTCTTCTGGGTCTCCTGTAAGATCGCTCCAACCAGCCTCTCCGCAGGGATAATAGCCTGATCCTTGATCTCTTCCAAGACTCCTTCGGTACCCAGTCTGGATAGGGCATCAGCCTTGCCATTCTGCAACCCTGGTCGAAAGGTTATTACGAAGTCAAAATCTGCGAAATACAATGACCATCGCAATTGCCTTGGGGTTAACGTTCTGGCTGACTTTAAAAATTTCAAATTCCTATGATCTGTATACACAGTCACCACATGTCTTGCACCCATCAAATAATGCCTCCAATCCTTAAATGCATCCTTGATGGCCAACAACTCCTTTTCCGTGATAGTATAATTTATCTCAGCTGCTGTCAATTTCCTGGAACGGAAGGCCACTGGGTGCAATTGTCCTGTTGTCTTGTGTCTTTGAGACAATACTCCTCCCAATGCCAAATTCGACGCATCAGTTTCTACGCAGAAAGGCTCAGAAGGATCTGGATGGAGTAAGATTGGTGCTGTTGTAAAGTCTTTCTTTAATTGCAGGAATGCCTCCTCAGCTTCTTTTGACCATTCAAATTGAACCCCCTTCTTTAACAGTCTTGTAATGGGGATTAACTTCTTGGAAAAGTTTTGAATGAACCTCCTATAGAAGTTTGCGAACCCAATGAAACTTTGAATTTCTTTCACAGACTTAGGGGTTTCCCACTCTATGACGGCCTTGATCTTATGCTCATCCATGGTTATTCCACTTGGCGCCAGCACGAACCCCAAAAACTCCACTGTAGTTACATTGAAAGCGCACTTCTCTAATTTGACAAACAAGCTGTTTTCTCGCAATTTCTGTAAGATCTTCTTAACATGCACCTTATGTTCTTCTTCGGTGTCAGAATAAATTTGTATATCATCTATATATACAATAGCACTCTGATCTATGAACTCCTTCAGAACATCATTTATGAAATGTTGAAAGGCAGCTGGAGCGTTGCACAATCCATAAGGCATGACTTGATATTCATATAGCCCATGCTTGGTCCGAAATGCTGTCTTCCATTCGTCTCCTTCACGAATTCTGACAAGATGGTAAGCCCCTCTCAAATCTAATTTTGTGTAAAATCTTGCTTCTTTCACTTGGTCCAATAGCACAGATATGAGAGGCAAAGGATAACGATTCTTGATGGTTATACGATTGATCGCTCTATAATCTATACACGTTCTCAATTCTCCGTTCTTCTTTGGAATAAAAAATAATGGAGATGAGACCGGCGATTGGGATGGTCGAATGAATCCATTCTCTAGATATCTTTGTATATACTTCTTCAAATGCTCATCTTCTCGCTCTGTCAAGGCATAGATTCTACTGCAGGGAAGGTTGGTCCCTGGTTCCAGATCTATTTTACAATCATAGTCTCTATGCGGAGGGAGTCTTTCAGCCTCCACTTCGTTAAAAACATCCTGAAATTCATGGTATTCTTCGGGTAGTTTTATTGTGCTTATTACACAAATGGTTGTCTCCTTTTCACTCAAATGAGATGCCGGTGTTTTCTCTTGCTTTCTGTTACAACCCCAATGGCAATTTGACTTGCAATACTTTGAATTCAAGGCTATAGTTCGTGCCTCCCAGTCAATTGTGGGATTATGCTCGGTGAGCCAAGGGAGACCTAGAATCAATTGAAACTGTGGAGCATCAATTAAGTTGAATTCCAATATTTCTAAATGTCCTTCTTCAGATTCTAGCTCTACAGGCTCAGTATGACTCACAATGGGTCCTGAAGAAAGATTCGTCCCATCCACAGCTCGCACAGCTTCACTCTTCTCTTTCTTAATGGCTTTCAATCCGATCTTTTCGGCGAACTTAAGATCACAAAAGTTGCCCGTGGCCCCTGAATCAATCATGACAGTGACTTGTGTTAACGTCTTTTCTCGGAACCGCATGGTCATCATTTGCACCAGATGTGGAGATGCTGATTGCAGGGTATTAGCCAGAGTATGAGCTTCTGGAGTTGTCTTTGATTCTGCGACCACCAGTCCAACTCCATTTACTGGTGGTGCGTGGAGTTTTCCGCCGGCGATTGTTTGGGTTTCTTGGGGCAATTACGAACGAAATGTCCCCCATTTCCACAATATAGGCATTGTTTATTTACTCTTCGCCTCTCCTTCTCTTCCTTCGAGAGAGGACCTCGAATTGTTCCAATTTGCATTGGCTCACCTCCCTTGGCTGAGTCCAAATCCTTGCTCCCTTCTGTTCTGATTCTATCAAACCTCGGTACACTTGGACGATACTCCTTCTTTCTCTCTCCTCTCCTTTCACTTTGACGGAAGTCAATTTCCAACACCAAATCTATTAGCGCTGAAATCTCTGTGGGTCTGTTGGGCACTTGAGCTAAGGCATCCTTCAGCTCGTCTTTTAAGCCACGATAGAACACGGCAGCTCGTTTGTTCTCCGGCCATTCAGTCTCTACTACCAGCTTATTGAACTGGGCCAAATAGGCTACCAAGTCTCGGTTGCCTTGTCTTATTTCCAATAGTTCGTTGTCGGTAGCTTGGGAAACCCTTCGTCGGTCGAATATCCAAAGAAATTCTTTCTTGAACTCCTCCAAATTGTATAATATTGGGTCATTTCGGGTCACTACAGGGGCGTAACACAGGCCCCCGCATCCCCCGCAGTGCGGGGGGGCCGCAAACTCCAGGGGGCCCCCTCAGCACTGCACTTCGGCTGGGGAACTCCTGATAGAGTCCGGAGGGGGCCCCTCCACGTACCTTGCAGGGGGGCCTCCTCAATTATCGTTACGCCACTGGGTCACTAAGGGCATTGACCAAGACGCCGCATCTCCGCTTAAATACGACAAGATAAATGCCACTCGAGACTGCGCATCAGGGAAAACTGCCGGACGGCACATGAAGTGTAGAGTGCACTGTGTTATGAACACTTGAGCCTTCTGGGGATCTCCTCCAAAACGCTCAGGAGGTGCCAACGGAATTACCGGAGACAAAGAATGAATAACTTGAGTGGTTATCTTAGGGTGGGGAGCTGCGGTGTCACTAAGATTCCCTTCTTGAGGAGCTGGAAAATTTAAACTAGGACCAGATACAAAACTACTCACTTTGTGGGCCAAATCTGTAGTTTCTTTTTTAAGCTCTCTATTCTCTTCCCGAACTGTGATTATCTCCCTTTGTATACCTTCTAAGATTTCCCCTAGTTTCTTCAAGTCCAAACCTTCCGCCATTCTGCTCAGGTGCTACTTTAAACGTGGGCACTTCACTCTGTCAGACCACGCTCGATTCAATGCACAGGAGCAGAACGCCGCAAGCTCCCAATGCCCCTCCCAGGTTTTCCAGCACTGCACCTTATTTGCGCGAGTGCCAAACAAACCCAAGGGGGGAAAGGGGAATTGGACAGAGAAGAGACGGCCAAACTGCTGCTTCTTATTTTCTTTCTTCAGACTCCACCTTCTTGTCTTCTTCAGGCTTGCGCGACAGCTTAAGGACTGTAATATAAGTAACACAATTAGTCCTACGTCTATCTGCTTCTCTCTCTATATTAGATCCATCGTCCTATTACCTACCCTGTCTGAGTGTGACCCTTGCCTCTCTTCTGTAGTGTGTGTCTTTTCTTTTTTCTTGCTTCTGTGTGCTGTAACTGAAGTTGTCGAGTGTTAATTCTTTTATTGGAAATCTCTCTTCCTAACTCTTCCTCTTACATTTACTGGTTCCTCACCTAATGGATTTACAGCTGGGCGATACTTGGATTCTGTGAAGGTAAGTGACTTTCTTTTGCTTCTCCTTCTAATTTTAAGTGGTACTTGCTATTCGATATTTTGCTGTCTAATTCTTTTTAGATGAGTAGTAATTCGTTCTGGAAAACTCTAAACAAATTTTCTCCTTACAGATAATCAAAAGCGTCTCTTGTAAACGTGCAGGTAGATTTACACTTCGCTCTGTCACAGTTTATTTGCGCATGACTAAAAGATACTGGCCAGGACCTCACGGCGTTTTCTCTACTGAAACACCAAGGTCTAGCGACCCGCCTTATCTTCTCTAGCGCGCGTGCTAACTGCTCCTCACGGAACAGTCTTACCGCGCAGTTCAGTTGACTTGAATTCCTCACGGACTGACACGAAACTCTCCTCAAAACGTCTTCCTCTGGAAACTCCGGAACAGGGAATTGACGGACTTAGGGCGTGACGAAGTTTTCCCTGTAAACTCCGCGACGACCTTCAGCGACCTACTCTGCCTCAATACTCAGGTGAAGTGCGCCACAGCGCGGGCGCTTCACCTGGATCTATCTGATTGCGAGTAAACACTAGCGCGCTAACTCGCTGTCCCAAAGGGAGGTTCTTGGCGGCCATCTTAGCATCAGTCTTGGTCCATTGTTTACATTGGTCTCTAGCTTTCCTAATTCTTCCTTTAGACCTTAATCTCACAGTGTTCAACAGCAATGTTTTCCTGAATCGTGGTTTGACAATCCTGACAATGGCCTCTAAGAAATCATGCAGCACACGGCAGAACATGCTCTGGGACATGCCACCAATATGAGCTAGGGTATTTTGAAAGGTACCCGTGGCAAGAAAATGTAGGGCTGCCATTACCTTCAGCTTGGGTGTCAGTGCCGTAGGATACCTGTGCAGCGGTTGCAGGTGTGGTGCCAGTCTCGCCGTCAACTCCAGAATCAATGGTTGGGGGAAGCGGTAGCACCGGATACAGTCATTCTCCCGCATGGCAGCCAAGTCCGGAATTGGTCGGGGAAGAGGCGGCGCTCTGCAGTAATTTGGAAGTGACAAGGAAGAGTGAGTGCACCACAACAACAATTTATTTGTACTGAGCACATGTTAATCTGTCAATACACATATGCTACATACGGAGTCAGGTATGTGCCACATGCCCTAGATACGTATGGCTGCCAGGTGACACTCCTACCAAGACCCATCTACACACGGAGATTGTTAACCTCCACATGCCATGGCATGGGATTAGCTGTGTCCCAGTGTAAGTGAACAGCCAGACGCAAGACAGGAGTGACATACATCCACACATCAGCAGAAGTAGGATGTCGATTGCAGAGACTGGTGGCGGAACACTAGAGCCACAGGTCACATGACATTACACTAGGACAGCCCACACACCTTGCCATGAAGGTGTACATGTGATGACTCACCACACATTCATAGAGAGGATGCAGACATGTCCTTGTTACGCTACTCCGTGTCCCATGCATACATACGCACCTCACATCCGATACCACATGTGGCATGGTGTGCGTAACAGTGTGCCATGTCAATCTACACACAGACACATGTTGGTTGCTGCAACAGCTGCAGCTTTTGAGGGAGCTCCAACATCAAGCTAATGGGAATCCCCCACACATACATGACATAGTCACATCGTGCACCGTGGGTAGTGACATGTCAGGTGTGGTAACCCCTGTACCGGGCCTCAGGGGACACTTCCGTGTGTTGTTGTCCGTGCCATGCCAGTGACGCTCATCCCAAGTGTGCAGTACGACATGCACACATGTCAAAGGAGTTAAGGGCATGCCGGGCACACATTGCACCGTCACACATAACATCTGTACACATCTCATCATACATCTGGTGCCTTCTCGACTCAGGAGTAATGTGCTACATCACAGCCTTTCACACCTATGCCCCACACATGTAGTACTGCCCAGACAATGCCTTGATGTCCATCCATGGACAAGTATGTCAGCCCTATTCCTTCCTGTGTGCTGCCTGTCACCACTGTGATGTGTGAAAACCACCGTACTTTCGCTAAGAGGGCCTGTGTACGTTCCCGTATCACTATGGGAGTGCTGCCGTATGTGTACCCATAGTGATGGTGAGCGTACAGGCGTGTGTACGGTCCGTACCACCATGAGTACGCATACGCGAGCACACCCATAGTGGTACGGACCGTACACGCGTGCGTACGCTCACTATCACTATGAGTACGCATACGCGAGAACACCTATAGTGATAGTGATCGTACGCACGCGTGTACGGTCTGTACCACTATGGGTGTGCTCGCGTATGCGTACCCATAGTGATAGTGAGCGTACAGGCGTGTGTACGGTCCGTACCACCATGAGTACGCATACGCAAGAACACCCATAGTGATAGTGAGCGTACGCACGCGTGTACGGTCCGTACCACTATGGGTATTCTCGCGTATGCGTACTCATAGTGATAGTGAGCGTACAGGCGTGTGTACGCTCCGTACCACCATGAGTACGCATACGCGAGCACACCCATAGTGGTACGGACCGTACACGCGTGCGTACGTTCACTATCACTATGGGTGTTCTCGCGTATGCGTACTCATAGTGATAGTGAGCGTACAGGCGTATGTACGCTCCGTACCACCATGAGTACGCATACGCGAGAACACCCATAGTGATAGTGAACGTACGCAAGCGTGTACGGTCCGTACCACTATGGGTGTTCTCGCATATGCGTACTCATAGTGATAGTGAGCGTACAGGCGTGTGTACACTCCGTACCACCATGAGTACGTATACGCGAGAACACCTATAGTGGTACGGAGCGTACACACGCCTGTACGGGCCGTTGATATGCATTTGGGGTGCCCTAGGGCCCCGGAACGCACCGTACCTGTGTGTGAAGCTCCAAATTACATAGGGGACACATGAGGGACAAGTATAAAGGCCTACATGCATGCTGGTTGTCATGGAGACCAAGTTTAAAGTTAGAATTTGTTCTGGAAGGTGCACAGCAGAAGTCAGTTGGAATGAATCTACTTTGTTGCAATGTGTGTGTGGGGTTGCCATCATGCTGAAGAAAAAAACACAATAAGAACCCACTGACTGTGCTAGGTTTGAAGGGATTGGAGGAAACATAGGATGCAAATGTGAGTGACCAATCACTCTGTTCTCCTGTGCATGAAACAGGCCAGCAAGGCAGATATAAGACAGCCAGGTCCCATGAGGGAGCACTTGCCTGCACATCTTTGTATTCCACGACCCAGCTGCTGCTACTGATTCCCTGGAACCATGTCAAGGTCTGTGGAGAGGTCACAGCCCTTCACCCTGGAGGAGAACCTGGCTTTGCTGGATGTGATCCGCCCACAGTACCCCATGCTGTATGGGCGAGCAGGGTATCAGGTGAGTGCAGAGTCCACCAGCATAGACTGTGCCCCTTTTTTGTGAGTGTGACTTCTGGCATTGTGTCCAGGTGTGGCACACATGCTATGTACTGTAGAGGGGGTCCCGGGGGGGGGAATGCTTGATGTCTCCCAGCCAGTGCATGCTGTGGTGCATGTCTGCCGTCCTCACTTGCATTGTGTTTACTGTGGCAATCACTGCATGGTGCATGCCACATTCTGCCTGTCTTGTCCTCCTGGGAATGTAGCCTCTGCAGTCCTCATGTGATTATGTGCTCACACCAGTGTGACAGGTGACTGTACCCACAGATGTGTGTTAGTTCTGTGTACCTGTGCTGAGAGTGTCCACATGATGTGTTCGTACCCTGGACATCGGTGTGTGTGTAAGTCCCCTGTCATGTGGGTGGGTGCATATGTGGAGTGTAGCACCCCAGCTGCATGAGGGATGGATATACCCTGGCCATGTGATGTGAGCAGGGAGCAGTGCTGTGTGTCTGACGTGCAGAGCCAGCCCCACACCTGTGAGCCCCCCCCCAGTCTAGTGGCACATGTGCAGAGTGAGGTATGTCGCTGCATTTGGCAATGGCAGGTGAATGTCCTGTGCCTGTGTGTGTCTGTGTACTCTGCTGCGGTAGCGTCATTGGCCTGTGGCATGTGACTGCTTAGAGGTGCTGCACATTATCCTGGTGTAGCTTGTGATGCACAGTGTGAGCCTGGATCATTGATTGTGTAGTTGCCCTCATTCCACCTGTGTCCTTTCAATGGCACGTACTGCTTTTGCCCTTCCCCAGAGGATCATGTCCCTATGACAATGGTGCAATGCGTTGGCTGCATACTATGCCTTGTTGTAAACAGCAAATGTGTTCTAATATGTGTCCCTGTGACATGTGCCAGGTGTATTGATGTAGTGTCACTTGTTCATCCTCACAGGTAGGCGCCTCTGCCAAGGAGCAGATATGGCTGACCGCCGTCAGCGCCGTGAAGAGTGCGGATGGTCGGAAGCGGCGCCTGTCCCAGGTGAGGAAACGCTGGCAGGATATCCGGTGCTGGACGCGGAGGATCGCACGGGTCCTGCTGGGGGACTCACCTGAGAGCCATAAGAACTGCGGGCGCCGCCGACTGACCCACATCCACAAGCGTGTGCTGCCGGTGGTATTTCCAGAGTTGGAGAGGCGCTTACAGGAGAAGCAGCAGCAGGAAGGGGGTAGGTACATGTGTGCTTGTTGTGTTTCACCAGCATTTGTAAGTGCACAGTTGCATGGATACACTGCCAGGGTTTAAAGGTGCTGTGCAGATCCAGTTACCCACAGTATAGCTGTGCTCTCCTGCCTCCCTTCCCCTCCTTGCAATGTGTTCCCTGGTCTGTGTGTGGTCACTCCTTCCCAAGGTAATGTAGGCTGGCGCTTTCTCCACATGAACTATGCCTGTAGCATCATGTGTGGGGGTGGTGTGTAACAGGTTTGGGGACCTTGCCTGTGCCCTGTCCAGTTCAGTACATGTGGGTTCCATGTCAGTTGGCACTGATGCAGAGTCCATACATGGGAGTTAGTCTCACAAGTGTCATGCCTTACAGCGCGCATGTCCTATGTTGTGGCCTGTGACATGATGTGCATGAGTGTGCGATACGCATAGTGCAGGGATGGTGGCGTGTGTTGCAGTCATTCTCATTCAGGACCATGGAGTTGTGTTGCCACTACTGTCCCCTGGGGCATATTTTCATAGGTGTCATGTGTGTCATCACAAAACGTGGACACTCTCAGTGTCTACAGCATAGGTTGTGCTCTGTGCCATTGTCCCCTGGCACCATGTATATTGACGTGAAATGTAGTACAAGTGTCCACTGTACAGCCTGACCTGAATTTCCTTGTTCATAGTCACAGTGGCCAGTGCCTGTGTGTCTTGTTACAATCATCTGATGCTGCCCATTTGTACATGATTATTTGGACAGGCGCACCTCGGGTATTTGGCGTCCAATCTTGCATTTATGCATCCCCTGTGTATTTCACCCAGACTAAGAGATGTAAGTGCCACCTGTGTCTCAACAAATTGTCTCATGTAGGGGGTGGTTGGTGCGGGCCAAGCCTACATGTCAAAACCAGAATTCTCCTTGCTAGGTCTGGCCAGTGTGTAATGTTTGTCTGGACATACACTCAAGGTGCAGTGAGCCAGTCATGTTGGGCATGTTTTCAGTATTACCTATGCAGCATGTGCCTCAAGCTTATGGATTTGGTCCCTCCTCATCCCTATTGTCGGAAACGCTGTGTGGTGCAGATGCAGTGCTGGATTGTCCCCAGGGCCTGGCTCCTATGTCACACTCCATTTCATGTCATTTGCTATTGTGTCATGCTCTCCATGGATTTTCTGTGGCATGGTGGGTCAACCAACTGTGTGTTGCATGCCCTACATCTGTACCTTGTTTAGTAGATGTTACTTAACTTTCTTTGCAGGCTATGCACTGTAACCTATGTAGATTGGACTCATGTGACATATGTATACAGGTGTGTGATGAATTGCTGTCTCTTCACCTTGCCCACAGCATCGTCGGGGGACACGGAGGGAGACATGAGCACAGACGGAGCGGAGGGACCGAGCACCAGTGCCAGCGTTGACATCGTGGCTGGCACATTGAGTGGTACAGAGGCGGAGGAGAGTGAGGCCGAGGACCTGTCCACTGGCACCACCGAATATGAAGCCGACGGGTCCGAGGATGATCTCTCCGAGTGGGCGGAGGCTGCACCAGCAGCTGACAGTGGAACAACATCGCACCCCGCCCCCTCCATTGCCATCAGCCGCCTCCCACTTGCTCATGTCCCTTCCCAACGTCCACGGTCACCACATGTCTCCTTCCTGCCAGGCACCGCACCCCCTGCCCCTGTCTCCACTGCTGCCGCCAATGCCAAGTCTGTGGACATCCAGCGGCAGTTGCAGGTTGGTCAGGCTGCGATCCTTAATGTCCTCCATGGCCACAGCCAAGTGCTGCACAACATGGAGGCATACTTGGAGGGCATTTTTTCGTTGCAGGCTGACCAACGCCAGTTGCTGAGGTCCATAGACTCGACACTGACTGCAGCAGTGGGTCTCCTGCAGCGCTACGTCCCACCCCTGCCCCATCCACACTTCCCACTCCCATGCCTGTCCCACGTACACCCAGACGTCAGCATGCACCCACCACAACAGACACAGGCACCACACCAGCAGGGAAGGTCATACGCACACCTCCTGGCACGCACACACAGGGTGAGGTAGGCACACCCACTGGGTCGGGGGGCAATCGTAAGACATGCAGCCAGAGTAGGAGTCCGCATTCCACCCAATCCACTCCCTCCAAATCCCCTCCCCTCAGCTCTCCTGGCCACATATCCGGCAAGGACTCCTTCATGGCCGCCCTGTCCCTGAGCCCCACTGTGACACCACCCCGCAAGCGGTCAAGGGAGTCCCCGGTCAGGGTGGTTGAGTCCCCCCCCTGTCCACACCCTCCCCCAGTGGCGCTGCGACCCATCCCTCCGCCCCCCCCTCCTTGGGGCCTGTGGTTCCTTCGGGTGCAGGGTAGACGCTGGAGGACTTTGCTAAGGTGTGCAGCGAGATCCTGGCGTCCGCCTTTGGCCCTGCCCCACCCCCTGTGGTGGAGTCCTCCATCCCTGCACCCACGACGCCTACCCTTCGCCCTCCTGTCCCTGCGGTGCCTGGTCCTTCCCCCCAACATGATGCCCTCCCCGCTGTGGAAGACAAAGGAGTCTGACTGTGCAGGCAAGCTAGGGGACACGCGTCCCACTGTGTCCCCCGTCCAGCTGTGACTCATGGACTGCCCTATGGGCTTTGTAAATATTGAACTTTCTACAAACACACTATTTAAGATCATGCTGATTAAAGCCATTTTTGTTTCCTTTGAACACTACTGCTTTTCTGATGTTGCTGTTGGTGGGGCTGCTACATGATTTTGGGTGGTAATCATGTGTTGGGTGTGTGGGAAATGTAGTAGTGTGCTGGTCAAAGGGGGGACCCTGGTATCTGTGTGCCATCACACGGTGTTAGCTAGGTTTCTCTGTTCATGTAAGCAGTTACTGCATGGTGAAATTGTCCCAAGGTGTATTCCTTCCTCTGTGTACCCTGACATCTTCCCTGCAGGGTGTTCCCAATATTTAGCGCTGAGCTGTGTGTACATTAGCTGGGTGTGTGACGGACTCCTTCAACTTTGGACATGCATGCTGAGCGATGTCTCCACCTGCATCATTCGTGGCATCCTTGGTAGTCATTGTACTTGTGTATGTGGACTATTGACATGACTTCATGTGGACATGTTTTCTTTTCGGCGCTATGCATGCGTATACTCCCAGCCTCGCACACATGTGGTACATGTACTGCAGGGTCTTTGTGCACCTGACTGACATTTGTGGGCATGGTATCTGTGGCTACTCCACCCTTTGCGTTCCATGGGCACTGCTGGGAGTGATAAGCACACACCCCTCCTGTGTCTGGGCACTGCTGGGAGGACTCTGCACACACCCCTCCTGTGTCTGGGTACTGCTGGGAGGACTCTGCACCCACCCCTCCTGCGTCTGGGCACTGCTGGGAGGACTCTGCACCCACCCCTCCTGTGTCTGGGCACTGCTGGGAGGACTCTGCACCCAACCCTCCTATTTCAGGATATGTGCGCTTAGAACATACACGGGTGTGGGTTCGCTCCATGCATACGAGGTGGGGGTACGGGTCGTACGTACACTGTTGGCATGGGGGGTACGCTCCATGCATACGCGGGTGAGGGTACGGGTCGTACATACACTGTTGGCATGGGGGGTACGCTCCATGCAGACGCGGGTGAGGGTACGGGTCGTACATACACTGTTGGGGTGGGGGTATGCTCCATGTATACGCGGTTGAGGGTACGGGTCGTACATACACTGTTGGGGTGGGGGTACGCTCCATGCATACGCGGGTGGGGGTACGTGTCGTACATACACGGTTGGGGTGGGGGTACGCTCCATACGTCCGCGGGTGAGGGTACGGGTCGTACTTACACTGTTGGGGTGGGGGTACGCTCCATACGTCCGCGGGTGGGGTTACGGGTCGTACTTACACTGTTGGGGTGGGGGGTACGCTCCATGCATACGGGGTGGGGGTACGGTCCGTACGTACACTATTGGCATGGGGGGTACGCTCCATACGTCCGCGGGTGAGGGTACGGGTCATACTTTTTTTTTTTTTTTTAAACCTTTATTCGTGCATATTAAAAGAACAAATACGGGCCTACAACCTTCAGGCCGGCCACGATACGGTTAAGCACTGATACAAACATTACGGCCCCTGTGCTTCAACGGTCAAGGTTAGCAACGATTTATGAAACATACACGGGAGAGATCCTTGACCCCAGGGAAAGGAGAAGTGAAGGTTAATTTTACAGTTTTCAAAATAAGTTTATCAGGGAAATAGTCAGTGAAGAATAAGAACCAAGGAGATTCGGGTCCGCACGATATCTTCACCACACGGGAGAGCAGCAGCATCATTAAAACAGCAATGGAAGTAAAATCGCAGGCAGTGAGGCAATGCAGTTATATAACAGGATAGTCACATGAGCAATTACGCACCCCTCCAGTGCCGCCCCCACTCAGTCCACCCCCCACCCGGACCCAGAATCGAAACAAGTATAGCGCAGAAACATAAAGAAAAAGAAAGGCCCATAGAACTAATTAGAAACAGTAAGTTACCCCCCCACCCTACACCAATGCGGAGGCTACGGCCTTCCCCCCCCCCAGCATAGTGCCTGTCGCCCAATAAACCCGAAATATAGACAAGAAAGAGAGTAAGAATAAAGTAAAGAAAGATAAGAAAACAATACACCTAAGTTAAAGGGGGTGAGAAGAGAATAGGACTATTCTAATCTAAACTCCCAAAAAGAAGAAAGTGGGGAGGAGCCTATGTATCATCAGAGCGCCCTAAACCATCGGCCATCTTTGGCTTCCACACACTGAGAACCCACTACCCCAAAATCGGTCGTGTGAAAATGAATTGTCACAACAATTTAGATGAAGGAAGACAAATCGCGACGAATGCGCACAAAGTACACACACAGTCCCAGTCCCAGTCCAGCCCCTCCGTGAAACCATGGCGATATTAATCAGTCTAGCCCTGGCCCGATCGCGGGCTTGAGATTAAGCCAGCCCCTACATGAAGGCCCCGCACCCCGTGCAGACAAAGACAATATGGCCGTTTGGGAGAAGATGGTGAAGTAGAATCCCAAAATGGCTGCCGACCATCTGTAGCGGCCCCTTTGTGCACCACATAAAGTCGAGACATGGCATGTTGAGTACAGGAGTTCCACAGACAAGAAGCAGTAGGCCACCGTGAACGATTCCTCGAGGATGTTAGGTGTTGCTCAGCTGGGTACTCTTGCAGACGCGGTGAGGCAGGCAACAATGAAGCAGGCAGCAATGAACGGGGAAACAAAGTATCCGCTGTTAAGCTGGAGAGCAATTGATCCTGGGTGCCGGGAAAGCCAGATGCAGGCACCAGTGTAGCACGATCACACACAGCCGTTGTGTCCCCGCAAGAGGACAAAAGCACTGGCAGACCCACGCCGTGTTGATGACAGACGGAGCGCTCACGGCCCGCAGCCGACAACAGGGAGTCAAACTGCTCACTCAGCGCCTGAAAGCGAGCAAACATTTGTAAACGAAAGTCCCGCAGGACGGCCAGTACGGAGCCGCATGTCAGCGGAAGCTGCACCCCCACATCGGCAGCAATCCGGGTCGGCACTGTGGAGCCGGTGTCTGGTGGAGGGAGGGCAAAGCGGGCAGCGGGCAAGACCGGAGTATCACCCCCCAGCCGCGAGCAGGCAAACAACGCCATGTTTTACCGCCGGACGGTACAATGGCCAGGGGGGGGGGTCGTAGCAAGGAGTCAGTACCCCTCAGGTCTGCGCCGCAACTGGGAAAGCCAACAGTCGCCTCCCTTCCCTCGGGTTCTCTTTGCAGCCGACTAGGCAGTAGAAGAAGGGGGTCGGCAGCCTCCCACAGCGCGGTCCACAGATCGGGGCATGAGACCCGCCTCACCGGGGCTTACCTTACAGCCCCAGCCCTTCAGGCGCAGGGTGCAGGAGGTGTCTGGCCGTCCCTCCCCAGGCTCATCAGGCGACAGTCCGCGGTGCCAGGTGAGGTCGGGACCGCAGGGCTCAGGATTTGCGCTAGCGGGTCCGGGGACTGCGGAGCCTCCAGGGGGCCGGCAAAGGCCACAATGGAGCAGGGGTCCAGGGCGGAGAACAAAAGCACCAAAAACTCCGGCATCCGGGCGGGCTGAGACTTCGGGGAAGTGGCGGCGTGGACAGCGCGTCGTCGTACACGTTTCACCTCGAGAATCGGCAAGGATAGGAATCAGGATAATAGTCCGGGGCCAAGGGCCGACGGAGCCGGGCGCTCAAGCGTCTGCTCCGGTCGCCATCTTGGCTCCTCCCCCCGGTACGGGTCATACTTACACTGTTGGGGTGGGGGGTACGCTCCATACGTCCGCGGGTGGGGTTACGGGTCGTACTTACACTGTTGGGGTGGGGGGTACGCTCCATACGTACGCGGGTGGGGTACGGTTCGTACTTACACTGTTGGGGTGGGGGTACGCTCCATGCATACGGGGTGGGGGTACGGGTCGTACTTACACTGTTGGGGTGGGGGGTGCGCTCCATACGTCCGCGGGTGGGGTTACGGGTCGTACTTACACTGTTGGGGTGAGGGGTACGCTACATACGTACGCGGGTGGGGTACGGTTCGTACTTACACTGTTGGGGTGGGGGGTACGCTCCATGCATACGGGGTGGGGGTACAGGTCGGACTTACACTGTTGGGGTGGGGGGTACGCTCCATACGTCTGCGGGTGGGGTTACGGGTCGTACTTACACTGTTGGGGTGGGGGGTACGCTCCATACGTACGCGGGTGGGGTTACGGGTCGTACTTACACTGTTGGGGTGGGGGGTACGCTCCATGCATACGGGGTGGGGGTACGGTCCGTACGTACACTATTGGCATGGGGGGTACGCTCCATACGTCCGCGGGTGAGGGTACGGGTCGTACTTACACTGTTGGGGTGGGGGGTACGCTCCATACATCCGCGGGTGGGGTTACGGGTCGTACTTACACTGTTGGGGTGGGGGGTACGCTCCATACATATGCGGGTGGGGTACGGTTCGTACTTACACTGTTGGGGTGGGGGTACGCTCCATGCATACGGGGTGGGGGTACGGGTCGTACTTACACTGTTGGGGTGGGGGGTACGCTCCGTACGTCCGCGGGTGGGGTTACGGGTTGTACTTACACTGTTGGGGTGAGGGGGACGCTCCATACGTATGCGGGTGGGGTACGGTTCGTACTTACACTGTTGGGGTGGGGGGTACGCTCCATGCATACGGGGTGGGGGTACAGGTCGTACTTACACTGTTGGGGTGGGGGGTATGCTCCATACGTCTGCGGGTGGGGTTACGGGTCATACTTACACTGTTGGGGAGGGGGGTATGCTCCATACGTACGCGGGTGGGGTACGGTTCGTACTTACACTGTTGGGGTGGGGGGTACGCTCCATACGTCCGCAGGTGGGGTTACGGGTCGTACTTACACTGTTGGGGTGGGGGTACGCTCCATGTATACGGGGGTGGGGGTACGGTCCGTACGTACACTATTGGCGTGGGGGGTACGCTCCATACGTCCACGGGTGAGGGTACGGGTCGTACGTACACTGTTGGCATGGGGGGTACGCTCCATAGGTCCGCGGGTGAGGGTACGGGTCGTACTTACACTGTTGGGGTGGGTGGTACGCTCCATACGTCCGCGGGTGAGGGTATGGGTCGTACTTACACTGTTGGGGTGGGGGGTACGCTCCATAAGTCCGCGGGTGGGGTTACGGTTCGTACTTACACTGTTGGGGTGGGGGTACGCTCCATGTATACGGGGGTGGGGGTACGGTCCGTACATATCCGTCCCCACGCTATGTGATGCTTGTGCGGGCCGTACCCAGGCCTTTGCCACATGGGTACAGCCTTCCCGCCATTGTTGGGATGACGTAGGTGTGGGCGGGGTACGACTCATACCCACACTCTTAAGGCGTGGGTACGGGACGTACCTGTATTGTTGTGTTGCCGGTTCGCGTCGTCAAGCACTTCCGTTGTGGCGGACGCTGGCTTTGCTGGACACGCCCCCACCCCCTCGTAGTGACCAGGGCCTGGGGGTCAGGTATGTCCAGGGCATGTGTGCTATGTGACTTTGGTGGGGGTTTTGTGGCCTGCCCCTGGTCCTGCCCCTCCCCCCCTCTCCCCCCTCCCTTTGTTGTTCTGACCTTCTGCGGCGTCTGCGTCCGAGCCTGTAGAGGAGGTCGACTGCTATGAGGGCCGGGATGACACGTAGGTTCGGGTTCATGTCTGTCCGTCGCGTACAGGTACTCCTTGTTCGCGTCGTCCTGATTTCCCGGCAGTTTTTGGCAGCCGGAAAATATTCACCGTGCGGGATGACGTCGGTGCGAATCGTAATTCCTGGTTCGTGAATGGCAGGCTGCGTGCGTCCCGACGTCACGTCGGCACTTTCCCGGATCGCATTTGTAGGTTTATTTTCGTCGGTCGGGGTTTTGTACGAATCGTACGAAAATGGAGTTTCCGTGCGATTCGTAATTCCATGTTTGTAAGTTTTGACGACCGGGTACGCGTCGGACGGAGAATATGCTCCGTCCGACGGTTCGTACCCGGTTTTTACAGGATTGTGATCGGCACCTTTGTAACTGCCATATTGGTGCAGGTGTAACACAAACACACACATGCACACCACAATAGATGTAGAACTACACAAGGAAGTGCACACTAAAACAATCTTGAAATAGGTGGCACTGCATCTACAGTTCTTGTTCACAACACAGGATTTCTTTGAAGGAAGTATCTTTCTTGTGACTCAATGCTAAATTAACATTGAGTGACAAAATACATTTCCGATATATAACATTTACTTGGTAATTTATACATGATCTGTAAAAACAAGCACGAAAATACTGTGTTGCATACAGAAATTGCAATGTGTGCTCAGTGTTTTTGCACTCAACTGATAGATTGGAGCTGAAAATATGGAATCATTTAGAAAAATGGCAATTGTATCCATTTTGAACATGTTATTGCCAGTAGTGCTGTTGTTAGCCCCACCAACTACCACGAGCTAAAATCTGGGTGTACTTGGGCATTCGAACACCAGGGTGGACAAAAAAGTGAAGAAATGGGCAAAAATATTTCTTGCGTCTGATTTTACTCTGGCACATGGAACTAAACACCTGGTTTGATCACTGCCATCAGAATAAACTTCTAATAGTATCTCGTGATAAAGGAAGCATTCAGTGATTAATTCACTGCCATCAAACCAAGTTTATTGCATTGACAGTTTGATGTATGTTGTTCATGCTGTTATTCTGATATTAATAACTGTATAGAGCGCATTTCATTCTAAACACTCAAAATTGTTGATCAAAAGTGACAGACTCCAAACCGAGACTTCTTGATTCAATTTGCCATACTAGATGGAGAATTGTGTTATTTTACTGCAATTTTGTTTTTTTGGAGTAATTAATAATGTTATGGTCCTGAAGAAGGCCATGGTTGCGGTTTTCAATCCTGCATTCGAAGCATCTGTTGACACTGTATGTTTTAAACAGAGTAATTGGACCTGGTACTATAAAACTTCACTACATTTCTATTACAGGAGCGCTGTCCTCAACACTGCTCTTAAATTGGCATGTGTGCACCACATATGTGTTCACTGATTGTCAGACAGCCATAAACACATGCATAGATTTCATATGCTAAGCATTGCTCAGTTATATTAAGTCTTATATCGCTATTGCCAACATAATCTTTATCCTTAATAAAGTTTTGCTTATAGAGTGTTAGAGTCCCCAGTGTTACAATAAGGAGATCCACAAGAGACTTAGAGAGGTAGAGCTACAGAGCACCTACATCTAAAATATATATTGTATGTTTAAAATTGTCATAAAGCTCTCCAGTGGGATACTTGGTATCTCCTTCATTTATTTTAGAATATTTCAGAAGTGCCATGTTTGTCATTGTATGGACACACACACACACACACACAAACTTTTCTACAACAAGTCCGGCACTTGATCTTCATAACAGAGATCAACGAATAAAATAAAACAAATCTGGGAGCTATTACTCATTACGTCATAGCACAATTCAAACAAATATCAACATAGTTAGCTAATTATCATATATATTTAGGCATGGTTTGCTATCGTTTTAATGTCTTGTGTCAAGTTATTTCGAAGTCCAATTGTCTAGAGTAAAATACACATTGAGTAGGCTTCAGGTCAGCCCTCTGCTCATGACTGAGTGCCTTCCTTACCTATCTCAGTTCCCTGCTCATTATTTTATGGCTTTCCTCCATTTAGTTGTGTTTGTCCTCTCAATCATTTCTTTACATTGTTTCTGACTGGATGACTTGTATCCTTCCACTGCAGCTGTGAGGGAATATTATTATTACTTGATTTTCAGCACTCCATGACAGTGCATCGCTTTCCTCACTAACACTCCCTCGCCACCACTATTTTTTATTTGTTTATGAATTTTCCATCGTGTTTCTTTTTAGGAAGGCCTGGTTCAAGTTGCTACTGAAATGGAAACACTGAAAGCTCTTTGTTGAGGATTCCAACAGCAACTGCAAGTTTTTAGAATGATTTAAAAACCAATCTTTGCATGACCACCAAGCTTAAAACATGATGGCAAAGGCGGAAGAGATATTTGTTTTATATGTAACTTTTGTTGATATTTATTTTTTAAAGATAATGTTTAATATCTGTTTAATAGCTGTTCAGAATGGGACTATCTCAAACTATGTTTATTCTAAACTCTTATAATTTTTAAGGGATTGATTCACAAAAATAAGCTTGCACCTCTGTGTAGGTTTACGATTGTTTACAATTGTTTGCTTTTCACAAAGGTACTTGCAAGTAGTATCTTTACTAGTGCGGAGTCTCCGCACATAAAAGACCTATCTTTTTATGTGCGGAAACACCGCACTCATAAAGATGCTACTCGCAAATCCCTTTGTAAATAGCAAACAATAAAAAACGTATACAAAAGTGTAAGTTTACCTTTGTGAATCATGTCCCAAGTGTCTAGTGTTGTTTCTCAGTACTAAATTTCGACGCAGAGACAGAATATCGAGTAAAAAATATCGAATTGCACAAATATCGTGTCAATAATATCGTGGGTCAGGAATATCGACAGACAAATTCTCGTGGTCAAGAATATCGATTTTAGGTAAGTAATATCAAATAAAAAAATATCGAATTGTTTAATATCATTTGGAAAATTAGAACATTGGAATGTTGGTAGCTCCATTGAAAACAATGGAGTGCTCCGGGCTTATAATGGCTGGTATAAGCCCGGAGCTCCAACATTCCAATGTTTCTTTGTTCACAGCTCTGGCTGTGAACAAAGGCTTCAGGGAGCCTGCGGGGATTCCAATCCCCTCGCGCTCCCTGAAGGCTTTATTTGTTAGAACATTCTGCCCTCTAGTGGCAGAATGTTCTAATAGTCTTACAGCCCTTCGTAGCAGGGCTATACCGGCAATTAAAGTCCCGCTGCTTTGTTAAAGTCCCTCGCCTGCGGCTCGGGCCTTTAACGCTGCAGCGGGCCTTTAATAGCCGGTACGGCGGGCTATAAGGCTATATTATAGTTGTTAAAAATATCGATTTTTTAATAATGTTATGTATTTTTGTATATATCTTATGTGTGTGATGTATGTTTTTTTGTACAAGAATTGTTTGTATGTTTAATATATGTATTAAAATTTTAGTAGTTATTCATTTATTGTTATTTGAATTGTTCCTTTTTAGTTTCATAGCAGGTTGTGGGTTTATAGGGGAAAAGGGTGGGAAGTAATTTAATTATGTAAAATCTATTGATTATTTTTAGCAGTTAGTATGTTTTTTATTTGAATTATACCTTTTTAGTTCCGTAGCAGGTTGTGGGTTTATAAGGGAATAGGGTGGAAAGTAATTTTATTATATTGCATTTATGTAATAATTTTTATTGATTAATATTTGTTCAATTGAGATGGTATAGTGTTAAATGTGTAAATTAATTTATTATTAAGTATTTATTAATTAGTTGTTAATTCATTTTAATTAATTAATTGACACTTAATTATGGTAATTGTGTAATTAATTTTAGGTGTGTGTTGTGGTGTTTATAGGTGGAAATGGTGGGAAGGGTGGGAAATAATTAAATTTTTATTAATTAATTATTAATTCGTTGTTAATGAATTTAAATTAATTAATTAGTAGTAAATTATTTCTACCCCTACACAATCCAATCCTTTCCCTACTACTGAACTCACAGGAGTGGGAATATTAATTTTTACCCCTCTGCTATCCAAAACTTTCCCTACATTTGCACTCACTGGAGTGGGAATAGTAATTTTTATTCCTCCGCTATCTAGCACTTTCCCTACTGTTGCACTCACTGGAGTGGGAATAGTAATTTTTACCCCTCCGCTATCCAGCACTTTCCCTACTGTTGCACTCACTGGAGTGGGAATAGTAAATTGTACCCCTTGCGCTATCCAACATTTCCCCTACTGTTGCATTCACTGGAGTTAGAATAATAAATTTAATTATTCTGCTATCCAACATTTACCCTACTTTTGCATTCGCTGGAGTGGAAATAGTAAATGTTACTCCTCCTTTATCCAACACTTTTCCTACTATTGCACTCACTGGAGTGGGAATAGTGATTTTTACCCGTCCCCTATCCAACACTTTACCTACTGTTGCACTCCTAGGAGTGGGGATAGTAATTTTTGCCCCTTTGCTATCCAACACTTTTCCTACTGTTACACTCACTGGAGTGGGAATAGTAATTTTTACCCCTCGGCTATCCAACATTTTCCCTACTGTTGGATTCACTGGAGTTAAAATAATAAATTTAATTATTCTGCTATCCAACATTTACCCTACTTTTGCATTCGCTGGAGTGGAAATAGTAAATGTTACACCTCCTTTATCCACCACTTTCCCTCTTTGGAGTGTGTATAGTAATTTATACCTCTCTGCTATCCAACTCATAACCTACTGTTGTGTTCACTGGAGTTGGAATAGTAAATTTAAATATTCTGCTATCCAACATTTTTCCTACTGTTGTATTGATTGTATTACGAAATGTACGTTTTATTTTTTTGTAATAGTTTATTGTTTTAATTATTTATAGAATCTTTTTATGTAAAAATGTTGATATATGCATATAGTTTATTTTAATATAATTTAAAAATTTCAAAATTAAATAAAGATAAGAGTTAATACATTATTTTAAAGTAAATATATGTATATGTATAAATTATTATGTTTGTGTTATATTTTTTAATTAAGTACATTTTTTATATTCAGTTATAATGTATATCAAATTTAATTAATTTTGTTAAAGATATTATTAATATTGTATAGATTTAATATATATTATTTTATTTCATTTATATTTTTAATTGATATTTTTGACATCTATATTTTCAAATTCAATATTTCTGATTCGATATTTTGGTACTTACCTGTTTAGGTATAGGGAGGCAATATTTTTGCAATTTATACTTTTTTATCTATATTTTTGTCATCTATATTTTTGCTATCGATGTTTTGTCAGTGAACCCTAAATTTCGAAGTATATTGTCCACGTTCTCTTACTCAGCTACGTGTTGTGCTTTTTCTTAGAGGACACTACGTCCTTCTTTGCTTTTAGATAAACAGAAAAACGTAGAGGATGAACATTCCTTTTTCATTTGTAATATTTCTAGACCTGTATGAATTTTTTTTATCATGTTGGAACAATCTTGCACAAAAGTTCCCATATTTTACCATTCTGTATAATGTGAAATTTCACTTTAGTTTATGTATGGGGAAGACGGGTTCGAGCAGAAAATGTCATGCAAATAGACACTTTCTCCTCGAACAATACTTGAACAATACCCAACTGTCTCCTCCAACCAGAGTCCTTAGGCTAGCAAATGTGACTTTTTTTGTTTACAACATACCTACACAGAAAAAACGTGGGCAAGATACCGGCTAACTGTATTTCACATCATGAATTTTGTGCAAACTACTTGTAAGTTTTGCGAAAAGTAGGCGTATTACAAAAAATCTTTTTCAAACGTCATACACTCCTCTTGTTGCCATTGCATTCCATTGTTTTGTTATCTCACATCTGCCATCAATAAATAAATTGAACCACATGGAAATCAATATATACCATTCCCCAATAGCAGCAGTCCAGTGCAAATTGCAAGTCCTAGGCCATATCCCGCCTCACCACGAGCAAAAGAAACAGTAGATGCGTTTGTACCTCTTTGCACATCATTGGTAAGGTGAAACCGGAGTGCCCATTGCACTGCTCACTCTGGACCAACATCCTGGCACACTCCTCAAATGAATGAAGACCCACATAGATAGAAAAACAGTGATGGATGAAAATGTTTGAATCAACCTTAGCTACTACGAATTCCTAGAGGTAGCATTTATTTCTACCAATTTTGGCACACCTATTCTAATACAGACAAGAGCCAATTGTATGCAATTCAGTTGTACAGGTCTGTGATACTTGTGCATGCAAAATATACTGAATTTCTTTTCATACATATTAATCTTAAACTGAGATTAGTGTTTATAAGCATGAATAATATAAGTAGCCCATTAAAACACGGCACATCTCCCAAAATAGATATATGTCTTAGTCTTACGTGAAGGAAGCTTTTAGCTGCTTTCCAAGACAGCTGGTAATATTCAGAAAAGGTTATTTTTTCCCATTTGCCATTTTCTTTGCTTGCAAGAGCATTCAGGGTCCCATATTTGTTCACAGTCTCCTTGAACATCTGATGCACGGTTAAGGGTGTCTGTAGACAAGAAGGGTCCATCCTAATCTTGACCCTTCCATCAGCAACCGTGGTCCACATAGGCTCCACTGCAGAACAAGAAAAAATAAAGGTATTCACTAGTGGCAACTACACTTAATACAAATACAAAACATGATACAATACACATTCTACATGTTACACCATCAAACGACAGTAATCGGTAGCACAATTTTATATTATATACAAATGTACAAAACGTGTGGCCCGAAAGGCAAAAGTTACTTCTGTATTGTAAGTATTAATCGATTCATCCCTAAACCTATCATACAATCATCTACGTGGAGTGTTAAAATCTGTTTATTCATTCATCGATCAACTCAAATAAGCCAAGAGGGCAGAAGATATCTGTTTGTTGATGGTTAATTTTGGAGGGAGAATGTGAAAAAAGTGGAATGAGACTGGGCGGGCAGATGTGGACCTGTGTGTTTGGCAAGGCAGTCAAGCTAAGAAGTATTGATCCAAACTGCCCAAACTGGCCAGCAATATGATTACTGCACACATTACCCCTGACTTAAAATCCTTGAATTGGCTTCCATTTGAAGCTAGAATCCACCTAAAAGTGGCGTGCATGACTCATAAAGCCTTATCTCTTGGGGTGCCGCAAGGGTCCGCACTCTCACCGTCCTTATTCAACCTGTTCATGGAACCGCTCACTAAAATCCTGCAAACATCCAATGTTCAATTTCATATGTATGCAGACGACACACAACTATACCTCAAGATCAATTCCATAGAGGACATTAATTTGCTCAACTCCACACTCATGATCACCCAGTCTTGGTTATCAGAAAATCACCTCAAACTCAACGCATTAAAAACAGAATTCCTCCTCATAGCACCACCGGCCAAGATCCCTCTAATGCATGACCTGATCAAACAACTCTCCGCGTTCAACGTACAACCAACTATCGTGGATTCTGCAAAATCCTTGGGGATCACTCTCGACAACAATCTCATGATGCAAAAACACATCAGTAACGCCACAAAGAGAGCTAATTTCCAGATAAGTACCCTAAGGAAGCTGAAACCCTTCCTGCCAATCGAGGACCTCAAGTTGGCAGTACAAGCCCTAGTTCTCCCTTGTGTGGATTACGGAAGCGTCTCCCTGTGTGGGCTACCAAAAGCCGCAACAGCGCCCTTAAGAGCGTCTATCAACGCTGCGGCAAGACTCATCACTGGCTCGAAAAGAACTGCACACATTACCCCTGACTTAAAATCCTTGAATTGGCTTCCATTTGAAGCTAGAATCCACCTAAAAGTGGCGTGCATGACTCATAAAGCCTTACACCACAACTCTCCCAGCTACCTCGCGCAGAAACTGACAATCTCTGGTGGTCTACGGACTTCTAGGAGTGCCGAAAACCTTTTACTGAAACCTCAAAGGTTCAACAAAAAGAAAACATATAATCGATCCTTCTCTGGGATGGCGCCCAAAATTTGGAACACTCTTCCCCCCGAAACCAGACGGAATGCCTCCTCCGCCGCTTTCAAAAAAGAAGTCAAAGCGCTTCTCATGGCAAAATTTACTTGAGCTCTTTCCCTTCAGAACTGAGTTCGCTAGTTCCTGTCTTATGTGTCAGCACCATGTTGTAATCCCTCTATACCACTATATTTGCCCTCATCATGGTTTTTATATGTTTGTTCACTTGCTTATCTCTGTTTTTTGTTCCTCTTATAGGCTGCTGTTATGTAAAGCGCTCTGATATCCGCAAGGATCTTGTCCGCGCTCTATAAAACTTTCTAAATAAAGAGCCATATGGGAAGTGATACAGCCATGAAGCAATGTGACTGGGATGATGACTGTTGATCATAATTTAAGCCAAAATATCTAGTACCAAACTTTCCATCGTCTACTCACTTCACAACATTGTGTGTAGGTTATCATTGACAACAAGAAACTATAACTTCTAAGAGATGCTTCCCATAGCCTTATGGAATTAACAGAATAGCTGGTGGGTGGATTCTGCTCTTACTGTCTGCTCTCAGGCATTCTAGAGTAGAGAAGCCTGAGGGACCTAGAACCTGCCTCCATGTTTGTTCTTTTGAGCTTATTCTGGTAGCCTAACAGTGTATCACTAGGCTTGACTTTTCAGCAGGGGGCATAATAGGTTGCAGATTCTGCAGATACCACTGGTGCAAACCCTACTCTCTCTAGTACGTTATTGCAATTGTTGCAATCCTTTATCTAATGACGAGCTGGTTTTGTCTACTTTGTTCATGCCGAGGATCATTCTCCTACTCTCATTTTTTACTCTTTAATGGGATTTTGTGTCAACTTGCCCACATTATACTAAAGGGCCTTGGAGTGACATGTCCTCTGATGTGGTCTTCTTCACTAGTGGTCTAGTTTCTGAGAAGGAGTGCACCTTTTTGTGCATGAACTATTGTAAATGGGCTCCTTAGGTGAGATCGCACCTGGAGGGTGAGGGACAGGTGTGAATTGAAAAGAAAAATCCTAGGCTTTTGACATTTTAGAATGGTTTTGAGGCTTTGACCAAGTGAAGTGGACCACAAAAACATATTCACATCTGAATTACATCCATTCATGCAGAAGAAGCTTTCCTTCATCCGGTAGTAGGGTGATCTAAGCATTATGTACTGAAAGGTTCCCTTGTTCCTCTATTTACCAAGGGATGAATCAGAATGGCATTGGTTTACATTTCCAACAGTAAGCATTGACATCCAATCACCTAGGCCACTGGGCTCATGGACCATCTCCAACTTGCACCAAGGAATTGTGGTGAGCAACCCTGGTGCTCTCCGGAACGGCTTGGGTGATCTAACCCGGTCACTATAAACCCCAAGAATTGTTTTCAAAAGGGGAGTCCACCATTATTTATTTGCAAATTTTTTGAAACAATTTTCCAAAAATAGAGCTTAATTTTTGCAACAAGCCAGCAAAGAAACAACTTAAATATTCAAATACTTCTGGGCCTGGCAGAGTACCCACGAATATTATTTCTCTGCAACAACTATTGTGTGTGGCTATAGATATGAATGTTCAGCTTGCTGAGGGTTACTTTTAGCATGGCCTGCATGGTCTGTGAATATGGATGGAATGTGAATTTCAACAGACCCCGTGCACAAATCCTTCCATTTTACGAGTTCATGTTTAAACTTGACATCTTTTTAGTTGGTGACTTTAAGCATACTTTGCACGTACATGATAACCTGCTAAGAAAGTGTTCTATATACAACGCACATTTCTACGCAAGCATCTTATCATGACACTGTACATAATGTTCAAGGATAAAGTGCACTGAGCACGCAGCCCTTGTATGTTGTTGTCCATTTGGAGACATCTCTGAATTGGAAATGCAAACATTGAGTTAACACAGTGCTTCAGACACAGTGCTAACAAAGCTAGATTTATTATATGAACTGCTCCTGAACTTTGGCTTATCAGAGGAGCACTTTCATGAATTATCCTAGATGTTCACCTGTGACTGATTGTTAGCCCTGCTGACTTCCATCACTATCTTGCAAAGGACGGCGGCATGATCTACACCAGACTGGTTCCTGGATACATCACACATACAGGTAAATGGATAGATTAGTTGCTTCAAGAGATCTGGCAGAGTGCACTTTTTATTACACTCTCTGGAGTCGAGCTAGTTTAGGTATTGTTCTCCTTATGATATATATTTATATAGTTATATAATCACAGCAACGTTTTAACAGTTGAATTATTCCTCTTCTTCACCATTCCTGTAATGCTGGTAACAATGCTTTGTTTCCTTCTACTAATAATTGCAGCTCATTTATTTTACATGAGAATCAAATTGCTTCAATAAATGTTTGAAATGCCAATTTGTGTATTTCTTGTGTCTCCCTTTGGGCATGCCTATGGTAACCAAGAAAGGGTAGCTCTGTTTCCACGATTTCCTTGGGCGAGTCTGAGTGGTCATGTCCTATGGTTGCAGACACCATCCGGTACCCTGTCAGGTTTAAGAGTCCACATGGCACACTGTGAGCTAGCCAGGAATTCAACCAATATATTCTGATGATATGCTTGGAGTACGTTCACATATTTTGATAGATATGTTCTCCGAACTCACAGTCTTACTTGATTAGTAGGAACCGCACGACAGGAAAGCCACCGTATTTAAACAGTGGGCTGCGGCTGAGGACGAATGATTAAATCAGCATCACTGTGGGTCCTGAAGCTCGCATCACTCCTTCAATACACCACGGCAAATGAATAAATAGGACATCAGGTTTAATAAAGGGTTAATCGATTGGCAAGGCTGACTCCTGGTCAAGAATTGCTACCACCTGACTTTTACCAATAGTCTTCCAACAACACAGGCCAAAAATAAAAATTGTGACTCAAAATGAACCAGCTTTGCAAAAAAAGATTTCCTAATATTATTTGAAAGATAGATGCTGTAATGAATCATGTTTGTGAACTTAATTTGACACAGTAAGGAGGTTATAATGCGGAATAAACATTTCAACGTCAAACTGTTGACTATGTGTAGTTTAGTTTGCAATAACTTAATCGTGGCTTTGTTCTGGGTTTAGGAAACTCTTGTTGTGATGCCAGACTGTCATTGGAACAGGACCAGACAAACTTGTACTTTTCAATGGTCAATAATGATAGTTGTTTCAGGGCTGTGCACGCGGGTGTGCACTACACCGGCAGCAGTTTTCATCCATGCACAGTGGAAAGAGGAAAGGAAGTGCATAAGTAAAATGTGCATGAAAAACGAGTACAAATGAATCAATTCACATTAGGACATAGAACTTCAACTACTAACTATCCTGATAAACTACTGCAACCAATAAAGGCCAGTTAAAATATGAAATAAAAATAAACACTGGCAAAGCCAATACTCTGGCCTGTTTGTGTGTGTGTTTGTGTGTGTGCATGTGTGTGTGCGCGTACATGTATATATGTAAGTGCTCTCATCGAAGTTCAGCTCAGCTTATAGGAATACATATGTGAGTGTAAGTGATCCTTTTGACAGGTTGTTGCCAGAACATTACAATTAATGCAGATGCAGCCGAAAATCAAATATTTTAATCTTAAGATATGAATATGTGGGTAAGTATATGTATGTATATATATATAGAGGAGTGAATGAATATTGCAGTGTGTAAACTAGAACAGGGAGGAAGACATGAGCTTATACGATTGAAAAGTGAATGAATGAGTGCCAGAAAGAATGAGATGGCAAAAGTGAATGACTGAAAGAGTTAACGAAGGATGCACTGGGTCCAGGAAAAAAAGGTTTGGTGTACAGGAGTGCATGAGTGCAGCAGTCAAAGAGTGAGGAGTGAGTACAGGAAAGAATGCCTAAATGTACAGGAGTGAAGGAGTGCATCAGTAAACCAGTAAATACAGAAAAGAATGCATTAATGTGCAGGAGTGAATAAATGCAACACAAAATGAGTGATTATGGGTCTGAATGTGTGGGAGTTCAGGAGTGAATACGTGGAGAATGAATGAGTGAGAAAGTACAGGTTTGAATCAGGATACAGGAGTAGATACTGCAATAACAGAGTTAGAACTGGAAGGAAGAAGTGAGCTCACATACATAAATGAGTGCAGCAGTAAATGAGTACAGAAATGTATGAGTGAATGAATGCAGGGTGAGTTCAGGAATGAATGCCTGAGTTTTAAGATGTGAATAAGAACAGCAGCAAAAGAGTGAAGATAGGAAAGAAAGCACAACTAAGCAGGATTGAATGAATGGAGCAGAGAATAAGTACGGAAATTAATCTGTGGGTGTTCAGGAGTTTCTGTGTATAAGTAGTAAATGAGTATCAGGAGAATGAGTGTACAAGGTTGAATGAGTGCAGAAAAGTAGAAGTGAACGCATGAACGAAGGCATGAATGTACGAAAGTGACTGACTGCAGCAGTAAATGATTAAAGGAATATATGACTGGATAAGTGAGTGTAAATGAGTAAGTGAGTGCTCCAGAGTAAGCAGTAGGGAGTGAATGACTACAGCAGTGGGTGCAAGCAATAGTTAGTGGGGGACTGATGCAGTCAGTGCTGCAGTGGTGAGTGAGTGCTGTTGTGAGTGTGTGTAAAACTAGTTTGTAAAAGTGATCCTTTTGACAGGTTGTTGCCAGAACATTACAATTAAAGCAGATGCAGCCGAAAATCAGATATTTTAATCTTAAAATACAGATCATATCCAGGGTAGGAAAGGGTGGGAGAATGTTGCCAACTGGAGCTACAATAAACAATACCAGGAGAACATGTTCACATTGCACTCCAGGCTGAGATAACCTCTTTAGAACAGGTCTGCAACAAGCAAAGAAATAAAACTAAAATAATCCAGCTATGCCTGGAGCAAAAAGAGCTGCTAACCTGGGCTTCAGCAGCCCAAAAGAAAAATGTGAAACTGCCGTCCCAATGTATGTAGCCATCTCACACACGCACAAACTCTTTACTCACATACACTGAGGCACACCTAATGCATATATGTGCATTTATTTATTTGTTTTTATTATTTTGTTTATGTATTATTTTATTTATTTATGTGCATATATGAGTGAACACATGTTCACTCACATATATGCACAGAATGTACAGCTCTTGGCCAACACATCCATTCTCCCAGTGAATACGATTTGTGGCCGATATGGAGATGCTAGGCCTCAATCAGACTGTGGTGGATCCCACCTATTCAGCAGGTCATACCTTAGACAAGATCCTCACCAGCTCCCCTGAGCTCAGATGTGAATTCCATTGTCAGTTCTTTGGTAGGACAAGTACCTGATTAATTTTCAAATCCCTAAGGCTAGTGAGCCTTTAACACCCATGAAAGAGACTAGGCAGACCAAGAGACAATAGAAATCTGTTTCTCAGGGCACTTTGGCTAAGGCATACGTTCCATCTGAGCATCCGAATAAACCAATCATGGATGCCATTCGGGTAAACTTTCATGACTCTCTTTCTCTGCCTTCAGTTCAAATCGCCCTCTCAAACAGTCATCAGTCACCTCCAGTGGAAACAATGCTCCTTGGTTCTCGATGGCGCAAGACCAAATTCCCTACAGACAAAGAAGCATTTAAATTACTATTTAAGAGCTATCACAATAATATTAAAGTGGCCTGGAGAAACTGTATACCAAAGAAAATTGAACAAGCAGAAAACTCAACAAAAGCTCCGTTCAAAACACTCAATGACTATTAAACCGCGTGCCTGTACGCGCACCATCCCGGCTTCTTAAGAATTATGGGATACGTTAGCCAACTTTTTTGAGCAGAAAATAAATAAAACATATCCAAATTTTCCTGTTACCTGGAGTCTGTCTGATAACTGTCCCGACATTAGTTTGCCCTCTTCTAAGGCCATTTTTCATATGGAGAGCTTTGCACCCTGCATTTTAGAACAAACCCTTGGGCTGCTAGAATCAGCTAAATCAGGATATTCACGAGACCTATGCCCACCCAGCATTATAGCGAGCATTTCCAGCTTTATCGCCCATTCCATTATGTCCCTTTTGAACCTTTCCATGGATGTAGGTTCAGTCCCCACTGCCTGGAAAACAGCCTAAGTCTCCCTCATTTTAAAGAAGCCAACACTGACCCTGGCATTCCCTCCAATTACCGTCTCATCTCACTGCCCCCTCTCCTTAGTAAACTTCTAGAGATCATAAAAAAAGAAGCTTTCTGAATTCTTGGAAGACCATAGGCTCCTTAACCCTCTCAATCGGGTTTCAGAGTATTCCAAGGACGAGACGGCACTAGTTGCAGTCACAGACACCATAAGATCATCCCTGAATGCAGGTACCCCAGCGATGCTAGTGCTACTAGACCTGACAGTGGCCTTAGACACAGTCTCCCATTGAATTCTTACTCACAGGCTGCATTATATAGGGGTCTATGGTAAGGAGCTCAACTGCTTTATTGACTTCCTGAAAAATTTCATCCAAATCATCTCTCTGAATCCCTTTAAATCTCGTACCATGCCTCTTGACACAGGAGTACTGCAGGGCTCCAAGCTTAGCCCCACTTTATTCAATGTCCATGGTGACCCCCTGGCACAGATAAAGGCATGCGGGTTTGAGACTATTTCACATGCCAATGACACAAAATTGGTCATCCCCTCTGCCCAGGATTTAGAAGGGCAGAAATCCTGCTTCTCTGAATGTATTAAGTAAAAAACTCTCTGGATGTCTAGTAACTATCTTCAGTTAAACAGAGACAAAACTGACATACTTCTATTTGGTAAAGATCAGGAGTAATGAAAGACGAATTGGTGGCCTCCCGAATTGGGGCCAGTCCTGACCCTAAGCAAGTAGTGAAAAAACCTAGGCATAAAGTTAGACCTCAGTCTGTTTATGAAAGAACATATAGCCTCGATTTGTGGATCTTGATTTGCCACCTTGCGACTTTTGAGAAAAGCATTTCCTTGGCTCCCTTCAACTTCGAGAAAAACTCTATCAATCAATCAATATAACTTTATTCGGTCTAAAAAACAAAAGGCCACAAAAAAACATGGAAATATTGCACGTAGCTATAATCACACAGTGTGACTCCCAGAGGCTGATATAAATAAGAGCTTAGTCACATTGCTGGCCACCCACCCTCTAGAGATTTATAGTGGTTGTGGAATCCCTGGTTTCAAAAATACGGTGGCACTGGGGGTCCCCTCTAACCCTCTGGATGAACAGCCAGAGAAAGATTGGTACTTTGGATTTAAGCGGGGAGTGCAAGCAGAAGCTGGGTCTGATACCGTCCCTAAGATAACTATAGTACAGGCAGAGATATTAGGCAATGAAACTGCCAATGAGGAAGATACAATGGTACCAGATAACTTGCCAGGGTACAATAATACCAGTGATGAGACCGGATTAAGGGGAACTTCCCCAAAGTTAACTGAGGATTTCAATGTTAGCCTATTGTCTTGGAACATTCCTGGACTCTCTAGGAACCTGATGGACATGGCAGTATGCTCCTTTTTTGGAAAACATGATATAATTGCCCTTCAGGAAACCTGGATGGTAGAACCCCCCCATAGAGTAGGATTTAAAACCTTTTGCACTAAAGCGATGCCATCGAATAGGGGAAGGGCATCCGGGGGGCTGGTTATCTGGGTTAAAGTTTCCCTAGAAATAGAGGTTAGCCAGCTGCCTAGTACCTGCCCGGACTTGCTAGGACTAAAAATTGTGACCAGTAATAAAAGTGTTATTTACTTATTAAACATTTACAATAGACCTTATCCATCAAACAGAGAATCTAATTTGATAGATACCTTGGACTCCACCCTAGATGGACTGGGAGTTAATGCTCGTGTTTTAATCTGTGCAGATTTTAACTGTAAATACGAACCTATCCAGGTTCTTGATAGCCTGTTTGTTGAACAAGATACTGCTAGTGGTATCATGCCCCTGGAGGCCTTAAGTTATGCAAAAAGTACTATAGCCTCCATACAGATCCTACAGATGACTGTATCACACGACCTAAGATCATGTAATGGTCGGTTTCCCTCAGACATTCCTTCAGCTCCCACTTATTTTAAGGGAAGTATTAGATCACATATCGACTTCGTAATGGCCTCTCGAAACTTATGGAGATCATTAATTGACTTTAAGGTTGATTCCAGAATAGAGAGTGATCACTATCCCCTCCAACTATGGTTAGACCCTGCCCTATTTCTTCTGAGACTACCCGCAGAAGACCCACTGAATCTCCAAATAGGAGATATACAGATTTCTAATAATAGACGTGCCATAAAATGGTCTTATATTGCGGGCAAAGAAGAAGCGCTGGCCAATATCTATAATAAATTCAGCGAAATTATAGGGACTCCCCAAATACCACCCTCACGCACCCAGGGAGTTCTTGACTTACACTTGAAGTTGGTCGACGCACTATCTCCCCTTCTGAGTAAGGTCTATAAAAAAGAAGGGAATAAAACTATGGATCAGGTCGAATCAGGAAATCAATGGTATAACCAAGATTGTAGGGTTGCTAAATCACAACTGATTTACGTAGTAAAAAATGGGAGCCAATGTGATATAAAAAATGCAAGATTAATATATAAAAATACCCTGAGTAAAGCTAAAAAAGCATGGGATGCTAATCTCTGGGATGACTTACTGAGTGCAGCTAAATTACATGACCAAAGTACCTTCTGAAATTTAATTGCTAAGGGAAATAAAAAGGGTAGATCACCCAAGGATATCTTTCTGGACGAACTGACCTGGTGTGATCACTTTTCTAAACTTTACACGATTAGTAAGGATGATTTGTCCCTAGTTAATGTAGATGTTGATCCAGTTAGTAGTACTGTACCATTACACTTTACCTTAGAAGAAACAGTTCAGGCACTATTAGCTGTAAAAGTAGGTAAGGCCCCCGGCCCTGACAAAATTCCTGGTGACTTGTTGAAACACGATGTCAATGTGTGGGGGCCGTACATTAACTTTTTAAGTAACTCAATTTTGGCGGGTACACCTATTCCAGAATCATGGAAAGGGACAGAAATCATTACAATTTTTAAAAAAGGTGATCGCCATGATCCTAGCAATTACCGCCCCATTAGTTTAATTGATGTTTTACAAAAGATTTTTGCCAGACAGATTTTAAATAGGATTTTAACTTGGATTGAGGAGACAAAATTACTGTCAAAATACCAAGCTGGCTTTAGATCTAAAGTAAGCACAGTTGACCAGGTGTTCAGATTTATGTGCATTTGCTGGAAATACGTAAAGATCAGACAGGGTAGTCTTTATGTTGCATTTATAGATTTAAGGGCTGCTTTTGATCTTGTTCCCCGGAAGTTGCTGTGGTCTACATTAAAGAAGCTAGACATCCCTGGCGAGTTACTTAATGAACTCATTAAACTCCATACAGGGAACTATGCAAAAATTAGATGGGGAAAAGCAGGAGAACTATCTAAAGCGATCCTTGTGGATAGAGGGGTGCGTCAAGGATGCGTGTTAGCACCCACGTTGTTCTCACTGTACGTTAATGATATTCCAACATACTTGAGGAACTGTGCTCATGACTCCCCAAAATTAGTCGGTGAACCAATTACCTCTTTACTTTTTGCCGACGATACCATCCTTATCTCTCAGACCCCGAGAGGGTTGCAAAACTTGGTTAATACCTTTCATAATTATTGTGTGGAAAAGGGGCTAGAAATTAACCCAAAGAAAACAAAATACATGGCCATAAACCCCACTAAAACGTTTAGGAAAAACTTGCTCTTAGAGAATCGCACATTGGAAAAGGTAGAAAGTTTTAACTTTTTGGGGTTGATATTAGACAACGAGCTGTCCTGGCAAGGCCAGCTAAATAAAAGCTTATTGTCTCTCAAACAGAATTCTTTCCCTATCCTAAAGGTGCACGGAGCAAGTAGCTCCAAAGCCATTACTCCAGCACTGGAGGTCTTTAAAGCCAAGGCCCAATCAGCAGCCCTTTATGGTGCTGAGATATGGGGACATAGTAATTCTTCCAAATTTGGGATGATAGAAAATAAATTTGTGCGTAGTCTACTTAACCCCTTCGGTGCTCATGACGGAACGGTTCCGTCATGAGCCACGGTTGAGCTGTGCTCATGACGGAACCGTTCCGTCATGACCACGCCCGCGCAAGATTCCGTCAGCACAGCGGCGGAATCTGCGCAGCATGGAAGGGGTTAAAATACCGACTCGTACTCCAGTTGTCCCCCTGTTTTTAGACGTTGATCTTAAAAGAACAGAGCACTTGGCTTCTATAAGACCATTATTGTACTGGATTAGGATATGGTCGACCCCTGAGCTGATAGACTATAAGGATGGGTTGATCGAACTTATTAAATTGGACGTCCATTTGAAAACCCCATGGTTGAAATATATCTGTATATCATTCAAGAGATTGGGGCTTTTTACTTTTTGGGAGGAGCCCCATAATTTGACTCAGTCTTCCAAAAAACTCCTCAAGGTAACCTTTTGGTCCCACGTTAATAGTGAATTAACTCTGAGTCCTCGTATTGGTACTTTGACCCAGACCTTTTTAAATGCAAAAGATTCACCTAATTTTGAGGAATTTATGGATGAGATTGCTCCCCCCTTAGCAAAATCTCTCTATCTACAATTTAGGTATGGGGTACTATTGTTAAATTCCTACATATGCAAGTGGGCTGGAGGAAATGGATTGGATTTGTGCACTATGTGTCTCCTTGGGGCTAGGGAAGATATATCCCACATACTCTTTTTCTGTCCAGCCTACAAGAAACCAAGGACCTCTTGGATTAAACCCCTCTGTAGGAATATGGGGATTGAGTCATATAAAGTAGCTGAGCGCATATTAAAATTCAACTCCTCCCAAGTAATGGTATATGGTATAAGTAGATATTTATTTAATGTATACCTTATTAGGAAACGCTGTGGTCATAAATTGTAATTATAGAAAGAGGAACTATGGATTACTTTAGTTACCAGATTATCCTCAAGTCTACCTCATTTTTAATATTGCTATTATAAGAACTCTGGCTTTTAGCTAAATTAATGTAATATTTATATTTTACCTGGTATTGCTTAATCATGGATAAAAATTCACCATTATAAATTGTATGTAATTTGTTCAACATGGACTTATGAACTGTGTATTTGCACTATGGATTTATGTATTGTGTTTTATGTGTTGACTTTTATGGCTATTCTTAGCCGAAATAAAGTATTGACTGACTGACTGACTATAATCACACAATTTTTTTTAAATGATCGTACATTAAAAACAGTTATAAATGAGTGCATAAAGGACTTTTAGGGTTCAACAACACATCAAATAATATGTTAAATAACCACGATTGAAACGAGCAGAAAAGTGCAAGTCGAAGTCAGGTTTCAGGGCTCCATTACAGTATTATAGGCAGTAGGTGCAGTTAAAAGAGCATGAGGAGGAGAAAGAGAGAGAGAACAAAAACCTCAAGTAGAGTCCGCCATGCTCTCCTACTATCCCCCAGGAGTAGACCCAACTTCTCTCCCAACTCTATATACTGAACCATACTGCATGGTAACCCCTTCAGCGCGGCACGGATTTCCGCGCTGTGCTGAAGGTTCGGTGCGCGGGCGGGGCCATGACGGAGCGGTTCCGTCATGCGCACAGCGCAACCGTCGCGCATGACGGAACCGCTCCGTCATGCGCATCGAAAGGGCTATATTCTGACAGACTATCCCATCATGGTGTGTCTAACCCCACGTGCTGCTTTGAAAAAGGCACAGATGGTGAAAACAATTTAGGGTGAACACAGGGATTGTGAGTGGAGGAGAGCTGCTCTGTAGCAGCAGAGGCTTAACCTCTTTAACAAGGGTCTCGGAAAGTGCTTTCCTGCTAGGCTGTGCAATTTACAGAAGAGCATAAAGTGCAATAGTGATTGTGCAGACTGATTATCACAGGGGCAGGAGAATACTATGTTACCCTATGGGTCTAAGAAGTGTTTAAAAAATAAAGACCTGTAAATTGTCCCTGCTCCGAAGCGGAAAAGAAGTGACCATTCCTATCTTGACAGGTTGAGTGACAGATACAAAGGGCGGACATCTGTGTGTAAAAGACTATAGTAATGCAACACTGAGGGTTTGGGTAACTTGTGTTTCATCCTATTTACACTGTAGTCCTTAAATAATGTTTTCAGCTCCAACTTGGCATTTTGTGGATACGACTGGGTTCTATAAACCACCAGGAAAGACTGAGGAAACCAAGAGTATCCCGTATATAACTCTAGTTAAAGCCCTCATCATAAACCGCCTAGATTATGGCGGTTCACTGACAGAATATCGACTACTAAAATATCGCCATACCACAATATCGAGTTATAAATATAGATGTAAAAAATATCGAAATCCTATATTTATAATGGTAAGTACAAAAATAGCGGAAAAAGTATTGATGTCATAAATATAGTTATGAAAAATATAGTTTTTATAAGTATATATATATATATATATATATATATATACATATATATATTATATATATATATATTATATATATATATATATATATATATATATATATATATATATATTACCTACTGGCGGTCGCCAGTAGGTAGTTATAGTTAGGACCACGTTTCCATAGGAAAACCTCAACATTCTATTTTGAATAACTTTGGCGCCGGTCGACGAATCCTCGCGAATTTCTCAAAATAGGTGGGGCGCTACGCTCCGCTCCTACCCTGAAAGTCTCGGGGGGATTCGTCAAGCGGGGGCTGAGATAAAAGGGGGGTCCCAAAACGCGTTTTTCCCATGCATTTTTCCATAGGACCTTTAGAACGAGCTACAGCCCGAACGGCTGAACAGAATTACTAGAAATTTGGCAGAGAGGTAGTCCCTAGGTCAAGGAAGTGCCTTTTGTAGGTTTGGTGTAAATCTGTTCAGTAGATTCTGAGAAAATAGCCTTTAAATCAATATATATATCTGAGCCCGCTTACGGTACGCTTACCGTACGCTTACCGTACGCTTACCGTAAGCTTACGGTGGCGTGCGCGAGCGCGATTCTGATTGGCTCTTAGATCTTAGTAAACATTCGAATCGGCCGAAACCAGGAAGCGGCGTCCGCCATTTTGTCTCTCGCACTGAGTGTTGTTTATCAAACATGATGGCCAAAAACATGTTACGGGGCTGATTTGACAACTCCCTCCCACATAGTCATGTTAAGGGAGTCCCCAAACATCCCCCAAGAGCAAAAACGGTTTTATTTTTTTTTCGGCAATTTCGCGGGGTACGCTTACCGTACGCTTACCGTAAGCTTACCGTACGCTTACGGTAAAAAAATAAAAATAAAAAAAACACTATCCACACTTACCCCACCCCCTGTGCTTTTGGTGGCCGCAGGCCACCAAATGTGCAGGGCTTATTAATAGAGAAAAAAAACGTAATTTTGGCAACATGAAATTATAAAATCGAAATAAAAAAAACACTATCCACATTGACCTCACCCCCTGTGCTTTTGGTGGCCGAAGGCCACCAAATGTACAGGGCTTATTAAAGTTGATAAAAACCGTGCACGGAACGAACTGCGTTAAGTGGGCGCGCACGCCACAAATGGCGTAAAGTAACTTAGCATTTAAAAAACCGTACAAATTCACTGAAAAAACCATAGGTTTCACACACGTTATAGTTAGGAAATAGCATTTAAAAAACCTTGCTAATTCACTGAAAAAACCATAGGTTTCACACATGTTATAGTTAGCTGGACATTTTACTGATAAAAAACCAATGAAATTCCCCCGTTATAGTTACTGTAGGCAACTATAACTCACGCGACCGTAATCCTCTGCTGATGACATATGTGTCTTTATGAAAAAAAAATATTTGTAATATATGTATAGCTAAAATTTAATGGAAGAAGATATGGGCAAATAAGTGTCTAAATACAGTATTAGCATCAGCAGAGGATTGCGGTCGCGTGAGTTATAGTTGCCTACAGTAACTATAACGGGGGAATTTCATTGGTTTTTTATCAGTAAAATGTCCAGCTAACTATAACATGTGTGAAACCTATGGTTTTTTCAGTGAATATATATATATATATATATATATATATATATATATCAAGTCACAGGGGATTGTCCAAAATCAGAGTCGCACTCGAGTAGAGAGAAGCTTTTCCCCAAAGCTTTATTCAAACCAAGCAACCACACTCGCCAGGAAAATTAATAGCAAGCGTCCGCTCCCTGACGCGTTTCGAGCAATCTCTTCATCAGAGGGTTTTGCGGGCGAACAGCGCGTTGGTGGTATGCCACTCCCTTTATACAACATCGCATGCCCCAATTGGCTGCCCTGTATGGGACTCTGCGTGGTTTCTGGGAATTGCAGTCCATGATAACAATCCAAATGGCAGCGCTTTCAAATAAATGCAAATCTAGCTCTGCGTGAGCCCCTGGAGAGATTAGGTGCTTCCATCAATGCTCACTACTCCCATAACCGAGTTCCGTGTATCGGAACCCCCAGGCCCCCCTAATTAGGGGTGGTGCAAACCTCCGGCGGGACAGCCGTTAAACATCAAGTCACAGGGGATTGTCCGAAATCAGAGTCGCACTCGAGTAGAGAGAAGCTTTTCCCCAAAGCTTTATTCAAACCATGCAACCACACTCGCCAGGAAAATTAATAGCAAGCGTCCGCTCCCTGACGCGTTTCGAGCAATCTCTTCATCAGAGGGTTTTGCGGGCGAACAGCGCGTTGGTGGTATGCCACTCCCTTTATACAACATCGCATGCCCCAATTGGCTGCCCTGTATGGGACTCTGCGTGGTTTCTGGGAATTGCAGTCCATGATAACAATCCAAATGGCAGCGCTTTCAAATAAATGCAAATCTAGCTCTGCGTGAGCCCCTGGAGAGATTAGGTGCTTCCATCAATGCTCACTACTCCCACAACGGAGTTCCGTGTATCGGAACCCCCAGGCCCCCCTAATTAGGGGTGGTGCAACCCTCCGGCGGGACAGCCGTTAAACACCAAGTCACAGGGGATTGTCCAAAATCAGAGTCGCACTCGAGTAGAGAGAAGCTTTTCCCCAAAGCTTTATTCAAACCAAGCAACCACACTCGCCAGGAAAATTAATAGCAAGCATCCGCTCCCTGACGCGTTTCGAGCAATCTCTTCATCAGAGGGTTTTGCGGGCGAACAGCGCGTTGGTGGTATGCCACTCCCTTTATACAACATCGCATGCCCCAATTGGCTGCCCTGTATGGGACTCTGCGTGGTTTCTGGGAATTGCAGTCCATGATAACTGACCCTAGGGACCCTTGAATCCTAAGGGCCCCCAGGGTCAAACTAGCCCACTAGGTACCTCCAGTAGGCGCAACAGAGCTGCGTTGCATGGAGGTGTAAAAAGGGGCGTGGCCTCAGAACACCTGTCTGCAACGCAGCTCTCTGGCGCATACTGGAGATACCTGTTGGGCTAGTTGGCCCTCAGGGACCCTCAGTATTGAAGGGGAATTAATTCCTCAACTTACAACTGGCCAGGGGGCGCGTTTGCAGAGTGCTGCAAGGAGGGGGCGTGACCTCCGGCGCGATGCCGGTCTTTTATTTATTTATTTTTAGGAAGGAGGGCTGTGTGGCCCCCTTTATTTTTCTAATTTATTAGCCCTGGGGACCCCATCCCCCAGGGCCTGCACCCTAATTTTTTTTGTTTAAAAAAATTAATTTGGCCCTCCCAAGGCCTTAATCGGCCCCGGGGACCCCAACCCCCAGGTCATGGCCTTTTATTTATTTTTTTATTCTTTAGGAGGGGGGCTGTGTTGCCCCCCTCCTCAGGCCACTTATGGCCCCGGGGACCCCATCCCCCGGGGCCGGCCTTTGTTTTTTATTTTTTTCCCCAAAAAATATATTTTTAGAAACACCTAGGACATGCTGGACAAACCGTATGTACCTATCACCATGACGATTTGCGTGATATTCATTAAAAGGCGACTATGCATACAATGAATCCACGTAGAATGTATTCACACCGCCAGTGAAGCTCTGACATGTCTGACACCCTACCGTGCCTAATCCCGGCGCCCCCGCTGGTGGGTACTCTCCAAGTAGACACCCTTGTCGTTTATTTATACAAACATGGGTAGCTATTGACGGGCACATTTAATACACATGCACACCAAGCCATTCAAAGGGGATTCGACAAAAATTCGACCAAACTATGCAAGAAACCCCCTCACGGTTAATAAAACACACATCCACCGCCGGATGTATAATACTTTTTATTTTACTCTCTGGAAAGGAGACAAACCTCACTTGAGAGTCACAGCGTGCTCCTGGCTGAGCCCAATGCTGTGTTACACCCACCAGTGCCCGCCGAGTGCCACACACCTCTGTGTTGTATTCCACCAGCTAGTGCGTATGCTATGACACTCTCTAGCCCATGTGCACTGTAACACCACCCCGTGAATATGTCATGCCACACTTGCCTTCGCACGAGTTATATTGCCCCATCTAACGTGCCTTCCTCGATGTCTATGTTATAAAGCACAGCGCTATGCCATACATATTACAATCTGGGATCCATATCTTTGTCACTGTGCATATGCAATGTTACACTACCCAGCACATATTTTATATTACAACTTTAGAGACTACTTAGGTTACACAACACTGCCCTGTGCATATTACACTCCAAGGCGCATATCACATAGCAAGCGCTAGTGCCTGTGCTATCTCGCGCTCTCCAATGAATCTGTCATTGCGCACAATGTATTGCATATTATATTTCACGCCCCGGTTCATCTTATATCACACTTTTTGGTGCATAGTTTATACCATATACTATATCTAGTTTTCATTTTCAATCGTGCTCTCAGGACTATGTTCTATATAACACTGCGTCCACCTACCCTTTTCACGGGCATTACATTTTGCGATGGGGGGTGGAGGGTCTGGGGATGTTTCTGCCAAGTGAGCCCGGAGTCACAGTCACAAACGTCCTCTTCTTCCTGAATAAAAGTGAGATTATGCTGCATGCTTGTTCATATTTTAAGTAGTTCGCACAGACACACATTTTAAAAACAATAAAGTTCCTAATACCCACCTTCTATGAACAGTTAGCTTGCTCCCCCATCCACCTCCTCCCTATCCTCTGTTGTCTGAATCCATGGACTAGCCTCCTCCCTCCTGCCATGCATGGTCTGATGTGCTACCACTGCCCTGCATTTAGCATGATGTACCAGTCCACTCATCCTGCCCTCCATTGCCCAATTCTATGGCCCATCATTGACCTCCTGCTTAGCCTCTGTGCTTTGCTTGCTGCCCCTATTCTCCTTCCCTCTGCCCTCAGATGTCTTTGTGCATGCCCCTGCTCTATCCTTTTTGACCACCATGTTCCATGGACCTGCCACTCCTATCTACTCTGAGTGTTCTGTTGAGATGCCACTCTCCTACCACCTGCCTAGCATTGTCAGATGACTGTAACCTGTCCCTGCCACCTCCACCCTGCCTGTCCACATGCCATGCCCCTATCCCCTTCCTCCTGTCCTCCATGGTCCATTTTACTGCCACACCCTTCTGCCCTCCCTGGTCTGTTGTGCTGCTACTGCTCCTCCTGCCTGCCCCGCGCGGTCTGTTGTGAGGCCCCTTCCCCTGAACTCTCTTGTCTGTGCCCAGGTCCTGACCCTTCCTTCTATCCTCCATGGTCCTTTGTGCATGCCCCTTCACCCTCCTTCTTGCCCATCATAGCCATTGTGCTGCCACTAACCCTCCCGCTTGCCATGCATGGTCTTCTGTGCTGCCATGGCCCCTCCCACCTTCCCTGTGTGGTCAGCTAGCTGCTCCTGACCCCCTCCCACCTTCCCTCCATGGTCTGTGTGTATACCATCATAGTCTCACTGTTTCTCTCCCTGGTGTGTCTTGTTTCTAGTGCCCATCCTGCCTGACCTCCATGGTCATCTTGCTGCTCCTGCCTTGCCCCCTTGCCCCCAGCCTCTGTTTCCCTGTGCAGACCCCTATTCCCTCCCTCCTGGCTTGTCTGTTCCATTGTAATGCCCCTGATCTGTCCCTCCAGCCCTTTATGGTCTGTTATGCTGCAGATTTCTCTCCTGTCTGTCCATTATGGTCAGCTAGCAACCATTGCCTCTTTCCCCTCTGTTCTCTGTTGTCCATGTGCATGGTCCTGTCCCCTCCCTATTGCTTTCTATGGATTGTTGTGCTGCACTCCCGTCCTGCATGCCCTGTGTGGTGTATTGTGCTGCTGCAAACCCTGATGCCTGCCCTGTAGGGTCAGTTTGGTGCACCTCTCCATGTCCCTCCTGTCCTCTGTTATCCGAGTCCATGTCCCTACCCCAATTCCTCCTGCCTACCATGAACCAATGTACCATACTTGCGAACATTTTGAACTTGGTAAGAGGGAGATTTTGAAAAAAAACTGGGGTATTGATTTTCCCCTTTGAGTTACATTGAAAAAGAGGAGATTGTAGACAGGAGACAGATCAAATAAAGCCCATTTGATATTAAAAACATTGGACGTTTCCTGGCTGAAACGGGTCTGTTGGTATGTATGGTTGTACTACCACTGCCTCTTCCTTCTGCCCACAATGGTCTATTATATTGCCACAGCCTCTCTTGCCAGTCCTGTATTGTTGGTTTGTTGCCCCTGCCCCCCTTTCCACTGCCCTCCATAGTCTGTTGTGCTGCCACTGCCCTTCCTGCCTGCCCAGTGTGGTCAAATTGTTGCCTCTGCACTCTCCTACCTGCCTTCAATTTTCAGAGTCCGTGCCCCTGGCCTCTGCCTCTCAACAGTATCCCAATGAACAACTAGATTGCTAACATTCTATATTTATTACAAAAGTGTGGAATGCCTGACGTCATCTTGATGTAATCAAAACTGTAATGCCTAGAGCATTTCCTTTAGAAATTACATATATGAGAGGGTCTTATTTGCATCAAAATTATGGTTAGTGCTCTAAAAAACTAAAATGAGGACATATTTTCTGAGTTTTCAAATAGCGACAAAAAACTTTTAAATTATTTGTAATCTTAGTTTTTTTATCCAGTTGACCACTTGATTAAATGTTGCATCCAAGGGGAGAGGGTGTGGTGTTACTTCCAGAGCTGCAGACTTTGCAACTGGGGAACCAGGTTGGAGTTCTGCTTCAGCTCAACATTCTGTGATTCTGGTCAAATCACTTAATCTCCCCATGTCTACAACCAAAATGAATTTGATCTTGTGTGATGTAACCAATGTTCATGTGAAGCACTCCAATACCTGACAAGTCTACACTATATAAAACTGCAAATACACAAAAAATAAGTGTTTTGCACACTTCTGTCATTGGGCTACATTTGGGCTACATCTGGGTGATATTTGGGCTACATTTGGGCTCTTTTGTCTGTGGTGGCCATTTTAGGAGATTTATTTGTTATGAAGTTTCCTAATTTCCTCATTTACTGCAGTCTCCTCAGTGGGAAATGCTTTCAGTTTTTTACTTTGATTCCATCAAGAAGGTATTCAGATATGTCACACATTTGCCATAAATTCTGAATGTTAGCACTCTAGTTGCTCATTAGATCACTGTAGTAAAGCTACTGCTCACCACGGAAGTCTGCTGCTAGTATTAGAAGTGCATGTTTCAGTCTGCATATCAGAATTTTTTAATGAAATAGAAGAGGATTTGAGAAGTCACTCAAAATGTGCCCTAATTTTTCTTTCTTCAGCACTAATCATAATTTCTATGGCAAAATGAACCTCCTCATTGTGTTCCTTTTTAAATTAAATGTTTTAAGTGTTACCAGTTTATTCCAATCAAGATGGCTTCAGGTGTGCCATACGTTTGTCATAAGTAAGACAGTAAGCGCTCTAGTTGTTCTTAAGAACACTCTGGGACATTCTGTCATTGGGCTATACTTGGGCTACATCTGGGTGATATTTAGGCTACATTTGGGCTCTTTTGTCTCTGGTGGCCATCTTGGGAGATTTATTTGTTATGAAGTTTACTAATTTCCTCATTTACTGCAGTCTCCTCAGTAGGAAATACTTTCAGTTTTTTACTTTGATTCCATCAAGAAGCTACTGCTCACCAGGCAAATCTGCTGCTGGTATTCAAAGTGCATGTTTCAGTCTGCATGTCAGAATGTTTTTATGAAATAAAAGAGGATTTCAGAAGTCAAAATGTGCCCTAGTTTTTCTTTCTGCAGCACTAATCATAATTTATATGGCAAAATGAACCCCCTCATTTTGTTCCTTTGTAAATTAAATGTTTTAAGTGTTACCACTTTATTCCAATCAAGATGGCTTCAGGTGTGCCATACTTTTGTCATAAGTAAGACTTTTAGCGCTCTAGTTGTTCTTTAGAGCACTCTGGGAAGCTGCAGTAGAACACAAAGGAATCAACTGACAGTCTCTGCCCTTGTTCGATGTACATGTTTTACTGAGAATGTCAGACTTCATGCTTACATGACTGAGAAAGATAATGTGAATTTACAGAAAATATGCTTTCAGTTTAGCTTATAGATCACCTTCCAAACCTCTGTGGGAAAAGTATGAGAAAATAGTTTTCTCTCAAACATGGTTCGTGATATCACAGCAGAAGGCTTTTTCGCATGGTAAAATCACCTTAGAACACACCACAATTCCTAAAATGAGTATGGTACCATCAACAAATGATTTATAATTTAACTAAAGTCTTAAAACCTTCTATTAACTGCAATGCTTTTTAATGCGGTGCTATCATGTATATTGGTCCCAAGATGGCTGCCAACACTTCTTGGATGAAGTACTGACAGCCAATCAGATCTCACGATGAGATGTGTGGTTAGGCTCCGCCCAGATATGTATGTGATTTTACTTTTGATTTTCTCAGGAACTACTGAACAGATTGACACCATATATGCAAAAGGCACATGCCTGACCTGAGGACTACCTCTTTGCCAAATTTCAAGTAATTCTGTTCAGCCGTTCGGGCTGTACCTTGGACTAAAGGTCCCTATGGAAAATTGCATGGGGAAAACGCGTTTTGGGACCCCCCTTTTTTCTCAGCCCCCGCTTGACGAATCCCCCCGAGACTTTCAGGGTAGGAGCGGAGCGGAGCGCCCCACCTATTTTGAAAATTTCGCGAGGATTCGTCAACCGGCGCCAAAGTTATTCCAAATAGAATGTTGCGGATTTCCTATGGAAACACGGTCCTAACTATAACTATCTACTGGCGACCGCCAGTAGATAATATATCTATATATATGTACCGATAGCATAAAATCTATTAAAAAAATTCTATTATAAATTAAAACATGAAATATTAAACTCAAATTTCCCATTCCAGTCAGTGCAACAGTAGGGAAAGTGTTGGATAGCAGAGGGGTGAAAATTACTATTTCCACTCCAATGAGTGCAACAGTAGGGAAAGTGTTGGATAGCGGAGGGGCAAAAATTACTATTCCCACTCCATAAAGTGCAACAGTAGGGAAAGTGTTGGAAGTGGAGGGGTAAAAATTACTATTCCCACTCCAATGGGTGCAACAGTAGGGAAAGTGTTGGAAAGCGGAGGGGTAAAAATTGCTATTCCCACTCCAGTGAGTGCAACAGTAGGGAAAGTGTTGGATAGCGACGGATAAAATTTATTATTTCCACCCCAGGGAATGCAACAGTAGGCAAAGTGTTGGAAAGCGTAGGGATAAAATCTAATATTCACACTCCAGTCAATGCATCAATAGGGAAAGTATTGGATTGCGGAGGGGTAAAAATGATTATTTTCACTACAGTCAGTTCAAAATTAAAAAAAAAAAAAAAATACCATCAACAAAAGAAAAATATGTTTTTAAAGTAAATGAAAACATAGAAATATGTTGAAAATAAAAATATAGTTAACATAAAAAATGAAAACATATTATTATGTTAAATACATATCACAAATGACTACAAATATTACATTAAATCAAATAAAAAATAATTTTTAAACAAATAAATATTTTCATTTAGACATTATTTATTGACAGAAACATGAATTATTACATATATTTAGACGATTTACTTCCTACCCTATAACACCACACAACTTACAAACCACAAAAAAAATTGCATAATTAACATTATTAATTTTCAAATAAACAAATATTATGAATTAAAAAACAAATTAAAACACATGAAATGTAATTAACTTCCCAGCCTTTACACTGATAATCCCCACAACCCACACCTAAAATGAAATTGTAAAAAAAATAATTATGCAATTAAAAAAAGAATGTAATTAAATAACTAATAGTATTTAACAATTAAATAAAAAATAAGTAAAATTAATTTAATCCCCACCCTTCAGCCCTATAAACCCAAAACCCCACACAAAAAATGAAACAATTACCCTGAAATTACTTAGAAAGGACGCAGCTCTCAGTTGGAGAGAGCAGCACTCCCCCGCAGCAACAAGCCCAGGAGCACTGGGAGTATAGTTGGTGAGCCCAGGAGGCTGGGGCTCTTGACCTTGTCCTCCTCAAGGCCTTTTGGGCAAAGTTTTTTTAATCGAATGCCGCTCTAGTTTCGTGCCTGACTCCAAAATAGCGCCTGCAGTCAATCATGGGCAGGGGTCTGACCTGCTAATGGTGGCTATCTCTTTCTCGTCACCACGCGCCCCCTCTGAAGACATGCGGACCCTGACTCGGTCCTCTTGCCGATCCACTGCTTAGCTTACACCCACTTTCCTTCAGGGTTTTAGAGAATAATGGGGACCGACTGAATTCGAACTCAACGACTCATCCCCCTTGCCTGACCTCAAGATGGCCGCCTCAGTGAGACCCTCCCTGATGCTCTATCTTCATCGTCCTGATCTGGATCAGCCCTCACCTGACCCTGTTCCTGCTCAAACTACATGACATTTAACTCGGAGAACTTGCCCTCGACAGCTGAGACCTAGACATTTTGACTGATGCCCAGTGGATCTATCTCGAGAGCTAAAGGGGAGATGGGCTATGGATTTCCCTCCTTGACCATCACATACCCAGCCAGTCTTTGGGCAAACTCTCCTGCGTCTCTCTACTGGACTTTTCTCCCTTCTCCCCTTCACCATACCCCCTACCCCCCTCCTCTCTACTCTTCTCATCTTTCCAGCTATTGACCTTTGCCCTCACCCGTCCTTGCTCATAGTTCCCACCCTGTTTTTCCACTGGTCTTTTTTCTGTGAACTTTCCCTCGTCAGTTGAGACCTAGCTATTTGACTGATGCCCGATGGAGCTACCTGGTTTAGCTATAGGGGAGATGGGCTGTGGATTCCCTCCTCGGACGTCACCTACCCAGTTGGTCTTTGGGCAGACTTCCTTACGTCTCTCCTGCTGTCTTTTCCCTCATCCTCTCCCTTCACACTTCCCCCTACCCCCCTCTGCTCTATTTGTCTCACCTTTCTTTATTCTCTCAATATGTTGCTTAATTTTGATGTACTGTGTAATTGGTATCATTTTCTGTAACATTGTGTAACCTAATTTAAAGTGCTCTGATACCTACGGGTCTAGCCAGCGCTATATAAAACTCATATATAATGAGAATAATAATACCCTAATTAATTACCAATTAATTAAATAATAGTATCAACTAATTATTAATTAACTAAAAATAAATTACTTCCCACCCTTTACCCCTAAAAAACCAACAACCTACAACTAAAATTAATCACACAATTTCCATATTTAATTGTCAATTCATTAATATTAATTAATTACTTCCCACTCTTTACCCCTATAAACCCCGCAACTGACACCTAACATTTACCCCCAAAAATTTAAAATACAATTAGCATTATAAAATCTCAATTAAATAAATATTAATAAATAAAAAATATTAATTAATTTATTAGAAATGTATTATTTCCCTCCCTATTCCCCTATAAACCCACAACCCGCTACGGAACTGAAAATGAAAAATGTTATTTAAATACAATTAATAACTACTAAAAATGTAACACATTTAATAAAAAACATAAACAAAACTTATACAAAAAATACATCACATACATTTAAAATGTACACTAAAATACATAACTAGTTAAAATATCGACATTTTAAACAACTATGGGCCAAATTCCGTTCTCGTTCGGAAGGCCTCCGAATCATTTTTGGAATTGGCTAAACTGATCCAAAGCCCTTGTTTCTGCCCGAATGGTACACAGTTACGAACGACCAAGTACGATGCCTGAGTACCCTTAGTGCTGACCGAATCATTGCCGAAAGGCATTCGGAGAGATAGAGCCTTCCGGAACCGATTCATACAGCTCTGTGGACTAGGCTTTCTGAGCGAGCAAGTATGATGAACAGTTCAGACAGCCTTTATGATTTGGTTTGCCCGGAACGAAAAAGCTGCCAGAATCGGTCTTTGGGGTCCTGTAGCAGGCCCCCCCTTCCCCTGGCCCCCCCCAAATCATGCCCATGGGGGTACCCAAGGGACCCCTCTTCCTAACCATGCACAGTGTGGCAGGCACCAAGTGGTGCTCGGCACAGGGTGCACGGTTATCCCCAACCACCCCTTTTGTCAATGCGAGCCTGTGTATGCGTTCGGTACACAGGCGCCATTGAAGGCAATGGGTGTCTGACCAATTCGTATCCGGATGCATTCAAATGCATCATACTCGTTCAGTTGCACTCCCCAGATTCGATTGATACAGAAAGCATTCAGGACCCGAGCTGTTCAGTATGATTTCCGAACGAGATCCGAATTGGGCCCTATATTTTTGCAAACGATATTGAATTCTATATTTTTAAAATTGATATCTTACTTAAAGTCCATAGTCTTCACCACAATATTCTTGCTGTCGATATTTCTGTGTCACAATATTTTAAACTCAATATTACTGGAAGCCGACATTTACATCTCGATATTTTGACTGAATACTGATTATGACAATGCTGTATTGGTAACGGCAAATGAGACTTTGCTATCCAAACTGAAGGTGTTGCAGAATAGGCAGCAATACTAGTTTGTAATCTTCCATCTGGTTCCTCCTCTGCTTCGATTTTGAACCCTTTGCACTAGCTATCCATTAGAAAAAGACTCATCTTAACGTTATGCTGCCTTACCCATAAGTCACTAAATGGCAATGCTCTATCCTATTTACAAAATAGGTTCAGACAGTATAACCTGACTAGACTGTTAAAATCTAAGGACAAAGCCTTTTTTCAAGTTCCGTGTATTCCTACTGCCAGATTAGGCAGGAGGTCTTTCTCCTATCCTGTCCCCATCCACTGGAACAAACAACGCCTGCAACTTTGTTTAAGTCCAGATTTTGGAAAGTTTAAAAACTCCTAAAAACTTGGTTATTATAGCAGTTATAGTTAGTTTTGGTTGTCTGTATTCAGCGAAATGCCGAGATGTTCCTCTGGGAATGATATGTTGGGCTATAAAACGTGTCGCTAACATAACAACATAACATAACATGCAAGGTTACACTGGCCTATGGGGCAATCAGGCAGTTCTCAAAGGAGTGGTCAGGCAGGTTAATGTGTAGGTCATTTTTAAGTCGAGCTACAGCGCACATGGGCTGTCTGCAAGACCTGCTGTAATCAATAATACAAATGTTTTCCCGCCTGCTACTTACCATTGGTTTACTCCACTGTCCAACTTTGCTGTCACCTAATTTGTTGGCTTTGCCGGTACGTCACTTCTGTTCAATGGTGAGGCGCACCGGTAAAGTACAGTTTCCTTACACTTTCATTCTTCAGCTGTTGTGTGGGAGCACTATTTTTTTTAATTCTTTACTTTCCACCATCGTCGTCGCACCTCAGTGCTTCTTCTTGCATGCGCTAATGTGTCCTTATTTCCTCCTGTAAGCGTTCCTCCGGAGAGTTTGCCTTTGCTTCTCCTGTGTGAGTGTCTCACACCCTGATGTGTTATACAAATTTACTCATAAAAGCATTTTGTAAATGTAGGGGTCCATTACGATGGCGGGCAGACGACCGCAACAGCAAACGGAACCGCCCGCAAGCGGTACGGCGGTCCCGCAATGGCAATTAGAATGCCACCGCGACGGTGGCGGTGGCATCCCACATATATTGCATTTCGGAAGGCGGTGCTGTAAGCAGCACCCGCCACAATGCAATATATGCATGTTGTGCATTGGCATGCACAACGTGACAGGCACCGCGCGGTGCCTGCCACCTTGTCCATGCCAATGTTGAGGGGTACCAAGGTACCCCCCATGTGCAGCCCCCCACACACCTGGGGGCCTGCAACGGGCCCCCGAAGCAAAAACCGCATGCCTGTCCATGGCGGAGTCTCAGGCCATGGAAAGGCATTGAAAATGCCACATGCTAATATGGATGGCGGTGCCTTCCATATTATGGGCCTTTTCCACCCGGTAGGCAATCGGGACGATTGCCTAACGGCGGTAAAGCGGTGGGCATTCTTTCTGTCTGCTGCACTACCCCGGCCATGCTAATGTGGCGGGGGTAAAAGGCCGTCCGGTGGGGTGTGTTGGTGGGCGGATCGCCCGCCATGCTAATGGGCCCCTTAGTGTCCGCTTTATAAAGTAGCCCTCTCACTGCCATAGGATTTACAACACCTGGCTTGTACAGCACAACTACCAGCCGCTTCTTAACCCATTGCATTAACTATACCTTCTGATCGTGTGACTGTAGTTGGAGAGCTCCAGAAAAGCTTTTCACTCCTGCAACACAATGGACATGAATAAAGGTGAGGCGGCAGAAAAAAGCATAGGAGGCGGGGTGTCCAGATGTCTGCAGTAGGCCTCTCATGATTGCCAGTATGGTAGTCTCACAGGCCTTCTTTTTACTCCCCTCCCCACCTACTTTGGTATTTTCTCAGTACCATTTGAGCTTGATTGTTAGGCATGGGCAATTGTGATGCAGCCCCAGTGCCTGTCAGAGTTCCGACAGCTGTATTTTTCAGAGGTTTAATGTATCTCAGCTGATGCCGCATGATTCGACGCTGCCAACGGCACCAGTATCTTGCAACACCTACAAGAGCATCTAACTTTCTGTCAACAGTCCATTACATTTTGGAAGTTGTAATTTTGCATTTCCAGTATGGTCCTACAGGTGCCCCAAATACTGTTAACTTTAGAATCCAGGACTAGCTCAAAGTCTCACCTGATGTGGGGTTCAGTTGGCAGATGTGGTTAAACATGTCGCACTTAATCTACGTATTGTGTATTTCCTTTCACAGGTACATGTTCTTATTCGTTCATAGTCTGTTTCTTTTTTTTCTTTCTTATTGGTAAGGGTACATGACTTGCCACTTAGCCTGTTACGGTTGTCTTCGTTTTTAGGCGTTCCTCTATATGGCACTATAGTCATGGCGCTATGTAGAACCACCGGCGCCTGAAGCTGTCTGTTCGCCTAATACTGATTCTATAATCTATAGGAGAGCTACATATATTGTCAGCCGTGCACAGATATTAAACTAGCACAATGTCTGGTTCCTCGCCTGTGAGTGCGATAGTAAACACCCGCAAAAAAGATGCTGTTGGGTTGTGTGCGCCATGTGATTGTCCTGGGCCAGTCAGTTAGAAGCTTCAAGTTCAGGGTTGCCTATACAGGAACAAAAGACCATTAATGTTCAGACTCAAACTTCAAGTTCAGGGCTGCCTCTACAGGAACAGAAGACCATTAATGTTCAGACTCAAACTTCAAATTCAGGGCTACCTATACAGGAATAGAAGACCATTAATGTTCAGACTCAAACTTCAAGTTCAGGGCTGCCTATACAGGAACAGAAGACCATTAATGTTCAGACTCACACTTCAAGTTCAGGGCTGCCTCTACAGGAACAGAAGACCATTAATGTTCAGACTCAAACTTCAAGTTCAGGGCTGCCTCTACAGGAACAGAAGACCATTAATGTTCAGACTCAAACTTCAAATTCAGGGCTACCTATACAGGAATAGAAGACCATTAATGTTCAGACTCAAACCTCAAGTTCAGGGCTGCCTATACAGGAACAGAAGACCATTAATGTTCAGACTCACACTTCAAGTTCAGGGCTGCCTCTACAGGAACAGAAGACCATTAATGTTCAGACTCAAACTTCAAGTTCAGGGCTGCCTCTACAGGAACAGAAGACCATTAAGGTTCAGACTCAAACTTCAAATTCAGGGCTACCTATACAGGAACAGAAGACCATTAATGTTCAGACTCACACTTCAAGTTGAGGGCTGCCTCTACAGGAACAGAAGACCATTAATGTTCAGACTCAAACTTCAAGTTCAGGGCTGCCTATACAGGAACAGAAGACCATTAATGTTCAGACTCAAACTTCAAGTTCAGGGCTGCCTCTACAGGAACAGATGACCATTAATGTTCAGACTCAAACTTCAAGTTCAGGGCTGCCTCTACAGGAACAGAAGACCATTAATGTTCAGACTCAAACTTCAAGTTCAGGGCTGCCTCTACAGGAACAGAAGACCATTAATGTTCAGACTCAAACTTCAAGTTCAGGGCTACCTCTACAGGAACAGAAGACCATTATTGTTCAGACTCAAACTTCAAGTTCAGGGCTGCCTCTACAGGAACAGAAGACCATTAATGTTCAGACTCAAACTTCAAGTTCAGGGCTGCCTCTACAGGAACAGAAGACCATTAATGTTCAGACTCAAACTTCAAGTTCAGGGCTGCCTCTACAGGAACAGATGACCATTAATGTTCAGACTCACACTTCAAATTCAGGGCTGCCTCTACAGGAACAGAAGACCATTAATGTTCAGACTCAAACTTCAAGTTCAGGGCTGCCTATACAGGAACAGAAGACCATTAATGTTCAGACTCACACTTCAAGTTCAGGGCTGCCTCTACAGGAACAGAAGACCATTAATGTTCAGACTCAAACTTCAAGTTCAGGGCTGCCTCTACAGGAACAGAAGACCATTAATGTTCAGACTCAAACTTCAAGTTCAGGGCTGCCTCCACAGGAACAGAAGACCATTAATGTTCAGACTCAAACTTCAAGTTCAGGGCTGCCTCTACAGGAACAGAAGACCATTAATGTTCAGACTCAAACTTCAAGTTCAGGGCTGCCTCTACAGGAACAGAAGACCATTAATGTTCAGACTCAAACTTCAAGTTCAGGGCTGCCTCTACAGGAACAGAAGACCATTAATGTTCACACTCAAACTTCAAGTTCAGGGCTGCCTCTACAGGAACAGAAGACCATTAATGTTCAGATTCAAACTTCAAGTTCAGGGCTGCCTCTACAGGAACAGAAGACCATTAATGTTCAGACTCACACTTCAAGTTCAGGGCTGCCACTACAGGAACAGAAGACCATTAATGTTCAGACTCAAACTTCAAGTTCAGGGCTACCTCTACAGGAACAGAAGACCATTAATGTTCAGACTCAAACTTCAAGTTCAGGGCTGCCTATACAGGAACAGAAGACCATTAATGTTCAGACTCAAACTTCAAGTTCAGGGCTGCCTCTACAGGAACAGAAGACAATTAATGTTCAGACTCAAACTTCAAGTTCAGGGCTGCCTCTACAGGAACAGAAGACCATTAATGTTCAGACTCAAACTTCAAGTTCAGGGCTGCCTATACAGGAACAGAAGACGATTAATGTTCAGATTCAAACTTCAAATTCAGGGCTACCTATACAGGAACAGAAGACCATTAATGTTCGGACTCAAACTTCAAGTTCAGGGCTGCCTCTACAGGAACAGAAGACCATTAATGTTCAGACTCAAACTTCAAGTTCAGGGCTGCCTCTACAGGAACAGAAGGCCATTAATATTCAGACTCGGCAAGACGCAGTGGTGGGGGTTATTGAGGGAGGTGCTGGGGGTTCATTTTCACCACATATGCTTTGAATAAACCCAACCATAGGAGTCTGAAAACAAGGATTTGCAATGCAATAGGTCTTGCATTTGTGAGAGTCTGAGCTATTGGCATTCTAAATGACATGTATGTGTTTTGAAAACCTGGAAGCGGTGCGTAAAAACGCACTTTGTAGGTTGCAGGTTTTAGGTTTTCTTAACATATAAATAAAAGGCATTGTCATTTACAATGCCAATAGCTCAAACTCTCGCAAATGTTAGACCTATTGCTTCGCAAATGTTTTTAATGTTTGTGCGTCTGTTTTATGGTCTTTTGGGCCAGTTTTTACTGTTGATTTATCTGATATTAGAACAAGCATTGCCTGCAGTCTTCCAAACCTTACAAAAAAAGAATACAGAATGTTTTTATAAGTTCAAAACTGCCCGATTTGCAAACATGGGCTACTTTTTAGGTATCGTATTCACGAAAGAGGGGGACACTTTTATTTTTGTGCTTGGGCTTGTTTTCTGTCCCAGTCCGGCTGTGCTATATCACAAAATATGGCATGAATGTAAATAAATATTAATGATATCACAGAGATCTTAGGTCGACTGTTATAGGGCTACTCAAACATGGCACACCCAATAACATACAGATGCTGAGGATCACAGGTGGTGTCTTAACACACAATAGACTTTAAGCTTTGCGTTTCCAAAGCCACAATTTAGGCCCATGAGTACATCTTCCCTGTTCCCCTAGTCTGCTCCCTATTCGGTTGGCAGAGTTGCTATGAAGATTACAGCATGCTACAATAAACACAGCAAAGCTTTCACTTTTGAACTGTCTGGCACAGCAGTTGTACATTTTAGCACTTAAGCCCCAGTAGTGTGATTCTGCCAGGTATGTTCACAGCTGCTGAAGAAACAGAATATTCAGCTCACTGGTGCGCATGGATGTCACTTGTTAAAAAACAGGCGCTAGAGTGGAAATCGAACCTTGAAATTGTTAGGCAGGTTTATAGGAGCGTCAAGCACTTCTGAGCCCTGTGACCAGGGATTGAAAGTGACCCTAAATAGGATCAGGTTTCCAGAGACGGTCACCCACAATTCTCCATGGGTCTGCTGTTTATTTTCACAGCTGGTGAGCAAACAGATTACATGGCATTTCAGTGGGATATCTTTTTGGGAGGGGAAACCAGCTGTCTGAGCAGACGTGTAGTGCCTGCACTTCACAGCGCAAAGGCCACCCGTCACATTTCATATTTATGTAAAGTGCAGGACCTGGCACCGCCCCTGAGGTGCTGCTGACACGGTGCATGAGACAAGGCTATCAGGCTCTGAAAGGCAAAAGTCTGAAAGGCAACTTAATTTCCAACATGGAGCCTCAATGTAACCGACACCAGTGAAAACAATGTCCGTGGTCAGTGTGCAGAGCAGATGACAGTGAAGAGAAGGAGCTGCATCTGGTTTTAAATTAAAATAAAGTTTTATTGTTTGTGCTCAAAGGCTGCAAAGGACTCGGTTCACTGCAGAACTCTAGTAATTTTTAATTCATAACTTCAAGTCCTGGAGTCGTCCACTGACCACCATTTTATATTTATGGATTTGAATTTACTAAGTGAAAGGAATTACTGTGAAGGAAATTGTACACAGTGAGCTCCAGCAAAATACAGTCGCACCAAGTGAAGAGAGCCAGTGACTGAAGTGGGCTGACATGTTTCAGCATGCTATATACTCTAGTGGGTGGAACCAAAATGTGAATGACAGTTTAACAAACCAATAGATGCAGTCTACTGAGTCAAAGTCACTTTGCGTATCTATATTATGTAAGATTTGTCTGGAACATTATAGTCTGGCGACGCAGCTTTTATTTCTCAAAAGCCAGGCCTTAAAGGACTTCGAGAAGCCTCTTGGGAGACGGAGTGGGGTAAGGGTGGTGGCGGAGGGGCACAAGTTGTAGGTGGATGTCTGGTAGATTTAACCTCTCTCCTACTTAGGGAGATCCCCCCCCTCCCTCTTATTCCAGGTCATTACGGACACTGTCAACAAATCATTGTTTTCAGGTGGGTTCACATATCTTAATCTAACTAGTTTATAGGGAGCAAAACAAGACTCCAGCATCCAGAATGCATTTGGTTATCACACAAATGTTGGGAAATGAAGACTGTGGCATGGTTAAACTGGGAAGAATACACAAAAAGTCAGGAACTGACCAAAATCAATCCGCGAGCTGGGCTTGTGCAGTGGAATTATGGTAGCTAAGCGAGTGTAAGTGAGGGGCAGAAATACCATCAGAATTACACACTTATTTGAGTTAGTCATTTAGTCATTTTAAAGGCAGAGCTGAAATAAACCTCCTTTGATGACACACCCATTTCTTCGGCCAGGTCCAGTTCTTCTGTGTGGTTCACAGATCTTTCCTGGAAACCAGTAGCACTTCTATTTGACTGATGGTGAGAAGGGCCCCACAATAGCATTGTTTAAGGGCTAATGCTGACTATGGAATATTGAAAGTAAACAGAGGGTAGTGGGACTATTTCTGCCAGCAATGATAGCATTAAATAAGAATATTTAGGATGCTGCAGCTTGAGGCTCTTGGTCTCTTACTAGGGTGGCGGTTTATTCAGGAAAGAGAGCAGCACCTGGTGGTAAATACGGAATTCTCTCACTCCAGAAAGAGCTGCTATCAGCCATGTCCAACCATCTCTGCTTGAAATGAAAACCATTCAAACATGCCTCACAATAAAATTAACAAAACAATGTCTTTCACCGATAAAGCAACTATAGATATTTGCATTTTTCCAAACAAAATATCTGGAAAAAAACTCAGTCGTAATCCAGGATATGATCTATTTGCATGATGAAAGGCTAACAATCCAGAGCAAATATGGCTTCCTCAAGGCTGAAGAAAGGGGTCCCTAGATCACGAGGATGCAGCCATTAGTGTTTATATTCGGATAGGTCCGTCGATTTGACTCACTTCTGTCTCAAAATAACCCCATTAAGAGACTGTGGGGGCTCTAAGTAGTAGAGCAGGTCGATAAAAGGAATGTTGCTGCCCACCACAACTGTTCTACATCTCAAGGAGCCGCAGTGGTCCTCGTCAGCACAGCGGGAGGTTCGCTTTGGAGGATGCTGCTGGCTCTAGGGTCTGAAAAACCAAGGGTCCAAAGAAAACCAACGACAACAGATAAAACAAAGCTTTGATGTTGCTAACATAGGGACAATGTATTGGCAGCATTATTCACCCTTTGATACAATAACAATATCAGTGAATAATAGTGAAATGCTTTGCACCCAGCAACCTCCCCCCCCCCACTGGCAAGCTCAGCAGCTGGCAACTGTGCAGGGTATATGGAACTGTAGATAGGTAAAGATACATAATGCGCTACTTTCCTCACAAACAATTGCAACCCTTAGCTGGCTGTGACATTATCAAGATAATAAGGACCTCTTTTTGAATACTACGTATCTACGATGTGATGCCATATATGGCCCTTTCACAAGTATCCCCAGCCTTAGCTGGTCGAAAAGATTATGCATGGGGGGATAGCTCTCATGGAAGGTCCACGCCAAATAGGCCCTTCTTTCAAAGTATGTAGCCTCCTTGTACCTTCCCAGTGCAATCAACCCCATCTTAGGTAAATATATTAAAATATACTTGTATTTTGGTATTGTTCTATTGGCTGCTATGGCCAGTACAATAATGTGTAAAATAATACCCATCATCAGAGCTTGTCTTTTTCCTTCACTTATAATACATAAACATGCCTGCTGTCCTTATCCCCCTTATCATTTCAATCTTTTTGACAAGCATAAGGAAAGCCAATAGTTCTGGGTTTAAAGTGCTAACCATGCAAATGCTTCGTTAGCACAGAAAAGCCAGACAAATGCAAGAAACAAAAGCCAAACTTTCCTTCATTACAGTCTTCATTTATTTCTATGTGAAATCAAGGTTTAGGTGGCAAGGGAGCCTTCATTATTGTCTTCTGCGTTTATATGACACATAAAGGAACAAAGGACTATAATAAATGGTCTCCTGCCACCGACCTCCACTTCACATAGAAACAAACTCAGGACTGTATGAAGCAAAAGGAGCCTTCAATATAGGCCGGTTTCTATGATAAACAGAGACAGGATGCAAAGAGGAGCTTCATTAAAAACCTGTATTTTTTATTGCATAATAAGAAATGCAGGACTATAATAAAGACTCCCTGACCATTCACAGGAAAAGACTGGGAGCATCAATGAATACATCAGGGGAAAGAGGAAGGAGTGGTGGGAACAAAGTGAAGGAGGGGCAAGCCCGAGAAATGAGGATTAACACCCAGGGGGAAAGGAGGGGAGCAACCTAAAGGACAGGTGGCCAATAGGAACAAGGGGCTGATCCATGGGTAAAAGAGGGAGTGGGAGGGAGCAAGGGCTGCAAGGAGTGAGATAAGCAGGGATGGAAGAGGTATGAGCCAACACCCAGGCTAAAAGAGTGTGAGGGGCAGCAAGAGGCAGACACATAAGGGCAAAGCGGATGGAGCAGGAATGAGCAATATGACTGTAAAATAGTCCCTCAAGCTTTTCAGTGCAGGCAATCCATTGAGGCGGAAGGATACACCCATTACCCAATAGTATGGTAGAGAGAGTTATAGTTCTCCGGGCAGAGCAAATATATGATTGATAAAGCCTCAAGCCAATGAGTGAGGGACTGTGACTTAAAAAGCCGCTGGATAAAGAGCGTTAATGCTCATCACCATGCATTAACACCGTATTACTATAGTGCTATAAATATGATACAGTTCATAAATGTGCCATGATACCAACACCGCACATTTATACCACAGGAGTGTACAATAGGCTCTCTAGGCTCTTTCTCCATCGCCTCTACGCATGTTCCCCATTCTTTGACCAATAAGGCGCTGCTCCGCCAGGCAGAATGTTTAAAAACTTGTTTTACTGCACAGTGCTAACAATGCACACATACCTCCGGAGTCTGAGTAGCCTGGCTGGCAGCCATGTGGCTCTGCAATGAAATATTTTACAACAGGTTGTAGACTCAAACCAGTAGATTTTCCCGAAAGTAATATCATCTAATGAATGAATTATAAATCAGAATTACGTGTTTTAAACAGCAGAGGTTAGAGGTCAGCGGTCAATAGATCTAATTTGTGAAGCTAGGGAAGCAGAGTGCTTTACTGAGGATGTTGTGTATTGATTGGCATTGGTAACTGGTACTAAAAATCTGTTTCCTTTCCGCATTTTCTGCTGAATGAAAGGGATCAAGCACACAACAGATCTTAGATTTATGCTATTGAAAGGGCTTACTGGGCCTGACCATGGAAGTGGTATTCAGAATGTCATTAGGTTGCCGTAGGCAGAGCTTGGAGAACCAGACCACGCAAGGTGCCGGATTACATTTTGTAATGCCATTAATAGAGGTGGGCAAGAAGGGCGGCCCCTCCGCTATGGCGGAGGAGCGTCACCCCACTGCTTTCTCGCAGAGTGAGAAGAAAAAAACATAAAATGGTAATAACTCCTAGTTATTACCATGTTATGTTTCTTTTGCAGGTGGGTTGGCGGGGCTGCTCTGCTTTGCTTACGGAGCAGGGCAGGAGTGTTTGACCACTCCTGAGTGCGCCATGACTGTTTGGTCGTCCCAAGATGACTGTTTAATTGGCCCTTCCAGGCCGCCCAAACCAGTCATGCACACTTTCCCCTTCTCTATGCAGGCTGCATGTAGAACATGCCCACCCCTCAAGCCCCTGTCTGAGCGCCGTGTCACGGCACTCAGACCAATCACAACACAGCATTATATTGTTGTGATTGGCTTTGGGGAGGGAGCCTGGCTACATGCTTCCTGTTCCTGTCAGACGCAGGAAGGCAAGAGCAGAGAAGACGCAGGAACCGGCCTAAAGCTACATTTTTAAAAAGATTTTTTGTTATAACCCTCGCGACCCTTCTCCCCCCCACAGCCCTACTCACCCCCACAACCCCTTCCCCTTGCAAACCCCCACACCCGTCCCCTACCCGCGAACCATGCCTGCTGCAACTGTGGGCAAGCCACTGAAATGCCTGGCTCTGGTTTTGCTTGAAGTCCTTATTGACTCACTAGCCCAAAATGAGCCTAGTTTTAATGTGGCTTCAGCCCGCTACCCATGCTCAAACCTCATGTGTAAGAATTAAAGACAAAGCTTCAACTTTGATATAAAACAGGAGAGCGAAAGAGATAACCATCTACTGGTTGGATTGTACAATCTGAAACAAGAAAACGAGGCATTAATCCCTACTTTCCTACTTGAGCAAATAGCGTGATCCTAGTCACATATTTTATCTCACTGTGTTTCGTTTTTTACCATTCCTGCATGTGGGAGCTCCTTGAAATGCATGAGTTCAGAATGCGTGGAGTACAAAAACCTCCATTGTGTTTGATTTAATAGACAATAACATTGGTGCAAGTATATTTACGAATCTAGACCACAGACAACTGACTTACCTCTTAGTTCAGACCAGGTCAGCTCCTCCATAAAGACTCATTTGCACATGGCTGAGTTCAGACTGAGGTGGCATGGTGTGCAATATAATGATGGACTAGCAGATTGAACATACCTCACCTCTTGCATCAGCCCTCCCTGATTCAATGACCACCTACACATCTGCACCATACTTTCACGCTCTAACAATATGGGTTCATGTCTGTGTCAATGATCTTTTCTCCAAAATGGGCTACAAAAAGATTTGCCAGATTCAAGGTAAATAAAGATCCAATTGAAGTACACTATTTATTACCCATGGTATTTTATCAAAACGTTGTTCTGCTTCAGAGCGATTCTCTCAATTTTACATTAGATTCCAAGGGTACTTGGGCTGGAGCTGGGCTCACCTCAGGTGTACTACGAATTACTTCTAATGCTCACCGTGGGGAGATGTTAGTGTAAAGGTCAAATTAACTAATACCTCAACATCAGCTTCATATACTGATGTTTACACTGAGTATATAAATAGGGGAGAGGAGTTGGCCTAACAGCTTGGGCGGTCGACCTCGAATCTGGGGAACTGGGTTCCAGTCTCGGCAATGATGCTGAACATCCTGTGATTCTGGGCAAATCACTTCATCTCCCAGTGCCTAACAAAAATGAATGTGTGTCCTCATGTAATGTAACTGGTGTTATGTAAAGCGCTCTGATACCCGATTCGGGTCAAGTTCCCGCTATATAAAACTCTGCCAAAAAAATAAAATAAAATAAATAGCATCCTGTCTACATATAAGGTGGATATGTGGAACAAAGTGTTGGATAAGGAAATCCACATTCTGGGATGAAGGTTAAGGTTTTAGGATACAGCTGCACCCAGACACAATCAGGCATCCTGGGGACGCATGTTTTTTGTATAAATTGTCGGCATTGCACATGGAGGCGGTGATCTTGGTTTGGGTCTATTCAGAAAATCAAATTCCAATTTATTGGAAATATCAAGTGATATTACAGGCAAGGTGTTTCTGAAGTTTGTTTCTTAATAATAGATCTAACTTGCGCTCTCCTTCACGGATCAATGGGCCCGATTCACAGAACTAATTTAAGACAAAATCCTAAACTTACTACCATTTACTCATTTTGGTATTAACAGAAGGCACTTACTCATCAATGAATACCTGTGAATATCTGTGAATACCAAAATGAGTAAGTGCCTTCTGTGAATACCAAAATGGTAGTAAGTTTAGGATTTTGTCTTAAGTTAGTTCTGTGAATCGGGCCCTCCATTGCTCCTATGCAAATAATCCGGATAAAAAGGGCGCACAGGGAGATTATCATGACCTATTTCTATATGTACTCTTTTAGCCCTTTTATCATTTCCGTTATGCTAACATGAAGGAATTCTTTCAGTTATTCAATTTTAATCTCCTACAAATGTGTTGATTTTGTTGAATTGTTAATCATGTGAAGAAGCAAGCAAAGGGTTTCAACATTTCAGCTGCGGCTTCTGCAATATCTGAGGTCTCGATCCCGGCACAGGTCCGACCTATGGTGTTGAACATCCAGACATTTTTGCTCGAAGTTGCGGGTTGGTCATCCGGGGTCTGGAGCAGAAGCAAGAGGCTTAAATCCCTGACGCTGTTTCAGTTGATAACAGTAGCCATACTATACTCAGCTGCAATCTTACTGTCTGAAGCGGCCTAGCGGTGGGTATGAAAAACCTAAAAAAAATTCTAATCAAGAACTAAATATTTTGAGACTCCTTTTATATAATAATCCATGTTTGTACCCCCACGAATGGCCGACTGACATCACTATTGTAGGATTGACTAACTGCTGCACAACTTCAGTCTGGTTTCCAAAACAGCAATCATTGTCGTAACTCTTGGGTCTGGGTTGCACCAATCATGTTCCATTCACCTGGTCCCACACAAGTGCAGCAGTTGGTCGGGGACAGTACTGTCCTGTGGAGCTCCTGGTAGGTCTAAGCTAACAGGCAGGAACTGGGAATCGAATAAGATTTGTGTGGTCCTGTTCTACAGAAGAAGGCCATCTATCAAAACTGTCCCTTATCCATATCATCTCTCCAGAACATCGGAAATATGCAACATAAACAAAAGTGTGCTCCATCTTCTATGGTCGTCTTTATTGACATCTGTAAAGCCACATCACATTGTGTGGCACAATACTGGCAGCTGCTGCCAAGTTACCAAAGCTCTGTACTGCAAACCTTTATTTTAAGTATTTGAAATACCAAACAACTAACTCCAAGGAGCAGTGCCAAGACTTGCAAGAAACACTGGCATTCTACCATGAGGTACTGTACATAGGCCAGTATTGTGTATGGGGGGTCCAGTTAAAACCAGGATGTAATGTAATTAGGACTGTTCTGTGGAGCTCAGTTACTTTTGACATAACATATATTCTCAATTGGGGTCGCTGAGAGGTGATTTGATTTGGGACACAGTAACACGCTCCTGCTAGTTAAATATTGGGGACTACTGTGTGCTCCCCAACGGCCTTCATATTATGGAGGGATTTATAATCTAATTAACCTCTCATTCATATTCATATGCCAGAATTCTTTTAAATTATACTGAAACTCAGTTTTTCCACTGTGATAGATCAGAGGATCTGTCACAGAACAAAAATATTCTTGTGTAACCAACTAGTTGCTGTGTAAAAATAACCACTGCTTAGAAACCAAACAAAAATATATTTCAGGCCCTTACTCAGGCCTCTGGGTCTGCTAGAGAGGACCTGCCATACTGCACTTGGCAGTGCTGTAGACTCAGTAGATTCTGCAGTTTTAGGAAGTAGTGAACCTATCATAGTAGGTGACCATGTAGCCTATACCTTCAGTTATTGTCGCATACCTTACTAAATCAAATGTTAATAGTATCACAATATCATATCTTCAACAGGATTTATTTTTGAGCATGATCTTCACCTTCTGTATGTCAGTAATTTGTGAGCTTTCACACCAAGTACAGTTTTTTAGTGGCTCGAAAGAAAGAATGTGTTAGAAAAAAAAACCTCAAAGATAATTACATTGTCATTTAATTTGAAATCTAGTTAGTAATTAGCTTGTTAACTTTACAGAACCCTAACACTTACGTTACTGCCTGAAAAAGGGATCTGTGATCATTAACGTCGTGGTCTTCAGTACAATTCTGGATTTGGACTCAGTGATGAGAGCACAAGGACTGTATTCTGAAAATGGAAACACTGAAAAGCGGAGACGGTAAAAGAAGAGGAGTTAGGTTCAATACTCACTACATCGCCATTTCAGCGGGGTACGTACACTTGAGGAGAGATGTCCACCGCAAATTAATCTGAATCAGGTTTCCCCACGAATAGCTTCTAAGCTCCTGGTAGCTCTTCAGCTATCTGTAAGTAGTCCTCCAGTGTGTAGATCAGTCTTCTAAATTTGAAGTTTTTGCTTTGCTGAATCAATATATAGACAATGAAACTCCGAGTATTCAAGACAAAATGTTGAGTAAAGATGATGTACTCAAGATGGGTAAACTTAGAAATAAGTTTATTTCCAATGAAGAAATAAAGGAAGCACCAGCGGTTACACGTCTTCAAGCTCCGGCTGGTTTCCCTCAACTGCCAACTCTTGATTCTTGGACCCGATCAGGTGTTCTAATCTAGAACATCCTGATCGTGCCAAGAACCAAGAGTTCATAACACAACACCACATGAACTCGTGCTTGCAAGCATGAGACAAAACACTACAATGAACATAACACATCTTCCTCCCTTAAATAAAAACAAAAAAACACATTTCCATAAAAATAAATAAATAAATAAATAAATAAATAAATAAATAAAATAAATAAATAAAAAAAACTTAAAAAACAATTTTGTTTTTGATAAAGGAAACAAAGTCAGACATCCAACCAGGTTTCCTTGTTTGACGTTTTCTTGAATCTACATTAAGATCCAACTCTTTTGGAACATTGACACTACTGCTGGAACAATCAACAAAATCATCCTCATCACATACATTAAAAGACTCAGGTTCTTCTTCAAGATTTAAATAAACACTCTTATCACCTTTTAAAACAGAAATTCTGCTAAGGTTCCAAACTTTATCATTAGTAAGCCTAACAGAATTTTTAAGAACTTCTTTTATTTCAAAAGGACCCATAAATTGACTTTCCCCTTTCTTGACTTTCCACGGTTTTTTAACCTTAACCAACATTCCTACACTGACAATTGGGTCATGCGGAGAACCCTTCTTCCTGTCAAATTGTTCTTTACTGACAGCACGATTCATGATGAGATTTTCCTTCACTGACTCTAAATTTACATCTGATTTGGTAGAAGGAGCCAACCAAGCAGGGTTACTTTTAGTTCTAGGAAGTCTTCCTCTCATAATCTCAAATGGTGAATAACCAGTCATTGCATTTGTAGTCGTTCTATACATCCATACTGTTTTAAAAATCTGTAGCTCCCACTTGTCAATATTAACTCCCGTGGCTTGAATAGCACTCTTGAGAACTCTGTTGAATCTCTCTATTACACCATTACCACTGGGATTGTATAAAGAAGTGGTACAATGAATTATACCCACTCTTTTGAAATACTCTTTTGCCTTGTTAGAAAGAAACTGGACACCATTATCAGTAATTAAGCGTACCGGTAACCCTTCCTCTGTGAAAGTTTCATCCAAAAAAGAAAGTACTGCATCAGTGTCTACCTTACCAACAATTTTAATTGCTGGCCATTTTGAAAAAATATCAATGGTGGCAAGAACATATTTTTGATTGGGACCTACAGGACCCAATATATCCATGGCGATGGTATGCCACGGAAAATCAGGAAAGGAATGCTCACTAAGATTAGGTTTGAGGGTAATCAATGTTTTATCAGCATTGGCACACATGATGCAATCCCTGACACAACGTTCTATGAACATGTCCATTCCGGGCCACCAAAAATGTTTTTTTACTCTTTGCTTTGTTCTCACAATACCACAATGGCCCTCATGACCATGTGACACAATATCTTGTCGCAACCTAACTGGAGGAATGGCACGATCATTTCTTTTAAGAATACCATCAGCTACTAAAAGTTCATCCTTGATTTCCCAAAAACCCCTTAACTCGGTACTGATGTTCTTTTTATTAGGCCACCCTTCTAAAATTTGCTTCTCCACGTCTTTTAAAACTAGATCATTATTAAACTCCTTAAACCAAACATCACGATCAATAGGTGCAGACTCTTCATCATGAAGTGGAGCAACATGGAAATCATCCCACTCATTGTGGGTACATTCCTTAAGTGGTAAAGGCATCCTAGATAAAAAATCGGCAGTAACATTTTCTTTGCCAGGCACATAAACTATCTTATAAATGAAATCCTGAAGACGCATAGACATACGTGCTATGCGTGCAGAAGCTTTCAACATGCCCTCTGTGGTCAATAACCGTACCAAAGGTTTGTGGTCGCTCCTGATTAAACACTCCTTACCCCACACAAACACCCTGAAATGCTCAAGCGCCCAAACACAAGCTAAGGTTTCCCTTTCTATAGTGGAATACTTTTCTTCTGCAGGAGTAAGCGCCCTGGATGCATGGGCAATTATGCATTCTTTACCAGAATCTAATCTCTGAGCAAGAACTGCTCCCAAACCTCTTGCACTAGCATCAGTGGTGATAATGCAAAATAATGACGGATCAAAACTAGAAAGAGCAGTAGCTGAACAAATCGCCTTTTTTACATCTGCAAACTCCGCTTCGCACTCTTCAGACCACATAAACTTGTTCTTGTCCTTGATCAACTGTCTGATGTTGAACATGCGACAAGAAAAATTTGGCACGTATTTTGAGTAAAACTCGGTAAGACCCAAAAAAGACCTAACATCATCTTTGGATTTGGGATGAGGAGCAGATCGAATAGCTTCAACTAAATCATTTTTTGGTTTAATCCCCTCTTCGCATAACTCATGACCCAGATAGTTCACTGACTTCACGCCAAATTTACATTTTGAATGTTTTATAGTCAGACCATGATCCGAAAGTACTTTGAGTACCTTCTCAAGTGCTGCTAAATGAATCTGAGGATTGCTTCCAAATATAAGAATGTCATCTTGGAAACAAATGGCATTATCACAATTCTTTAAAATATCTTGCATTACCCGTTGGAAAATGGCTGCTGCAGAAGCTAACCCGAAAGGCATTCTGTTGTACCTAAAACACCCAAACGGGGTAATGAAAGCAGTGTAATCCTTGCTATCCTCATGTAATTCAACTTGGTGATAAGCAGCGGAAATATCAATTGTTGAGAAAATTTTAGCATTCCTAACAGTGGTTAACATCTCTGAGATGCGAGGTAGGGGAAACTGGTCAATGACAATGTTGTTATTAAGATGGCGGAGGTCAATGCATAACCTAATTTTTCCATTTGCACGTTTAGCAACGACAATGGGTGAAACCCACTCTGAAGACTCAATCTTTTCAATAATGCCATCTTTCATTAAGGAGTCCAGTTCATTCTTTACTTCTTCGCGAACAGCTAAAGGAATGTTACGTGCTTTGTGAATTTTAGGACATGAATCTTTCTTAAGCTTGATTTCATGTTTGAAACCAATTAATTTGCCAATGTCAGGCTTAAAAGCATTGGGGAATTTATGAAGTAACAACTCACTGAGACCATTAACCTCATCAATAACCATGACAGGATTGGAACTGTTTGGGTTTAACATAATGTCCAATTTACCCTGATCATACCAGCTCAAAACAGAAGGTCCTTTTTTTGACACATAAAGCTTAGCAGTGCATTCACGATTCTTAAATCTGAAAACAAGGGTTCTGTATCCTAAGATATCTATTCTCTCACCAGAATAACCTTCCGGACTTATGTCAGGAGGATTCAAAACATTACCTAATTTAGGTACAAATTGTGAATTCCAGATCATCTCATTCACAATGGAGTATGGTGAACCAGAATCCGCATACATTTTAGTATCAACACCACCAATAATCATGTCACATATAGGTTTCTTTCTTATGAAAGAACTGTCAATGTTCAAAATAGCAAGCTCAGAACCCCTTATATTTAGAACATACGAATTTGCACCGCCGCAATCAGAATTAGGTTCTTCATCATCACTGTCATCAGTTTGACCTATACATTTAACCTTATTATTAGTATTCTTTCTGTTACATGCTTTCATGAAATGACCAATAACCCCACAATTAGAACATTTCTGTTTAATGGCCGGACAAAATTTGTAGTTGGCCAGGTGAGTTTTACTTGTGCACCTAAAACACCTTAAATTATCTTTTTGATCTTCTCTTTTCCCTGGATAGGCACCAGAAGGCTTCTTTTTTTTAATATCCTGTGACTTACTATTGGAATTAATTTTAGCCACAACATCATTCTTATTACTGTTAGGCTCGCTCTTGACTTGTTTTGCACTTCTGCAAGACATTTCTGATTTCCTCACAATGGCTAATATGCTTTCGAGATTAGAATCACCATTGACCCATAACCTTTCTTGAATAGTGGAATTACTAGCATGCATCACCACTTGGTCCCTAATGAAATCCTCTTGTAAACTTCCAAATTTACAATCTAACGACAAAGTTTTGAGCACGGAAACATAAGAGTCAACAGATTCATTAGAACTCTGTTTCCTTTGAAAAAACTTATACCTAGAAATACCTACACACACTTTAGGTGAAGAATAGCGATCAAAATCTGAAATAGCCTTTTCAAAAACATTCCCATCACCACTAGACTCAATACTCGGTAGTTCATTGTATGCTTTAAGTCCTTCAGGACCCAGGGAATGTAAGAAAATACCTTTTTTTTCATGAGGTTTCATTTTACCGTTGGCATCTAAAGTATCTATGTAGTTCAAAAAATACGCTTTCCATTCTACCCATGGCATACATGGTGAGCCTCCGGCAGGCCAGTACGCTTGCGGGGGAGAAAGAGTATAACCTTGTGCACTCATGCTTTTTTTTTTTTTTTTTTTTTAACACAAAAAAAAACGAGCCACACAAAAGAATTTACCTTGAACAATGCCTGAAATAGAAATTCAATTCGAATTATAAACTGCCCACAAATCAATTACACATATATCATCACACAATAGAAATTTGCAGAATGCACCTGAAAGGAAAAAAAAATTAGAAAAGCATAAAAATAATTATGAAAAAATTATATCCACTAGATGGCACAGCATCATGTTGAAATAACGAGAAAGTCTTTCTTGAAGAGAAAAAAAACATGTAAAAAAAACACGGAATCCAAACACAGTTTGATGCGTAGATAGGTGTCACTGAATTACTTTCCGAAGATACAAATGAAGGACAAGTTTTTTTTTCGGTTAACGAAGCAGTCTTGAAAACGCGCTGAAGACTTTGCTAAGAAATTAGTACATTAAACCTTAAGGATGATAAAAGAAAAGAAAGGAAAAAAAAACGAGAACAGAAAAAGATTGTACCTTTGAAAAATAGATGCCTCGTTCTTGACTTAAAACACGGAAATGTGATGACCACAGATGAAATCAGACGTGAATGGGCGTGTTGCGTCGTTGAACGTAAACGTGGGACAGCACACGTCACACGCGCGTCATTTGCCAGCAGGAGAAGATGGAACGGAACACTCCACTCGAAGAATCCACTACGGAATGAGAACGAGATGCCGCGTTGGAATAGGTGAGTGAAGACGTTGAGTAAAATTTCAAAAGAACACTTTGACTCCGATGCTTGCAACGGCAAGAACTCCTTAACTTGACAGCTCCTCCGTTAGTCAGCACACCCGTAGTAAATGAAATGACGAATTCAGATGCACTCAGCCAGTTCCTCGCAACAGTTCAAAGGACCTCTTAATTCAAACAATTCGAAATCCTTCTGTGATGCATGAAACGAAATCTGGCCACTCGAAGTAAATCCAGCGAAGAAAAAAAAATCAATAAAAATTTGACGAATTAATAACCTTAGAGCAGAACTTCGTAAAACCACAGATTTTAATCCTCAAATATCCGGGTTAGATTCTTGAAGGTTTTCCAATTCCACGTAGGTTCTTAGAAATAGTGCTTCCTTTAAAAAAAATCGTCGCCAAGTTTGTTGAGTAAAGATGATGTACTCAAGATGGGTAAACTTAGAAATAAGTTTATTTCCAATGAAGAAATAAAGGAAGCACCAGCGGTTACACGTCTTCAAGCTCCGGCTGGTTTCCCTCAACTGCCAACTCTTGATTCTTGGACCCGATCAGGTGTTCTAATCTAGAACATCCTGATCGTGCCAAGAACCAAGAGTTCATAACACAACACCACATGAACTCGTGCTTGCAAGCACGAGACAAAACACTACAATGAACATAACACAAAACTGTGCATTTTTGGTGTTTGGAGGAAAATAACTTAATTTCCCAAATATATTTAAATCTGACATTTGAGTGATAAATCATGGCATTGGGTAGAGTCATTATTGTACCATAACCTTGGTGCTAAGGGCATCAAGTCATGTATTACCCTTTTAAAGGGAGAAATTGACCAATATTTTTTTACATTACTACTGGAATCCCTGCCTGATGCACTTAGGCGTCAGTAATCTTGCATATGACGCCCCCTAAGGTAATCTTGTCTGGTGTGATCACTGTTACATCACTAATAATCTGAGAAGGTCAGGATGCTTTTCATTGAACATAAGCAGCTCTTGTTACAGAAAGGGTTGGAGACCAATGATCTGAATGTTGTAGCTGTGAAAAGTCTTAACAATAATTAGAACATTGGAATCTGGAGCACTCCATTGCAGACAATGGAGTGCTTCTACGGGCCGGTAAAGGCCCGCAGAGCAACATTCCAATGTTGTTTGAACAAAGGCCTCTCGGAGACCGAGGGGATTTCAGTCCCCTCATGCTCCTGAAGCCTTTGTTTTATTTGTTAGAACATTTTGCTCTCTAGTGGCAGAATGTTCTAATAGCCTTATAGCCCTTCGTAGCTGGGTTGTACCGGCTATTAAAGTCCCGCTCCCCTGTTAAAGGCCCCAGCCGAACGCTGGAGCGGGCCTTTAATAGCCTGTATAGCCCGCTACGGCGGGCTATAAGGCTATAGTAAGGAGTCTACACCACAGTCTACGTTGCCATTGTTTTCTTCAATGATCTCTATTTAGCTTGCTCTTCTCTTTTATCTTGGACAGTGCTTATTTTGTGTTGCTACATGTTCACACACGCAAGATGCAATCACGAAATGCAATGTATCCTGGAACGCGAACTTTTATTCAAACAACATATGCTTGTCTCAAATATAAGTAAATGTTGTAGACTTGTAAAGCGCACAGCTACCCCAGCAACGGGGCGTCCTGGCACTGTAGACTGCTGGGGAACCCGTCCTGGCTATCCCTGTGAGATGGTCCCTTTCTGGGTATCTCCAAGGTGAAACCAGGAATCCCTGGTGTCTGTGGGGGGCCGTTGTAGAGATGAGGCAAGCTTAATGCCCAGAGTTGCCGAGTTTGTTCCTGGTTAGAGTAGGTACCGAGGCGAGAATTATTGAGTCCATTTTGACCCTGGTCCACGACCCTGCCGCGTCGGGAATTGAACCCTGGTCCCTGGCCGATTCTCTGCTTACAGGTCTGCCGCCTCTAACTAGTGAGCCACACCTCTCCACACTAGTGAGCCACACCTCTCCACGGTGTAAGCCATGACTAAACCCACGGAGTGAGTTTTATAAATAATGACCATTTTAACAAAGAATATTCATGGTAAACAATATATATTTCTCTTGCTACCAGTAGGAAAAGACCCTGCACTTACTTAAGGAAAGAACTGAAAAGTTTGTAAATAAATGGTTAAGAGATTTACATATTATGGGTCCCCTGGTCTGACTGAATATTCTGATGTGTTTATGATAATGTGATATCAACTATTTGTTTGTGGTGTTGTCCGAAATAGTTACCAGAGTTTTGTTTTTTCTGCTTTCTTAATATATTTTATATTAAAAAGATAAAGTCGAAAATTAGTATCTTTCTTTATTTGCATCTCCTCTTTCTGTATCTCTCTGTGTCTCCCTCATTTTCATTCTCTTTCTCCTTTTCTCTCTCTCTTTCTTTCTCTCCTTCTGTCCCTCTCTCTCACTGTGTCTCTCAAGAGGTGTTTGATAATATTATAGCCAGGTTTTTTTTTATCACTAAATGAGATAAAACTCCCTGATCCATCTGGGAGGTATCCAGCTCTCTGGCTTATTTGTGACATTGATTGCAAAAGGTGAGTCAAGCTGACTGTAGTATCCTAGTTTCCTGTTACATGTGATGATGTATTATGTAATGTTGGGAGTCTGTGAAGAAAAGCTACAGTTGAGAATGGGCTGAGCAGCATCCTGGCTGCTCCTGGTCGGGGTCATCTATATATCTTCAATAAATCTCATGAACTACATCAACCTGTCTGGACTTCATTACTACAATTTAATGGTGACAAGCTGGAGACTTTACCCTCGTTCTACGTGATCAACAAAAGAAGTTAATGTCAAAGAAGTCTAGATTTTGAAAAGAAGCAACAAGAAACTACAAACTACTATTTGAATAAGGACTCTGGCACCCTGAGCCCCACCAGTTACCACTACACCGGTCACCCCCACAAGCCTGGTGAGCTATGTAATGCTTGTGTTTGACAGCCATGTTATATTCTACAAAGTATGGTAAACGTGAGTGGTCTTTGCCTTGCTTCCTCACCTCGCTTCATTTCCTGTGTCAACCAGTGAGAGGAGCTCATGTATTCGCGATTGTGGGAGAGCACTGAGTTAGAGGCTCGCACTCCAGCTTATGGAGCACCGCATTGGATTGGGTGTCTCTGTCTCTGTGTCTCAGTAGAGCAACACGTGTGAGCAGTTCATTATTTTCATGTCAAGAGTACATGGGACAAAGTCAGTCTAGAGATTTTGCTTCCCTGCCTTCTACTTCTGGGTAGTGGTTTTTTATGGAGGATCTTACTGAATTCTACATTAGCGCAAGTACTGGTTCTGTATTTCACAATGATGCACAGGGAAATGATTTTTGTCGGACTTTAGGTACCAGCGGCTGAAACGTGTCATCTGTGGTGAGACATTTTCTGTCTTTGATTGATCTCCACTTCTGAGACCTGTTAATTGCAGTTTAACCGCTGTGCATCGTTTCTTTTTAATAATTATGTCACGAGCCGTTACAGCACGAGCAAGCTTACCCACGTCTGAGGGAGTCGTGTGAAACCTCTTAGTATCTCGGAATCCTCTTGAGGTGTGCGCTTTCTCTATGTCAATTGTTCAACGCAGCCCTGCTCTGAAGAGGTACGTCTTGAAGCACTAACGCGCTGTGAACCATCCGGCACGACGTACGTGGTGTGACACCATCTTGTGGTTGGCGTTTTCCTTTTCTGGTGATCTGTTTTCGTTGCCAACCACGTGTAGCTTTCATGCGTTATTTTGATCCTCGTTTGGCTGTCATGATGTCATACTGTCTGCTGTTAGGGTTGGGAAACAAGATGAGGAACTTTCGTAATAGAATTCTTTTTTCTGATATTCCGTTCTTCGTTTGTCACTGTTTGTCACAGCGCCACTAAATTACAGGTACTCTGTTCTCTGTGTATATATTCATGATACAAATCTTGTACACAGTCGAGTGGCCAAGAATTTTTTTTGTTGATTGAAGCAACCACAGGTGGGGTCTATTTCCGGCTTACTTTGTTTCCTGCCTGTTTCATCGCTACTTACACCGCTTCTACACTTATGAACAGTAGAGTATAGTTTTGTTTTGTGTATGTAAAAACACTCAGTTAACACGTTAAGAATTCTTGAGACTTCTCTCACATGAGCTATTGCTGCGTCAAAATGCGGTTACACTGTTGTTAAAACTAAACACTTAGCAAATTAAATGTTTATGCGATTCAGTACCTATGCTTATTGTATGCTTTGCTATGATTATGCAGCTTATATTCTTGTTTTTGCATATTTGTATACTGTACAATGGAATAGCTTATATCCACATTTATCTGTCTATGCACAGGAAACTCCTTTATTATAGTCTGCTCCGTACTATGTTTTCTAAGTGTGTTAGTTTGAAAACCGGTGAGTGTCACATGGATATGGTGACACGCACACACATAGTTGTAACTGTTTGCAAATGAAATGTTAATGGCAATTGTATTTTAAGCCAGTTTTATAGTGGTTGTGTTTTACCATGGCTTGTAGTACATTTCATGAAGTTACTGTTTTTCACCATGTTTATCCTTCATAGGATTCTATGGTGGGTTTTGTACGTATGTACATGGACTCTAGGTACAGACCGTTAAGAGTTCATTATTTTAGTTTAAGTGCGCATTCTACAGTTTATTCTTTTCTACATAGGTATAACAATGGGTTCTAGTCCCATTTGTGTACATACATACATGGACTCCAGGTACACACCGTCAAGAGTTCATTATTTCTGTTTTACATGGCCCCTAGGTACACACCGTCAAGAGTTCATTATTTCAGTTTAAATGCATGCAATCTACATTTTAGTCACCCCTACATTGGGATAGCAATGTGTTTTAGTCCCATTTGCTCACAATACACTTGCCCTTTTTTAAAAATGTTTTTCTCTCTCTTTCTCGGCATTTATGCATGGGTGTTAGTACTTCTGCATTAATTAACCATCTCTATCCTTAGGGACTGGTTATGGGTTCCTACCCATTTGAAGTTGTTCTTACAAGGGCTATTATTTAATGGGATTTAATCCCCTTCTATTAGTTTTTTTTTTTTTTTTTTTCTTTTAAAAAAGTTTTTATTGTGCAGAGAAAAAGGGTACAAGCACGGGCCTACAACCTCCTGGGCCGGCCGCTAGTATTCAAAATGATCGAGCAGGTCAAAAATCATTGACTGGCCCACAGGGGCTCCGCTAAATTACAGAAGATCAGCCTGCACAAAAGGGACGTCAGGATATACTCTTTTTACATAAATATCAACAAAAACAAAACAAAAAAAAAACAAAAAAAAAACCAAAAAGCAAGGCGAAAAACATTGAAGGGGCGTCTAACCACAGTAGAGGAACTCCACACCCGACCACCCGGGGTGGTCAATAAAAAGGAGGGGAGTATGAGAGGGAGGGGGGGGCCACGGGAAAACCAAATCTATACACAGATGAACAAATTAAGCAAGGAACCCTCAAGGATCAGGGGGACAAGGCAACCTCAGACGTATCCACCAGGGGGGGAGAACAGATAGTCCCTCGATACACATTCCACTGATTCTACCCCACGCCCCCGGTTTACCACGAGCCACATACACCGTCTTCTCCCTGAACATGCACCAGTCCATGTTCTCCTTCGATACGGACACGGTGGGAGGCCGTTGGGAACCCCAAAGCTGCGCAATATCTCTCTTTGCGATCATGTTCCCAAGGGCCGCCCACCGAGCCTGGGCCGCATTATAGTCATTGGGCTCCCACACATTCAGAACACATTGGCGCACCTCCGGCAGCAGAGCGACCCCAGTGACTCGTTTCATAACATCATGCACCTGGCGCCAATATTCCGCCACCTCGCGGCACTCCCAGAGGATGTGGAGAAAGGTGGCACTGAGCCCGCAGCCACGCTTACAGAGCCCGTCGTCAGAAAACCCCATCGAGACCAAACGGGGACCCGTCACATAGACACGATGGAGAATCTTAAGCTGGACCAGACGGAGACGGGCCAGGATGGCAACCTCCTTAGGGGAGGACAGCGCAGACTGCCAGTCCTCATCGTCCAACTCAACCCCATCACCCGTCCACGCCTCCCGAAGTCGCACCAAGAGATCAGCCCGATTATTTATTAGTTTTTTATAAATCAGGGAGATAGTACTGTCGGGGACGTGGCCGTCAAGTATACGGTCCTCGAGAGGCGAAGAAACAGGGACCGTGGTCCCCTCCCCAAAGACCGAGAGCAGGGCGTGCCGAACCTGGGCATAGCGGAAGAACTCCCTTTCACTAAGCTCGTACTTGCTCTGAAGCACCGCGAAGGATTTAACCGCGCCTTTAACCCATAGGTCCCCCACTCTGCTAATGCCGATCGTATCCCAGTGCTCAAAGCCTTTCGTTGTCCAGAGGCTTCCCAACCGCTCTGAGGCGAATAAAGGAGTAGCACACGTTAAACGCTCACTCCAGCCCACAGCTACATTCGCCGCCTTCCACACCCGTACCGCAATCCTAGTAGGGCCCGTGAGGGTCCGTCCGACAGATCGAGAGTAAAGCGCTCTGTTATAGTTACCGCCGGGAAGCAGGAATTTATCCATCTCATATGCCGGGTTCGAACCAGGAGCGTACGTAGCATGGTTAATGGCAGCCAGCTGGGAGGCCCAATAGTACCTTCTAATGTCAGGAAGCGCGATGCCCCCGTCATACCAGGGAAGAGTCAGCTTTGCCAAAGCGATGCGCGCACGACCGTCCCAAACCAGTCTCCTCTGCAAACTCTCCACTTCCCTAAAGTAGGCCGCCGGAATGATATCGAAGGAGTTCTGGAGTGCGTAAAGAAATCTGGGAAGGGACATCATTTTAAACAGTGCTGCGCGACCAAGTGGAGACAAGGGCAACTTACACCACCGAGCCGTATCCACCCTCAAACGCCGGAGGGGAGACAGGAGATTCTGCTCGTAGCGGGCCGCCGGGTCCAACGAAACGTACACCCCCAAGTATTTAAAGCCGGATTGAAATGTTTGGATCGGAAGCCGAGGCGGCAAAAGAGGAAGGCCACCGGAGATAGGATACACGCAAGATTTGGACCAGTTAATTATCAAACCCGAATTTCTCCCGAAGGAAGTAAGAACATCAAAAAGCACATTGAGCGAGTTCCGCGGCGAGGTGAGGTACAAAAGAATGTCATCCGCGTACAACGAGACCCGATCCTCGAAACCCGGGGCCCACCGGATCCCTCTGATCGAGGGCTCCCAGCGGAGCCAGGCAGCGAGCGGCTCCAAGGCGAGAGCAAAGAGCAGAGGGGACAACGGGCACCCCTGCCTAGTACCCCTCCCGAGAGCGAAGGGCCGAGAAACCCGCCCATTGACTACAACCTGGGCCATTGGTCCAGCATAGAGGAGCTTAACCCAACTAATAAATCCCTCCCCAAAGCCAAACTTCGCCAAGACGGCCCAAAGGAATGGCCACTCGATGGTATCAAAGGCCATCGTGGCGTCTAAGGAAACCAATATGGCCGGTTCAGAGAAGGACTCCGCCCTAGCGAGGACGCCATGGAGACGCCGCAAGTTAAAAGCGGTATTACGATGCGGGATAAAGCCGCATTGATCCGGATGTACCAGGTCACATATAACTCTCAGCAAGCGATTAGCGAGGACCTTGGCGAGGATTTTCGGTTCGGCATTTAGTAGGGAAATAGGCCTATACGAGGCACAGCGGTCTCGTGGCTTACCGTCCTTAGGAATCACAACTATGGTAGCCAGGTGCTGGTCGTCGGGAAGGGAACCCCGCTCGAGCGACTCCAGAAACATACGACGGAGGAAGGGCGCGATTTTATCCGGGCGTAGTTTATACAGTTCAATCGGCAGTCCGTTGGGGCCCATAGCTTTGCCCGAGCGAAGGGAACGAATCGCGGTAGCGATCTCGTCGACAGACAGGGAGGCCTCCATCTGCTCACGATCCTCGACGGATAAGCCGGGCAAGGCAAGATCAAGCAGCAAGAGACGAGAGTCATCCTCATCTCTATCAGATACCGGGGAGTACACCGCCCGGAGGGGGTCAGCAAAACACACCACAATCTCACCCGGGTCAGTCACACACACTCCATCCGAAACCCGAAGCTCCGGGACCACACGATTCACTCTCTCCTTCTTGTCCAACCAAGCAATCAATTTTCCCGCCTTGTCCCCGGCATCATACAACCTACCCTGCTGCTCCCTATACATGGTCTTGGCAGCGTCAGTAACGAGAGACTTATATTCAAACTGCTTCAAGCTGAGGGCGTGGAGCCCGTCCTGAGTGACACCCATCTCCAAGGCTGCCTCCAGCCCCGATACTTCAGTCTCCAGCTTTACCACCGCCTCATTCTTAACCCTCTTAGCCTCCACTATCTGGGATAGGGCATGCCCGCGGAGCACTGCTTTGAAGGCTTCCCACAGGGACACTGAGGACAACACCGACCCCTCATTCTCGAGAAAATACAGATCAATCGACTTAACAAGGCTATCACGAATTTTGGGGTCTCGCAAGTACCAAGGGTTAATAGGGGTGATCCGCCCAGCGGACCGCGTCCCATTGTCAAAAAGCAACCACAGTGGGGAATGATCAGAGATACCCCGGGCCAGGTGCTTAACCTCTCGAATCCGGGCAGTCTGGGCTGCGGGCATAAGAAAATAATCCAATCTGGAAAGACTCCCATGGGCCCCAGAGTGAAATGTGTACTGACACTGTGTCGGATGCATTAACCTCCAACAATCCACCATACCGAGGGTATCCAAGAGCCCGCCGAGCCACGCCTGGGCAGCAGGGAGGGCCCTGGGCGGGTGCCGATCCAGATCTCCCGAAATGACCGAATTAAAATCCCCACCCAAAAGCAAAAGACTGTCAGGAAGCTCAAGCAGCATACGACCCAAGTCTGAGAAAGTGGAGTTCTGGAGGCCCGGGGGGAACATAAACCGAAACCAAGGAGAGGGACTGTCCCTCCCACCTCCCAGTCAGGGCCGCATAGCGCCCTCTATCGTCTAGGACAACCCTGGTGATCTCTAGCGGAAGTGAAGATCGTAGGAGGATGCCCACCCCTCTAGAGCCGGTGGTGAAACCGGAATGGGCCACGAGTCGGTAGCCCCCCCTGTTCATGGCATGACAAACATTACCAACCAAATGCGTCTCCTGTAAGAATACCACATCAGGAGTCAAACGACGCAAATATTGCAGCACAACACCCCGTTTGATACCCCAATCCATTGACGTTCCAAGACATCAATCTCAGCCCGTCCCCCCCATCCCCTCCAGTAGATCAAGGGTCCCCCAACAAATAGCGCGACACCTGAGACTGAAACAGAGCCAATACCTCGCCTTGAAAACAAAAAACACAAATCCAAACAACCCCTCCCACCCCCCAATCCCCCCCGAAATCAACTCCCCCCACCCTGCACCCCTGCGGTCCAAAAAACCACCCCAACTTGCAGTGTGCCTGTCACCCTAGCAACCCCATTCTACGAAAAGACCCCGGAGGAGGAAAGGGACCCGTCCCTGCCCGCCCCCAACACAGATCATAATTAAACAAACTGTACAAAAGAAGTAGAACCCAGCTGAACCAAACAAATGTCAAAGTCAAGGACCAAAAGTCACTCCAAAAGAGGCCCGCCACCCTCGGCACCACCAGAAGGCCCAGGCCGGTCACCCCGGTCCGGTAGAGAATCCAGCCAGTCACTCACAGTCGCAGGACAGTCAAAAAAGGTGGTCCGGTCTTCGTATTCCACTCGGAGCCTAGCAGGAAAAAGCATAGAGTACTTAAGACCCAGGTCCCGGAGACGGCGCTTCACCCCCTGGAAGCCCATCCGCTGCTTCTGGACAAGTTGGGTGAAGTCCGGGAAAAAGTTAACGGATGAGTTCTCATATCGGACCGGGCCATGTACCCGTGAGGCCTGCAGGATCGCGTCTCGGTCTCTGTAGTGAAAAAGTTTTGCAACAATAGGCCTCGGGGGAGCCCCCGGTCGCGGCCGACCGCCCGGGACTCGATGGGCCCGCTCCACAGCAAAGAACTTACTCAGGCCAGTGGGGGAAAGCTGGTTGAGGATGAGATCCTCAACCAGAAGATCAACCGGGCGATTGTCGGAGGTCTCTGGAACACCTATGACGCGGATGTTATTGCGTCGGGCCCGTCTCTCGAAGTCCTCCAGCCGCCAGGCCATCAGGTCGTTGGCCGACTTGAGGTCGCCAAGAGCAGTCTGCAGATCCGACACATCCGTACCAAGGGTGGACGTCCGCAAATCCAGCGATTGAACCCTCTCATTGGTCTTAGAGAGATCCGCCCGGATTAGCGTAACATCAATGGCCACCGTGTCGATTTTACGGGCCAAGGCCTCGTACTGCTTGGCGATGGTCTCCTTGATGCCATTAATGGCGCCCATGATGTCCTGCAATGACAAATCCGGAGGGACGGACGGAACACCACCAGCGTCATCCGGGAGAACACTGGCCGTCCCAGGGGACCCTTTACCTTGAGTGTAGCGGTCCATGTTGTTAGTCTGGACCGGTCCCCCACGTAGGGTTGTCTTGGTCTTGCGCCCCTCGGGATCCCCCCTGCCACCCATGTTGAACCAAGCTCGCCGAAGGGGACCACCGAGCAAGCGGCGAGGGGGCACAGGCGACGCAGACAAGAGCCGTACCAGAGACCGCAATATGGCGGTGCGAGAGGATCAAAGTCAGTGGGCACACTGGTATAGGCGGAGGCAAAGGCACCAAGCGAAGGCCGAGTGAAAACCCCAGCCGCACCAAGCAACTCCACGGTCCAGCCACTCAGAGATCCAAAAGTGAAACCGAAAGTGATGGGGCGGCCGCTGGCACAGCCCCGATGCCGTTGTTGTTCAACTATGCCCCGGCTCCACAGTTCACCTTCGCACCGGGCACCGCCATCAGTTGGGCCTCAAAAGTTCAAGCCACCGTAGATCAGGTCTCCCAGGTCCAATTTGGTTTCTGAAAAGAGTTTAGGGTTCAGCCAACGTTCATCTTCCAGAATCCGTCAACCAAGTCAGGATAAAGTCAGGATAAGTTCCGAGGAGCAGCGAGGGTCCGGGGAGCCCTGTGCTCACGCGACCATCTTGGATGCGTGCTAGGCTCCTCCTCCCCTTCTATTAGTTTTGACTCCTTTTCCTCTTAGTAGGGGTTGGTCTTGGGTTATAGTCCTCTCATTTTCACATACGTTGGTTACGTCTTTACTCTTACATAGAGTGTGTCTCATGGGTCCCAGTCCCATTTGACTCAACATTATGTTTTTTATTATTATTATATTGTCAATTTTGCAATGCAATGTTATGTTTATATTTTATTACAATGTTAATTTTATAATGGGGAAGTATGAGTGATCCTATTGTATTTTTCTCTCATCTTCTCTGTTTTCTTGCATTTTCAGTTCTCCTCATTATGTCTTTTCTTCTTGTCATCCGTGGATTTTTGTTTCTTGTTGTTAGTTTTTCTTTCTTCTCTGTCTTTCCATTATCGTAGTGCATCTTTTGAGCTCTTCCTTCCTCTTCTGTTTACTCTTCTTTCACCACCTTGTGTATGTTTGGATGTAGTCCAGTGTTTTGTTGTGTTGTGCTATGCTTTGCCTCCTCGCATGTCTGCCTGGCCTGTAGGTGTGTTTTGGGGGTAGTGATTGGTGCTTTCACGTTTATTCTTTTTCTTGTAGTCTTCTTTCGCTGTGTCTTTCTTTTCTGTTGTTATATATAGAAGGTAGGATGGGTTATATTTATCTGTTATTTCTTCTGTCGTTTTCTCCTACTCCCTATTATCTTTCTGTTCTTTCCTTGCAGTTCATTTCTTTGCCTCGTTTTGCTGTTTCTCTATTTCTCTGTCTTTCCTCATTTATGGTTCTCTCTTTACATCTCATTTATGGTTCTCCCTTTTTGGTTCCCATCTAAATTGTTTTTGTTATATAAGAAAGGGGGATATGTAGAATCCTAGTTTCCTGTTCATGTTTATGTATGCCATTTTCCACCACATGCTCAGCCAGTGGAATTTTACAGTGATGATGTATTACGGAATGTTGGGAGTCTGTGAAGAAAAGCCACAGTTGACAATGGGCTGAGCAGCATCCTGGCTGCTCCTGGTCGGGGTCATCTATATATCTTCAATAAATCTCATGAACTACATCAACCTGCCTGGACTTCATTACTACACTGACCTTGCCCCGTCCTACTTAGGTTGGCTTCCCTCTTGAATTACAACATTTCAAGCTCCTGTCTTTTCTGCTTCCAGGTTGTTACTGGCCCTTAAATCACTCAATAAACACAAGTTATTTGCGGTATTTTAAGCTACAGAAAAACACATCTTAGATCAACCCAGTGCCCTGAGCACTGGAGCACCTACCCAAAAACTCCACTGGCTAATCTCAATGTGTATCTATAAGTCTTTTTATTGGTGAAATATATTATTTAAAGATTAAAATGAAACCCTCAGGTGCGATCATAACACACTAGCTGCATATCTGCCGCAGGGGCATACAGTGTCAGAAAGAAGCAGTAGGTTCCTCCTGCTAGAGAACTCACCAGGGAGGATCTATAAAAGACTGGGTCCTCACCTCATGGTGACCCGTAGTCAAAGATGATCATGAACAATCACACGCTCATCTAGATGCGCCCCATGTGCAGACCATGTACTGTGCAATGATATGACAGGTAGTGACGTCTAGGAAGTGACATCATAATCCTACAAGACTCATGACTTGAATGCATCATTGGTTTTACATTCATTCGTGTGAGGGAGGAGCTGGTTCTTCTTGTGCTCCTGCAGGTCTGCTAAGTCACTGTATTGGGCTTTGGAAACTTTGTCACTTGTTATCTATTTCTAAATCAGCCGCACCTGTGTTGGGAAGATGACTCTGGTTCAAAAGAATGAAGGTCTGATTGGAACTCTGCTACATTTCCTTCTTATAGGCTTACGGTTACTGGAGTCCACGAGCTGTCAGCTTGAGAGCTATCTTAAATATATATGGAATCATATATGGACCCTAACCCCACCCCCACTGTCATCATTGGGTTCCAAAAACAATTTGGAAACATGGCTAAATGCACAAGGGAACACGTCCTTTGTTGTCACATGGAAGAAACATTCCAAGCAGACATCTTCCAGCTGACAACACAAACCTTTCCCCTTAGAGATGACTTCCATACCATACCTAGTCCTAAAGAATACATAAGCCACCATACCAGCCTTCCCAAGAGATAGCTAAAGTAAATTTGGTCCTGTGGATGCAAGGGTGATTGTTTTAAAATGTCCACTACTAAATTGGGTGTCCCTGCTGAAGACAACTCTTTTGAATGAAGTGCCTTACCCGGTGGCATGATATGTACCGGTGTGCAGAACTGAGTCAGTGACCCCTGTATGCCTGGAGAGGGCCGTTGTGAAGTCGGCCGTGGGAATGATTGCTGTGCAGTAAAGTTGGAAGCCTGAGCGGCACCGTTGTGGGGACCCTGTGTGCCAGGCTTAGCCGCCATGGAAAAGACAACCTTGCAGAGAAGGGCTATAGCCTACGTGACACTGATTAAGAGACCAGGTTACGAGGTGGGGCCGCTGTGTTATGACTGCAGTGTGATAAGGGCCGCAGCCTTGCATGGCAGGTGTGTGGCAACCCTGTATGCCGATAGGGGCTGCCAGGAGTATGTGTGCCATATTGATTGAGCAGGAGCTCGTACTGGTGACCCGTAGGTCACTGGTAGCCACGAGGATGTTTGCTGACCTAACCCTGTAGAACAAGTGAGTAGGCCGTGGGAGCACGCCAACCCAACTTGTGACCGAGGACATTAGCATAGGGAATCACTTTCCCCTTTTACGGACGCATGGAAAATTACCCTACCAGAAGAGTACAGGAAACCCTCCAATCGCAGATGGAGCACTACCGCAAGCCTGCATCTGCCGAGTGAAGCTGCTGAGTTCACTTGAAGCCGACTCACCTGATTTGAACCGGAAATGCCAGAAGCGCCCACAGATGGGGCGCACTCCAAAACTCTACAGGCTTCACTCCTGCTGGAGCCAGGGAGACTTGCTTCCGGCCTACAGCCCTAGGGGTGGACTGCTAGTGAGCATTCCCTGAATGTGGCCAACAGTAAATTGGGACTAATCCCTTTTGCACTGCAAGGAAAGAGTGGGACAGGGAGCTGCCATTAGAACACTAGAGCCAGGACCTCAAAGACAATTGTGTTATTGTTTGTGTATGTCATAATGTTCCTTTGATTTAGAAGAGTTAGAACTAAAATAATTTACAAAACGATGAAAACGTTTTCAACATAATAGCTTGCTACCATCTATCGAGAGTGCTACGGCATCCTGTCAGGAAGCGCTATATAACTGCATCTGCAAATAAAATAGGAAAGTGTAAATTGCAGTTGCAAAATGATTCTTCTGGAAAAAGTAGAGAGGTCCATTTTTCAACTACAGAAAAAGCCTCAGTGACAGAGATGTGTTGTTACAGCATCCTATATCCCCCCCGCCTAGTCAATTCATTTTGAAATGGTTAGCCAATAGTTATAAATAATATGGGCCTCATTAACGAGGGCCCCCGCGGCATTTTTGTGCTGCTGGAGCGTCACTTTTTTGACACTCCGGTAGCACAATGTGCCGCAGCACATTTAGAAAGCCACGCAAAGCCACTTTGCGTTGTAGAACACTGTGTGAAAGGGGGGTTCCATGGGTGTTCCCACGTAACACACATGGAATCTGAATTCCCAGATCTATGAGGAATCGTAAACCTAGGAATGAGTCAGATTCTAACACCACCCACGGGGTGGCGTCAGGGAGGAACAACGAGGAGAAATAACATTCCTTCACCTCGTTTTCTCCTCTTTCTATGTGTGCTGAATTCTGCAGCACACATAGAAAGAGGAAAACGCCACTCACAATTGTTTTTGTGCAGGAAGGTGCCCCTTTATGAACAAAAACAATCACCCCTACAACGCAGACACCCTTTAACCATGCCGCAATGGTACCTGCGGTGGAGCATGGTAGGCCATTGTGCGCCAGCGCAGGGGAAAAAGATAAGAATGCTCTGCATCTCATAAATACGGCACATTCCTGCCCTTTTCTTTTGACGCAGGGCAGCACAGCAAGATTCCTTGCGACTCTGCTCTACATCAAAACCTCGTAAATGAGGCCTTTAGTACATAATGCTTATCACTGTACCGTAGGAGCAAAAAAATAAAAGCCCACATTCTCCTTCCCTGCCCCTTTAAAAATATACATTAGAATATTCGTCAGACGTGCATTGACATCAAAGTGCTTTCCTATGTTCTCTAGGTCCCTTTAATACGCAAATTATAGGACACATCAAAACTTTATAAGACTCTCCTAATTAATCAAGGTTGCATAAGACATTTCCTTCAGGGTCATTGGCTGACATACAAACGTCACTGCCAGATATTCATTACCTGAATGGTAGGAGACTTACTTTAGCCTTTTCTGGTCACTCTGCTGTCAGTAATCCCCCTGAAAGAAATGCATGAATGACCCCTCTGCCTCTGTCCCACGATGAAGAAAGTCAAGTGTAACTTGTAAACAAGCATTTACAATGCAACGGTCTCGGCATTGTTAAAGTTAGAGCTATTGGCATTGCTCATGACATTATTTTTGTTTAGGTTTTTGTTTTTAAAACATTTAAAGAAACGGCATTGTTATTTACAATGTCAATAGCTTAATCACTCTCAAATGCGAGATTTATTGCATTAATTGCATTTATTGCAGCCACACACAGAGCCACACACACAAAGCCACCCACACATACAGAGCCACCCACAGAGCCACTCACATAGAGCAATCCACACACAAATAGAGCCACCCACAGAGCCACCTACACACACACACGCAGAAGCCCACTGACCTATTTAAATTATGTGCACTTTGTGATCTGCATGGTACATGCTCTTTGCTGCAGGCACATTAACCCTATGTGCTACCTTTCCAGGAGTCAAAACTTCCACTAGACAAAACTCTGATCTCTCTCTAGGAAGAACATTAAACCCCAGAGTCATCATGACATTTTTATTGTTGCCGAAAATTGCTGGAGGCCAGGAAGGAGGCAGCAAGCGCTTTTAAAACCTTAATTTACTTGCAAACATAATGTCTCCACCCAAAGTCAGCGCCCGGTCACACTGGTTGCACTGCCCTAGAGCTGGCCCTTCTCAAGGGTCCTGTGACCTCAGTGACAGAGTCACTGTTGTTCTTGGCTGTGCTGCTTCATAGGCCTGCTAGCAAGACTGGAGGTGAACTTCAGTAGTGATTGTGGTGGACAAACCTTGAAGGTTAACCCAGATTTGCCAGTGCTTGGGTCCACCTGCTGGTGCTAAGACACCAGCGCTTCTAAGGTCTTGCGAAGCCTTCTAAGGTCTAGCATGGGATTTTGCTCTCACTGGAGAGTCGTCTGGTGGACTGGTTATTAAGGCTGAACGTGGTTCCCCAGTTCCAAATTCAGCAGCTCTGGTCATGGTGCCACATCGTCTCCCCCACTGAACACCATACTGTCCCACTGAGAAAAACTCACACTGCCTTCAACTACAACCCACACTTTACAGTAAATTATTCTCTTTTTCCGCAAAAAATAATACGAGGTGAATTATTGCTGCATTTGAGGCTGCTGTGCGCCTGGATATGGTGCTGATGTTAATACCTTGCTACAGTCGGGAAGATGTGCATAGGTGAACTGCAATGTGGTGAACACACAAACAGCCACTTCATCCACTGCAGACACATATACTAAGTGTGCATTTGACCACTAACCTAACTTCCAAGCATTATGACGCCACATTTCAGATATCACTTGTTAAGATTTGGCAGAGGAGACCAGGGGGAGGATGAGTAGAGATCAAACGAGCAGAGAGAGAAGAGGTCAGAGGAGAGCAGGTCACAGCGGAGAAGAGATCAGACATCAGTTGAGAAGAGATCAGAAAGCCAGAGAAGAAGTCAAAACAGAGAGGAGACCAGGCAGCAGAGAAGAGATCAGAGGAGCCCAGATCAGAGCACAGAGGAGCCCAGATTTGAGCACAGAGGCAACAGAGGAGGAGAGATCCGAGGAGTGCAGAGCAGAGCAGCAAGGAAGAGACGCAGCAGAGGAGTCAGATGAGTGCAGATCAGAGCACAGAGGGGAACAGATGAGAGTAACGCAGATCAGAGCAAAGAGGCAGAAGAGCAGAGTGGAGATCAGAGGATCCCAGATCAGAGCACAGAGGCAGCAGAGGAGAAGAGATCAGAGCACAGAGGCAACAGAGGAGAAGAGACGAGAGGAGCACAGATCAGAACACAGAGGCAGCGGAGGAGAAGAGTAGAGATCAGAGGAGTGCAGATCAGAGCCGCAGTCAGCGGAGCAGAGCTGGGAGACCAGATGAGGCGCTCAGAGCAGCCGAGAGGCGACGGGGTCGACGGAGCCCACAGCAGCAGCAGCAGTGTCGACGCACAAGCAGCAGAGGGAAAGTTTTCAGAAGCCGCTGCAGGGGATTAGAGCGACCAAACCCGGGGCTCGGGCTGGGATCATCAGCCAATCAGATTCCACCAGTTCAAATGAAGTCAGAGAGATGTACCACTTCATGTAGGTGCAAATACTTCAGAGAATCATAGGGTTCTGCACTCTCTGGGCAGGGAAACAATAACCCTAAACCATGATTCATATATAGTCATCACCAATGCCATTTCACTCCAACCTCTCTGTGTTGAAATATGACGCGTATGTGTGTTTCCGGGATGTGAGTGGGTAAGAGAGCCGGGTGGCAAATGGACTTCAGCTGGGCATTGTTCCATTTTGTTCCACCACTGGGATCTGGGTGTTACACCATACACTGGGCCCGATTCACAGAACAAACTTAAGACAAAATCCTAAACTTAGTACCATTTTGGTATTCACAGAATGCACTTACTACTTCTGGTATTCACAGAATGAACTTACAATTTTTCGATTCACAGAATAAACTTACTACTTTTGCTATTCACAGAATGGATTTACGACTACTAAACTTACGTCCGCACTCGGGCCGGAAATTCCGGCCCGGAGGCGGAGCTTCCGGCCCGGAGGCGGAGCTTCCGGCCCGGAGGTGGGGCTTCCGGGCCGGAGGCGGAGCTTCCGGCCAGTGGCGGAGATTTAGCCATGGCCAAAATCTCCACCAGCGGAAGCGGCTGTGTGTGTGGATCGCTGCAACAGAGGGGGCTGCGAGCTCGTGATTTCAGGTCTGTTCTCCCACCGGCAGTGGGCGGCAGAAACTGACTGCCTGCCGGCGGCTCCGGGGGATTTCCTAAACAAGTGTGAGCACCACCCTCCGGAGTGACTCATTGTTCCACTCTCTCTCAAAATCAGATCAATACGAGCCCCGAAATAGACGCCGGAAAATACAGGCACCGAAAGGAGGGCCCACCCAGAGAGGAACGTATTTATAGTTTGTTTTCTGAGACTCAGACTGAAAGTTTGTCCCGAGGCGCTGGGCCAGTAGTGGAAAGTGTAGCAGGAAGCGGTGGGCACGCAGAGAGAGAGCGGTCCGTGCTGTGCTGCGTTTTCGGATTCGGGGGCGTGTTTTTATTTCTCTCCTCTTGCCATTGGCTGGAATGTTTACATTCCAGAGGAGAGAAAGAATCGAAAAAACACGCCCACGAATCCGAAAAAGACGGGGCTGGTTTGGAGAGACATAGCTCTTCTCCAATGGCTGCCCAGCATTTAAGAGGACAGCCAATGGAGAAGAGGAGAGAAGAGGGGCGGGTTCAAGCCCCACTACTCCAAGTCATTAAATCTCACGAGCGAGACTGCGCAAGCGCAGCCTTTGCTAGCCGAGACCTAAAAAGGGATAAAGCCTGCTCAGAAAAGCCAATTATTCGCCTCTGCCAGTCCCTAAGAAAGGCCATAAAAGCTTAGTGGGGAAGAGATCAGCTTGTTTAGGAGATTTTTGTTTGGCATGAATTGCATTAAAAATCATTAATAGTAGAACTGTAACGGTACGGGCCATAATATCCAACCATCGGTGTAGCCAGGTCCAGCTTTAGTGCTGGTGGCGCCAGGTGTGACAATGTTTGTTGGCACCCCCTATGACCACCTCCACCACGGATTCCCTCACCACCACCCTGTAACTGTGCCCCTCAAGTCTCCATAACCACTCTATTATGCATTTCTTTTTTTTATACTTCCACTCAGACTAGTGTAAGGTGTCAGAGCACTTTACAACACATACACATTACACAGAGACAATCAATCAATCATATGTGTCTAAATCACTGTATAGGAAATGTCACATAAGCCAGAGGACTGCAAGGTGTAGGAGTCGCATATCATCCATACTGGTAGGCAGTATAGTTTGAGTGCTTGGTCTGGAGAAGAACAAACTCAGAATTAAAAATTTAACAACTAGCTTTACTAATAAGAATTGATTTCTACCCCAGTGAACCATTTTTGCAACATTAGGATAATGAAAGACTGGTGGCAAAATGATCACGCTCTAATAATCAATACATTGAAGTTTCCACGCAGCTCTTTGATGATAGTTAATAGCTCACTGTTCTATTTTAGGATTGAAACGTATAAAATGCAAGTAACAAAAGGATCTCTCTGACAACAGCAGTAACCCACAGACCAATTTACATCATATGCACCTCTGTGATCTGTATGGCACACGGACTTTGCAGCAAGTCAAAACTTCCACTTGACAAAACTTGATCTCTGCAGCAGGTCCATTAATCCCCAGAGTTATCTTGATATTTGTATGGCTGCCTGAAAATTGCTGGAGGCAAGCAACGCTGCAGCAAGTGGTTTTAAAACTATATTGTACTTGCAAACACAGCCGCCCCAAAAAGTCAGCGCCCTGTGCGGTGGCACCGATCACATCACCCTAGAGCCAGCCCTGGGTAACAGTAAGTCACACAGTGCAAGATTGCTTTTTGCTGAAAATCCAATTCCCTGCACCAATGTTCAGCTTTGTTTTTTTTCAAAGGCTCTGGATGTTGGGACCCCCACACCCCTATTTCTTACACACCAATCCTTGACGTGTCATTGGCATTTCAAAGTGTTCATGTCTTACCTGAACGGTCTTCCGGCCTGGTCTGTGTGTCCTGCTTCACATGTTGTGACTGCTCAGCAACGACGGTTGGCTCTGCTGACATTTTCTGTACACCTGCTAAAATACTAACACAACATCTTCGTGGTCAGCAAAAATGAAAGAAAAATGTACGCATTAAATTAAATGCATATAGTCAAACACTTGATGCATACTAGTGTATTTAACGTTTTGTAGCAATGATGTTCACGCATCCATTTTCACAATGTTCATCAGGCGTGTCTGCACATTACTGAGGCCCAATATGATGTAATATTCAGTTGTACTCCGTTCGAAACCTACGCAGTCTAATTTAGAATATATGGGATAAAGTACGCCCTACTTCAGTGGTGTAGCTGAGGGAGGGGCACTTTTTGGGGGGCGGTGGCACTTTTCACTCCTCCTCCCCTCCCGCTCTTACCTGCACCGGCCGTCACCACTGGGCAGCAAACTAGGGGGCTTCCCCGGGTGGCAAAAGCTGTAGCTACGCCACTGCATACTCTACTTTGTAAGGATGTTGCAAGTCACATAAGAACTCTGGGCAAACAAGACCAAAAGATGACTTTCTTTGTAAAGTCACAGTAATCAAAGTAATTACCAATATTCTTATGAAGTGCAGTTATGGTTTTATTTGTATTTCTTATAAACAATGGTCATTTAAATCCTTAGCCTTTTTCTCCTTCTTTGAGAAGGTTTCAGGTATTTAGAAGAAATGTGCCTCTGTGTTGTTGAAAGCATATTAATATGCAGATTAATAATGTGCATATGATATTATGCCAAAGCTATACTTGGCCCATTCTGCAGGGTCACCTCAAATCAATCAGGGATTTGTGAATTGCACCACTCACCCAAGAAGGTCTCAAGGTGGTGGGCAGGGGGGGTTCGAGCAGCTCCGTCTCATCCGAAGAGCCAGGTCTTGAGGCTCTTCCTGAATGCTTGCAGAGTGAGGGTTCGGCTGATGCTGAGAGGGAGTTTTTTCCATGTCTTAGCTGTGATATAGGAGAAGGATCGCCCCCCCCCACCCCAGCTCCGGCTCTGCAGATGTGTGGGATTTGGACCAGGGTAAGATTGGCGGAGTTAGGCTTTTCTTGGGTGCGTAGAAGGAGAGAGCACTTTCTGCCTTTACCCTCCTGTTTCCAGAACCCGTTTTTGTTGGCTTTTAGGTCTCAGTGCACTTTACAGCTGGCCACCAGCACTAAACTGCTTGTGCTCTCTCCTTCAAAAATGGTAGAATTGGCTTACACCCAATTGGCACATTTATTTTACTTGTAAGTCCCTAGTAAAATGGTACTACATTTACACAGTGCATGGAAAGAAAAAACTACTGATGGGCCTGCAGCACTCACTGTGCCACCCCCTTAAGTAGGGCTTTAAAATGTCTCAGGCCTGCCATTGCTGCCTGTGTGTGCAATTTTAATTTCATTTAGACCATATCCTAGTAGGGAACATCCATATCCCTTTTCTCACTTAACTGATTTTAATCTATCCACTGGGGACACTAATAAAGGATTGACTTTGTCAACCAGGATATGGTTTTGAACCCACATTTTGATTTTTGCATTCTGCCCCTACTCTACCCTACATTGGATGACATAAAACACCTCACGCTCCTCTCCTGCAGGAGAGTTGTAGCCCACACTTGGTACCTTGGGGTCCCAGTGCGCAAGAGGGAACCCAATGATGAAGCATGTCACCTTAGGGTGAGTGAAAGTTCTCGTCTTAACACGTGTGCGTCTGTCCCTCCACCCTCACTGTGAATATCTGGTGAGTAGTGTAGATACACCATACCTTTTTGTGAATTCTGATTATATGGAGCGGTACCGTGGATGGTAATAATTCCTCCTTATAGAACACCTATAGTGAGATTATATTATGCAATTTTAAACTGCCATTTCGACCTGGAAAAAATACACCTTTTGCCAGACCTAAACCTTTTTTTTAATACATGCATATACATCACCCTAGAGGGCTGGGTGCAGTGTATTTAATAAGCTGGCCATGTATTTTCAAGTTTTACATGTCATAAATCCGTTCTTCACAACTGCAAAGCCTACCTCTTCTATTTGATAACATTGGATATCCTTATTACATTTAATAAGTAATAACTTTCAATTGGTAGCCAGTGGACAAATTGAGTTTGTCTTCTAGAGAATTGTAATTTAAAACCCTCTTTAATGGTAAAGTCAGATTTTAAGTGACAATTCTGAAAATACCACTTTTAGAAAGTTGGCCTTTTCTTGCCTTAGCCATTTGGTGCCTGCAGCCTGTTCCTGGGTCAGAATGACTGGGTGCAGCTGGCAGTTGGTCTTTATGTAATGCTCCCAGACAGTGAGACCAAGGGTGAATAGGTGTTGGAGTGCTGGACCATCTCTGTCGTGATGAGGGAAAGTAGATATTACTTACTACACTCGCTCTGCCCAGCACACTCACAAAGGGTTTTGACCCTAGTCATTTGTGACCCAGGCAAGCTGGGGACAGGGCAGGGAGGAAGGAAATTCCAAACACTTCTGAGGTTGGAATCCTCCAGAACCTTCTCCTACTTCAAAGGCTGACATCAGGTATAAAAAATTGACCCTTGGACCCAACTCTTCAGAACACCTCTGGTGTTGTGGATATTACAGAAGAAAGACTGCTGTGCTGCCAGACGGACTGCTACTCTGCTGCCCTACTTGCTGAGAAGGAAGACTGGATCTGCATCCTTCGTCCCAGGCTGAAATGACTCCAATGGCAGCGGCAGATGCTCCATAGGGGGCGCTGGAGTATCGCCCCACGCACTGTGATAGGCCACCGGCCATATAAACAACACCATGTTATTTTTAGCCCTAGCTCATACATGCTACATTTATTCTTTCGCCCGTGTGGGTGACTGTATGCTTCCTTGAGGGCGTGGTTTTGTGGAGCCGAAGTGGGGCAGTGTAACTGAAGTGCATATGTCCAGTTGGACAGGAGTCGGGCATTGCCCTGCCTGACATGCGTGGTCCAGGCCTTTGCTATTCTACACTATCAGGGAGCCAGGGACTGCACAGGCATAGCCCCCATGGCTCTGATGGAGTGTCTGTTTAACCTGCTCTGCCTAATCCCAGCGCAGCTCTCATGCTCTATACTATCATAAAGAGCATGAGAGTAACGTCTGTATTGGCCGACACAACATCTACGTTGGCCTGTCATGCACCTGGGCCGGCACAGAGGCAGGTGGATGAGGATGCAAGAAAATAGTTACTTGCCCTGTAAGCCCAATATTTAACTTTCAATTTTAATGTGTTTAAAATGTCATCATATACTGCATTTGAGACAATAAACTGCTTAATGTGTGCATCCAACACAATTTAAGTTTGTTAATTTAGCCATGTGCTGCTAGGGACCGACTCGTCAGTTACCGGCTAAACCCTGAGACATCACGCCATCACACTGTACTAACATAACAAAGATGTTTTCTATTAACATGGTACCAAAGTTGTCCTGTTAATAATTATCTCCTTGAAGCATACAGCACTGTATGGCATTGCACATTTTCTTCTTTCATTGGGGTTAAATCCGAACTCCAAACGTAACAAGTGTGTACCCTATTAGTTTTCCAGTATTTGGACTGTACAGAGCGAGTTTTATATTTACTTCTTGTTTTACAGTGACGCCGCCAGCGCGTGTGAATTAAACAGATACTTTAGGAGCGGTAACTAATGATTAAACAAACAAACAAACTGTGACCATAGTCAATAGTCAAAATTTATTCAAATGTTCTGTCTTTTAAAACCATTACACTATATAATATCATTACATTACTTAAAACATCCAATATATAAAAAAAATAGAATCTTCGTTCATTATTCTACACTTCTTAAAAGCAACGACCTATCCAAAAAGTGCTGCACCACAACATCATCCTCATCTTAAAAACCATCATCATAAAACTGTATATTAAGTTATTTGGTTTTCTTCTACAATTCTTCCTAATTCCTTTAGATACAAATTTATGAATTTAACCCCCCTGCAGACCAGTGGAATCGAAGACCCACCCAACCAGGTGGTTGCAGCTTCCCTGCATGTTCGTATGTTCATATTAATGAATATTTCTTTTAAAAATATCTTTCTTTCTTTTAATAACTTCGGACATGCACAGAGAATATGTGATAGGGATTCATGTTTGTACTGTAGTTGCACAATCTGCAGTCTCGATTTTGGTAATGATATTTCCAGAAGGGGATCAAATCCTTTATTTCCCACATACCAAAACGTAAATTCATAAATTGGTTCTTTAAAATTTTTGAGAAATGTGCAGATAAATAAACCTGTGGTTTCCTGGTACCATATGAATTAATCACTGTCCAGGCGTGACGTCTTTGTAATAAGCTGTTTTCATGTGTTATATTAGCCAGGATTTTTGTTGACCGATTTAATGCTTTCTTTGCTTTGTTTAATGTTTATCTAGCTCCGCTGGCCGATATCATCAGGTCTTATGGCTTTGACACACTATCATATGCCGATGATACCCAGTTGTTAGTGACTTGTGATCCTGACCAGTCTGATGTTCAAACTCGTTTCAAGAGCTGTTTGATTAAGATCAATGATAGGATGCACTTAAACAGGCTTCAGCTGAACGGTGGGAAGACCGAGGTCATCCTATTCGGGACCGAACAGCTCTGGACTTGTGATTGGTGGCCTTCAGAGCTGGGTACCTGTCCTTCGCCCAAGCTTGCAGTCCGTAACCTGGGCATTACAATTGATAACTCTCTATCCCTGAAGACCCACATAAATCAAGTGTTGGGGACCTGCTTCGGTATTATGCGCTTGCTTCCTAAGATCTTTAAATGGCTACCCATAGAAGCTAGGAAACCTTTGGTCCAGGGTCTTATCATTAGTCGATTGGACTATGGTAATGCCTTGTTTACTGCACTCAACCAGGACCTACTCTCTAAACTTCAAATTCTCCAGAACACGGCCGCTAGGCTTATCTTGAATCTCCCCCCACGCACTCCTTCTGCTCCCACTCTAAACACCCTACATTGGCTGTCAATTCGCCAAAGAGGGCGCTTTAAAATCCTTTGTCTTACGCATAAGATAATGCAAGGCACAGGCCCATTATATCTGGCGAAAAAACTCCAAAGGTATGCCCCAGGACGTTCTCTGCAGTCCAGTTCTAGACCTCTCCTTGTCCAACCTCGTGTTCGGACTGTCCGTAATGGAGGTTGTTCCTTTTCATACCTGGCTCCTTTGCTATGGAACAGACTTCCATTGGATTTACTTTCCATAACGGACCATCTACTCTTTCGCAGAAAGTTGAAGACCTGGTTTTTTTCTCAAAAAGCGTAGGCATATGAACATTATGTCACCGCCTGGTTTCTTTGTCTTGGTTGCTAGCGCCTTGCGACCCCTGGTGATTTGTGCGCTATACAAAAATCTTTGACATTGACATTGACATTGACATTAAAGGCCTGTTTCCCCATGCTTAAGTTCAGAGACGCCGAGGGAGAACTGACAATGCATGTCAGTCAGCATGACGTCGGACCGTGGGCGGTCCGGTGTCATGTTGACTGACATGCATTGTCAGACCAGGCAGGGACAGGCAGCACTGCAGCACAAGTGCGCATGAGTGGGGACGGTGCGCGAATTTTTCGCCCGTGCCCAGTCATGCGCACTTGTGTTTTCCCTGACTTGCGCATGCCCATTAGGAGCCCCTCGGTCTCCTAAAGGGCAGGCGGCGGGCGAAGAGTAAGCTGTGCCCTCAGCCTATCCTGGCGCTGCAGCAGCGGGGGGTTGTCACTCCAGTGCTGACGTGCTGTTCCTGTTTGAAGAGGGCAGAGGCGCCAACGCGGACCAGGAGCAGAGGCGGTCAGGTACGTTTTTTCTAAAGTGTATTCACCCTCGGCCCCCCACCCGCGCGACAACCCCACCCTCGCGACACGTGCTCTGTCGTAAGTCACTGCTTGAGTCCGTTCCTCTACTTTCTTAAACATGCCTCCCCCACGGCGGAATTTGCCAAGGGGCAAGGCCAATGGTTAAGGCTCGGCCTTTGGGGACCGGCGAAACGGGCAGAGAAGGAAAAGAACTCTGTGTTTTCCTTCGTGCCCAAAGAAGACAAGGACAGTGTCCAGTTCGCCTGCTGCTGGCAGCTGGCCCCCCCAGGGGCGTAGCTAGGGGGGGGCGGTGGGGGTGGTCCGCCCCAGGCGGCACTATTTTGGGGGCGGCGGCCGCACGGCACTGGTGGCCTGTGGCGGCGGTCTTTATCATTTATTTGGGGACAGTAGTGTCAGGGTCTCCAATTAAGTTATAAAGGCGGCCGCCATGGGCTACCAGTGCCGCACGGCCCCCGCCCCGACACTATTAACTACAGTGAAGTGCAAGCGCACCTTCTTGCAAAATGCTGCAGCGCACGCACCACCAAGCGTAGTGGTGGTGGTGCAGTGCGCGACGTCCCGTCCCGTTTATTTGGGTCCCAGGGCCGTCAATCTTGTAGCGTGTGTAAGCGCTACCAATGACGGCGCTGGGCACCATATTTGTCCAGCCCCCGTGCCGAAAATACAGCAGTTGCGCACGCCACCACGACGCACTCTCGTCATGAGTGGAGACGAGTCAGGGGAGGGCTGGGCGATTTGCAGCAGAACCAACCTCCATGGTACCGCCACTACTGTGTAGTCTACACACGACCAACGAGAGCCTGAGGTAAGATGGCTGAAAATTTCTCTCCATTGCTCGGTGAACACACGGGGCGCTCTGTGCAGGGGGCACGGCTCGGGCTGAACCGTTACACACTGTGCCTGGAAAACACTTATCACCTGAGGCTGTAAAACCTACGGCGTAACTTGACATTCTAGAAAGGAAGAAATGACGGGAAACAGAGGAGTACCAGCAGCCTGGCGTCTGCGAAAGCTCTGACCCCCTCTGCGGGCCCTGCTTGGTATTCCACAGGTGTCGGGTTCGTGGCTGTAAAGTCAGTCAGTAGCGGAGGCAGGCCCGGTTCTAGAGGGTGGGCCAGGTGGGCCGGGCCCACTCAAACATGAGCCTGGCCCACCCAAACAGGAGTCTTGGACCTCGCAGTGAATCTGCCACCGATTGACTACAACAATAATAACAAAAAATGAGATAACTGGCGATTTATGATCCTGCTGCAGAACAGCCATTTGTCTTGTTGGTAGTTTTTAAATGCTGATAAACTGATTTTTAAGGGGAATAGCTCAGTGGGTTACTGCCTTTGTCACAGATATCCTTGTGTTACTTGCAGTTCAGAAGTTACTATCCTAACATAGGACAGTGACCTACGAACTGTCATCAAAGAGCTGGATACAAACTTCACTTTTTTGTGTTGTGATATAGTTAGAACTTCTCCAGTCTTTAATTATTCTAATGTTTCTAAAAAGAGTTTGTTTGGGCAGTTATACATTTTTTTCAGTAAAGCCAACCCCCAACCACTGGAGTACTCTTTAAATCCTGAGTTTGTGCTTCCACAGACCAAACCCTCGTAAAATATACTGCACACTAGTATGGATGACGTGATTTCTACACCTTGTAATCCTCATTGGCTTATGTGACACTCCCTGTAAACTGATTTATTGTCTATGTATAATGTGTGCGTGATGTAAAGTACTGTGACACCCTACACTGATATGAGTAGCGCTATACAACAAATGAAATGGATATGAGAGAGGGACAACAGAGAGATGAGGGGCACTGGTGGACGGTGGCTGTGAGGGAATCCGAGGGGAAGGTCAAGGGGAGGGGGGAGCTACGGACAGATGAGGGGCGTTGGTGGAGGGTAGCAGTGAGGGAATCCGAGGAGGAAGTCACGGGGTGGGGTTGGAGCTACGGAGAGATGAGGGGTGCTGTCGGAGTGTGACAGTGAGGGAATCCGAGGAGGAGGTCACGGGATGGAGGTGGAGCTACGCAGAGATGAGGGGTACTAGTGGAGGGTGGCAATGAGGGAATCCGAGGAGGAGGTCACGGGGAGGGGGGAACAACAGATCGATGAGGGGTACTAGTGGAGGGTGGCAGTAAGGGAATCCTAGGAGGAGGTCACAAGGTGCGGGGAGCTTCAGAGAGATGAGGGGCACTAGTGGAGGATGGCAGTGAGGGAAGTCGAGGAGGAGGTCATGGGGTGGGGGGAACTATAGAGAGATGAGGGGCACTAATGGAGGGTGGCAGTGAGGGAATCCAAGGATAAGGTCATGGAGTGGGGGGAACTACAGAGAGATGAGGGGCCTTGGCGGAGGGTGGCAGTGAGGGAATCCGATCAGGAGGTCACAGGGTGGGGTAAACTACAGAGAGATGAAGGCACTAGTGGAGGGTGGCAGTGAGGGAATCTGAGGAGGAGGTCATGGGGTGAGGGGAGTTATGGAGAGATGAGGGGCACTAGTGGAGGGTGGTAGTTAGGGAGTCTAAGGAGGAGGCCATGAGGGGAAGGGGCTACGGAGAGATGAAGGGCAATGTTGGAGGGTGGTAGTTAAGTTATCTACAGAGAAAGAGGTAATTGGTAGGGTGCCAGAAAAGACTTCCACACCAGCACTAAAGCCGGCCCTGTCATGGCCTTTCTGTTTTCGTTTATTTAATTAACAGTCAGGTGATTAGGACAACTGTGGATCATACTTTAAAGTGCGTGCTAATTACATTCACTGCTATATTCAATGTTTTAAGTTTGAAGGTGATTTTAATATTGTTTTCTACTGGGAATAATGAAAGTGGAACTGAATGGTGGCTGATATTGGGCTAGGGCCCAAGGTCAGCCGTGAAATAAGGTGGAATGGAGAGGGGTGGTAGAAAAGTGGATAATCAAGCCTGTAAAGGAGCGCGCTGCAGAATCAGGGGTCAGGTGGAGGTAGTAATGAAGAGGGTTTCTCCCTGAAGGCTCGCACAGTGGGAGCCCGAGTAGTGTCACTTGCCTGATACTCCCACCTTAGAAACCTCCTCTTCCCATCAGAGGGACATTACATGGAAAAAAACACTTTTTGAGAGTGATAACATTTAGAAAGAGACTTGGAAAAGAGTGTTGTTTACTGTACCTTGTAAGACTAAGGAGAGATAAAGGAGGGCCCAGAAGCAGGCCTGGCTAGATATATAAGCGATAAATCGGGCCAGCAGTGGCCCACCCGAATGCACCCTTGGCCCACCCAAATAAAACTTCCTGAAGCCGGGCCTGAGCGGAGGGCCTCCGACAGCTGGGGGCCAGGCTCCACACACCGACCATCAGAGGGGATTGCCGTACAGATAACCGGCCCATTGCAGGCCGACCCTCTGCTGGGTCCAGTTACTGCTGATGCGGGGGAGCTGGCACTGAGGAGGGAGGAGTGGGCCCATTGCACTTGGCTTTGACTCCAGAATTCTATCAGCCTTAGGCATGAAAGGGTGGAATGTAAGGCACCGCACAAGGCTGACAAAACATGGAATTACATGGCAGGAATAATTGTAAATTTCTTATTTGAGGATGGTACTGCACTCTTTCCAGTGGCAGTAGGACCCACTGTCACTCATGCTCTTACTTTTGCTGTGGGTTTTACCCACAGGTTTCCAGTGGCAAGTCTCCCTAGCGCTCTACAGCGATGGATATATATCCACAAGAGAGTACTGCTCTTCTTAAAGCGCAGGAGTTTTGATGGCGCAGGGAAGCTATGTAGGTGGTAACAGATAGGCCCAGCCCCACACCAATGAAGACACGCATGCACTGGTTGCTGTATAGGTACGAAGACCACATGCGGTCCAATACCCCTTTATTTAAAACCTCTGGCGGTGCCCGGCTAGAGGGTACTTGATCCATGATATCCGGGGCATAGGTGAGCCCTACAGTGGCCAGGTGGCTCACTACATCCCTTTCCCACTTTGTTCTGAACCTTCTACCTGGACATGCTGTACAAAGTCTTTGAATCTCTGATTTGGGTAGCGAGTATGTAGCTCAGACTGCTGATTACAGGGTCTACCCTAGTCACCTTCCTTGGTCCAGCTAGGGGTCCCTCTATCACCACAGGGTTCCCACTCTCCAGGCTTTCTTCTTCCTCTGCTGACCAGAGACATCCACCCTCTTGAGCCATGAAATGTTCAGACTCGCGCGCTCCTCTGCCCTCTGGGCAATCACCATCGTGCCTTATACCTTCACCACTTCCCATACGCCTGATTCAGAAGGTGTCCTGAGTGGGTGGTGCAAAAAAGGGGTTACCACCCCTCTTGTTTGCACTACTGCTACCTCGGACTTCTTCAAAATTGATGCAGCACAGCTGTGCATGCCTGCCTGGCTTCCGGTGTCCAGCACAAGCTCGCTGCCCATCCACCTTGCATAACAACAATGCACTCTCCGTGAGATGTGATCTGTTACTTATACTGCCTGAGTAAGGAACTAGCATTGCAAGAAAGATCTAGACCAATGGCTCAGCCCTCCACTGAACTCAGCCTCTTTACTAAGTCTGTAAGTGGCTTCCTACCACGCCACTCCAGCATGATTTGTTAAAAAATGGCACCAGGGCAGTATGTAGGGAAGCACCAAAACCGCCATGCACACTTTATTCAAGGTAAACCATGCTTCACCTTTTAAAAAATGTTTGTCACATCAGGCTGCAAGGTAACGTTTTTTTTCCCTTTGATTTAATTTGATGCCCTCCCTCACTTCCCCAAATGTGATTACATGGGTGCATGTCTGTTTTGAAGGTATCAACACAAGGTATCATTTGCAGAATATTTTTTCTATACTTGAGTTATCTTTTCTTAAAATTTTAATTAATGTTTATTTACTTTGAGCCATAAAAGCACTATCATTCAATATGGTGTTCATTTTGTCTCCTGATGTTGAGTGAAGAGTATTATTGGTATAGCTCCATTTACTAGCTTCATTTTCTGACACTACCCCTTTGCCAGAGTAGAAGGAACAACCATAGGAAGCCTATACCTGATTGATTGATTGATCTACATGCTTGCATGCTGAGGGCTTACTTCTCCCCAAAGCTACTGATGGATTGAATCGAGTTGGGCTCGCTGGATATAACCGATTCATACTTAAGGCTTTAACTGGTGGGCAGTAGAGAATATTTTAGCAGGTAGCAGACTGTTCAGCAGAAAGAATACTATGTAAAGTAAAATTTGTGAAAAAAGTACTGATAAAAAAGACCAGACCTTTAACATGAATCTTAATTTGAAATTTGTACAAGGTGCATACTTGTCACACAGGTTGATCATTGGTACACAACAATTAACTTAATTGAAATAGTGTCATAAACATTAAGTCTGTATGTCATATGACTATCGAATTTGGTGGTTTACAGTTTATATTTCTGGGTCAGTCCAACCAAATATTGTCACTTGTCCTTCCTATCCTGAGGTTTGTGATGGCAACAGCTATTGCTTTCCAGTTTTCCTGAATTAACACTTTTATTTTGAAACACATCTGATCTTTCAGCTCCCTGGTATTGTCAAATAAATTAGGAAGGGTGTTGTAATGGTGTTTTTGTTTAAATTTCATGTGTAGGTATAATTGAGAGGTCGCACCGAGCAGTGCTTACATTGTGGTTTTTTAGTTTGTTTCTTCATAATTGTTTTATATAGCGCGAACTAGACCCGAGACATCGGGTATCAGAGCGCTTTACATGAGCACCAGTTTCGTTACAGAAGGACATATACATTTTTTTTGTTAGCCATGGGGAGATTTCGGGATTTGCCCAGAATCACAGGATGTTGAGCGTCATTGCCAAGACTCAAACCCGTTTCCCCAGCTTCAAGGCCGACCGCCCTAGCCCTAAGGCTACATCCTCTTCAACGTGTTGCTTACCTTTCCCGGGCTCTGTTTCGTTTGAATGAAATAATTCAGTTCCAATTCAACATGCTACCCTCAGTACATTCCTGCTTCTGTGACCTGTGAGCGTTTGTTTTCGAATACAGTTAACAGTGGACTCTAACCATTGAACTGACCTGCACAGCAGAACGTGAAATCTAAGTATCCCAATTAGTTTCCATCATTGTGTTGCATTCAATGGAAGATATGTTTTAAATACTAATACATTAGGTGCGAAATTTTGAAGGATACTTCAAACCACACGTGGTTGAGTATTCACCTTGCCCTGAGCCGTAAGGCAAAAGCAGTGTGAGATTTCTATAAGTCACTAGGCCTTGTGTGAAATGAACTTCTATATATCAATAATCAGCTGGAGGTTTTTGGCACGATAGAGCCAAGCTACACGTTTTGACTCCATTGGGCTCCAGAGAAAATACGTACTTTTCCCCCAGCAACCCCCCCTGCTACCTGCCATGGGCAGCAATCTGAGGGATAGCCCAGGGCGCCAGAAGCTCTAGCTACGCCACTGGGCCACCCCTCCTTTGTTCCCCCTCTTCCCTCTCTGTCTCGCTCCTCCTCATGAAGTAAAAACTGGTCCGTGACTTCAAGACACAGGTATTACCTTCTCTTTCCTCCTTTCGTTTATTTGCTTCCTTGTGAAATGGATCCAAAACCGAAAAACACTTGTTGGAAACGTAGTCTTTTGCTGACATTTTTCAATTTCTAAGTGCAGCCTCGGGGTAGAGAGAAATAAAACATTCAAAATATGAAAAATAACTAACTAAAGCAAGATGGCCATATTGATTTATTCACACCAAAACACATTAGCGCCACATTACAGTGTTTGCCAGTGAAGCCCTACTTTTGTCGCCTCCTCGCTCTTTGAACAACCATGTTTTCCCTGGGTGGGAAAGCACACTATTCCTGGAGGTACAGAAATACCTGCTTTTTGGGTGCGTGCATTGGAAAACAAAATGCATACTGCGGCTCTGTATTCACAAACGTGGTCTTTTGAAACCATTCTGCTTACGTTTTGTAATGATATAAGCAATGGGCATTATGTCAGCTCCGTTACTCTCACACGTTCCTTTCTGCACCCTCGTTCCCTTATGTGACTGTTTCCTTCTCTTTCCGGTTAACTGACTTTTCTCTCTTGCTCTGGGGGTGAAGGTCGATGATGAGAAATATGCCCCAGACCGGACGCCGGACCTTAAAAGAGTGGCAGCGCTAAGCGCCGACCACCTGCAATCACCGTCAGATATAAGGCACTATAGTAGAGTCTAGAGATAGTTCATCCGGTTCTTGTGTGAGATGTGCTCTGTCGTAACTACTTGTCATTTGCTATGACGAGGGAATGGAGGTGCGGAGACAGAGAAAGAGACGAGGGAGGAAGGGAGGAAGGGATACTGAGATGTAGGGAGGGATAGCAAGCAAGATGGATGTGACAGCAGCAAGATAGGAAGAAATAGCAAGATAGGGAGAGAGGAGAGCATGGGGGGTTGCGAGACAATGGAAGGGGCAGCAAGAGACAGTCACCGGGCAGTGTCAGCAGCACCCAGCCAGTGACAGAGGAGGGGAGATGCTGAGATAGCGAAAGAGATAAGGTAGGAAGGGATACTTAGATGATGGGAAAGTGAAAATGTCACTGGAAGAGAGTGACACCGATAGAGCAGCTCGCAGCCACTTACAGGTGAAGGTGGTGTATTCTGGGAGAGAGATAGGTAAAGAGAAAAGTGACAGTTCACAGAGGCACTTTCACAATTACTTTATTAACCTTCCTGCTTTCTCAAATTTGCTTGAAAATGCACCATTTTTCTTCTCTTTTTTCAAAATTTTCACGAGAAGAGAATCACAACGAACCCCCCAATGGTGCAGTATGCCAATCATTTTACACCCTACCACTTTCAAATGTCACCAGCCGCCCCTGACATTAACATATTCATTTTGGCATGCACAAAAAGCTGCCTCAACAGAGTAGGGACTGTAGCAAATAAAATACAATACCAACACTGCACTGAGGTGTCAAGAATGATTTGAAGATTGAAGAGGGAATTACTTTATATGCCGCTTCAACACTGAGCTTAGAAATTAAACGCTAATAAGAGTTACATGTTTTTGTTCTTTAATAATTCATAAATGTCAAATTGCTCCAGAATTAATGTTGTTCGCTTATAGAGGTTATCCTTCACTTGATTCTATGTCAAAAATATGACACTCTCCAGGATTTCCAGTAATGGCCGGGGATAAGCAGTGAACCAGTATCAATTGTATTATTATGTTATAGTGTGATTTCATGTTATTGCATTTGTTTTAGGTATGGATGTCAAATGCGACTTTCAGAATATCTTTGCTGGTCAAATTTAACCTCTTTTATGAAAGCAAACATTATAGTAGTTCCTTTCCGCTGAATTATTTGAAGGATGGTGGTTTACACGGGAAACAACCTTTACAACGCAACTATTACATCGCACTACACTTACAACGCAGGCATTACAACGGAACATCCTTTACAACGCATGACACTACAACGCATACCATTACAACGCATACCATTACAACGCAGACACTACATCGCATGTCACTACAACGTAGGCATTACAACGCATACCATTACAATGCATACCATTGGAGTTAGAATATTAATTTTTAACCCCTACACTATCCAACACTTACCCTACTGTTGCACCCCCTGTAGTAAGAATTTTAATTTTTACCCCTATACTATCCAACACTTACCCTACTGTTGCACCCCCTGGAGTAAGAATAGTAATTTTTACCCCTATACTATCCAACACTTACCCTACTGTTGCACCCCCTGGAGTAAGAATAGTAATTTTTACCCCTATACTATCCAATACTTACCTTAAATGCAATGTAACATTATGCGTTGTAATGGTATGCGTTGTAAAGGTAGTATGCGATGTAATGTAATGAGTTGTAAAGGTAGTTTTTTAAAATGCGTTGTAGTGTCATGCGATGTAATGGAATGCGTTGTAGTAGATGTTGCGTTGTAAAAATTGCGTTGTAAGTGCATGCGTTGTAAAAGTATGCGTTGTAACGTCATACATCCGGTTTACACATTGGTGGAGACATGATCCTATCATCTGAGACCACCAATAGATGTCAATTTATCAAACAGTACATTGTTTGCTACTTCTTACTATATTTACAAGATAAATCTACCAGGGTTCTATATACTTAATAACCAGATCCTTTTACCTTGAGAAGCGCAAAACATTAGGTTGTATATTCTTAAAAGTTTATTCAAACAACATTGTATTTTATTTTATTAGGGATATTTAAAAAAATGTTTTACAGCCTCACACCATTGTAAATGTGATGATATCATTTTCACCATTTCACATGTATTATAATTGGCTTGAATTACAGGCCAATGCTAAAATGGGATATTGTAGCTATCTGATTAATAAATTACCAGTGTTCTTAGGATATGCTCCTGATTTATATGGAGCAACTTACTTTAAATTAATAAGGCAAAGGGAGCACACATCCACTGAAATTCTGTAAATGTACAGCATATGAATGCTTATTTTAATTAAGTACGAGTGCACACAATGTATGGTATGCTGCAATGTGTTACCTTTCCCTTATCACAAATGTTTACATCTATTACTTGCCAACCATGAAAAAAAATTGTATTTGTTTTGTACGTTAACCTCTTCGCTGCCGCGCAAATTCCGCCGCAGCGCTCCCGCAGTGCTGACATTCCGATCGCGGGCGTGGTCATGACGTCTCCCGGCCGTCGTCCGCACACGCCCATCGTTACTCATGACGGCCGGGAGACGTCATGAGCACGGAAGAGGTTAAACTAAAACTAATAAGAACCATTGGAGCTTTTATACCCCAAATCCACTGTTTGTTGAGCTCAACTCTTAAATCTCAGATAGGAATAAACTGGTCATACAAAGCCATACCACACAATTTAAAATGTAAGCTCCAATTTCAATAGGAACTTTAATGTCTCATTCAGAGGAAGCACGTCACACAAGGAACTCACGTCTCCACCTCTGAAAATAACAACTTTGTGCGAGAATATGAGAACATGTCCTACTGACCTCATGAATTGTTCGGAAGCTGAAGATAGTTACGACTGCACAGCCTTGTGCCCACCTGTATTATACTGACATAGTGCCAGTCTGAAAACATTCTCATTTGGGACTTGGTAACAGATGATAAAACCTTGGCAAAGCTCTTTTTTGCTCACAGGCTAGGTATGTGGTAAGTAGAGTGGTTATGCAATCATTGAGCAATACATTTAATTTGAAAAAAAGGAATTGTGGACTTTAGAATAATCAGGTTAGAGCAGTGTAAGCCAAGATATGGTCTGATAGCTATATTGCTTAACTCAATTGGCAGAAAGTTACAGGCATGTTCACCTCCAGTGAGGTCACAAACTAGAGTTAACCATTAGTGACTAAACGTCCTATACTTGTTGGTAAGTTGTCTTTAGTATTAAATTGGTTTTTATTAGCAGAACACACAGCATGAAATACAGTGCATCATCACCTACAACCCCTCGGGCCAGCTACAGTATAAGCAATGAAGAAAATAGGACCTATGGTTTATATGCTATCTGGTACGCTATCTGACACAGCATGCCACCGACAACCCATCTTGGGCAGGCCGCGTTAAGTGGGTAAGACATTAACGGTCCTGTCATAAGGATATATGCACATGTGGAAGGTCTATTACACAATGGTTATGCATATCACAGTGAGCTGTATAGTCGGTATGGGCCACTAGCGGCGATAAAGTCTGTCTTTTAAGGAAAAATAGGGAACAGAAATCGAACAATAATTATGTCAAAATTAAGAATCCCAATGCCCCCCCCCCACACTCCTCCCCCCTCCAGGTGAGCTAGGAACTATATACTTACAAACACGCATGGTCCGGTGTTGTGGTTATCGGAGCCCAATCGTGACAATGTGTGCTAGCCACCTTCCTGGGACTCAGGAATCAGTCGCAAGATTAGTAGATAGGCGGGTGACGTAAAATTGTGATAAAGGGGGCCCAGATCTTGGCATATTCAGCTTTGTCCCCTAGATTGGCCATAGACAGTCTCTCCATGCCCAGAAGGGACCACAATTGGTGCAGCCATAGTGTGTGTTCCAGGATCCTGCCCGTCCTCTAACCAGCTAGGAGTACCCTGTTCGCAGCATTCAGCACCAAAGCTATCTGCCTGCCTTCGATAGAGCGTGATGGGAAGGTCAGTGCGTTGAGCAATCCTAAGATAGTGTAAGCAGGGAACCTAGGGATGGAAGTGTCAAAGGCCTTATCTATTTCGTCAAGGATCCTGTCCCAGTACCTCTTAAGTTTCGGGCAATTCCACAGCAAGTGAAGGAGGGTACCTCGGCTCCCGCAACCATTCCAGCAGAGGGCGTCGCACTGGGTGTTCCATTTGGTTAAGCGAGCTGGGGTGAGGTACCAGTAGGATATAATTTTAAATGCGGTCTCCGTGTGGCCCATGGAGTGTGGGGTGTAGTGGGTCCTATAAAAGATGTCCTCCCACTCTTTGTCCGAGAGGGTGTGACCTATTTCCGCCTCTCACCGTCTCTGTCCCGGGGTTCGGGCTCCCTTGGCGCCCTGGATGAGGAACGTGTAAATCTCTGAGATAAGTTTGTGATCATCTTTTTTCAAGAAAAGCCACTTTTCAAACGGTAACATTGGGCTACCAACCAGGGGTTGTGTTAGGGGACCTGTCACCCAATGCAACATCTGCGTATGTAGGAAGAGGTCCGAGCCTGCGAGGCCATAATCCGCTCGGAGCTGGTCAAAGGGGACGGGGCCCTGCAGATCGAACAGATGTCCTAGGCGCTTGCACCCATTCTCCAACCATCGCTTGCCCGCCCCCCTTTCCATTCCAGGAGGGAAATCGGGGTTTAAAAAGATGGACGACATGGGGGAGGGGAATGTTGTAAGATTAGCCTTTTTGACCATTATATCCCAAGCTAGCATAGTGGGCTGAGTAATTGGCGAGGAGTACAGCCCCCAGGAACACGATGATCTAGACAGCCAGGCCTCCCTCCAGATATGGTGTCCAGCCACCATCTAGTCCATAAAGACCCAGTGTTTCTCTGTCATGGGACGGTTTAATTCAACAAGGTAGCGTAGCAGTGATGCCTGGAAATAGCGAGTGATGCTTGGCAAAGCCAGGCCACCCTCCTTCTTAGTGTGTCGCAGCAAGAACTTCTGCAACCTGGGAGAGATCGGACCCCTAATGAAACGCTCAATTTCAGTTTGTATGTGTGCGAGCGAGTTCGGTGGGGGCAGCAAAGGTGGAGTTTGGAAGAGGTATAAGACCAGAGGCAGGACGTTCATTTCAACCGTGGCCAGTCTACCAAGCCACGATAGAGGCAGGCGACGCCAGCGAGCAAGATCTTTTCGAATGCAGGAGAGTAGGGAGGTTTAGTTTACTGCCGCAGTATTGTCCAGACTCTTATGAAGGACTAACCCCAGATATGTGATACCCTCCATCACCCAGTCAAAGTCAAATTGTGCACGCAAGGAGTCCACTGTTGGGGGCGTTGCAGTAAGGTTCAATACTTGTGACATCTGCAGATTCTTTTTAAAGCCAAAAACCTGACTAAAGGCCTGTGGGTCTTTGACGATGGCCAGCATGGAAGTCAGGGGGCGCACTATCAAGAAAATAACATTGTCTGCGTAGAGACTAATTAAATGGTGATTGGCCCCAAAAGGGATACCCTGCGCCTGTGGATTGTCCTGGAGCTTTTGGGCAAAGGGCTCCATATACAGGCCAAATAGAAGGGGGGAAAAGAGGGCACCCCTGTCTGGTGCCCCTCCCCACCGCAAAAGCGATCGAAAGGATCCCATTAACCCTGAACGCAGCAGTCGGAGAACTGTATATGCTTGCAGCCCACTTGCAAAACCTGACTCCTAGACCAAAGCGCTCTAGGGTGGCAAACAGATATGGCCAGTGCACGCGAACAAAGGCTTTCTCGGCATCAACTGCCAGCAGTAAAGCCTCTTCCTTAGAGCGGTGTACCTTGTCCATTAAGTGACAGATCCTTTTGGTGTTGTCTCTGCACTGTCTCCTCGGGATGAAACCCGATTGATCTGGGTCAATCAATCCGGGCATGAGAGGGTTCAGCCTATGGGCCAGGATGCTGGAGAACAATTTTCGAGTCGATAGTCAACAAGGAAATCGGCCGGTATGAGCTGCAAAACACCGGGTCTTTACCTGGTTTAGGGATGACCGAGATCGTCGCCTGCAGAATGGAGGCCATGAGAGTCCCCGTGTCTGCAAAATAATTAAATAAGCGAGTGAGGAGCGGAGCCAGGTCCGCGCAATAGGTCTTATAGAAGAGGGCACTGAAGCCCTCCGGGCCCAGTGCGTTTAAGTGCTTCAGACGGGCAATGGCAGATATTACCTCTTCAATCCGGATAGGGGCCTCCAGCCCTTTTGCTTTGCTAGTCGAAATCTGGGTGACTGCTGCGCCGCCCAGATACTCACAAGGGTCCACTGGAGGAGAGGATTCGGCGGAATAAAGGTTCTCATAGAAGGAGCGAAAGGCAGCTACAATGCCAGGATCGTCCGAAATCTCAGAACCCTGCTCCCCTTGTACTGCTTTAACTGTCTGTGCCTGTCGCTGACTGCGGAGGCAATGGGCCAACATGCGACCGCCCTTGTTAGTGCCCACATAGTATTTATGCTTTAATCCGAACACCCCGTATTCGGCCCTATCTAGATCTAAGCGCCTCAGCTGAAGCCGCTCCTTCTCTAACTGGCGCCAGACGCGGGGGGCACCCGTGCAATTGTGAATTGCCTCAAGTTCCCTAACTTTATCCTCCAGATCTTCCCTCTTAGCCTGCCTGGTTTTTGATGTCATAGGCCGCTTTGGCGATTAAGGCCCCCCTTGAGACTAGGTTGTGGAATCATTTTCATTAAGTGCTAGATAATAATTCAGGGTACGCCAAAGGTCCTCCTCCACAGTTGGGCACTGTAACAGGGAGTCCCTCAAGCGCCAGTGCAGTGGAGACGATTGCGTGGGCGGCAGGCACAGAGAGAGTGTTATGTGCGCATGGTCTGATAGAGATCTAACCTCGATAGTAGAGGCAGAGGTATATACCCATGCAAACTGGGAGACGTGGAAATGGTCTAATCGTGCGTACATCTTATGGGCCACTGAGTAGTAGCAGTAATCTCTTTCATCGGGGTGTAAGCAGCGCCATACATCCCTGATTCCACAGTCCTCCAGCCACTCTTTACCTGTACCAGAAACACCACCCGCTCAGCCTGACCTTGGGCTAGAACGGTCTGCCCCTGCATCCATGACTAAATTTAGTTTGCCACCCACCACTACCATGGACTCGGGGGTATAGAGAACCTCAGCCATGGCGTCCGTCAGGAATTTCTCTTGGTGATCGTTTGGGGAGTAGATCGAGGCTATTGTGATGTTGGAGGGCTCAATGCCACAAAACCTCTCAAGTGTGTGGAAAGGAGAATGGCCACCCTGCCCCTCTTACTCTTTCCCGAAGACCAAAACTGCAGGGAAACCTTCTGTGCTGCATGTAATGTGTGTTGCAGTGTAGGAGGTGGGTTTCTTGAAGTATGCACACACCCCCCCCGAGTGTTCAAGCAAAAAGAGCACTGCCTTCCACTTAGTGGCGTTGTTAAGGCCCCTGGCATTAAGGCTAACTACCTTGACTTCCATCGGGTAGGGAAGAACTGCCAAGCTCTATGACTGAAGCAGTAGGGGCAGAAAAAAGGGGCAATTCCCAGAAAGGATCCCATGCAAGCGTGGAGCCGGAAAAACCCTGACAGTGGGGCCCTAGTTAAAAAGCTCACCGGAGAGGGGACCCCCCCTTAACCCACACCAACAGAAACCCAAGAACAATAAAACAACAACAAAAGCAAGCATACAAAGTCCATCACAGTCTCTGATCGGCAAACAGTGAGGACTGCCAAAAGAGTGAAGGGACCCACTGTGAAAGAGAAGAGACATCCACTCACTCCCGCTGGGCCTAACAAAGCCGGAACAAACCCACAAGCACGTTACCCTCAATCATTAGAGTCCAGGGAGTCCCTCTCCATTCCAGTGAGGGTCCGGAGAACAGCAGACCACTCCTTGTTGATAGTGGCCGTATCAGGACGGAGGCGTTCCAGACCGCAGGCTCCTCGGGACCCACGCCTCCAGGGTTTCTGTGTGCCCGGCTCCGAAGTGTCTGACTGGGCAGGCAAGTTGTCGAGCTTCAGATTCAGAACTTCACAAGCCTCGGTCAGGTAGTGGACTTGGTGCAGCTTCCCATCCAGATGGAAAATTAGGCGAAACGGGTGGCCCCAGGACTATGATACATTCTTTGAGCGTAGGTGGTTGGTGATAAGGCAAAAGTCCATTCTTTTGTGGAGGGCACTGGCCGCCAGATCCTGGAATAGCTGTGGAGATGCTTTAAGGATCTCCTCCTTCACTGTGAAATCATGCACACAGAACAGGATGTCTGCCAGGGGGCGGTGTGGCTGACGCGGCGGGCTGACTCCCTGGCATCGGTTGATCTTGATGGAGTATTTCGTCAGTGCGTTCAGAACTGTCCGGAAGAGGTGTTGCATGTAGCCTGCGAGGTCTTTCCCTTCCGTCCCCATTTGGGACTGCATGGACTCGGATGTTGTTCCTCCTCGACCTGTTCTGCAGATCCTCGGTGTGCGACTGGAGGTCTAAATGCTGATCCCGCTGCCACAGGATTTCTTGTTTGAAGTGCTGCGACCTCTTCATCCCTGGCAGTTGCCGAGTACTCCAGGGCGGCCACCGGCTCCCCCACCGAGTCCCTCCGTACCTCTTGTAGGTCTGCTTGCAAGTCCGTTATAATGGCCAGGATATCCTCCCTCTGGGAATCAAACAGGGCCTCCAGGAACTCCCTCGTGACTGCACTATCCGAGCCATCTCCCGCTGATGCCGTGCTAGATCCTGAGGCGTCACCTGCTGATTTCATGAGGAGGTCCTGGAGAGATCTGTCCTTCTTGCCCTTGGATGTCGCCATTTTGAAGCCTAGAAGCGGGCCCGATCCAGGGCAGAGGATGTGCCCAAAAGACTAGAGAGGCAGTTACCAGGCCATCTCCAGCCAGGCGGGTAGGCGCCCTCCTCCCCTGCGAAGTCGCTGTGCAGATCCGGGTTCCCCGCAGGAAGCACGGACGATCCAAAACAGCATGACTGGGTGCCTGCAGCCCCGCAGCGTGTAGATGATATGTCTTGCGATACTCCTGGGGACGGTCCACCCCCATTTTGGTGGGACTCTGATTCTGTGGGACACTGATGGTGGCAACGTGTCCACTGCGCCATAGTCCGCCGACACCTCTGTGCCTCAGCCACGCCGAAGCGGCCCCAAGCACTGGTGGGACTCAAGTCAACCCACTGCTCCTCACCGGCGCTGGGGGGGTGGGGTCCCAACGTCGTCTCAAGATAATAGGCCTCGCCGGTGCTTGGTCCAGGAACTCTACTCCCAATTTCGACCTCCAGGCTCCCTTTGTCGTGGTAGCAAGTGCGCAGCGTGGGGGGCTGCCTAGTCACCGCCGCAGGGCAGCCGCTCCTTCTACCAGAATCTTGTGTAGGCCCACACACCTCAGCTGCGAGGCTTCTCCAGTGGCTCAGAGGCCCCAAATAGTCCCCACCTAGCCAGCGAGAGCTTCGTGAGCTTCTCTAGCTATGCCCCATCCTTGGTGATGCTCTGGGTCCAGCTCCCTCCGATAGTAGAGAGCCAGGCGGGTCTCACGCTGCGTCCTGTGCCACGCTACAGCCCCCGACGTAGGCCCAGGGCCGAGCACGCACTCTCGGGGGTCAGGGATCTCCTGGGTCAAGTGCGGCCAATGGAGGTCCTCCAGGGCTCGCTAACTCAGGTCGCGCTGACCAGCAGCCGCAGCAAGCGTGCGACCGACCTCCGTCGCTGCCCATCCCCTCACCGCTTGGTGTCTTCGGCGCTGAGAAAAGGCTGCGGACCGCTCAACCACTCTCTAACGCGCAGAGAAATAATGTCAGTTAGCATCCCTATTACAGTAGACCAGCAAGACCTTCTGTCCTGTGTTATAAAGGCCTTCTGGCTCCTCTGCTAACCAACATAATTTCTTGTGATTCCGATAAAATTGTACTGAATAGAATGGAAATTGTGCCAGAGCTCACAATCAGTTTTGTGCATAAGTTACCTTCTTTTTATCTGCCTGCAATGTAATAGAGCCTTTTTACCAACCAATAATGTGAGATGGTCGATGGTCACACTGTCTCAAAAGCAGGTATTGTGGAGAAACCACATACGGCCAGTGTTGTGCATCTATTGGCATTGGGTATTTAACAATTTAATATTATTGCTCCCCTCTTAACAAATCAGCAGGCTTGAATATCCTTTCAAACTATGGACATATATCTAATACACTCTATCCTAGGAAAGTCATGGAATGGTAAGTTATGAAACAATACCAAGAATACATGGAGCAAAACCACCTCCTTCATGATCATCAATTACGATTTAAATCCCCTAGTCCCCCAAGAAAAATTTAATTTGTGCAATAAAGAATACCCTAAGGTTCACTTCTTTCTTGAATACCTTTAAATATCTACATGCCTTTTATGTGCAGTCCCTTCACGAGAATGCACAAATACATGCAGGGGACATACAATTCCATTTCCGGCTGGCAAACTCACTAGAGAACCTAACAAGCAACATCTCCTCAGGCATGGACCTGGCGTTCCTCTGAAAAAACAAAGGCATCCTCTGCAGGAATGGAGCTAACACTAACAGTGGTTTTGGTAGGCACAGCATCAAGCACGTTATTTTTTCCAGCCCTTGAACCTGGAAAACCACCAAAAATAAGGAACTCTGATGCCAAACACTCCTGAATCAATGCAACTGTCTAGGAGATCAATAAAGGCCTGGGCATAGCTTGCGGAGTTTTGCTAAGTGGAACTCTGCAAAGTTACAAAAAAATTCCGCGGAATTCCGCAAGTGGGGGAGTGCAGTGCGAACTGCAGTTCGCACTAGTATTCTTGCCGCTCGGGTAGAAATTATACCCGAGCTGCAGCTTGCGTTTGCGAACTTACCGTTCGCGATCTCGTACTTATTGCTCGCGATCGTGAGCTGGGAAAAACCTCTGCTGCACTCCGCAAAGCGGAGTTTTCTGCACTTCGCAAACTCAGCAGAGCCCGAAGAGCATAAAACTGCACAACTCCGCGTAAGGAACTAAGTTCACCGGCCAGGCCTGATCAATATGCAGCTCTTGCTCATTTGAAAAATCCTTTTACTTCAAATTGACCAATGGGATTTGTAAAGTGAATGAATCACTCCGAAGGAATCTCTCAGCGCTATGGCACAAAAACAGGAAGAAGGAGTCAGAAAAGCCAAGTCTTGAGCTGCTTTTTTAAAGCTGGCAAAGTCAGGGCAGGACCAAATGTGTAAAGGCAGTCTGTTCCCATTGGTGGCTCAGTGGAAGTCAGAATTACCTTGACTATAGCATCACCATCTCCTCATGGCTCGCAAAAACCTAGAGAAAGACTACAAAAGTTGAAAAATTCGGCAGTTAGATTGTACCAGAACCTTTGTAATCTAACCGAATTAAACCAGCACTATACAAACGCATTGGGTCTCAGAGTATAAGACCCTCTATATTGTTCATACAGCCTCGTTGAGAAAATGCTCAAAATAGCGGGACCACTGCCACCCCATTTATGCACTTACCAGGAATATGCACACAGTAAATGTTCACTTAATTCCTAAACATACATCCAATTGCTGAAACATAGAGCCAGATCCTTAAGGAGTTAGGGTTGTGGAGCCATCTGAACCGAAACCTGAATCTAATTACAAGAGGCTTAGAAAACAGAACTTTTCGGGGGGCGTGGCTTGGACGCCGACTAAGATGGCCGCTTAGACCCGGAGCTCCGCCGCACCGGGATGGACCCGGACTGATTATAGCAGTTTCCAGCCTCTTTTCTCAACACCACGGAGACGGTCCAGCTTGCGGAACGGGATGTGCTCCTGGGGAGCCAAGGGTGATCCCTCTCGCGTTTGAAACACGCTATCTTCGTCGCGCTGAATGCGCTCCTCAGAACACCCGCCATTTTGTCTCCTCAGCAACGCTTGCCTGTAACCGGCGCGCGCACCTGGAACGGCAAGTTTTTCCCATGTTTTTTCAGACGCGCTCTCCTTTCCATGACAATGTGGAGTAATTCCTACTTCCCAATCGCTTTTCAAGGAGCAGCTGTATGAAGGACTCATTACAACCTCCCTGGTAGGTGAATATCTCTGTGGTTTTGAGCTGTTCCCCGAGGATTACATGTATGCTTTAATCCCCCAGAGAAATGACTTAATTTACTTTCTGCGCTTTTTGTGAAGCTTGGAGATGGATTTATACCAGGGGCTCTTTCTCTATGACCTATATGCAATCTTGAGGATGCCCCTGTCAAGCCTTATGTGGTACTAAACGTGGCATTGGACAACCATACTTAATTGATTACTATGTGTGGAAACACCTCCTAAAACCTGCTCACATCATTTTCAAGCCAGGAGTTTTTCAATGACCTTTCCAAGTCTTCTCTATTACTTCTGATAATCACTGGGCTATTTGGATCTGGTCTGGTCATGTAGTCATATTGACAACCCCTGCCTCTGAACCCAGATTGTTGTGTTGGCTTGCTTATTTGACTTTCGCTCACTATCATTGGCACGTTTCAAGCTTCTATGGGCAAGCTTCGCAATCCGAAGTTTGTCTTTGTGCCTTCGAAGGCTCCGCCTTCCTCTGCCTCCTCCTCACCATCAGGCCATTCTCCTCAATCTCCTTCCTCAGAACAAATGGCGACAGCAGGTCCCTCCCGCTCTTCTTCATCACAATCTTCTTCCAGCAAATCTTCTCCTCCTGCTTCCTTACCTAAGCGCATGAAGCCGGACTCCTCTCCTCCTCCACCTGAGTCATCTCCACCCCCTATCTCAATGGAGCTGATACTTGAGGAGATTCGCGCTTTGCGCCCATTCGTGGAGGAGACTAACGCTAAGATGCAGCTTTTTGAGGCCAAATGGTCAACTATGGAGGCCCGTGTTTCTTCTGTGGAGCAGCAGCTTCCAGAAATTCAGTCAAATTCCCATCGCATTGCCTCTCTGGAGAAGTCTCTTCTTGCACTTCAGCAGCATACTGAGGATTTGGAGAACAGGAACAGGAGGAACAACCTGCGCGTTTACGGCCTGCCGGAATCTTTGGAGGGGGATGATCCTGTCACGTTCTTCTCTTCTTTCCTCCTGAAATTGTTAGACCTTCCTGCTACCACCTCTCTTAGCATCCAACGTGCCCACAGACTTGGTCCTCGTTCCTCCTCCTCCACCAAACCGCGGGGGGTCATTATCCTCTTTCTTAAATTTACGGACCTCCTCCTGATCCTCTCCACAGCTCGAGCGAAACGCCAAATATCTTGGTTGGGTCAGAGAGTCTATCTCTCTCAGGATGTCTCAGGTGCCATTGCTGCCAGAAGAAAAGAATTTCTGTCTCTTCGCGCTCCCCTACGTTCTATGGGAGCTAGATATGGCCTCTTTCACCCTTGTACCTTCAAGGTAACTCACCAGAACAATACCTGGACTTTTCAAGATCCGGCTGAGCTCAAGAAATTCATCCACACTCAGACTATTGCTGGCATGGACACATCCAATCCTCCTACTGGTTGATTATTTACTTGTTTGGTCGTTTCTCCTTACAGGTTCTTGCTGGAATTTTTCCCTCCTTAGTTGTTTCTCCCTCCATCTGATGTGATTCACAATGGTTGTCGTTTGGGGTTTCTGCTTTTTGCATATAATTGTTTGTTGTGTACTGTTTATTTTTCCATATTCCCTGCATAACGTGTTTCTTTTTCCTTCCCCCAGATTTTCTGTTTGACCAACCCTCTTGTAATCCTCTCCGTATCATTTGATCCGTGTTCCTCATAATCCGTCCTGTTGCGGTGGGTTGTCGCTCTCCGGCTCGGAGGGCTGTTCTTGTCGAATCCTCCCATACCCCATCGTCGTCATCATCTTCTCATCTCCCTTCCCCCTTCAGGTATGTTTCCTTCAGTCGTCCGTTTTGGATATGTACTGTCTCTTCTTCTTCTCCTCTTTTTCTCCCCTTTCCTTCCTTTCCTCTTTTCTTGCTCTTTTTTTTTTCCACCATGTTCTTCGACTTTCTTTTGTCTTGCTCCTGTCTTTCCTCCACTCGTTATCCTCCTTTGTGGCGTTTTTTGGTCTCATTCCTTTTCTCTGTTCCTGACACGCTTTATTGTGATTTAATTTAAAGTTATTTCATGGAATGTGAAAGGTTTTGTTAGCCCTATTAAGCGGCAGAGAGTCCTTTCCCATCTAGCCTCTTACACCCCTGACTTAGTTCTTTTGCAAGAGACTCATCTCTCTGAGGCGGAGTCTCTTAAGTTAAAAAGAGGTTGGGTGGGAACGGTTTTATTTTCTCCTACCTCTAACAAAAAGAATGGTGTGGCCATTTTGTGTCACAAGAAGTTAAAATGTAAAGTTCTCTCTCAGGAAAATGATACTGAGGGTCGTTGGGTCTTAGCTAAGCTGTTAATTAATTCTGTTTCCTTGACCGTTTTTAATGTATATGGCCCCACTCACCCTGATTGTAACTTTTGGCCTCTAATAACTTCTAAATGTTTCCAATATAGTGATTCTTTGTTCATTCTAGGGGGGGATTGTAATCAAATTGTTGACCCGTTTCTTGATCGCAAATCCTCTGCCCGCTTCACCCCCCACAAATCACACACACAATTCCTTGACACTATCTCCAAATCTCACCTTCTTGATTCCTGGAGACTGTTCCATCCTGACTCTTTAGACTACTCGTTCTTCTCACCCCCTCATGCTTCCTTCTCCCGGATTGACTACATATTCCTCTCTCAGTCTCTCTCTCAAAATCTTCTTTCCTCATCTATAGAGCCGATAGTTATCTCAGACCATGCTCCTATTGTCACTGTTTTTGATCTTCTTCCCCCTCACCCCAAATCCTCCCGCTGGCGCTTTAATAACTCTCTCCTCCTAGACCCCCTTTTTTCCTCTTCCTTCCTTTCCTTTGCCACGGAATTTTTCCTACTTAATTCTGACCCTTCTCTACCCTCTCATGTTATTTGGGACTCTTTCAAGGCTACGGCTCGCGGCTTTGTGATTGACTTTGTCTCAAAGAAAAAGAAATCTTATCTTAAGAAACAAAAAGACCTTCTCTCTCATATCAAATCCTTAGAACATAAATTTTACACCTCTTCTACTCCAACTGTTGTACCAGACCTTATACGTGCTAAACTCGAATTCAACAAAATCTCTACTGACAATGCATCCTCATTGCTTCTCCGCAGCAGCGCCCGCTACTACGGAGGTCGTAACAGGTCAGGTAAGCTTTTGGCCAATTACCTTAAATCCCGCAAGGAGCGTAACCTGATTGACTCAATATACTCCAACGATAACCGTCTCCTCCACAAGGAAGAGGATATACTCGCCCAATTCCAGCAGTTCTACCAATCTCTTTATACCCCTGAATCCCCCCCTTCGGCTACTCTCATTCAATCCTACTTGGACAAAATTCCTGCCCCCTCCACCTCTCATCTTAATTTCCCTGATCTTGAGCTTGACCTCTCTCTCACCGAACTGGACAACGCCTTAACATCTCTCACCAAGGGTAAATCTCCGGGTCCGGATGGTTTTTCTGTGGAATTTTATCTACATTTTTCGGATCTTTTGCTTCCCAAACTTCTTTCCCTCTTTCAATCCTTCTTCACCTCCGGCACTGCTTCTGGTACCTTTCACGAGGCCACCATCTGCTTAATACCCAAAGATGGTCGTGACCCGCAATTCTGTAAAAACTATCGCCCAATATCCCTCGTTAATGTAGATTATAAATTATTTGCTAAACTTCTTGCCCGACGCTTAGATTCTTTCCTTCCGCACCTTATCGGTAAGGAACAATGCGGTTTCGTAAAGGGTAGACTTACCTCAGATAACTCCCGTCTTTTTCTTAACGTTCTCAATAAAGTACCTTCTCTTAACTTCTCTCTAGCTGCTATATCAGTGGATGCCGAGAAGGCTTTTGATAGAGTAGATTGGTCCTTTATGTTCGCCTCCCTTCGTTGGCAGGGCTTTGGCCCTAATTTTATCTCTCTTGTTTCTCTACTTTATTCCTCTCCTAAAGCGTCTGTATTAGTTAACGGCCGAACGTCCCCTTACTTTCCTTTGAAGCGTGGTGTCCGCCAGGGATGTCCTCTCTCCCCTTTACTTTTTGTTCTGGCTTTAGAACCGTTTCTCTCGTCCATTAGAAACAATATCTCTATTTCTGGCTTTCCTTATGATAAAACCCACTTGAAACTCTCTGCGTATGCAGACGACATTCTTTTGTTTATTTCCGATCCTGACCAATCCATTCCGGCCTTATTAACTGAGTTTAACTCCTTTTCCCAAGTTTCTGGTTACAAGATTAATTCCGATAAAACTGAGATTCTCCCTCTTACTAAATTTTGTCTTCCTCACCAGTTTTCGGCCACCGGGTTTGCATGGAATCCCTCTAAAATTAAATACCTTGGAATCTGGTTCTCCAACTCCATTTCTTCATCTATTCGGCTCAACTTCACTGCTGTACTATCCCGTATAGATAAGTTGCTCTCTTCTTGGAATCCCCTTTTTCTCTCCTGGTGGGGTCGGCTAGATTCGATCAAAATGATGATCTCTCCCATCCTCATATACATTCTTTCCATGCTCCCCGTTCATATCCCTGATGTTTATTTCAAACGCATTGATTCCTGTCTTTCTAAGTTCCTTTGGAATAATAAAAAATCGAGAATTGCGCTTACTGCCCTTCGTAAACCAAAGGCTAACGGCGGAGTCAACTTTCCGGATTTCCGTCTCTACCATAAATCCTTTTCTCTCCGTCAGGCTTCTAATTGGCTGGTCCTTACACCTTCCCCTCTAGCTCCTCTTTGGCTCTCCATTGAACGTTCACTCCTCTCTCCTTTTTCCCTTTCTGAAGTTGTACACTTCACCGCTAAGAATTTAACCACCCCTCTACCCCTGTTTAAGCATACTACTTCTCTTCTACATGCTCTGGTCCGTCCTGACCCGATCTCCCGTGAATCCTTCTTAGCTTCCCCGATTTGGTACAATTCACTTATTCTCCTCCATAATCGCCCTATTTGCTGGACTGCGTGGAGATCTAAGGGGCTGATATGGGTTAACCAACTTTTTGATGGCTTTCTCCCGTGTTCTTTTCCTCGATTCCGACTCTTGTTCCACTGTCCCCAGTCTTTCTTCCATAGATTCTCTGTCCTAATGGCCATTATACTTGAGGTCTACTACTCTCTCCCCTTGTCACCCTCTTCTGTTTCCCAGTCCCCGCTTCTTCAGATTCTCTCTGTTCTTCCCAAAGCCTCTCTTATTTATAAGTTTTTCTCTTCCCCCAATCCGACTCGTCCAAAATCCAAATTAGAAATTGCTTGGGAGCTTGATATGAGCTCTGAATGGTCTATAGTTGTTTGGGACAAAGTCTGGCTCAGATCTTTGAAAATCTCCCGTTCTGCCTCACTAACTCAGTCTATGTTCTTTCTATATCATAGACTTTATCTCTCTCCCCTCTCTATTTCTCGCTTCTCTCCTGATAAAGACTCTACCTGTTGGACCTGCTCTGCCCCTAATGCTGATCTGTATCATTTACTTTTTCTATGTCCTTCTGCTCTAGCACTTTGGGATCAGGTGTGGTCTTATGTCTCTCGCTTATTCTCTATCTCTATTCCGTATTCTATCCCTCTTCTTTTCTTAGGTAGTATTTCTGACGCTCTTAACATTCCTTCTAGTTCCTCAGGCCTATTAGATCTCATGTTGGCTCTGGCTTTCCAGCACATTGCTTCCAACTGGAAAGATCTTTCTAAGCTTTCGATACAATGTTGGTGGAACTCCCTCTGTCACTATCACAGACTTGATGTTCGCTTCGCTGCTGCCTCCACTCCTACTCTCAACAGAGATCTATTCTGGTTGCCTCTCACAACTTATCTTGATTCTATGGCTCTTAAGTCGAAATCTGTTTCTCCCTTATCCTCTGAGAATTTCAAACCCCCATGAAGTACACCGGCTCTGCCCTTCCTCTTTCTTTCTTCTTCTCTATCCTCTTTATCTTATTTATATTTACATTCTTATTCCCTACCTTTCAAATATTCCCTACTCTTAGCTTATCTGCCCTCTCTATTTTATCTATCTTCTGTCTGACTATAGTATTTACTCTTCACTAGACGCCTCATATCTCCCTTTCTCTTTCTTTTCCCTTCTTTCCTTTCTCCTCCCCTTTTCTCTTCTTCTCCCCCTCTTTCTTTTTCCTTTCGGTTCCCTTTAAAATTTTATAAAATGCTTTTCGTATTTTTTCCTCAGGTCCCTAAGATTTTTGAGCTTATAATGACCCTGTAATATTTTTTCTCTCCTTTTGACTTTGTATGACAATGCTCTTAATATGACCTGTATTTGTCGTTCGCTATGTTTCTCTTCAATAAAGCATTTCAAACATAAAAAAAGAAAACAGAACTTTTCAAACTCCTGTACTCTTGAGCTCTACGCCAAAAATGCACAGTGCCTTAGGAACACTGGATTATGTTCAATCTCACCAGACTCTGATGCCCTATGCTTATTTAAAACAGTCTCTAGTATCTAGAGTCCCGGGACTCTAAAGTATTTGAATGGGAACAGGCAATGCTCTACAAAACTATTAAATAAACAAATGAATAAACAGTCATTTTCTTTTTTGGGGTCACTCAATTCCATGTTCTGATACATCCTTGTGCTAAAACTACAGGAAGTCATCTCTCATCAAGCTAAGCATCATACTTTCCAGGCACCTGAACCACTGTCTACAGCTCCATACCCCTAAGATTAAATTTAGATACACTATGTCATTAATCTACCTTAGGTTTTTATAAACCGCATTCTCCATCACCAGATCCCATAATCCAACCTGCATGACCAGACCCACATATGATTCATGTAGCGCTCTTAACTCCACAGCCTGGCAAAACCTACAACTACCTTACCTCATTCATTCTACATTGCTTCTTCAGTACTACAGAAATTACATAACATTTTCAAAGATATCTGGACAGCAGGGATGAACAAAGACAAACTCCTCCACCATAACCCTGCTGCACACATTCTTCTGTAAACATCAGAGGTCGGTGCCAGAAATTCCAATGTTTACTTCCTGGAAAGGACAGTAACATTGCTTTCACATATATATAGAGATACCCCATACATTGGAAGTTTGGATACCAATTTGTAAATTATTGTTCCGAACAGGTTATAATTGTTCACTATATCATGCACTTTTATGAGCAGTCATACTAAAAATATAAAAGTTGTATTGAGGACTGAGGACTGAAAGCGATTTACCATCTACATCCTGGTGGCCACAGCTCAGAACTCCAGTAGCCCATTGGCAGAGCACTATGGTGAACCTGGGCTGCAACTCACTGTACTAACCCAGGTCTGTGGATCCTCGCAGCATACAATGTAAATAAGACAAAATTCCTCTCATTCAAATGCTGTAACAGACAGTGGAGTAAAATGTAAAAAAGTAATGCTTATGAACAATTTCAGTTTTAAGCTTTTTTCTATGTATAATATTGCTTTCCTTCAAAAGGTGTATTTGAAAAAAGTCCTACCTAGAAACCCCTTGAGAGCATATAACAAACTGAGTCCAATTTATATATTGGCAGATGGGCCTTCCTTCCTCCACCAGGGCAACGAAGTACTTTACTCCAAACGCCCTGGAAGAGGTCCCGTCTGACAAATGTGGAAATGTTTCTTGGGCCGGCAGATATTTAATGCATTGACAGGAACTGTCTTCAAGCCGATTCATATGAATGCATTGTAAGTTTGTCGTATGGCTCCATCAAACATGGCGGAGCCATAAGGCAAAGTAAAAAAATATATATTTTCAAAAACAAGAACGCATAGCAAAAAAACAATAACCTCCCTTGTCATGGCAAGGTGGGGGAGGGGCATTTTGCAGTTTTTATTGCTCTTCACTGCCAGGGTTTTCCTGGCGGTGATGGACAGTGAAAATTGACCTGTATGTCTCCCATCTAATTAGGTGGCTGGATATACAAGCCAACCTCCAAAAGCCATTACTCTATCTGGCAGTTACAGGGGTCTCACCACAGCAGAGAGGAGTAATCTCCTATGTGATTACACAAAAGTTCAGCCTGCTTTTAAATCTGGTGGGTGGACCATTATGTTAGTGGGAAGGGTATTAGTTGAAAAGATCATTAGACTGAAACATTGTACGGAATGACAGACAATCACACCTTCCTAATTTAATGAATGTTAGATTAATCCGCTACACAAAAAAACATTAATGCAGGTGTACTTTTAGAGTCATTTAATACAAAAAGACAGAATATTATTTCAGAGGGGATAAGAGGTTGAGTAATAGCAAACAGCAGATATATGTTCAACAATAATGAAAGTCTTTTTCTATTTTGTGATACACATATGTGCTAGCCCACTGATACCTACTAAAGTGTCCTTATTTATCATTCTTTAGTATACTTGTGCTTACTGGGCGATGGCAATATATATAAAAAGCAGTATGTGGCTTACTGAATAAGTGAGACCATCCTCAGGACTTAATGCTTAACGGCATTTATGTGCTATTTGCTATTACTGACCCCTTCTCTCCTGTGTATTACATGGCTCTATCAGTACGGCTGCATTAACTTTATTTTCTTCGAGTGGATTATTCCAACATTCATTGTTTCCCCTTCCGTAGTATATTTCAGTGTAATTGCCTATGTAACTAGGGGCCTGATTATGATGGTGGTAGGACCGCCATCCAGCACATTGGTCTGACATTAGGATGCAGGCGGTCGGAGCTTGGCTGCGGGGGGGAAATACCGCCGCGTTCGACAGAACCAAGGATCACGTCAGTGCGGCGGTCGAACTCCCATTCCCTGCAATGAGGGCGGTGCCTGCTTAGGCACCACCGTAGGGATTACAATGTCCCTGTCTGCCTGCTCTTTCATGGCGGTTCACCCGCTATGAAAAGGCAGGTGGAAAGTGACTTTGAGCGCCCCTACAAGTGCCCCCTTCCCCCGGCCCTCCGCTATGGAGCTTGGGGGGAAAAACACCCCTGTACCATGTGGCAGGCACCACATGGTGCCTGCCACATAGTGCAGGGATGTTTTGAATGTGTAGATTTTGTATTGCCGCATGTGTTGCAGTCCGCAGCAGATGCCGAAATACAAAATATACACATTGTGACCGCCGTGAAGGTGGTTGTATGAAATGCTGGCAGTGGGACTGCCGACTTCTAGTCGGGAGGTCCTGCTCCCGCCACGGTCCAACCGGCATCGTAATCAGGCCTTTAGTGCTTAAAGAATCCTCTTAGTTGTAATTTCCTTCTCTTCTGCTGGAGCAGTTTTATCTGATCGGTGCTTTGCTGAAGTGCTCTGCTGCTTTATACAGGGCACACTCCCATTGTATTGAATTTGTTACATTGCACGCCAATAATACCACACCCATTATATCAATTTTACAGTAATTTTGAAAGATGTGCTTTGGCCCGCCATCGTATTTTTTATCTCAATGTTTGCAAAGATTAATCACAGAGAATATCACATTTGGCCACTTTGAAAGTGGGCCATCGCAGGAATTTTATGGATAGCTTGGAAAAGACTTAACTTAGCCACCGTACAGAACTCATGTTGAAAACCGGCAAGTAGGGTTAATTCTATTGGATGCTGAAAAAGCATTTGACCGTGTGGAGTGGAACTACCTGTGGAAACTGATGATCCAATTGGGCTTTGGGAAGGGGTTTATGACCGCTCTACAGGTGCTGTACACTTCACCGGTCGCCAAATTTGCAGCTATGGGTTTGACATCAGATAAAGTGAGAATTACAAGAGGAACTAGGTAAGGATGCCCTTGTTCATCATTGTTGTTCGCTTTATATATAAATCCGCTCGTGGAAATGTTGGGCAATAATTCTTTGATCAAGCCTTTTGTGGTACAAGATATTCCACACGCTGTATTTGCTTATGCGGATGACATAGCCGTGACGTCAGCTGACCCACCTACTGCAATTACAGAGATTGAGCGTGTCGCTACTGAATTTGGCCAGGTATCTGGCTATTAACTCAATGTCACCAAAACACAAATCTTATGTACAGATAATATTGTGTTGCAAGACGCTAGAGTGGTAAAGGAAGTGACATATTTGGGCATTAAAATTAGAACATCGTCGTCAGAATTGGTTGATGCTAACTGGTCCGCCATAGTACGTAGTACCAGGGACTCACTAGAGAGATGGGGTCGACTACACCTTACATTAGTAGGCAGAGGTAATATTATAAAAATGAATATCTTACCAAAGGTGCTATATCTATTTAGATCCATTCCTTTGGAAGTGTCGCCGGCCCAACTCTCACATCTACAATCGCTTTGTGCCAAATTTCTTTGGGCCCCTGGAAAATCTAGGCGAGCTACCAGATTTATGATGCTACCTATTGAGAGAGGAGGCCGGGCTATACCAGACTTCAATTTTTATTACTATGCTTGCTTTCTTTTGAAGATGCGGCTATTACTGACTGGGGAGGACGTTGGTAATAGAGCAGAGGCTCCCTCGATATTCTATCTGCTACTGGGGCCTGAGGCTAGACAATCTTTATTCAAATAAATTGATGGTAGCTATTTGAAAAGAACAAGGTTTAAAGTAGTGGCAGCCGCTTTCAAAGTTTGGCAGAAAATACGTAAGCTAAGCTCTTTGGCGGGGTTAACCTACTATACACCCATGAATGCTTCAGAGATCCTTCCTCCTATTTTTTGGGACAGTGTTGCATTTGGTTGGAGGAAACAAGGTATTTTGCAGCTGGGCGACTTTTATCAAACTAGGGGATTGTTTCCTACGTATGAAGATTTAGCGAGACAATACAACTTGCCTAATTCCCAATTCTTTAAATTTCTCCAAATTCGTGACTTTCTTAGTCGTAAGAATCTGATATTGACATCAAATCCACTTATAGAGGCTATAAGACGGCAGGAGAAAATAGGAGGGCTTTACAAAATATTATTTTCTTTTAGAACGGATGACTTGGAGAAGCATAATGCTCAATGGTCTACTATATTGGGGGAACATAATATATCAATAGAGCGTGCTATTGCCAGATCTAGGGAAACTCTTCTATCTGCCAACCTGAAAGCACAATTCTTTAAAACGATTTTTAATTTGTATTATACTCCAGCACGCATGCTCAAGTGGGGGGGCTGGCATGGTGGGAAATGTTTTCGTTGTGGGGTGGATAACGCGGATAGTCTTCACATATTTTTCAATTGTGTAAAATTGTTTAAGTATCTGACTGATATTGAAAAATCTTTGACTACGATTACCGGAACCATTATTAATATTACCCCTGCCTTAATGTTAATAGGAATTGGGCAAGATAAACCCTTTGTATAAACATCGTTTTTTGATTTTCATTGCTATGACTGTTGCTCGATTGTGTATTGCTTCTGATTGGCTTCAACCCGAACCCCCCGCGTTCGAGCATTGGCGTGCTAAAATGTATAATTTATTCCATTTAGAAATGAGTCTATACTCTGTAAAGGGGGTAAGGAAACGGCAAATGGGTATGTTTATCTGGGGGGCTTTTTTTGATCATATGAATTCATGAAATAATCTCTTCCTTTTTTTGTTTGTGATAAGTTCAGACAATCAATAAAGCAAGGAGACGTTTCTGAGGGTAACTAGAAAGTCTTCCATGGAGGGTACATTGACCACTGTTTGGGTTGTAAGAGCTTTAGTTAATACAGGCACTGGTCGTCAATGTGCAGGGCAAGGGAAGCATACAGTATAATTTGCTAGGGCCTTGTTTCAAACTCATCCTTGTGCCCTGGGTACTCCTATTTTTTGCTGGTACTGGTGGTAACTGACTCTCACTGTCCCTGGGCTCTGCTTAACCTGGCTCAGGGCCAGTGCTATGCTGAAAACACACGTAGAATACAGTGAAAACATCTACATACACTAGGGTTAGGGTACCCCTATGTTTGGAATTACCTCCTCTATAAGGCCCTAGTACATAATGGGGCAAGGGGATCAGAACTACCATTGAGTTGCTAGAATATAATAGGGAATGGCAGTTTAGAGGCCAGCAGCAGTTTCTGCACTTGCATGTCTGCACTGTTGAGGCCTGAGGTCAGTTTAAAAGCAACCCTGTGTAGCAGGACTGCTTTAAAAATGTAAATTGTGCCCAAAGTCGACTTTGAGTTTGGGGCACTTAAAAATTAATAAATTACACTATTGTGGCATATTCAGTATCTCCAGGGTCTCCGCTTGGTGTCCCAGTGGTGAGGGGTCAGGTATTTATAAGAAGGACCCTTATAAAATAGATTTTACATGCCCTGGGTTTAGTGAAATTGCACCTTTCACTTCCCCCATTGTAGTAAAGTGCTTCCCAAGCTCGGCTTTTGTTCTAGGAGCACTGTGGAGTGAGGATCTGCAATATCTTTACATATTCAGAACTCTTAAGGCCTCCCCTAGGTGTTCCAAGGGTGTGGGGTCCTGTAGGCAGGGTCCTTATAAAAGATGTTTTATAAGCCCTGGTGTTGGAAAAATTGCCCAAGTCATTTTCCCCATTGCAAATCCCCACCCACATAGATTACCATGACCAGAAGTTATTGTTTAATAATTCCTGCGAGGAGAATACAAACAATATCATTCAAAGAATGGTATTGATAAATCCAACAATATACTATTGATGAATTTATCCTAAATTGTACAGACAAGAAGATATTAAATTTTCTTGTCTGCAAGACTAAATACAGCTTCCAGTAATCTGTCCTGATTGGTCAGAGTTAAGTGGATTAGCCAGGCTGATTTGATGCTGTGATAAGTAGACCCTGGGGTTTAAGAGCCACTCTGGGAGGAGAGGGTTCTGCTACATAGGAATGCCAGAGCAAGGGGGGTGGTCGTAAACAATAATCTCCAATAGAGGGAGGAGACAGGCAGAATAAACCAGTTCCATTTACACCCCCTACTCTTTGAACCCAGCCAGATGACAGGCTTAAGGAAGGAATGTGCAGATTCTAGGGGGAGGGAGAATATAGAGAAAAGCCATCCTGGAGGTTGGTTTACTCAGCTCTTACCTCTCTGCTGAGAATTCAGCCATATTTCAATTTTGGAAGAATAGTGCTTTGTGGGAGACTATAGTGCCACACTCTGGAGGAAATGGTCATGCTCTGGGGTGTTGCCCTCCACCTAACTGGACAGGAGTGCCCTCCTGCTTGACCCAGAGAACACTGAATATGTATCTGAGAGGGGCAGTGCCTCTCAGATCTGCTGCTTGAAACTAAAGGAAGAAGAAGGGTCCATGCTGGAAGCTTGATTTGCACCAACCAGGCCCTGCACTCTGACTGACTGCGCCTGCTGCACAATCTGGAGCTACAGCCTTCTGGATAAAACCTGCTTTAAAAGCACTAAAGAGTAGACTTACTGCAAGCTACAGATTAACTGAGCTCACCTGACCATTTCAGAGTTTGACCGGGAGCTAGTCGAAACCCAAGCCAGCAAACCCTCACCGAATCCGGCCTGGTGAAGAGCATCAAGGTCACCCCACAAGAAAAAGCTCTGTAAAAGTTTCTAAGTCTGAATGTAGAAAAGGTGACCGGGAGCAACTGCAAGAGTCAAGCTGCCCTCCTTTAAATGCAAGCCGGCCTGGATCTCTGCTTCGCCCGGCTGGAAAGCTCTGGAGGTCTGACTTCCATACTTTTGACCGGGAGCTTGTCGCAATGCAAGCTGTCAAACCCTTTCCGAACAGCCATGGCCCGTGCAGGTAAGTGCGGTGGGGCCCAGTGCGTGGCGATTTCGACGGACGATGATGAGGGAAAATTAAATAGATAATTATTTTTGCCTCATCATCATCTCTTGAAATCCCCCCCACCGGGCCCCACCGTTTTTACCTGCCCAGGCCGCAGCTGTCGCAGAATCTGGACTGGCTGAGAGCTTAAATGTACCCCGGGAAGAGAAGCTGCAGATAAGTTTTGAAGTCAGAAGGCAAAAACTTTGAGCAAGACTGACCGCGAGGGGTAGCCACGCAGGGCTCCTTTGCGGTCGGCCTGAAACTTTAACTTTGTCCCGGTCTAGTGGTACCAGATGTTCTAATATGCGCAATAGGTTTCTATGTGCTATATAGTGCTGAATCTTTAAATATTCATATCTACGATCCCTAGATTGGATCTTTTTCGTTATGGTGTCGTCATTTTGAAGATCTCAATATTTCCTATTTTTATAAATTGTTGTTGGGATTTTATTGTGTGTTGTGTCATAATTATTTACTAAATTGGTAGTTTTAAATGCTTTACATATCTGTCTTTGAAGTTAATCTTACCTTCTCGCAGCCAAGCTACCAAGGGTTGAGCATGGGAATAATTTTCTTGAACCTATACTGAGCTTTAGACCATGTTAGTGGCCTTATTGCCAGAGGAAAACATATATTTACTACTACTAATGAGCCACTTTCCATCAGGCCTTGTTAAGGACTCTGACTGAAAGACAGAGAAATATTTCACTTCCACATGTGGGTGTAAGGTTGATATGGAAAGAGCGAAATAGCTGTCATAGGTAGGGTGCGTCTGAGAGCACTGGACAACCAACATTAGCTCGTCTCTGGGAACCATGTCGTGAGAAAGGTTTTCAGTTTGTTCCTCAAGCAGAAAACGAAAGAGGAATAACACTGTTTTAATAATTTGTGTTTCACAAGCTATTCCTTGTGAATGGGGAGGGAAATAATGCAAACATTCTCAAAAAGTTACATTGAAATAATTCAAAGTTGTGCTTTAAGAAGTGTGAGGTCTATTTATAACGATACCACTGGCTGCAGAAAAAGGCACCATCTCACACGAGACAATGGCCAGGAAGTAGTGGGCCATTGAGCATTAAGCACTTGAATACTTTTATAAAATGTTCGGAATTATTTTAAGGGTTCTGCTATTGCTACGAACAAATTGAGATACTTCAAAAAAATCTTCATCAACAACCTTAAAACTCAAACTCATCTATTGCCATGCCACCTCGCGTACAGCATCAAAGCCTTCTAAAGGAGGGCAGCGCATTTCTGGAAAAATCATGTGAACACTGACACCCCAACTAAAACATGCAAGTGGAAGCGGAACCCTTCAGCGTTGCAGTAGAACAAAGAGCTCGCCGACAACACCGGCTCCATCGGCAGACAGCAAAGAAATGGAGAAAAAATAAAAACCCCAACAGCTTCACTCTACAAACGTCCCTCTGCAAACAGCCACGCAGCGCATGATATCAGCCAAGGGCCAAATATATAAATAGATGCAGCCCAGGTTCAGTGTACTCTGTAAGCCAAAGACAAGATGAATAGAGCACTTTGGAAGACAGTCAAGAATTAATACTTCATTAAGCAATTGACTGCGAGTTTGTGAAGTCTGAGTCCGAGGTCTGGTGTTTACCAAGGCTTCCTGGCTGGAACTTCACACTGGGATTTGTAGCTGGTGAAAGGACATAAGTTATCCTGGCCAAACTAAGAGTTGTGCAGGTTTCGTTGTATGACTCATTTGGATACTACCTACAGAAGTGAACATTTTGTGAAAGCTTGTCAAATAAATGACTTTGTTTTTGGTAAAAGTGTTGGAAAGGCACAGCGTCTGGCTGGGATGCTACATTTTAATTTTGACTTTAAAGGTGGTTTTGCACTGTACCTAGACACACCTCACACACTCTCTTGGGTTATGCCTTGGGCTGTTTGCCCACGTCTATCTAGAGAATGAAGACCACAGATTCGGTCGAGTCCTGATTACTAGTGACTGAGTTCCATATAATTTAAGGCGCTCCCTAGCCCCAAAGACATGGTCAGTTATCGGCCTCTTTCACCTGTGAGGTGGTAGGGCTGGGAAGATACAGCAATTACTGCCATTTTGGCTGCCCTCTCATCCAACTGGAGACCATGTAAACCTTTGCCCCAAAGCTTGGTATGGTCTAAATATCACCGGACATATTTGTGCTCTAAATATGGCTTTTAAAAATATTGTCCCCTTGGAATTAATATTACAAGATCTTAACCTAATGAAATAATATGTGAAATGTTTGTAATATGTGTAATGTTTTTATACTTGCTATTAAGGAAAATATTTATGTGAAGCAATATTCATGTCAATTATATTTTGACATAACCCAAAGCTGGGTCCAGCATCAACCTGCTGCCACTGACAACTGTAGACTGAAGGAGCAATCCTTGTCACAGCCACAGCACAAGAAAGAAAAGGTGATGACCCCGCTGTAGCCCTGGTGCCACGTCTAAGTACTAGATGGGGATGAAGTTCTTTCCAGTTTCTCTGAAGCTTTGTACCTGCCCTGTATCGGCCATTGTACAGGAACTTTGATCTCAATTGGTGCTGCAGATTCTGAGAAGCACAGTGGTTTGCTTGCAGCAATTTAAACAGCTTCTTCCAGTGCTGGATGGCTTCCCTAAGGGGTCTCTTGTCATTCTCTGGCTCGGCGGCAGCTCTTGTTGGTGGCTTCACTAAGGAGCAGGCCCTTCTCTCCGTACACAATGGCTCAAAAGGGATAACAGCTGATATTGAGCAATACCACCTTTGGGTATTATGAAATGTTGATGTTACCTAGTTTCTGGAGAATATTATGGGATGAAGGTTCCTGGTGAGGCAGTTGTTGCTGGGACCTTGTCGTTGGTGATTGGAGAATAAACCTGTTCTACCTACCTGCATGTATCTGCGCTTCAGATTTGCCACCAGCACCGATTCGCTTTTTACTGGTAGTGATAAGCATCTAGAGTGTGTCAGAGTTCTTAGGCTGCCGCGAGTTAAGTTACGACTCGCTCCCAAAGTTGGACGGGCAGTACCTCACAATTTGTTCTGTTTGCCTTCTCAAGCTGTGAGCGATCCTCCATTGTGATTGCCTGCAACTGTGTTGATTTTTTAGTCTGTGCACGCATCACAGGGAGGTCCATGTAGGCAAGATCCAGACCTGAATTCCTGCAGAAACAGGTCTTTTCCTTCGGCAGCCATTTTGAGAGATTAGGATGGAATTTGTCCCCAACCTGATGTAAATATGTCAGGTCTAAGAAGGTTTTGGCAGCCATTTTAGTGATCGGGGAAAGGTTTCATTGCCTAACCTTATCATGACCATTTCCTAGTAGGAAAACATGTGTTTTCAACTGAGCTGGTACAATCAGTGAACACTTCAAACCTATAATCATGGTGACAAGCACACCTTTGTAACATTTAACTGAGCTTGTACAATTAAGTGAACATTTCAAACCTATACTCACGGTGACAGGCACACCTTTGCAACATTTATATCTTGGTTACCATACCTTGGTACCAGTGAAGATAACACAGCATACCTATTGGTAGCAGCTCCCCCATGCTAGGCCATACTCATAAAGAGAATTCCAGCTCCTGTACCATTTTGCCTGCTCCACGAACAGTTGGCCTCCTTCCAAAGAAACTAACAAAAATCTTGTTCCTTATCAATGAGTTTGAAAAGAATTATCAGTTGTAAAGGGTGATTTACACAGATGTGGGTTTATGGTTGTTCCTTCAAAACTTCCTGGCAAAGTGTTAATTCTAGTTTATGAAGCTCATATTGGGATTCATGCCATAAAGTTCAGAGTTGGGGAAGATTTTTGGTGGCCTAGAGTCGACATGGGTGTGGACCGTTTAGTCGATAATTGTTGTGTATGTGTTCTTAGTGACAAAATGCAACTAACTAGCTGTTAGACCTGCCAGCCTTAGGGTGGTCTTCCCCCAAACATATTCCTTATTTACCTCCATTTTGTGATGAAATTAGTTTTTGGTGGTCTTAGGACTCTGTGCACTGTAACACTGCTAACCAGTGATTAAGTGCTTGTGCTCACGCCCCTAAACATAGTTTTATTGGTATATACCTAATTTACATATTTAATGTACTTATAGGTCCCTAGAGTGATATACCATATACCTAAGGCATGTAAATTAAATGCTACTAGTGGGCCCATACCACTTATCGTGCCACCCACTTACGTGGCACCTTAGTATATGTGCTAGGCCTGCCACTAAAGCCTGAATACAATTTTAAACTGCTATTTAAAACCTCTTCCCAATCATTAAATTCCTCTTTTATTATAGATAAGTCCTCCCTTGGCCATAGGGCAGGATGCTGTGTCATTAAAAGGCTGGACGTGATTTTAAGTTTTACCTGTCCTGGTTGTTAAAAACTCCTAAATTAGATTTGTCACTACTGTGAGGCTCACCCCTCTCATATAATAGTGTTGGAGATTCCTTATTACATTTGATAAGCTGTAATTCCTAATTGGAAGTAGGTAGATATTTCACGTTTGGTACCTATGAAATTGTAATGGTAAAGTCAGATTTTTCAAATGCCACTTTTAAAAAGTACAAATAAAGTGCTCCCGGAGGAATTATTTATACTCAAATCAGCAATATGTTGGTCAATGCAATGAGCTAGCAGTGAAAAATGCTCACTTATTCCATACATGGCATATTGTTATTCATACATATATTTTTATATGAAATTAATCAAGTTACAATACATAAATAAAAAAAAATGCAATACGAGATAAGCAAGTACAAAGGACAATTCAGCAACACTGGCACCTCCCATACGATCCCTACAACCTTCGTAGTATACATCTACTCTTGGCCAGTGGCGGCTGGTGACATTTGAAAGTGGTGAGGCGTAAACCAATTGATGTACAACTCAAGAATATTTTGAAAAAAACGGTGCATTTGCAAGCAAATTTGAGAAATTAGGCAGGTTAATAACGCAATTGTGAATCTGTTCTAACAAAGACAATGACTGGCAAAACTGTTTATCGCTTTTTCTGCTGACATCCTAGGCGCGCAAAAAGAAACCAATATACTATTGGGTGTAAGGTTTGTTCCTGAAACAAGAATATTATCATGCACACATTGACACACGCCCCAGTAATTTATGGCACAAAAAGGGCAGGTGCACGCACTGCCAACCCTTTCAACCATGCACAAAGCCCAGACAATTCTCCAAGCAGCACTTATACTCATTTCCTTTCACAATAAAAGGGAAACTTTGAAGCGCCCAACAGCCCTCCCTTAATTTCAAGTACCGAAGCAATGATAAAAGTATCAATGTGAAGGTCATTTTTGAACGGGGGCCACATTCAAGAAGCCCCTTAAATAGAGCACAAAGAAGAAAAGTAAACGCATTACAGTGGATTAGCAAAGGCGCAAGCACTCATTACTCTGTCCTCAAAAGGACAATTACAATTGGCTGCAGAGTTCATATTCCATGCAATTACAATACAATACTGATCCCACTGGGATCAAATAAATAATTAGCGGGGCAGTGTTAAAGCATTTCTAGATGGTGAAGTATTTTCAGGAGCCAAATAGTGTGTAGTGTCAAACATTTGTAACAGTCTGTATTTCGCACGTCACATGGCCTAAACTGACGTAACATCCAAACTTCAAAAGTTGGAATACATAATTTACAACATATGTACATTTCCTCTTGAGTCTGGCGTTGCCCCCATTAAACATCACTGATCACCTGTCTGAGCTTGCTATGTTTCTTGGAATTCCAGGTTCCAGACTCATAGGGTCTGCTTGGACTCAGTCGTACACACCTCCCAGTAGCAAGAGAAAGCAGTTTTGGCACAAAAACACACAGGGTGCAGGTTAAATATTGGCATGACCCCACTGAATTTACCCAGGGTGTGAGGAGAACACTTCCTTCTATGTAGAGGAATAAAGGGTATACCCCACTAACGCCAGCCAGTCCTGCTCCCAATCTAAGGGTCAGTCATACGACTCGGGAGGTTACTATCCAAGATGAGGAATGCATCCCTAGCCCCCTAGAAACCAAGCACCCTGGAACTAGTAACTGTGTGGTCTCTGTCATAGGTAACCAAGCAGAACATATCTATAATAGGTGAGAACTCGAAGGAGACACGGAAATATAATCACAGGATGGTGTATCGGCAACAAGAGCACAGGGCTTTGATCCATCCGCTTCTACTTAGACACAGCCCTGCACAAAGCTGAAGCAGACAAAAGGCAAGCCAGAACAGTTGTTATTGCCAGGACTGAATGTAATGCAAGCATACCGGACAAATAGACTGAGGAAGGCAACAGGGATGCCCAGCCCTCCACCAAAGGAGAATCCTGAAAGAGAACATCTCAGAAAAAGATGACTGCCTTCACCAGTGAGGAGCATTGTTATTCAGCAATTAAAGGGGCATACCTGTGTGTTGGTAAAGATGTTTGCAATCACAGCAATGCGTGAAGCGTGATAACTGAAATCATACCTGCGTGTGGTGTATGATTGCAGAAACCATAGTAGAGTGGGTCACATGATTACAAATACCCCCGCAAAATATGGTAAAGTCAGCTTTGATTTCAGTGATCGGCCCGCGTAGTTATCTATAGTACTGTGTACACAATACTTTAACATCAATGAGGTTGACTGCATTGTTGCACCACTTATGCCTCTCACAATATCAGGGGTATTGCGCTTGTAAAAAATAAACTCCTGCTGATGCTGGAGCAGGGAACAAATCAGGAGCAAGATATTTGTGTGGGCTGGCTCCCCGGGGGCTTTAACTTAACAATAATATTACTTCCACTTGTGAAATGGACAAACACAAAGTCAGAGGCACTGTGGCAATAATGCTGCAAATGCCACCAGCAGATGGGTGCTTCGTATGGGATTCTTCGACTTTGCGGCCCATGGCTAGGAGGTAGGTCAAGCAGTTGAGGCTGTGAGCTTCATACTGGCAACTGAATGTTCCTGACATCAGTGGCTCATCCCGCAAGCAGCTCCCCTGCCCTCATGGAGCGACCCCATTACGGACACTAATCCGCAATCTGTCCTTTGTGCAACGTGCAGTATCGCTGCCCTTTAGAGACTGGTATTAAACTCTAACTGAGTTTTCCCTCAGACAGTGGCATTTACCATTAAAATGTGCGTTGACCTCAAAAGTAGGCAATAGCAGTCGCGGCCGGTGGAACGACTCGTCACGGCCGGCATGATTGGGGGTGAGAGATGGAGGGTGGTACGCGCGGGGAGGCGGGGTGGGGGTTAATGTAATGAATTAAACTTACCAGGCATGAGGCATCTCCTTCGGTCCCGCGTCGCATCACGTCTCCTCTGCAATGCTCAACAGGAAATACTAACTGCCAAATCAGGAGACTGAATGCAACGGGGGGGCCGGGCGGCTGACTCCTGATTCCTCATATCCTGGCATTTGATAGGGCATGGGGCGACTTTGCGCAAAACGCATCACCGCCCGAGCAGGAGCCTATCTACAGATGGCTGCACTACACTGGGCATGAGCAGAATCCTAATGGTTTGTGAATGTGAGTGAGGAGCAACGCTCCTCTCTCATATGTGCAGTCAGACCATCTTCTGGACTCCTGCTCTCGCCTGCGTGCGAGAGCAGGAGACATGCGCACTTTAACCCCTGAAGCACAGACCGGCCCGGAAATGTAAACAGACGAATTGCGAAGATGTCAATTCGTCTACTTACATTCCTGTTGCCCAAACTGCAGTGAGCAGTTTCTTTTGTGGGGCGCTGCCCCGGCGCCCCTATGGACCAGCCGCCCCTGATCTTGGCATCTGCAGAACCGCAAATTCCTGTTAGATATGTTGGTTTATAAATCCATAGTCCCATGTAGTTGATCCTTTCGTTTCAAGTATTGTGATGGATTGATGCGCCATATGATGTAATGAATGATGTTAAAGAGGACAAACAGTCGACGTTTCGGTCTCAAGTGACCCGATAGGTCCACAAGACCATCAGCAAGACTGTGGAAAAGGAACAAAACCTAGAGACACTTGCAAACAGGTCAGATTACCTTGCACATGGGACAAGCAATTGCAAAATACATGAATAAATCCCGAACGCAGCAAATGTAAGTGGGGAACTCAATTATTGCACAGCAGTCACAATGCCCGTGAAGGCTCCGTCAGCGCGTTTGGAAATTACTGAGTTACCTGCTTACATATGCTACGTTCAGTTTTTATTTGTGTATTGGATAACTGCTTGTTCTCACTTTATTGTTTTCACTTTAGTACTCTGTGTGTGCTGTATAAATACTGTACACATTGCTCCTAAGTTAAGTCAAATTTCTTTTTGTGCTAAGCTAACCTGTCTTAAGCACAGGTTAATTTAGTGAATTTTTGTGGATCACCCTCCGAGGGATTGCGGCTGTTGCTTGACCATGACTCACATCCCAGTCAATCAACAAACCATTTTCTCACACTAACCCTAGTCCTGTCAATCCCATTTTCACAGCTAACTTGACATGGTGTACGTTAGCTTTCAAAGTATCAGGGCCATATGATGGTTTGGGCAGTGTGTTATAGTATGCCCTTATTTTACTTGATTATTTTACCAAATGGCCTGAAATTAAATGTGTTGAGAGAATGAATTCCAATGTGGTCATTAATTTCCTGTTTCTGTGGAGGTAGGGGTATCCTGAAGAATTAGTGACTGACAGTGGCACCCAGTTGGTATCCAGGGAGGGGAGAGAATTTTCAGAATACGCCGCCATTAAGCACATAAGAACATTTAGCATTGGTAAATGGGTTGGAATTGAAGTCTGTGGTTTGGGGCACAGTGTAGGCCATGAGAACTACAGCTCACACAGGAGTGTCACCTTTTACGTTGTTAAGAGATTAGGTTGCTGGGTCTAAACTGAACAAAGAATGGATGGACAGGAAGGCTGTAGATGCTGTGAAGGTGGAGTGTGTGGTGGAGACGTGAAGTACGAAAGAAGTATTTTACTGTTGGTTAAGGTCACAACAGATTGCCAGTCAAGGCAGGGGATTATATTCCAATTACCGTGAATTAAGATTTTTAGTAAGCCTGGGCAAAGCACTACGCTACGCTCGCGTAGTTTGCGAAGTTCGCGCTACTTCGCACTACGCGAATTGCACGTAGCACAGTGCGAACACGCGTAGCTTAGTGTTGCGTAGTGCTGCGGTCATTTTTTGCTCGCTCGCGGTCCTCAACGTCAAGTTGACGACCGCAAGCAAGCAAAATGACATCCCGGCAAGACTTTTTCCTTGTTCGCGATCAGCAACATCAAGTTGGCGATCGCGAGCATGGAAAATAAACCTCCCGGCGAGATCCCCAACGCGAGGAGGTCAGGTTTCTCATTGCGAGTGGTCGCGTATGCTCACGACCGCTCGCGATGAGAAACTACCAGTTCGCGTTGAGAAAGCTGCCGCTCGAGTAAAAATCTACTTGAGCAGCAGAAAACTACAGCTCGCACTGTTCAAGATGCCATTTTCAATGATTGCACAGTGCCGGTTGCTTGTCCGCACTGTGCAATCATTGAAAACAACATCTGGCACAGTGCGAACAAGGTACAACGCAGTTCGCGAAGTGCTACGCGTAGCTCGCGTAGTGCGAAGTGCACTTTGCGTAGTTTTGCGAAGTGCTACTTCGCGAACTACGCCCAGGGTTAATTTTAAGGTGGTCAATTTCTGTCAGTGTTCTGCTTTTTGTTTGGGCCATATACTGTACCTTGTACAAATTGAGAACTTTGGGAAGTTATTTTCGCAAACACATAGTGCACGTTATTCCCAATCCAGATTTTGCTGATGCGGCAGTAGATATTTATGTATAAGGATTGAAACCTCTCCTTTTATGTATTCTGGTCCTGAAGCTGAAATCACTCTTCCTACCCAGTCTCTTTTTAATTTGACAGCTCCTTGTAAAGATAAACGGGTTTCTTGAAGCAGCACAATGTGTAGTTTTTTAGTTGCAAGGTGGAAAGGATTTTCTAAAACTGGTCAGCCCGTTGACATTCAGTGAACATATCCTCTAACCTGTCAGCAGCAAAGTCTTATACATGTATTACCACTTCTTGATTAGCAACAGGGAAAGTCTCACTTGGAATTAGTTTACACTTATCCAACATCTAATTTGTACACAGGTAAAGTTACCTGTGCTCTCATTGCCTTTGCCTTTGCTTTTTAGATGTGAATTAGTGTCATGATTAGGACATAGTTCTTTAGGCAGTCTTTCAGTGAAAACCTGGATTTATCCCATGTGGAACATGAAGTTTCCAGATCCTGGCTATTACGCAGCGACATCAGACGTCTATCCGATTTACTACTGATTTGTTGGTGAAGGTAATTTGTCCCCATGCTGGGATGATTGCAACACTGTGTTTTGATCCTCTGATACAGTCATCAGTAGAGCTGAATTAACATGCACTGATGTGGAACCCAGGTAGAGAAAAGGCATTCAACAATGTTTGATTCCCTGGAAAAGCCAGCTGCTATAGAGTTTTTAATGCCCATTATATTGAAAATGACCATTTCATTTTACGATACAGGGAGTATATGGGGCCTATTGATGATGTAGCAATCACACAATCACTGGTCGCAGAACATTCACATGACAAGTACATAATTCATAAGATCACTGAACTCTGAGAGGAGGATTAAAGGCAACGTCCAACATTTTCAGAATTTAAGCACTCAGGAAGGCCGTCACGTCGGTTCCCTGATTAAATATCGATGTAAAAAAATTGAATACAAAAATATCGACTCCCTATACTTAAACAGGTAAGTACAATAATATTGAATCAAAAATATTGATGTAAAAAATATAGATGTAAAAAATATCGACTTAAAATATATATAACTTAAATAAAATATATTAAATAATATTAATATTTTTAACAAAATAAATTACAGTTAATATATATTTTGAATAAATATATTAATAAAATGAATTAAAAAAATATAAACACAAAAATGTGTACATATACATATATTTACTCAAATACATTTTATTAACTGTTATCTTAATTTAATTTATAAACTTTTAAATTATATAAAAATAAAATATATACATATATCAATAATTTAAAATAAAATAAAACATTCTATAATTAATTAACACATTAAACTATAAAAAAACAAAAACATACATTTCGCAACACAATAAACAGTGGTGAAAATGTTGGATAGCGGAGGGGTAAAAATTACAATTCCCACTCCAGTGAGTGCGACAGCAGGGAAAGTGCTGGATAGCGGAGTGGTAAAAATTACTAATCCCACCCCAGTGAGTGCAAAAGCAGGGAAAGTGTTGGATAGCGGAGGGGTAAAAATTACTATTCCCACTCCAATGAGTGCAAAAGCAGGGAAAGTTTTAGATAGCGGAGGGGCAAAAATTACTATTTCCCCTTCGGTGAGTGCAAAAGCAGGGAAAGTGATGGACAGCGGAGGGGTAAAAATGACTATTCCCACTCCAGTGAGTGCAACAGTAGAGAAAGTGTTGCATAGCTGAGAGGTAAAAATTACTATTCCCACTCCAGTGAGTGCAAAAGCAGGGGAAGTGGTGGATAGCAGAGGGGTAAAAATTACTATTCTCACTCCAGTGAGTGTAATAGCAGGGAAAGTGTTGGATAGCGGAGGGTTAAAAATTACAATTCCCATTCCAGTGAGTGCAATAGCAGGGAAAGTGTTGGATAGCGGAGGGGTAAAAATTACTATTCCCACTCCAGTGATTGCAAAAGCAGGGAAAGTGTTATATAGCGGAGGGTTACAAATTACTATTCCCATTCCAGTGAGTGCAATAGCAGGGAAAGTGTTGGATAGCAGAGGGCTAAAAATTACTATTCTCACTCCAGTGAGTGTAATAGCAGGGAAAGTGTTGGATAGCAGAGGGTTAAAAATTACAATTCAATTCCCATTCCAGTGAGTGCAATAGCAGGGAAAGTGTTGGATAGCGGAGGGGTAAAAATTACTATTCCCACTCCAGTGAGTGCAAAAGCAAGGAAAGTGTTGTATAGCGGAGGGGTACAAATTACTATTCTCACTCCGATAAGTGCAACAGTAGAGAAAGTGTTGGATAGCGGAGGGGTAAAAATTACTATTCCCACTCCAGTGAGTGCAACAGTAGGGAAAGTGTTGGATAGCGGAGGCGTAAAAATTACTATTCCCACTCCAGTGAGTGCAAAAGCAGGGAACGTGTTGTATAGCGGAGGGGTAAAAATTACTATTCTCCCTCCAATGAGTGCAAAAGCAGGGAAACTGTTGGATAGCGGAGGGGTAAAAATTACTATTCCCACTCCAGTGAGTGCAACAGCAGGGAAAGTGTTGGATAGCGGAGGGGTAAAAATTACTATTCCCACTCGAGTGAGTGCAAAAGCAGGGAAAGTGTTGGATAGCGGAGGGGTAAAAATTACTATTCTCACTCCAATAAGTGCAACAGTAGGGAAAGTATTGGTTAGCGAAGGGGTAAAAATTACTATTCCCACTCCAGTGAGTGCAACAGTAGGGAAAGTGTTGGATAGCGGAGGGGTAAAAATTACTATTCCCACTCCAGTGAGTGCAACAGTAGGGAAAGTGCTGGATACCACACCAATAAAAAAAAACATCAACATTTGTATTACATTTTATTTCCATTATTAACATAATTAATATTGAAATTTAAATATATTATTATTAAAAAACATAATAAACAGTCATAAATTACACATTGTTTAACACTATAATATCCACAACACAATTACACAATTACAATTAATAATTACTAATTAATTAATGCAAATTATTTAACAAATATTTAATAATTCATCAATAAAAAATAAATTACTTCTTACCCTTCCCACCATTGACACCTATAAACACCACAACGCACACCTAAAATTCATTAAACAATTACTATAATTAAATGATAATTAATTAATTTAAATTAATTAACAACTAATTATCAAACAATTATTCATAAATTAATTAATGCAAATTATTTAACAAATATGTAATAATTCATCAATACAAAATAAATTACTTCCCACCCTTCCCACCATTGACACCTATAAACACCACAACGCACACCTAAAATTCATTAAACAATTACCATCATTAATTGATAATTAACTAATTTAAATTAATTGACAACTAATTATCAAACAATTATTAATAACTTAATTTACACATTTAACTCTATAACATCACAATTATACAATTATGAATAAATATAAATTATTGAATACATTTCATATAAATAAATTACTTCCCACCCTATTCCCGTATAAACCCACAACCTGCTACGGAACTAAAAACGCAAAATTCTATTTAAAAATAAAAAATTTACTTCTAAAATTTTAACACATAGAATAAAAATACAAACAATTCTCATACAAAATACTAAAATACATAACATTAATAATTAATCGATATTTTTAACAACTATATTTTTGTAAACGATATTTCATACTTCGACATTTTTGCAACCGATATTACTTACCTAACAATCGATATTCTTGACCACGATAGTTTTTCCATCTATATTTCTGTCCCACAATATTTTTACCTCAATATTTCTGTACATCGATATTTATACATCGATATTCAAGCTCTGCACCGTCACGTCAGCACCTTCTTCATTTTTGAAAGACCAGAAATCCTCATGTTGTTCCTTCTACTACAATCCTTGGGCGCCATCACTTTCTACTGTAAAGGAAGCTTTGTTGCTCTAGTTCATACAGGCATAAGTCGGTCTTCTCCAATCTCAGATTGACAGTTGCCAGCTAAGGCTGCATGAGCTTCACATGTTTACTGCTCTCTGAGTTTGACTGTTCAATCATTGACATGTAATTCTTAATGAATTGGAGTTCAGATTAAAGTGTCTCCAGAGCTACCATGGTCATTGTACCAGCTGTATCTGCTTATGGCTCACAACTTCCGAAAACAACAGTTGGCGAGTGGTTTGAGTGTTCGACATGAAGTTGATAACATGAAGGGCTTGATTCACAAAAGGCCTTTGCACTCACGGTGGAGGCCCCGGAGTCGTGGGGGAGTCTTCAAACTCCACAATGTGAATTCTCACTGTAGAGATTCAACCCTGAGTGGGGAGACTCCCCCACGACTGCGAGGCCTTCGCCACGAGTGCGAAGGCCCTTTGTGAATCACGTCCTAAGTGTGGATGTCAAACAAAGGCACACCTGCAGGGTTGCAACAGTCCTATATTTAATTTTCACCATGAAAGCAGTCAGCATATAAAAAGGACATGTGATTATTTATAGTGATTACATTTACTTACTGTCCCATAATACTTCTGGCATTCAGCAACTGAGGAATCAATGTTTATTATTCCATTAGGGCTCTAGATCTGTGCTACCTCATGAATCAGTTGAGTCAATATCATTACCGCTCAGCCAGCAAAAGAGGAAAGAAGGGAAAGTTATCATAAAAATGACTCTGTTGTTGGTGTGGCAGAAAACAAAATTAGAACACTGGAATGTCTGTAGCTCCATTGAAGACAACGGAGCAGCAAAAGCCTATATAAACTGATAGAGGCCTGCTGCTCTCAACATTTTAATGTTCTAATATTCAGCCTTTGCCTTGCTCCTCCCCTGCCTCTCCAAAATATAGCGAAAGGCAGAGGCTGTGCTGCACAGCAAACTGGATCCTTCCCCTCCCTCCTACTGTAGTTAACAGAATCACTTGAGCCTCGGAAGGAGAGAGGGGGAATGCTGCTCATCTCCTCGGTCTCCCTGGCTTGGCTGAATGAGAAAAAGCAGTTTAGCCGAGCATAGGGAGAACTAGGGGTTAACTTCAGCCACCTTTCACAGCTATGGCTGTGAATGTTCAACATCTCACAGCCATGGCCAGGTGCATTGCTGTTAGCTGTTGAACAATCACAATAACATCTGTGAATCAAAGGCTTCAGAAGCGCCAGAATTTCAAACCCCACAAGCTCCAATAGTCCTTTGTTTTTATAATGAGGAAATTCTGCCCTCACTGGGAAAAAAATTCTAATAACCTTGTAGCCCGCTGCAGCGGACTATACCGGCCATTAAAGAGCCACTCCCTTGTTAAAGGCCCTTGCCTTAGGCTTGAATTTTATTTATTTCAAAAGTGTTCTAAAACAAAGCTGTGAGCATGGGTTGAGGAGTCTACTCATGGGTGCAAAATCACTGCACCTGGGGCATATTCTGGCAACACAGCAAATGTTTATAAAAATATTTAAGCTTGAGTGAGAGTTTGGCAGACATAATGGATATAATGCACTTGTAGTACGGGGAACTCTAAATCAGGCTCTTAGTTCCCTCTTGGTGCCACACCTAGTGAGACAATATAATATATTTAGACAAACTGGTACTTTTACCCTAGCGAGGCAGGAGGCTGAAGGCTCTTTGAAAAATGGAAATCAAAGGAGCAAAGGACTTTTAGTTCAATAGATGAACTCAACTTAGACCTCGAAATGAGCAAAAATGTCTCAGCTAATAGACTGGACAATTTAATACATAACCTGCTACAACCAAACCAATCAGAATTTATAGTACTAAGAGAAACATTCAATAATAGAAGAACTGTTATGTATCGCATAGAAGAATCCAACAACTGTAAGACACTAATGATCATTCTGGACTTGGATGCCGAAAAAGGCATTTGACAGAGTAGACTGGTAATTTATGCACTGCATCATACCCAAGAAAGGCTTAGGATCAAGATGATTTTTGTATATATATATATATATATATATATATATATATAGTGCATGTGTACATACACAGCATCTACGGCTAGAGGGATCGGTAACCGTGTCAGGATAGCAAGCTTTAGATTAAACGAGGGTACAAGGCAGGGGTCTCCTTTGTCACCTTTGCTGTTCGCTGCATCATGGAACCTTTGGTGCAAAAGATCAGACAATTAGAGGAGATAAATTGGATGCTGTTTAAAGAAAAGTCACAGAAAATGCACTTCTTTGTTGATGATATACCATTAATGTTACAAAACTCAGACCAGCCTATCCCAAACGTAATGGAGGAAATCCAGAATTACGGAAAGGTCTCAGGCTTTAAGGTAAACAATCTGGACAATTTTGAAATATTGGGACTAGAACTAGCAAAAGGGTCAAAGGAACAACTAGGTACTATAATACCTTACAAAAAGGCTACAGGAAAGATCAAGTATTTTGGGATCTTTAGATGAAGTATTTGGAGATTCCTATAATACCAACTATCCAGGACCTATGCAAACCAAGTTACCCTACACTGTTAACAGAAATAAAAATCGACTTAAGACACTAGCAGCCCTTTCTATGTCATGGCTTTGAGAGTGGCAACCAGTAAAATGAATAAATTACAAAGATTCCAATACTTATTCAAGGCCCTACCAGCCCCATTTCTGAAGGATATGCTACAAGATCTCCAAAAGGCTCATACCCGAGGATGCAGGCTACAGCGAAACCCACTTGCAAGTAGCCTCAGGTGACCCATGGGCTCCTCCCTCTGTAATGGAGGCAGTGTTCGTACCTGCTTGCTGATCGGCTCTGGAGAGACGGCTCTGGCTGTGCTGTGGCCCCAGTTACGGCATTGAAACACAATCGGATTTCAATCTCCTGTTCAAGGGTTAGGTCGAGGATAAGGTCGTGGTGTTCAAGAGCTCTGACAATCCTGCTCTTGCAATGGGAGACAGCTGGCGATCGTAAATAAAGCTTGGCGTTTGCAGATAAGACCGGGCTGCTGACTGCTGGCTTCTGTTTGCTAGCTGTCGAGTACTACATAATCAAGGAGAAGCAGGAAAAGGAAAAGCTGAATTCCTCTTTATCGATAGACTTTGTTTAAAAAATTCCGAAAAGTGAAGGTATTGTAAAAAGCTCGTATTGTATGGGCGGGGAGAGGGTATGAGATACATGGGACTTCATTGAATAAGAAACAGAAAGAGTGGGATGATTTGAGGGGAGCAGAAAAAACAGATAGAGAAACTACTTTTTTTTCTGCAAAATTATACAAACTCGGAGACATTGTGGCTGCTGAAAAAAGGTTATATTCTGCGCTGGTTGAGAGACGAAGGGTTACTGTGCCTCCAGACACTATTTACTTAGAGATACTAGTGCATCTCCAAAAATCGTAAGTAACTACAGTTTTATGGTCGACAAGAAAAGCGATTTCAATATGGGGACACATTGGAAGGTCCCCAACGGGTTAAAACATGTAGACACAAGTGGTGGGCAAAAATCTAAGACCCGGTCAACCCAAAGTAAGACAACCTTGTCAACATTAAGGGCGGAACGCCTGCTGAGAGCGCGGCAGGGCTCAGCTAGAAGATCGAGCTCTGAGGATGAGGAGGGTGAGCTCGAGAGCAGAACCAGTAAGGACACACCGCTGTTATTGGCCGAGGTCACGAGCACAGGCAAAATAAAAGAAAATGCCACAGCTGAGGGAGTAGACCTGATACAGGGCAGCCCAGGGTGCCCATTATTCAGGAAGATGATCAGGTGGTAAGAGCCCTGGTTGAGGCAGAAATAGATCAAAATCATGATTCCGCAAGGGAAGAAACGACCGGCATGAATTTAATAAAATAGAAGGAATATCCCCTCTTTCAAAAAACCAAAATACCTCTCATAACTCTCGTATCCGCTCAGACCCTCCGTGAAGAACCATTTCAAGAAGTTGAACCAGAGCAAACATTCCAGCAAGTACCACAGCCAGTGGTAGGATTACAAACTGAAGGTTCACTGGATATTCAAACAGCCACTAACTCACTATCAGTCTCACCATCTAATCAGCAAAATCAGTTAAAAAAGGATCTGAGGAGTGGACAGCTCCTTCCCACGACCTAACTGCTGGAAAAAACCACGGAAGCAGAAGATCAAGATCAAACTCAGGCAGGCGGTGCGGAACCATCTGGGACCTCACAATTGGATAATGGGGCCAGCTTTCAATGTGATATTAAATCAATGTTAAACCTTATTTTAGATGAGATTTGCGAAATGAAAACGACTCAAGCAAATCATATTGCGGCCCTGCACCATCGGTTGGCAAAAATTGAAGAAGCTGTAGCCAGTTTTCTGGGAAGGTTGCAGGAGGCTGAGTCAAGAATATCCCAACTTGAGCATCAGATGACGACGATTCAGCAACAAGTGGACTTGGCTAAAAAACAAAAGCTTAGTTTAGAGACCAAAATTGAGGAATTGGAGAATCACTTCCGGCGTTCAAATCTGCGACTGGTTGGGGTGCCAAAAGGCTGCGAGGGGACACAATGCTTCAGTGGGTGGAGACATTTATTAAAAACAGTGTTCTTCCGGACTTTTCTGGAGATCTAACTATTATAAGAGCACACAGAGTTCCAGCCCCATTTCCGAATTCGACATTACCCAGAACTATTCTTGTTAATTTTGCAGATTTTAGAATTAAGGAGCGGGTATTGTCTCAGACTATTCAAATGCGACAGATCTCAACTCGAGGAGTGCCTACCTGTCGTATTTTTCCGACATGTCCGCTACCGGAGCCCGCCGGCGAAAGGAGTTTGTGAAATTTCTCTATTTGTTTAAGGCACAAGGAGCTCAGGCGTCTATATCCCAACAGTCCAAATTACGTGTTCTTGTGCAAGGCAAATTCCATATGTTTGCAAATTTAGAAGAGGCTCAAGAGCTTCTACAGAAAATTACTGTGAGCAGGATATTATTATTTTTTTTTTTTTAAAGTTTCAAAAACCTTTATTAACATAGAGGAACATTACAAATAGGATCGCCTTCCCGGCACATTTCAACGCAAAGGTTCCGCTCCGCACGCGGGCAGTTGATGTCACTCATACACCGCCGTTGAGCCGACATCCCGGGGGACCGGCGGCGTTGCAACAATCATGAACTGAGAAAAACCCCGAACAGGGTCGGGGCGCCGGCCAGGGCTGTGTCCGCCCCATACCTTATGGTAGCGAGCAATCGCTAAGCAGGGATACCCACGTACCCTTCACAGCCCGCCCGTCTGACATAACCCCTGAATGTTCCAGCCTTATCTCTAAACCCCCCCACCCACCCCGTCTACTTCACCTTCACTGTCTCCTCCCGTCTCTCCGCTGCCCATGCCCGCGTCTGTCATCTCGCCGTCCAGACGTACCCAAAAGGAGCATCCTCCCTCAGTCGATCAACATACACCCTGGCAATACACACAAACTCGATGCGAGCCGTTCGCCCAGCCAGCCCAGTCAGACCTCGGACGTGCCAGTCCCCACTCCACACAAGCAGGCGCCCACTCCGACTCAGTCCCACAGGGAACCTCACAAGCGCGCGCCCTCGGCATCCCGCTCACATCCAGTGCCCCCCCCAGCTACTACAGGCACACTGGGTTCCCCATTCTGTGCCCCCCTCTGACTATCCAACTCAGGGTCCCCGGATACCAAAGACGTTCTGTACAGCCCCCAGAAATTCTTTGGACGGCTTTTCGGCGGTAACAATTCACTATATATATCCGCCTGTGTGCTGCAGTACAGCATGTCACTGGCCCATCGCTTTTTAGTGGGTAGTGGTCCTCTCATCCAACAAATCGCCACAACTCTTCTGGCTATTAACAGTGCCATGTCCGCCAGGCGGCGCAGCGCCTGCGGGAGGGGTCTGGAGTACCCCAGCAACGCCAAAGACGGGGTAGGGAGAATCTCCACCTCCAAAATCTTACTTAGTTCTCGGAAAATCTCCGCCCAGAACCTGGTGACCCCCGGACAGTGCCAGGCCATGTGTATAAAATCCGCAACAGGGAAGTGGCAGCGCTCACACTCCGCTGTCTGACGCAATCCGTACCTATACAATCTCTCCGGGGTGTAGTATATGCGCTGCAGGAATTTAAAATGCACCAATCTATGTCGGCTATTTAATGACACCTTCTTGGTGCTAGCGCAGCAGTATTTCCACATCTCATCTGTGATCTCCATGTTTAGATCTGTCTGCCAGGCAAATCTCGCCGCAGCACACCGGCTTACTGCACGCTGATCCCCCAGTCTTTTGAGTGTCGTGACCAGTTTGGCCGACGCCGTGGTTTTTATAACATAAGTGAGTTCCGGGACCTCTGGAGGCTCCGCCAAACCCGGCCCCAACAGGTCCGAGAGCGCACTGCGCACCCTGTGAAACTGAAAACGCTGTAGGAGTGTGGGAGCCGGCTGCGCCGATCCAATCTGTTCCCACGTTTTGGCCACTCCGTCAGCAAATAAATCCTCCATCCGAATAATGCCCAACTTGCTCAGCGCCTGCAGCACACCCTTCTCTCGCAACGGGGGGAGCCACATCGCCCACTCTACCGGCAGCGACGGAGAGTACAATATCGCACAACCCCGGGCCTTCGCCAACGCCAACCATGCGTGGTTCGTGGCTTTAAGGGAATCTAAATTTCCCACCCTGCGATCCGCCGGCAGAAAGACAGTCGCAGGCAAGGGAAGCGGGTCCGCGAACAAACGCTCGAGGATCACATGGGGAACCCCCGGGTCAGCATGTATCCACGTGTGCAAGTGTGCCGCCTGGGCGACTCTATAATACCTTTCCAGGTCCGGAGCCCCTAGCTCCCCCAGTTCGTACGGTAGTGTCAACACCTCCCATCGGACCCTGGGCTGCTTACCGCCCCAGGCCAGGCTTATTAGCGTTTGGGTCAGCTGCTTGAAGAAGGCCTTGGAGAGCACGACCGGGATATTACTGAACAGGAACAAAAACCTTGGCAAAACCACCATTTTCATGATGGCTATTCTACCCAGTAACGTCAGGGGAAGCCGATTCCACCTTTCCACATCCTCGACTAATTTGGTGTATGCCACTCCGTAGTTCTCCCGGAGGAGCACCTCCGGATCCCTGTGGAGCTGAATCCCCAAGTACCGGACCGCGCCCGTCGTCCACTGCAGTGGATAATCCATCTGGAATGGCAGCGTTATCGGCGTCAGCGGAAACGCCAACGATTTGCTCCAGTTCACCTTAAGGCCCGACAGGGCCCCAAACCGGACCACCTCCCTCAGAATGGAGGCGAGATTCTCCTCCGGGTCCCTCACATACAGCAGGGTATCGTCTGCATAGGTCGAGATGCCAATCTGATAGGTAGGAAAGCTGATGCCCTCGTATCTATGGTATTCCCTAATTGCGCAAGCCAAAGGCTCCGCCACCAGGGCATATAAGAGGGGTGAGAGGGGGCAACCCTGTCGGGTGCCTCTGCCGATATCAAAGGCACCCGTGACCCGATCTCCAATTCTTAGCCTAGCAGTGGGACGGAAATACAGTGCTCCAAGCATCTGCAGAAAAGGCTCACCCAGCCCGAACTTACGAAGCACACGCACCATGAATGGCCACTCTACAGAGTCAAAGGCCTTTTCCATGTCCAGGAAAATTGCCAAGGCCTTGCTCTCCGGGTGTACGTGCTGCATGATTCCTAAAACCGTTCGGATGTTGTATGTGAGGTTTCTGGCTGGGATAAAGCCTGCTTGCTCCGGAGCCACAAGCTCCGGAACCAGCAGCGCTAGGCGCGTGGCTAGGACCTTAGCATACAACTTAGCGTCCACATTGATCAGTGAGAGCGGTCGATAGGACCCGCATAAGTATAGGGGGTCTCCCAGGCTTCGGTACAGTGACCAATAGAGCTTCTCTCATGGTTTCCGGCATACAACCCTCCTGACAGATATCATCAAATAGCATGATCAGGTGCGGTAGGAGCACGTCCTTGAAGGCCTTGTAGAAGGCCACTGTCAACCCATCGGCGCCCGGGGCACTGCCCGACCTCCTACCCTCCAGTGCCTCCAGGATCTCATCCTGTTGTATTGGCAACATCAAAAATTCCCTCTGGGAGTTAGACAAGAAGGGCATTTTTATGTAGCTGAGGTAGTCATCTATTTCCTCCTCCATATGCGCAGATTTAGATGAATAGAGCTCGGCGTAGTACTTTCCAAATTCAGCCACAATCTCCTCTTCGTCAGTGATCACTGTGCCTGCAGAGGTAACAAGTTCGTCAATTACCAGAGGCTGTCTGCTATTACGCAATATTTTTGCCAGCAAGGAGCTCGGACGCTCACCCTCCCCGTACGAACGGGCAGTTGCATACTTGCCCAGGTGCTGTACCTCCCTGTCTGCTTCGCTATTGTATTCCGCAACCAACTCGCAGATCCTAGCTTCAACCCCGTCATCCGGGGACTGCTGTAGCTGCTTTTCTAGCTGCACTAACTGCGTCTCTATGGTCTGTAGACGCTGGCGGATGGACTTAAGGACACCAGAGTGTTCGGCCATAGCCATGCCACGTATGTAAGCCTTGAATGAGTCCCACACCGTGGAGAAACTCTGTACTGAGCCCAGATTCTTATTGAAGAAAGATTCTATGTCTTCCGCCAACTCACCCCTGAAGACCTCATCCAGCAGCGAGTAGGGCGGCAGTTGCCAGGTGAATGGCGGGACCCGTTTGGCCGGGGCATCCAGTATCAGCAGCAGGGGGGAGTGGTCCGAGAGTGTACGCGGGAGGATCACGCACCCCTTAACCACCGCTAGTAGGGTACGCGACACCAGCCAGTAGTCAATTCTAGTGTGCACGTCATGGTACGCGGAGTAGTGTGTATAACCCCCTTTCCCCGGATGTCCGTGCCGCCAGGTGTCAACCAGATCGAGTCTAGTCAGCTCTGCCTGCATGCGCAAGGCAGCCGCTGCCGGGCGACTCAACGCCCCCGAGGAGCGGTCCACCGATGGGTTGAAGGTGAAGTTGAAATCGCCCCCCCACACCATCCTCGCGCGCTCGTATTGTCTACAAAGCGCCGCCAGCGTGGCGTAAAACTCCGGATTGTCTAAATTAGGACCATACACGTTAACCATTACCAGTTCATGGCCTTTCCCTGCGCATCTAGTGATTAGGTAGCGCCCATTCGGATCAGCCTCCAGCACCGTCAGCTTTAAATTGGATCTCGGGTTTACCCACGTGATTACCCCCGGGAGTGCGTCGTAAAGCCAGCCGCCGCGCTAGTGCCTGCCAAGCCCCGTGCCGAAAGCATTTTACTCCCTAGTGGAAGGTGGGTTTCCTGTATTAGTGCTAGGTCAATGTGGTGCCTGTATAAATACTTTAGCACTTTCCTAAGCTTGCGAAAGTCGTTCAGCCCCCGTACATTCCACGTCAATGCTCTCAGAGTACTAGTAGTGCTTTCACCATTCGCCACATTAGAGACTGCCATCAGTGCACCAACATTCCATTAGTACCGCCAGGAGAGTTTCCACGCAGAGTGCCACCAACTGGGCAATACCAGGCATCCACGTCCAAAGCAGCAACGATACAGCAGAACACAAATCACTCAGTGCGTCACGCGCCCATCCCTCCTTTAACTCAGAAACTCCCCCCAACATCATTCCCCCCCACCCACAGCCGACCTCCCCCAACCTGGCCAGACAGGACCCTGAGCCCACCCCCCACCCCTCCAAACCACACACATACCTCGTAAACATTTCCCCAACCAGTCCCAACAGGGACCTCGTAAAGCAGCAGCGTGGGGGCAGAGACAACCAGGCACTAAAACTCACTCCACCAGGTTGCACCTTAAGATGACGGTGTACCTCCCCCACCCCGCCCTCATGTAACGCCCTGCGCAAGCCGCCCTGTTTCCGCCTCCATGAGGCCAAAGGGGGAATCTCATCCGCACCCATAAGTGGTGGGGCCGCGTGCCCCGTAAATGGAGATCTATGCCCCCCGGGAGACCCGAGGCACCCGCCCGCCTCTACCCCGGCTAACTCAGTTCCATTCCAGTCAAGCCAATGTCTTTAACCAATCCCGGAGGGGAGGAGGCGGCACCCCAGGCCTCAAGCCGACAGGCCCGGCAGGCCCGCAACCAGGCAAGCTCAATGTGCTTTCCCCAGAGAATGCTAGACCACAGGTCGCCCAGAATGCATACATGCCCAAAGAATCAGAAAGGTCTCACCAGGGGGCAGCAGCGCAATCTTCGTAGGCAGCCACACCCGTCGCTGCCGGATAAGGAGCTCCAAGAGCCCCATCCATCTCCATGGTATCGAGCATCCCCTGACCAGCCAGCAGAACAAACCAGGTCCGTCGCACTGTAAGTCCGACCGCTCACAGAGGGCTAGTCCTGCTCCTCCAAACGCGAGGTCTCCTCCGTAGTATCATGTTGGCTCCGCGGACTGCTCCGGTGTTCTCTGGACCAGTTCTTCAGGGATCTCTGCAGCTCCTTCGGATCAGAAAAGAAGAGGGAGCGGCCCTGCCTGTTAATCCGAAGTCTCGCAGGATATAACATTGCATAGTCCAGGCCGAGGTTGCGAAGTTGTTTTTTATATGGAGCGAATTGCCGTCGTTCTTCCTTTACCTTGGCCGTGAAGTCGGGAAAAATGGATATATCCATACCTTCAAATTGGAGCTTGCCCTTCTCCCTGGCCACCCGCAGGGCCGCGTCTCGGTCTCTGTAATTCAGCAGCTTTGCGATGATAGGTCTCGCCGGCGCCCCCGGCCGTGGGCGAGGCCCCAGCGAGCGGTGAGCCCTTTCAACCACGAACATGGGGGAGAACACGTCCTCCCCCAGCAGGGTCCGCAGGAGCTTCTCCACGAATAGTTCCATCCTCCCGGTTTGCGTCGTCTCCGCAACACCCGTGATGCAGATGTTCGATCTCCTCGAGCGGGCCTCCAGGTCCTCTGCCTTGTCCTGGATGACCTGGAGTAGTCTGTTGATTTGCTTCCGATCCGTGTCCCACTCCGTCTGCGCGTCCTCCACCTGCGACACCCTCTTTTCAGCCATGTCCAGCCGCTCCGAGTTATTGTCCACCCGCTCCGACATGCGGTCCATACGGTAAGTGAGCGCGTCCAGCTTGGCGTCTATCGTCGTTAGACTGCCCTGTCGGCCCTTCTCCATCGCCACCAGCATGTCTCTGAGGTCCGCTCCCGCGGCGCCCCCCGTGGCAGAGCTACCGGAAGCCGTCACCGTCTCCTCCGCGCCAGGTCCCTTCACCCTACGAGGGTCGAACGATATTTTGGGTTGCGTCTTGTCGCCTTTCCCCATGGCGGCGGTCAGCGTCCGGAGCACCTCTAGGCCAGGCCCCCCCAGACAGGCCCAACGATCGCTCCAGACGACCTCTGGGGCGCCGCCTCAGCTAATCAGCAAAGGGGTATCACCCCCGCGCCTCCACCAGCACAGTCAGGAGTGACGCCCGTGGCCAGCCAGGCCGCCCTGCGGCAGGGCCCACCTCACCGACAGATGCACCAGGGCCCAGCCCTACGTTCAGCTCCTGGTACAGTCTCCTCCGCAACGCCAAGGCGGGTCCCCGCAGGCCGCCCGCCCCAACCCCAGTACCGAGCCAGGCAGGGGGGTACCTCCAAGCGTCCAGTTGGGCAGTCAATGTCTTCCAGGGCGTAGCTACGGCCAGCAAACATGCATCCCTCGGCGGATCGCTCCGGACACCGCCCCCGATGGATCCGCTGTGCACTCCACAAGGTTCCAGGTGCGTGGGCGCGCCCACCGCCACACACGTAGGCGCCCGGGGCCGCACCCCCACCGCAAGGGTCTAGGGGCTCTTCCAGCCACCCCCGTCAGGGCACAATGATCGTCAAGTCAGTGGAGAGGGAGCCAGGCGCCAGACAAGGTCCCCCGGATGCCCAGCCGGTTGCTCCACGCCGTTTAAATCAGGCCACTGGACGCGGCACGCGCACAGTCCAGGTTCTCTCACTGTAGGGGTCTCTGGTGGCAGCGCCGTCCTCCGGAGGCGATCGCTCCGCGATTTCGCCGGCCGGAGAAGTATTTGCATCCAAGTCCGGCAGCGCGGGGCTGCCGTTGCTTCCAGGGCCGCACGTCGCGGCACGCACGCTGGAAAGCTCCCTAGGGCAGGTCGGGGATGCCGGCCCCGCCCGCCAGCCGCGGTTCCAGTCTCCGCGGCGGCTTGGACGGCTCCTCCACTACCCCGAAGGGCCTCGCAACAAGCTCCGCTCGGTGGAGGGAGGGTTCCCCCGTCTTCCCAGCGAGGCGGCTCTGCAGCTAAGGATCGTTAGGCGGATCTAATGAGGGCGAAGGCGAGGAGCTCCGCACTCAAGCGTCCGCCATTGCCGCCGGCAAGCTCCGCCCCCCTTGAGCAGGATATTGTTAGTTAAGCTTTCTTTCCTCTACCTTCTAGTAAGAGCGGTGGTGGGGCCAGGGTCACTAAAGGGTGCAACAACATGGCGCCCAGTTGGGGGGGGGGAAGCCCCTGGGAGAAGGCAGGGGGTATGGTGGGCAATTCCCCCTTTGCTGGAAGTTTTGGGGTGGGAGTTCAGGGTGGGGGGGTGCAAGGGTTTAGCAAGGGAAAAAATGAACAAGAAAGCAGTATAGCCATTTGGATAACGATATTGTGGCACCAGAATTACCTAGGAGATATCCGTCCGAGTGGTGTAACAAAAGGCAGGATGAATCTGGTGATGGAAATAACCATCAGTGAGTTAGGAGGAAATCTAGGATGGAATCACAAATGGAACCAAAATTGCAGAATATAAAAATAGTTACATGTAATGTTAATTGATTATTGAATCCACGAAAAAGTGTGGCTTGTTTAAATTGGATTAATTCTCTTTCCCCTGAAATTATATTTCTACAGGAAACTCATTTTTGGTCTGATACCCCGAAAATATTCCTTCCTAAAAAATATACGTAAGCTTACTTCTCATCTGCCAATCTAGCGGTAAGAGGTGTAGGGATTTTATTCTCTAATTCACTGGATTGGCAGGTTAAAGAGGTACGACGGGATGGTAAAGGGAGATGGATCTGGGTAAAAGTAAAGTTAGACAAAACAGTCTTGAACCTGGTTAATTACTATGGCCCAATAGACGATGACACGGTGGTCTTAGAGCAAATCTATCAGTTGATAGCACAAATGGAAGGTATACTAATTTTGGGTGGGGACTTTAACTTTATCCAGAATTTGGTATTGGATACATCAAATAAGGCAAAGCGACAGTTAAAGCACAAAACCACAAAATTAATAAGAAGATTTTTCTTTATCAGGCCCCTGGAGGTTGGGACATCCCGGACTTCAGCAGTATACCTACTACTCAGCTAGATTTAGATCAGCATCTCAACTGGATTTTTTCTTAGTAGATAAATTATTCGCTAACAGACTTACAGAAATACTTTCCAACTCCTTTTCAGACCACTCCGTAGTCTCATTTATATTAAGGATAAGAATTACCCGGAAAACAGACCAAGATGGCAATTCGATAAATCCCTACTACAAGATTCTAACTGGATAGCAGAAACCAAAGTATTTATAAAGGAGTTTTTTCAGCGCAATGAACATTCTGCATCCATGTTTATGGTATGGGAGGCATTTAAAGCGCCCTTTAGAGGTCACACAATATCATATAAGGCTAGAATAAATAAACGAAGAAAAGAAAAGATTCAAGAATTACAGACAGAAGTAGAGAAAGCAAGACGAAATGTTGATTTAAAAATACTACTGAGTCTACTTGTAGAATACATCAGCAGGAATTAGTTCAAGCAAAGGAACAGTTGAAGGATTTTTTTTTATTGGAGGACATATCATGGAGTAGTGCTTATCAACAGAAACTTTATGAAGAAAGTCAACAGAGGGGGGAGGAGCCTAGCGCGCAACCAAGATGGCCGCGTAGGTGCGAGGCTCCCGAGGACCTCCGCGACCTCCTGAATTAATCCTGGCGATATCCTGTCCTTGTTGAGGGGACTGTGTCGGGGAACCCGAGCTGAGGCGCCACCCGTTTTTCGGGCTCGAATTGGACCCCGGACACCGGTGGGAGCACCGATCGAAGGTTGCGGCCTTCTCCTCGCCGGCCCCCCGGATTGGAGTAGTGGGGCGATCCGGGGACAAAGTGAACAACAGCGGCGGGCAAGGCTGGGCGACTCGCGTACCCCGCACTTTCACTTTCGCTTTTGCGCCCTCCTTGCCCTCAAGCGAGGTAGGGTTGCGGAGCGGGGTGCGGTGGTGTGGTCTTGTCTAAGTGCCCGGCTGACCCGCCGGCTGTGGGTTGACCAGCGGTTCGGTGGTCGCCCCCGCCTCCCCCCGGCGCCCGTGAATTGGTATAGCGGCCCGTTCGAGGAGATTGGCACGACGGTGGGAGAGCAAGCATGTCCACCAAACAAGATGGCGACCGGGCGAAGGTGAAGACGACCCGCCGTGGCACGGCGCACCAAGCTAACAGTATGGACCGCTACACTCTCCAGAAGGGTTCTCCGGAGACATCGCGCACATCCCCGGCGGGCCCGACGGAGGCATCTGCTCAGCCTGTGGATCTGACCCTCCGGGACGTCATGGGCGCCATCGCAGAGATGAAGGCCTCGGTGGACCAGCGTTTCGACACCCTAGCGCAAAAAATAGACTCGGTCCTGGTGGATGTGAGCCTTGTTAGGGCAGACTTGTCCAAAACGAACGACCGGGTTGATTCCCTGGCCCACACCGCAACGAGCCTCACGACGGATGTGGTGGCCCTCCAGAAGGAGGTGCGCCGGCTTGGCCAGGCGAGCGCCCTGATGGACCGGCGACTGGAGGATTCCGAGGGTCGGGCCCGGAGGAATAATGTCCGTATTGTGGGGGTGCCGGAGGGACGAGAGGCGGAGGCGGCGGATCTTTTTGTGGAAGAATTGATCCTTACCCATCTCCAGCCCCGGGGGCTGAGTAAGCTTTTTGCGGTGGAGCGTGCTCACCGGGTCCCTGGGGGCAGACCTAAGACCGGTGCCCCGCCGCGGCCTCTCATTGCCCGGATTTTTAACTTTCGGGACAGAGATGCTATCCTCCAGACCTCCGGACAACAGGGACCGGTCAAGCTTGACAACATGGATGTGCATTTCTACCCAGACTTTACTCCGGCGGTTCAGAAGCAGAGACAGAGCTTTCTTGGTGTTAAACGTCGCCTACGGGACCTGAACCTTAAGTACTCAATGCTTTTTCCAGCTAAGCTGAGGGTGGAGGTGGATGGTCGCACGCACTTCTTTGACCGGCCCGAGGCGGCTGGGGACTGGTTGGACACTCTGCCTGGAGATCGGGGCCGGGGGGGCGGGGGGGGCGCGGCTGGCGAGGAGGGCCCGCCGGATCAGAATTGAGGGGTGACTGAATAGGCCTTGCTCTGGACGATGTTCCTTCCCCATTTATTGATTGCATATGTTCCCCTCCTATGGAGGTCGTGCGGGGTCTGTTGGGGGCTTCCCTCCTCCTCTGGGGGACTAGTTAGTTTTTAGCTATGGGGCGACAGGCACACTGCACTTTGGGGGGGCTGTCTGGGCTCATGCAGGGGTGCAGGGAGGGGGGAGTTCTGTTGGGATGGGGGGGTGGGGGGGTGTGTTGTTTGTTTGCACCGCAAGGCAAACCCGCTACTATATTGTTGTTTTTAAGATGCTCTGTGGGGGACGACCGATTGTTTCGACGTATGATGGGGGGTAGGGATTTGACTGTGTTGTCATGGAATGTTAACGGCCTGGGGGATAGGATTAAGCGTGGTGTGGTCCTGCAGTACTTGAAACGTATTTCACCAGATGTTGTCTTCCTGCAGGAGACACACCTTATAGGTAACTCCTTTCAGGCAATGAATCGGCGGGGCTATCGTTTGGCGGCCCATTCTGGCTTCACTTCGGGCTCGCGGGGGGTGGGTATTATGATCAAGAACTCGCTCCCGTTGGAGATCGATGAGGTGCGCCATGATGAGAGGGGACGCTACACTGTCCTGGTGGGAAGAATGGAGGGTAGAGTGTTTATTTTGATATCAGTGTACGTCCCGCCTGGGTTACAAGCCACCACATTTGCGGACCTGGGGCACCTCCTCCTGGACCTTCCGAGTGGCCTGCTGGTGGTTGGAGGGGACTTTAATGCGGTAGCTTCTGGGTCTATGGATCGCCATCCCCCCAGGGACCTCCCCCGGGCACAGGCGTGGCTGCCCGGCCTTTTAGACACGTTGGGCCTGGTGGATTGCTGGCGACTAAAGCATCCCGCACAGCGGCAATACACCTTCCACTCGGGTGCCCATGGTAGCCTCTCGCGGCTTGATTACATCCTTGTCCCGGCGGCCCATGCAGGGAGGGTGGGGGAGGTGCGCCATCTGGCGCGGGGTATCTCAGACCACTCCCCATTGCTGTTACATTTCGATGTCTTCCCGAGGGGGGATGGCAGGGTGGCTCCAATCAATGCATGGTATTTGCGCGACCCCACCATTCGTGCCGATTTGATCAAATCCTTACAGCGTTATTTCGACGAGAATGTGGGGTCGGTCCCTTCGGCCATCTCCCTGTGGGAGGCTTTTAAGGTAGTTCTTAGAGGGGAGGCCCTCTCCTTTATCTCCCATGCCCGGCGGCGCGAGCGGGAGGAGGTGACCCGGGTAGAGGCCGAGATTGCAGAACTGGAGGGTGACCTGGGGAGCGGGGTAACAGATGCCAAGCTGCATGTTCTACACCTAAAGCAGGCGGCCTATCGGGCCCTCGTCGCGGAGGCGGCCAGGGGCCTCAGTCGAGAGCAGCAGGGGCGATTGTATGATGTGGGTGATAAGGCTGGCAAATTGATTGCGTGGTTGGACAAGAGGGAGAGGGCGAGTCGCGTGGTTCCTTTGATTGAGAGTGCGGATGGTGCGTGTGTCACCGAGCCGGAAGCCATTGTCTCCTGCTTTGCGGATTATTTCCGCGAAGTCTACTCCCCGGTTTCCCCCTGCTCGGAGGAAGATTCCCATGCCCTGCTTCGGGACATCGCACTGCCCTCCCTTACGGTGGAGGACAGGGATTCGCTGGACGCTCCTCCCACCTCGGACGAAATTGCCTTGGCTATTCGCTCGGTTGCATCCGGCAAGGCCATGGGCCCCAATGGTATCCCCATCGAACTATACAAGCTACGCCCGGATGTGTTGGCGCCCCACCTGCGTGCGATGTTCCTGGCGGCACACTCGCAGGGTTCCCTCCCGCCGGACCAGCGTCTGGCTACAATCGTGGTGATCCACAAGGAGGGGAAGCCCCGTGAACGGGTCGCATCCTATAGGCCGATCTCGCTCTTGAACGCGGAGCCCAAAATCCTCGCCAAGGTGTTGGCCAACCGGTTGGTTGGCGTGGTGGGCGACTTGGTCCACCAAGACCAATCTGGCTTTATACCACACCGCAACACGGCGCTCAATCTACGGCGCTTGCACGGTGTGCTCGCGCATGTCCCATTTGTGCGGGAGCCGGCCATCTTGGCGTCCTTGGACGCCACCATGGCGTTTGACACGCTTGAGTGGCCATACATCTGGGCGATGCTGGCGAAATTTGGATTTGGACCGGGCTTTGTTAGCTGGGTCAAATTGTTGTACTCGGGCCCCTTGGCGCAGGTGGCGGTGAATGGGCGAGTCTCGGCCCCGTTCGCGCTGGGGCGGGGCACGCGACAGGGTTGCCCCTTGTCACCTCTCCTGTTTGCACTGGCCCTGGAGCCCCTGGCGGAGTGGCTGCGGTGGCACCCTTCCATCCGTGGTCTCCGCTGGACCCCCGAGCATGAGGACCGTGTGTCCCTCTATGCTGATGATATCCTCCTCTATCTCGCCTCCCCGCGTAAATCACTGATCGTCCTGGTTGATGTTTTGCGCTCATTCGGTCGCAACTCAGGCCTTGTCATCAACTGGGCGAAATCCTGTGTATATGTGCTTTCCGGGGAGGCTCCGGTCCTACCACGGGACTGTCCGATCCAGATTGCATCCCAGGGGTTTCGGTACCTGGGGATATATATCACTCTTGACCCGGAGGCCCGTTATGAGCGGAATTTGCTGCCCCCCCTCCAGCGCTTGAAGGAGGACGTGGTGCGCTGGCGGTGTCTGCCGCTTTCGCCGCTCGGCCGAGCGGCCTTGTTTAAAATGATGTCCTTGCCGCGCTTCCTCTACGCCCTCCAGAATACTATGGACTTGGTTCCGGCACGCTACTTCCGTGAGGTGGAGGGCCTCCAGCGGCGCCTGTTCTGGGACGGGAGGCCGCGCATTGCTCTGGCTAAATTGACGCTCCCGTGGTACGATGGGGGGGTCGCCCTCCCGGACATTAAACGGTATTACTGGGCACCCAACTGGCTGCAATTAATCATGGCCTTTACGGGCCCGCCTTGAACCCGGCGTTTGAGATGGACAAGATGCTCCTGCCCGGTGGCGACTACAATCGAGCGCTTTACTCTGCCGCGCCCAGCCCCCGTCTGACGGGACCGACGCGTGTCATGGTGCGTGTCTGGCACGCGGCTAATGCAGCTATGGGGTGGAAGGACCGTTTGACCCGGGCGTCACCGCTATATGCGTCAGAGAGGTTGGGCTCCCTGTGGACATCGAAGGGCTTTGAGAAGTGGGACACGATCGGAATCAGCACTGTGGGAGATCTCTGGACGAGGGGGGGATTCAAGACTTTTGCGACGCTGCAGACGGAGTTTCAGCTGCAGGGCAGTGAGTACTTTCGGTACCTACAAGTCCGCCATGCGCTGGGCTCCGTCTTCCCGGATGTCGCGTCCATTCCGGAGTCTTCCCCCCTGGAGGACAGAGTGCTGGATGGCCATGTCCCAGACAGCACGATCTCCCTCATATATAAAAAACTGATCAACGACAGATCGTGCCTGCTGACTAGTCTCCGCGAGGCCTGGGTTGCCGACGGGCTAGAGCTGGACGACGAGGATTGGATTTCCGCGGTGGCCTCTCCAAAAGAAGTGGCCATCCCGGCTCGCCTTCGTTTCGTCCAGCTTAAGATCCTTCACCGGGTTTACGTGACGGGGCCAAGGCTTCTACGTATGGGCTTTGCTGGTGACGGAATGTGTAAGCGTGGCTGTGGCGCGTTGGCAACTTTCATGCATATACTGTGGGAGTGCCCAAAGGTGGAGAGATTCTGGCGTGGTGTGCATGAGGTCCTGCGTGTGGTTACGCGTGTCGCGCTGTTGCCTGAAGCGAGGAGATGCTTGCTGAATGTGTGGGAACCAAATGACTATTCGGTCCCGCAGAAGCGGTGGGTGACTCTGGGATACATGATAGCTAAGCGTGACATTGCTCAATTGTGGGGATCCCAGAGGCCCCCTGCGGTGCTGGCCTGGAAAGAACATATGGATTGGTGTATGTTTCGTGAAAAGGTGGTGTATGTGGCGAGGGGTAAGCCTGGGGCGTGGGTGAAAATCTGGGGCCCCTGGAACGCCTACCGCGGGGGTATTTGTGAGCCGCCACAGCTACCGGCTGCCTCGCCTGCTCCGTCTCCCTAGATGGCCCCCCTCCCTTGGCCTTGGGCACGCGGTCCCCCAGTCCCTGATTTATTCCCATTCCCCTCTCCAGAGTTCTGCTGCTGGTTGGGATCCCCCACTTATGGAGCACGTGCTGTCACTTTGGATCGCGGGTTGCCTTGCGGGTGTGGTTTTTTGTGTTGTTTTGTTTTGATAAAAGGGAACCGTACTGTGGGCATGGAGCTATGCGGCCTGCAACATTGATTTCTCCTGTTTTGCTAATCTGCACTGCCAACAGACTCTTACTGTATGTATGCAATATGCTTTTGTCACTCTAGCGGCCGGCCGAGTGGTTGTAGGCCCATACCTGTAACTTTTTCAAACTGCAATAAACGGTTTAAAAAAAAAAAAAAAAGAAAGTCAACAGATTGGGAGATTCTTCGCTTGGTCCACAAAAAATCAGAAAGCAACCCAAATAATTGCCCAAGTTAAGAATCCCTCAACTGGTATATTAGTTGACGATCAACAAGTTATTTCCGAGATATTCCTTTCTCATTTTAACCAAATTTATGCAGAAACGCAGGGGGTAGACGTAGCAGATTAGGTGAACTATTTTGAATTTTTGGAGTTACCCCAGATACCCTCACAAGCTTCTGAGATATTGAATAGCGTCATTGGGACTACAGAAATCTTAGCAGTGATAATAAGTATGCCCAATGCTAAGACGAATGGTGAAGATGGAATCCCAGTGGAAGTTTTTAAGGCATTTCTGGAAGAAATTCTTCCTTTTCTGGGAAAATTGTTTAACCAGATAAAGGAGGGTTTGGATATCCCGAAAAGTTTTGAGGTATCGGTTTTAGTAATTTTTCTTAAAAAAGATAAAGATCCCTGTGATCCTAATTCCTACCGCCCAATTAGTCTATTAAATACGGATTATAAATTATTCATGAAGATCTGGGCAAAATAGAATAGTCCCGTGTGTACAACAAGTGGTACATGAGGACCAAAATGGTTTTATCCCGGGGCGATTGATGGCAGGTAATACATATTTCTTAGCACAAGCCATTGACTATTTTTCCACTAATAAGATGGATGCGGTGATCATGATGATGGATGCCGAAAAGGCCTTTGATCTGGTAGATTGGAGTGCGTTATTCTTTATTTTGGATAAATTTGGGTTTCCGTCACATTTTTTACGAATGTTAAAAGAACTTTATAGTTGTGCGGAGGCCAAAGTTGTCGTAAATGGAGAAGAGGCTGGTAGGGTAAAAATTAAGGGAGGTACACGTCAAGGTTGTCCTCTATCCCCCCTTTTGTTTTCTTTATTTATTGAACCTTTAGCGGTTAAGATACGGAAGAGTTTGATGATTTTACCTCCAATTGAGGGGATGGCAAAAGTCAAACTCTATGCAGATGATATTATTTTATATCTTAAAGCTGGGGATTCCAATGTGCAAAATGCGCCAGATGAAATAATACAGAAATGTACGCAGGTGGGGGCATATAAAGTAAATCAAGCAAAAAACGAAATCCTTTTATTTAACTCCACTTTAGCAGATATTCCTGCATCAATCGCCATAAGACCACCACATCCAATTAGATACTTGGGGATATACGTTACACAGGATTTTAGTCAACTGTTCCCCTTGAACTATAACAGAATGCTCACAAAAGTAAAACATTTATTGGATAAATGGACTCTGCTTAATCTATCTCTAATAGGACGGATCTCGATGATTAAGATGTCGATACTCCCACTGTATTTATTTATTTTTAGCAATCTTCCTTTGAAAATTCCGAGCTCTTATTTTAAGGAATTAGATCAAAAAATTTGGAAATTTGTCTGGAATAACAAACATCCCCGAGTGAAATTTGCCACACTACAATTGGATGTAGCTTCAGGCGGTTTAGCTTTACCACATTTTCCAACATATTACCAGGCATCATTAGTAAATTTGTTTTCACAATTGGGTGTGGAAAATTCAGTATTTGATCATTTTATCTTGGTGCAGATGCTGAAAGAGAGTGCAATAAGGCTCCCAAAATTCTTACGGCTGGCAAAATTACCTAAAAGCACTAGATACAAGTCATCTTAACATTAATAGAAAGAATGCAGCTTTTTTTTTTAAATTACAAGATATTCCAGTATTTAATGCTCTTACTTCTATTGAGGACTGTGCAGTAGGTGGTTTTATACTATCTATAGGCCTTTATCAACAGTGGCAAGAATTAGGCTTTAGGCGGCTTAGAAATTTTTTTAATCATGAGACTTTAATAACTTGGGAAACAGTCCGATTAAAAGCTAATTCTTTAACAACAACCCTCTCTCTGAGCTTTTATCAGTTAATTAACTTTCTTAAAATCAATTATGTAACATTGAATAAGATGCCAGAGAAAATCGTCAGGCAAATGGCGAAACAAATGTTGGGAGTAGGAGGCTGGTACCCGCTATTGCATCAAAAGGCCCATTCAGAAGAGATTCTAACAATAGAACTTCAAAAAATCTATTCAGAGACCGGTTGTAAGTTTAATATATGGGAATGGCAACAACTTAATGAGTTAGTAAAAAAAGCATTCAGAGGGGCTAATTACAAGAGGATGAATTTTTTTATCCAGATGGCTTGCCTACTATACCCCCTTGAAATTGCATAAGATGTATCCAACAAACCCAAACCGTTGCTTTAGATGTAATACCCAGGAGGAGGGCGGATGGGTACATATTTTTTATGAATGCAATAAGATACGACTTTTTGGGTATGAGATTTTTGCTAAAATCTCCTCATCTCTGTCTCCGAGAATTCAACCGTCGGTTATGCTGGTTTTATTTGGCACTTCGGGAGAGGTGAAAGGGTTAACTAAACATCAGCAGAATTTCATACTAATTGCCATAGCTGTCGCAAGATCACTAGTCCTACAAAATTGGAAAACAGATAAACAACCTAGGATTGACCACTGGCTTAATAAAATGAACAGAACCTTTAAGTTTGAGGAGGCCTATGCGAGACGGGTAGGAGCAACCAAAAGATTTAGAGCTATCTGGCATGAGTACTCCGATTAGGCTGAGAGGGAAGGAGAAGGAGCATAAAGGCAAGGTATTCCAGAGTCCCCAACCATCCCATTTTGAAATAAGGGGGGATAGATTAAATATATTAGCATTACGCTTGAGATAGTAGAGGAGCAAGGCGATTAAAATAGAGCTTAAATATCATGCACTTTATTTAAGAACTGCTGCTATTTTGCATTTTGCACTTTAAATAGCTTTTGCATGACATTTTTTTTAAGAGTTATTAGAACTATGCACTTTAAATATTTTTATGCTTCTCTTTTTATGAAAATTTACTTAAGGCCTAAATAATAAGCACTTTATTTAAGAACTGCTGCTAATCATTCGAAGGTCTATATGGTGTATATAAGGCTTTTATGCTAGCTCGGTATGGTATTTTAATAACGAACTGCTACTATTCGCATTATGCACTTTAAATAGCTCTTGTCTTTATCTAATTTAAGCACGGCATGCTAGTCTATATCTTTTAGGGTAGAAGTTAAGAGTGTTGCACTCTCAATATTCACTCTCTGTTTGTATTATGGTTATAATATAGTACTGGTTGTGCCACTACTCAGATAAATATTATTACTGTTTATTATGTGTAATTTAGATGATGCAATGTATTTTGAATGTCTATTCGTTGTCTTACTACTTTCTTGTTAAAAAAAAAATTACAAAAAAATAAAAGATCTCCAAAGGCATGTGACAACTATATGAGGGGGAATAAGAAACTCAGATTGGCTAGAAAAACATGCGGGGAGGGAGACTGCTTAGTGACTACGAACCTCTCTCAAGTGGGGATATTTATCTGCACAAAGGAATTGCCAGTAGGAAATTCTGCAAAAACGTCATTACCTACAGTTAATCTATTGGCTTCTTTCACCGGCTTTTAAAGGATCGGGAAACCATTTTGAGACATTCATATCACTTTGTGAATTTACCATGGGCCTTGTATCTAACTTATATAAAATAGTAATGGGAACTAACAATACAATAGATTGGCCATACATGAACACTTTGAGGAAAAGCATTAGGGGAAAAAAACAAGGCAAACACTTTGGATAGATTTTACTGAAAATTTCAAACTAGAGAAATGCTATCTAAAGTTATGGCAAATTCATTTAAGACTCCAGTGACATTCAGGATTTTTTTTCTAAACATAAATATACACTGTTGGAGGCAATGTGAAGAAGGTGGGGGCTAAACATGTGTGGTGAAGCAGCCCAACTTCAATTTCAAACTGAAAAGAAATACTCAGCCGTATAAAGAGAGTAATGGGGTCCGACGACACAGAGTGACGATTTTGGGATTGTGTTCAACCAGTATAGAAGGCATGGATAGATGCGATTGGTCACTAATAGCCAATATACTACTAGCAACAAAGCAGGAAATCGCTTTCAAATTGAAGTCAGCAATCCAATTGCCAGTCTTGAAGATTAAGGACTATAAAGGCAATGGAAATGTTGACAGCCAAAAAATTAAAGAGATGGTTTTTCTATAACATGGAATCCACTGCTAGACCATCTTAAAAAATCGATGCCTCTCTTGCTTGCCCCAGAACACTCTGAACCCTGCACTTTTTTGGGATCTGTGAGGCTCAAAGATGTAAGGACTGATTAATGTATTAAAATTATTGAAACTGCATTCATCTGGAAAATGAGAGGAGATGACACTAAATGAGTCCAACGAGAACAGTGCTTATATTCCCATCATCACATCACACTGTGGAGGGTCTCTACCATTCTGAAATACACCGGGGCGCCGGGGGATGAGGACACTTATTTGGCTTCTGTAACACGTACCTAGGGCTGCATGTGCACAATGAAAATACTGAGCCATGGTTCATGGGATGTCATCAAAATAATCATTTAAATAAAATGTTTGGATGAAAAAGAATAGTAAATTGATTCTTCTCGGTGCATACTTCCCTTCACAATGTTACAGTAGTTGATATTCCGCATACAGTGTTACGGCAGGCTGACACTTTGTCACTCCAAATTGTTCTGTACAATCAATTAAGATCGAGATCTCATGGGAATAATCTCTTCCCGGAAGTGTACTTCGGTACTTTCATTGGCACAGTATGGAGTTGTCAGATGCCAGACAAATAATTTTGGCAGGTGGTGTTCGCATGCGTAAGTGATGTCCTCTCCTGGCAGATCCCACGATAGCCAAGGCTGGCCCTCCTCCACCTTACAGAGGATGTGACACTAGCCAAATGAGATATTGCCAGACAATGGACAGCAGTAGCCCCCCCATCACTGATAGTATAGAAGAAGGTGATGAAATTTTGCATGGGGATAGAAATGGCAGTATACGAGGCAAGGGGCTGTCCCCCAAGGGGCTGTCCCGCAAACACGCACAAATATGGCAGATGGGCAACGTACAGGGGAATGGAGCTGCCACCAGTCCGACGGATACGCAACTGCATGGATGATGACATAAAAACCTTCCATGGCAGAAAGACAACCACGCTGAGACGAGTGGACAGGTCTGGTGATAGGCAACAAACAGGCGGGGAGTGTAGATGTCACAAATGTGGGGAGCGGTGGCAGGTTTGGGTCGCCTCAATGATCTTTGTTTTTCCCTCGTTAGTGTACTGTTATGTGTTTTCCATTATCTGTCCACTGTATATTTCTATGTATACATACTGTGTCAATGTGGCCATGGTGACAGTGCAGCTCTTCTCATCTGCAAACTAATAAAATATTTATATATTTTTAAAGACATCTCTGCAGCATGTCTTGGGTCTTTCGCTCACAGAAACCCCATATCAGCATTTGAGAGACATCATTATGGTCAGGCTCTATTTCTTTCTTTTCAACACAAAAGACATTTGCGGTCGTGAGTGGGGGAAAACGTGAGGGACATTTTTCTAGTCCAAGCGGAGTAGTGTATACAAGTCAGGTGTCTTCTTCAGCTGCGACCATCCTGAAAGAGTGAATTGGGATTACCCGGGTTTCAGACTGTTTTTATCTCTCCTGGCTTGGTCAGAAGAGCAACGAATTCAGGACTAGAACAAGTGCTTGAAAACGTGTTATTTTCTGCAATTTTCTACAAATGTAAGTCATATCTCTCCTTCCCCAGCTTTCTCCCATCCGATCAGAATCCTTCATGTCAAGAACACTTTCATCTCTTTCACACATATTCGAGTTGTATTACTTTTCCGTATTTTCATTACAATATACCTGTCTTCGAATTCCATCATTCACCTTTAGTTGTGTTTGAATTACATTAACTTTAAAAATGTTTCGCTGCTTCTGTTATAGGAAGATGTCTGATTTGCTCTTCATCCTTAAACAGACTGGTCACTCTGGAGGTTTAGGAGAGTCTCAGTATTCAACCAAAGGATATTGTGTGACATATTGATATCCCATGGACCTTAGGGACAATCAAGCACCTTACGTAGTCTTGATGTATGAACCAAAACAACACGCATGAGTGGATATGGACAAAAGCTGTGGCGGTAAATTTAGGATTTCAATACATATGTTCAAACCTTTCTTTGTTGCTGGTTATACATCTGGGATCACATTCCCTAATGTTTTGCGCAGACACTCAAACAACAACGCCACGCAAAGGATAACATCTATTTACTCATCACTGTAAAGGCACAGATGCACAGCGCTAAATGTACCGCATCGCATGAGTACTAGCGTAAACTTTAGTAAATGTGGGATCCCATGTCACGGGAAAAGGATCTCACCCTCACTTATGAATCACTTACACTCATCCTTAATTCAGCCAGCGCTAGTGGTTTCATGCACTAGTGCAAATGGAATTTGGATTATCTCTTACCAGATTGCTTTGTGGATACCGCACTTCTCACCACATCCACTGTGTGCACACTTCTTCAGTACAGCCTCGCTCACTAAGAGCGACAGTACTATATACTGTCCTGCAACAAGGCCCTTCCAAGCGTGGCTGTGTGTGTCAATCAGAGTTCTCACCGTCCACACATCTTCTGACAATTATATATATCTATAGAAAGTACAAGTTATTGGACTGAAAGTTGCATGGTACCAAGGTACAGATCATTATCTTTCGATGACCCCACAACTACTTTGGGTGGCATTAAACAAACTCGAAAACAGACACATTGGAGAAAAAAAATGTCCAGATTGTTTTTGGACCAAAAGTAGTGGAGGGCAGGAAAATAAACTCCAACGCCCAGTGGTAGGTCGATTAAAGAAACGTTATTAGAGCTTCTGTCATAAGCATCTAAAGTAAAATGGAACCTGGAAGGAGGGGCCAAGAATGGAATGCTGGTGTTTGATTGGAAACATTGCACACTTACCTCCCATGCAGGATACCCCACGAACTCATCAATGGATTCATGCATTGCACAGAGAGGTGATGTTGCTAAAACCAATATATGTACAACTAAAATTAGGGGCTCATTTTAAGTCCAGAGGGAGGGCAAAACATGAAATTCAACTACCAAATATACTACACTGGTTTTCAGAATGATGTCCAAATTAGGACACTCTGCATGGGGTTTGTGGCACTTGTTTTAATGAAAGAAAAAATATAGAAAGTAACCCAGAAAGGAAAAAAGTCTGCAAAAAGCTTGTCATATTAATTGGTTTCATGCTAACTCTAAATCTAGCGGTATTTTATTTATTTATTTTGCAGTTTTATATAGTGCTAACGTGGATCAAAGACATTAGTGCGCTTTATAAAGGCAAAGGCAAGAGTTACAAACAAATAAATGGAAAGAGATCGCAACCATAGCAGTCAAGAGAAGAGACAGTGCTATGATTTCAAAATAGAGAACAAATGTGGGATATAAGTCAAAAAGCCACTTGAGAGACAGATAATACGGCAAGAATAAAAAGAAAGGATGAGTAAGAAATGTGAATTATATTTGCAGCATCAAAGGATTGTGCTCAGAAACGAGTTCTGTGTTGGGGAGAATGCAGCAAGGGGCTAAGAGGCAATGAAGAGTTGGAAGTAAACATTAAACAACAAGAGAGGCTCGAGACCGTAGCGGGCCTAAAAGTCAACTGGGCCAAATCCACAATATACCCTTTATCAGCCGATCTTCCTCCGCAACAGGTCAGCGCTGGAGGAATCAACTTAATGTGGAATTCTCAAGCAACACGATACCTAGGTGTGCGCTTGTATCACACCCCCGCAAGACATTTAACTAACGAAACAGGCGTTCGTTCCTCGGTCAATTGCTGGAAAACTCTTCCCTTAACCCCCATCCGGAAAATAGCAGTGGCCAAAATGATCCTCGTCCCGCGACTGCTCTATTACTTTGCTAATCTCCCAGTAGTTCCTCCCCGTTCCTTCTTCCAGGAACTAGACACTCTCCTCAGCATCGTAATATGGGGGGGGGGGGGGGGGGGTTCGCAGACGGGTAGCCCTGGCCAAACTACAATTACCGATGGAACAAGGTGGATTAGGGACCCCCTCATTTGAAGCACACTTCCTGGCAGCTTAATTACAATAGATGTCACAGTGGACGGCGGGACGTGCACTGGGAGAGACCCACTTAAGCACAGGGCCAATCTCCGCCCGAGTGACTTGATGCTTGCTGCTACTAGGGGCCAAATTACGCAGAATTGTCTATTACAAATGATGGTGGCACACACATGTATGAAGCGCATACATCAGATATCACGCACAACAGCTTTTTATTCCCCCTTATTGCCATTAGCGGGTCTTCCCAGAGGCCATAACCATTACACAACATTAACCTTACATACATGGTTCATTTGCAGAACTAATAGCCGACACCGATCTTCCAAGTGGACAGTTTCTCACACATGGACAGCTGGTGGCAGATTGCTGCCGCACCTGGCACATGACCGACACTGAGCCAACTACACACCCAATCCTTCATGCCATACTACAGTTGGGCCCGGGGCGTCATATAGGGACCTGGTTATATAAGGCAACCCGAGAGCTTGGTGCGGTTACACTCGCCCCCGTAGGGAAAATGGGAGACGGAATTACAGAGACCACTCTGTAATAGAGAGTGCCAACAAGCATTGGAATTCCCCAAAAAAGCATCCCGTAATCACCCATTAAAAAATATACAATACTTCCTTTTACATCGGGCCTATCCAATACCAGAAAACCTTCAGCAATACTACATGAATGCGCAATTCTTATGCCCAAGATGCCAAGAACCCAGCGCAATCTTTCTCCATATGTTCTGGAGTTGTTCGACACTACAATCCTACTGGAGCACGATACACATCACACTGCATGAGGTGACAGGGCTCACGTACATTGCAACATGGGAAGCCAGTGCGTTAGGCATATGTAAGCATTGGAAACACCACAAAGTAGAAACACAATATGCATCCCTAGCCCTCTTGCTAGCCAAACGAAGCATCGCTATGCACTGCAGGACCTCAGCAGGACCTCCACTGGATGCTTGGAGAGGAGCAGGTACTAAATGGGGAGCATCAGAGGAAGACGCGCTAAGACACGAGGCAGTCGTGGCACTCGTAAGTCCGAAGCGTAAGTCCTAAAGGAGTCTCAACTGATCGTGTGCACTCTTAGCCACTGTAATCAATGGGTTTTTTTGTGGGGTTTTTTTTAGCGTTAAAAGTTTCTTTTTTTACTTCTTCAGAAAAAAAAGAAGTGTTAAAGAAACAATGAAGGCAGAGGGTGTTAACATTTTGTCAAAAGATGGGGACTTAAGCATTTTTGGATACTGACGAGATAATGACTCTGTTACAATATTCTGGAAACTAGGAAAGTAGTTTCTTGCAATTTACAGTGTTGAAAAAAGTAGACCCATCTAGCTTGCTTCCTGTTTCTGCATTCCGGTTGCTTCAAGACTTGTAAATTCTAGGCCTGGGTGGTAAATTCCGTTCCGCTTGCGGAATTTGGGTATTTTCGCGTTCCGCGGAGAACGCGAAATTGCCCAAAATTCTGCTTTCCGCGATTTCGCGAAATGTTTTGCTTGTTCGCGTTCTCAAGATGCGTGTTCGCGAGATATTTCTCCCCGAGCACGCAAACAGCGATTGTGAACAGGAAAAAGCATCGCGAACAAGCAATTCCGCGTGTTCGCGGAATTTCTGCGTGTTCGCGGAGATTTTTACCGTTTCGCGGAGATTTGCGTAACGCGATTACGCAAATTCCGCCCACCCCTAGTAAATTCCAATCTGTTGGAATAACAACTTTGTTAGACCTGTCCGCCCTTTGGGTGGTCCCTCCTCATCATTATTTATTTTGTCCCACTTTTGCCTCAAACCCTGTTTGAATTTTTCCTTTTTGGGAACCACCAGACTTTTTAGTGTTGCTGCAGATTCAGGGAGCCATTTTATCTACCCCTGAAACTTCTGTCTGAGGGCCTGGAGCACAAAATGGTGGCCACCTGTGACATCACCAGCATCCACTGGAACCTACCAGCACCTTCCAGAACATTCCAGAACCCTGTGACGGTTGGAGGCGGTTTAGAATGTTGGGAAGCTAAGACAGAGAGTTGGCAGTTGGAGCTGGCAGTTGGCACCTGACTGGTGAAGAGAGAGCAGGAGAAACCTGAAGGCGGAAGGAGTGAGGCAGCAGGGGTGGAAACTTGTGCCTGGAGTGGGGTCCATAAACCCACCCTTGATACTAGTCCCTACTGACTGAGCCCAGCCTGGAGCCCTGTGTGGGAAGAAGTAAGAAAAACCATCTTAAGGACCTGGACAGCAGGAGCAGGCCTTAGAAGTCAAGAAAGCAAGTACCTGACCTGGATACTGGTTTCCCTGGAGCCGGACGTCGAGTAGCCTGGAGACCTGGAGCCTGAGGTGGAGAAGCGGCGCTGACTGGAAAAGCAGACGTCGTGCCCAGAGCCGCCAGAGATCGTGAGAGGGCGCCGACGGAGGACGTGAGGAGTACCAGAGGTCGAGGAGGAAGTCACCCAAGGTCGAGTGAGCGGTGTCGACGGGGGAGTGAAGTCCGCCCTCCGGAGTCGCCGGAGACCGAGGTGAAGTGTGCCGGAGGTCGGGAGTGGAGATCGCACTCCGGAGTCGCCGGAACCAGAGAGAATCGTGCCGGAGGTCGGGAGTGGAGGTCGCACTCCGGAGTCGCCGGAAACCTGAGGAGAGGAGCACCGGAGGTCGGGAGTGAGGATCGCACTCCGGAGTCGCCGGAAGACGACATCGAGCCAAGGCCGGCCGACGTCATCGAAGCTGAGGTCGCCATCGGACCGGAGCCGCCCAAAGTCGACATCGAGTCAAGACTGCCCGACGCCATCGAATTGGAGGTCGAGATCGAGCCGAGGCCGCCGACATCGAACCGGAGCCGCCTACCGGCGTCGTCAGGAACTGACATTGTGCCGAGGCCGCCGACATCGAACCGGATCCACCTCACGGCGTCGACACGACTCCAGCGGCGTCGGAACTTCAGAAAAAGGGCAGTAAGTAGAATAGAGGGCGCCAAAGGCCCTGTGGAATCCTAAGAGACTACTCTAGGGGTTAGAGAGGTGCTTGAACCAGCCGGACTGTGCCAGGGGTGAGCTGAGACTAATTTAGAGGGGTTGTGTAGAGTGAGAGAGCCAGGTTTCTGGTATTTCCCCCTTGATCTACCTCAGTTTAGGCCTCAGCCTTGTCCAAGCCAGGGAGTAGACACCCTCAAGCCTTCCACATCCCCACAAGCTGTGCCTGGGCCAAATTAGCCCATAGTAATCTCAAATGTGATCTGATTCTATGAGTGTCACTGTCAGCTTTTAATTATTTATTGGAGGCACTGTATTTATTGTATTTAACCTATTTATTGCTCCACTGTATTTATTGTTCCACAGTATTTATTGTCGCACAATATTTATTGGTTTGCAGTATTTATTGCCTCAGAATATTTAATTGCCTGTATGTTTTGCACTTATATTTATGCCTTAATTATTTATGATCACCCCTATTTATTGAATCATTAAGCCAGTATTCATTTGACCTGCACTATTTAAAAAGCCTTGTATATTGTGAGTGTGTTATTATTTATTTAATCAGCAACTAAGAGAAAAAGAAGATAAAGCAGAGATATTTTCATAATTTTTACGGTGTAGAGTCGTTTTTGGAACGGATGCACGCATGGTTATTGTAGGGGTATGTCGTATGCTTAGCACGGTGCCTGATTCCTGACCACTCGAGCCAAGCTACCACTGTGTGTCCCCTGGAAGTACCCCGTTACCACCAACCCTTACCGGTGTGGGAGTGGGGTATTTCGCGGAATTTCTGCATGTTCGCGGAGATTTTTTACCGTTTCGCGGAGATTTGCGTAACGCGATTACGCAAATTCCGCCCACCCCTAGTAAATTCCAATCTGTTGGAATAACAACTTGATGTTGAGTTCACAGTATCAAATGTCTCCATTCTCTATGATTCTTCGTCACTAACAGTTCTTTCTCCAATAGAGCGTAATTAGCTTCAGATATACAACATTTAAGGGAATAAAAAACAATAGGATGTTCCTCATTATTACTATCTCTGAATTAGTACTGCACCAATCGGAGTAAACTGATTGTACAATAAATAATCAAGAATCTGGTTCAGAGAGGATTGGAGCCTCAGTAAACCCTTTTCAGTGCATCAAAGGTGCAGGATGCTGCAAGTGACCAAGAGAAAGGTTTCTTTTTTTGCAGCTAGCCTATAATAGGTGTGAAAATATTCTTAATGAATTTCCTGTAGTAATCTGCTAAATTGAGAAAACTTTGAACTTGTTAAAATGAATTGGGTATTGGCCAATCCAGAATTGCTTTTACCTTTCTTTTTTTTTTTTTTGAGTTTCAAAAACCTTTATTGAGAATGTGCACATTACATCAGCGAACAAGTTGACATCAATCAAATGCAGCTGTAACTTTCATATATCATACTCCTTACTAAGCAAATCTTTTGCAAATTACTAACATTCCCCCCCTCTATCCAACTCTGTAACAAAGAACCCACCCAGCCCTATATGAGACGGCACATCATTATATTGCAGAGACCAACAATACATGCTTCCGTAGATCAGGGCTCTGAAAAAACACAGTATGAAAAGATCACTCTTACAGTCCCAGAATAAAGAGGACATTGCCTTGTAAATAACCCTAGGCATTTCCAGCCCAATAACCTCACCCATTTGGCCCTCCCATACTGCAAGGCAATATTGCATCGATTCCATTCGGCGTGGCCACTAGTCGATCTGAATTCCTCTCCTCCTTCCCAGCTGTCTCCCCCCTCTCCCTCCAGTCCTCCTCTGTGTCTGACAACTGTGCGAGAAGGTAAGCAGTCAGCGGGCCCCCAGATATCTTTCGGGCGGGACTTTATAGGTAAGTGTGCAGCATAGTAGTGCAGGTGGTCTTGCCAAGTGGACAAGGCATGTATCCAGTCCTTGAACTTGGGAGCCCGGCCTCTACCCCACCTGCATGCCACCTGGCGCTTCGCAAGTAACATACCCATTGCTAAGTACTTCTTATGAACTGTGTTTATATCTTGGATCAGACCTAGGAGGGCCGCAAGTGGGGTCGGTAGTATATGTACTCCTATCATGGTCGACATGCCTTCGAAAACCTGCATCCAATAGTTCGCCACCTGAGGGCAGCACCATGCTAAATGCATGAAATCCGGCCCTTCCCTCCCGCATCTTTCATATCTGTCATCCTCCTTTAGGAGGAACTTACATAGCTTGACCGGGGTGTGGTACAATCTATGTAGACATTTAAAGTGAATTAGACATAATCTACTGTTAGCTGTGGCTGTCTCTGTCTGCAGGAAACTAATTTCTCATTGCTCATCCGTCAGAGGGACCTCTAAATCGCTATCCCATTCCATCCTGGCTCGTGGGTTCTGAGGGGGAGGTGCATTTTGTGCGTGCTTATACAATAGGGACGTGACGTGCTTAGGGGCATCTGCTTGCAATAATGCGTGCAGAGGTGCGAATGTATCTGGTTCTGCAGGAAATTCCGGGGTTGCAGCCTTAACGCTTTGTCTAAGCCGTATGTACATAAATACATCCATGGTCGTGGGTGTGTGCTCACCAAAAAATTGTTCCCTGGTGCGGAACTGTCCCCCGATATAAAGATCTCCCCAGGTGTTGTAGTGGAGACTGTCAAGCATTCTACGACATATCCCTTCATACGAGTTCTGCAATAGAGGATTACGCAGAAGAGTCATCCTAGGGGAGTACATCATGGAGGCCTCCAGTCTGCGGGCAATCTGTCACCATGCAGTGATGGTACAGTCCACAGTGGACGGGTCACGTTCCCGCGCCTTCAATGCCGTGAATAGGTATCCCTCTGGAGGCGTCGGGCCATGTAGCTGCCCTGTACCGCCAGATGTGGCATGAAAGGGGGTGGATTAAACCAATATACTGCAAAGTGTGCCTGGGCACAATAGTAATAATATTCAAAATTGGGGATATCATACCCTCCCTGGCGATATGGTAACATCAATGTAGCAAGGTTGAGCCGTGCCTGTTTCCCTCCCCAAATGAGTCGTATAAGCTGCGTCTGAAGTGTGTTGAAGGAAAACCTCCCGGGATGATACGGTATGTAAATAAACAGATATAGAAATTTCGGTAGTAGTACCATCTTAATAAGGGATATCCTCCCTGCCATCGAGAGTGGTAGTCGTATCCATTTGGTTATACTGTCACCTTGTCAATGGCCGCTCTGTAGTTGGCACATATTAGTGCGTCTTTATCCCTGGTGATATGTATATCTAAATATTTCAATTCGTCACTCTCCCATACCAAGGGGTAGTCCAGTTGGTGTGCGGTGGTCTTATTCATCAGGGTAAATATTGTGGACTTAGCCCAGTTTATTTGTTTGCCGGAGATGGCCCCGAATTTAGTTATCTCACGCAGCACTGGGATGAGGTTTTCATGGGATTTTTTGATATACAAAGTCATATCGTCTGCGTATAGGGAAATAAGTAGTTGTCTAGCCGGGTAAATCAGTGCCCTTCCATTGTGGTGTTGTCTTAGTTTTGCAGCCAAGGGTTCAATGGCCAAGGCAAATAAAATTGGAGACAGCGGGCAGCCTTGCCTCGTGCCTCTGGAAATGGTAAAGGAGGTAGATCTGGCTCCATTCAACAGCACTGTGGCTATTGGTTGCCTATACAGCAATTGCATCCACTTTAAAAAGGTAAAGGACATCCCCATATATCTCAGAGTTCCTATCAGGAGATCCCACTCCACTGAATCAAACGCCTTAGTGGCGTCTAGGAAAACTGCTACCGCTGAACAGTTGGAATCTATATCCTGCATTACTGTTAAGAGGGTCCTGAGATTGTGGGACGTGGCTCGGTTTGGGATAAATCCCGCCTGATCCGGCAGTACCAGCCGCTCCATCAGGAGGCTGAGCCGGGTAGCCAGAACTTTGGTAAGGATTTTAGTGTCACAGTTCAGCAATGAGAGGGGGCGGTACGATTCGCAATAGAGCGGGTATTTGCCAGGTTTTAGTAAACAAGCTATCTGGGCCTCGCGCATGGTTTATGGCAAGCATCCCTCCTTCATCGCCGCATAGAAGACCTCTTTCAGAATGGGGGCTAATATGGGCACGTAAGAATTATAGAATTCTATTGGCAGGCCATCCGACCCTGGCGCTCGTCCTGATTTCATGTGCATTATTGCATCGGTAATCTCGTCCACCTCCAAGTTCAGATTCAAATGTTTTTGCTGAGTATCCCCGAGCCAAGCCAAGGCTGTGTCCTCAAAGCATTGTGACAAGTCAAGCGGGGGTCACCTTTGGGAGGTGTAGAGTGTACCATAATAATCTACGAACGTGCTCAATTGCTCTGAGAGGTTCCTATGTATTGTGCCCTGTGCGTCCTGTTTCTCTGCTATATAGTTAGAGAACTTGCGAGGGTGTATCGCATTTGCTAAAACCTTCCCTGGGCGGTCTCCTTCACCATAAACCCTTGCCATATGAGGCTCCCCTCGAAATTTGCTTTCTCTATCAGCAGTATCCCCATACTCTGTCATTTTATCCCGCATTTTGGCCTAGTTACGTTTTCATCATTGCCTGAAGCAAGATCTCTTTCAAGGGCTTTTATTTCCCCTTCTAGTCTGTGTAGATCTCTGCGTAGGTCTTTGAGTATGCCCCCACCTTTGGATATACACCAGCCCCTGACTGTGCCCGTGAATGCCTCCCAAACAGTTATGAGACTCGACACCGACGCCACGTTACGCGTGAAGAAAACTTGAATTTCCTGTTCTATTTCGGCTCTGAAGACAGTGTCTTGAAGGTGTAGGGGGTTGAGTCGCCTGTTAATGTAGGGGGTCTGATTCACTGGGGCCTGCAAAACCATTACCACAGGAGAGTGGTCAGAATACGTACGGGCAAGATGAGTCACTTTTTCCAGCCAGTGTGCCATCCCTACTTGTACAATCAGGTAGTCTAGCCTAGCCCATGTTGAGTGGACCGCAGAGTGGTGCGTGCCTTCCCACTGCGTAGGATGTTTATATCTCCATGTATCAAGTAGATAGTTAGTGTCAATTATGTCTTCCAGTGTTTTTTGCATATTAGTGTAATGCACAGGGGAAACTCGGGATCTATCCAACTGTGGATTCACTACCATGTTGAAATCGCCACCCCAAATGACATAAGTAGTACCCATCGTTTGGATTTTACTCCATAGAAGGAGCAAAGCATGTGGTTCGTCAGTGTTAGGTCCATAGTAATTGGCGAATGTCACATCATGAGAGTTCAACCGCCCCCAGATCAAACAAAACCTCCCATTAGCGTCAGTTTCCGATCCTCCCAGCACAAAATTCACCCCTCGTCTGATGAGAATGGCAACGCCTCTAGAGTACCTGGAGTACGATGCAAAACAGCAATGCAAAACAGCAAACTGGGGTGTGGCCCCCGGATTCAAATGTGTTTCTTGCAGTAGAGCAACCTTAATGTGGTGTCTGTCTAAGTACCCTAGTATATGCCTCTTTTTCCTAGGGTTATTCAGGCCCCGTACATTCCAGGATATTACATTTAGTTTATCTATGTCGCTTGTGGTGTCTGCCATTCCCTCGATTTTTGTGTTTGAAACTTAAACATATGCGGTTACCATTAGCAAGCTGAGTAGAAAACATTGCTCCCAAATTAGGGCAACCACCCCCCGCCCACTCCGGCATCCCCAACTCGCCGGGCATATATACCCTCCCTACCAGTAAGAAACGTAAGTCAGTCAAGTACCACTCCTCGGTAGAGGAAACTTGGGGGTTCGCCCTCGTGTGAAAGACACTAGGAGCTCACGACTTACCCACTCTCCTCCTCTATTTCACCCACATGCCACTCCGCTTCAGTAGGCGGGCAGCTATAGCGGGATGGAGGCGAGTGCCCGGGCGGAACAAATTACAGTACATTATCAAAAACAATTCTTCACCAGTTCAGAACAGTTCACAGAGGGTAGACCGTCAGCGGTAGCCGCGTGTGCATCGGGAGAAGCAGTCCACTTCAGCCTGGGTTCGACATTGGTGAGTGGGATCTGGAGCGTCTACGTGCCTCCGCCTCCTTAGATGCTGCTCGACGATTTTGTTTGAGATAGTCCTCCGCTTGTTGGAGATTTTGGAAGAAATGCTGCTTCCCACGATGCGTTATCTTCAGTTTCTCTGGGTACATCATGGCGTATGGGATCTCTTGTGCCTGCAATTTTTTCTTTACTGCTGCAAATTTGCACCGTGCCTCTTGCACTGTTGGTGTAAAGTCTGGGAAGAACGCCAAAGTGGTGTTTTCGTAGCGAACCTGTTTCTTCTCTCGGGCAAGACGCAAGACCAGTTCAGAAAGCGCATTATCACGGGACGCGGCTGCGCTCCTGGGGGCGGGCGTGCGGCTAATGAACTGTGTGCTCTTTCCACTGTCATGTGTGCAGAGAAGGAGTCTCTCCCAAACAGCTCAATAACTTGTTTTTCAATGAAATCTTCCATGCGGCCCGTATTGGTCGATTCGGCCAGGCCTAGAATATGGATGTTGTTCCGTCTGGAACGGGCTTCCAAGTCCTCATTCTTACCCGCAATCTTCTTGAGCAGTCGGTCCATTTGTAGAACATGTTCTCTATTTGCCATGGCTTTATCCTCCAGCTCAGATACCCTGGTTTTGGCTTCTTTAATCCGCTGATCATGCTGGTCAAGTTTATTTACCACCGAATCTATCCTTGCTTTCATTGTGTCCATTTTCGCATCGATAGATGATAGGCTCTGTTTCATATCAAGTAACAATGCTTTCCAGTCTTCTTCCTGGTTGTCTGCGGTATCCAAATCCGTCTGCTCCAATGATTTGGACTTAGGCGCTTTGCGCGGTTCAAATGGTATTTTTGTTTGTTTGGCATCGGTGCGCCCCATGATGACTGTCCGTTACTGACCAGGAAGTGAAAGGCGGGGAGTTATGGTCTCGATTCGCTGTCCTAGATGTATCCCGAAACTGTTACCTCCAGCACCATTTACTTGGGATCCGCAGTATATCAACCTGTCCAGACAGGGTGCGCAATTGGTATATGCAACTCACGACCCCCGGAGTCAGGCACACCCGGTTGGGGATGTGAGCCGTCTGGCCACAGGCTATGTCAGGTCCCGGCCTTCCCATATCATCAGACGCAGATGAGTATTATAGTGTTATAATGTCGGCCACACCTCTCGTTTTTGGCAGTTGCAGTGTAGGGCTGTTCGCTGTTGTGGTGGGGCACCGTGCCACTCGGGTCACTTGCTATGTTTCAATGGGTTCCACCCTGTCTCTAGAATCTCTAGTATATTCCCAGCGGTCACGTTATCGTCCTATGGCTTCCAGTGTTCACTCTAGTACTCCTGCCGGTCTCTGCCCAATTCCGCCAGCACAGTCTCCTGCTCCACATTTTGTGCACTGAAATGGCCGCCTGTCAGTGTAAACCATGTAGATTCCTCAGTGTTGCAGACCGCTCATGCATACCACGCCATGAGTTCTTCCAAGGGAGGCACACACAACTAGCTTCACCTGGCTGCAGACACACAGTGTTGAGGGTTCACTAATGCAGGAATCGACTCCTGCGTCTGCTCGATCTCACCAGCGTCTGCAGCCATGTCCGACAGCTAAAATGGCGGCCGCAGTGTCAACAATGGCACGTACTGCAGCACCCCCGTGAGATGCTGGGTGTCTTGTAAACAATCGCCCCGGATCCAGGGGTATCAAAGGGCGTTCGCAGTGCGCGCCTTCGCTTGTGTCTTAACAGCCCCCACGCCGGTGCTCCACCTCCAATCCGGACTCTAGTTACGGGACTGCACAGTCTCTGGGCGGCGTTCCCCCGACGCAGTTCCCTTCTTACCGGTAATTGTTTGTCACAGCGTCAGTGTGGCGATCCCAACCCGTTTCTGCCCCACAAACGCACACCTCGGAAGAACGTGGTTATACGCTGGCAACGGTACAGCTCGGTAGTTCCCCGTGCCGCCCCTGTCTGGAGGGTCCGCTCGGCCTCGGACTTTCCTGATTGTCGTAGCCGCTTTGCTGCTCCAAACCATCAATGCAGCCCTCAGCACAGGAGGTCTCCGGCCCTTCACTCTGGAATGAACTGCTCCCACAGCATGAAATCTTCACTACGGGGGTCAGTAACAGCTCCGCTCTTCTTTGGTACACATATATGGCCTTATATGCAGCACATGATGAGGGTTAAGAATATTTTTCCGCCCGATCGGGCAGGAGCCTCACTGGTGTGTGGCCATCTTGGTCGCGCGCCACCTAGCGCCCCCCCAGCCACTGTATTAATATGTGTTTAAAGGTTAGGCTATTATTATTATTAATATTACTGTCATTTGTAGAGCGCACAGCTACCTCCAACGGAGGTGTCCTGGCGCTGGCAGAAGAGCAGAAAATCGTTAGGGCGCTGAAAGGTACTAAATCCGGTCGAACAGCCATGTTTTCAGGTTTTTGCCTGAAAACCCGTTCTGATGTGGATTTACGCAGATGTTCTGGCATAGAGTTCCATAACATGGTTGTTCTTACCGAGAAGGTCCTGCCGCCAATCCTAGATTTTTTTAAATGAGGGATTACCAGTAACTCCCGATGATTCGAGCGAAGAGCCCTAGATTGATGGTATTTCTGGAGTCTTTTCTTAAGGTTTATTGGGCCCAAGTCTCGAGATGCTCTGAAGGCCAAGGTTAAAGCCTTAAATTCAATGCGTCTTTTTACAGGTAGCCAGTGAAGGCTCCGGAGATGTGGCGAAATGTGATGGCGAAAAGGGACATTCCAAATCAGTCTTGCTGCCGCGTTTTGTATAACCTGCAGCTTTCTGACAAGATACTCTGGCATACCAAGATAGAGACTGTTCGCATAGTCCAGCTGGGAGATAACCAATGCATGGACTACTGACTTTCTACAGCTGATTGGTATTAGCTTCAGGAATCTTCTCAGGGCTTATAGCTTCCAAAAACAGGCGGCCGAGACCTGGCCAATCTGGGATTTGCCTGACAGATTGGCATCGAATTTAAATCCCAGATTCCTAACTGAGGTTGCTGGCACCGGAGGGGTGTTCAGTTCCGCAGGCCACCAGAGTTCTGGGCTGGGGGGGAAGGTTGGTTAAAAAAGAGTATCTCCGTTTTTTCTGCATTTAGCTTCATACAATAGTCATTCATCCAAGAGGCCACTTTCCGTAGGCATCTCCTGAAGTTTGTAAATGCAGCCTCCGAGTGTTCCCTAAAGGAGAACACAAGCTGCGTGTCGTCCGCATAAGAAATGACTGTCACCCCTAGTTGTTCGATTATAGGGGCCAGCGGGGCTAAATTGACATTAAAAAGGGAGGGGCTCAAGGCCGAGCCTTGTGGAACTCCAGATGTCAAAGGGGTGGAAGAGGACACATACGGGTGCAGGAGCACTTTCTGGGAACGTCCCTCCAAGAAGGAGCGGAACCATTTCAGGGTGGTTCCCGTCACTCCCAGAGCGACAAGTCTTTCTAGGAGCATCTGGTGTGACACTGTGTCGAATGCTGCAGATAAATCCAGCAGCACTAACATCGCACAGTTCCCTTGGTACATCGTCTCCCTTACTGTTTCTGCCACTTCTAGTAAGGCCGTCTCGGTACTGTAGCCTCTCCTTAAGCCAGACTGTGAGTCATGAAGGAGTTTGTGTGACTCCAAGAATTCAGCCAACTGTATTTGAACTTCCTTCTCCAGTACTTTAGCAGGGACTGGAAGGCGTGAGATAGGCCTGAAGTTATTTAAGTCTGCTGGATCAGCATCCTCTTTCTTCAAGATTGGCTGGACAAACGCCGTTTTCCAATTGGTAGGATAAATACCTACTTTCAAGGAAGAATTCCAAATTGAATTAAGCACGGGGTTCAGCCATGGGGCTAAGATTTTATAAAACTTAGGAGGGCAGGGGTCAGCTGGAGAACCTGATTTAGCTTTACAAAGTTCTACCAGAGAAATGTCTGGGCTCAACGGACGGAATTCACACCAGCCCTCCGTATGCAGGGTTGTCGGCAAGATCTCAGCCGATGGCCTTGGGGTGGTTATTTTAGGGAAGGTTGCGTAAATGGTCTGAATTTTTGTCTGAAAGAAGGTAGCCAGATCCTCACATAGGTTCAGAGAGGGAGCGATCGAGCTTTTCAAGACTTGCGGTTTTAGAAAATCTTTCACAATTTTAAAAACTTCTTTAGATGAATTGTCAGGTGCCATTATTTGACCTGCGAAATAGTCCTTCAGAGCTTTTCATTTTAATTTATGGAACCTTTTTTGTGCTATTCTGTAGGTCCCTTTAGCCCCGGCCTCATACTTTTGGCGCCAGAGCCGTTCAAGCCTCTTGCATAGTCTTTTCTCCTGCCGGAGTTCTAACGAAAACCAGGGGGCTGTAGGTTTTTCTCTAGCCGATTTCATGCTATTGAAGGGGGCTACTTTGTCTAGAGCAGCAGTAATCCATTTGTCGAAGACCGATATATCTTGATCGGGATATCCTGTTAGTGGTGGAAGTGTATTCTGAAGTTCAAGACCCGTGGGCTCGGGTAGAACCTTCCTCCAATTTCTTCTTGCCTCAGGCTCCAAAGTGGACCTACTGGTCTTCATCCGACCTGTTAACGTAAAAGGGACCAAAAAATGGTCAGTCCAGGTCAGAGGTAGAGGGTCCTTTACACTAAGGGTGAGATCGTTTGAGAAAATAAAGTCGAGTGTGTGGCCTGCAACATGCGTAGGGGTGGATACCCTCTGAGTCAAGTTTAGTCCTAGCAGAGTATCCGTAATTTGTAAGGCTGACGGGCAGTTTAACTTGTCCATATGCACAATAAAGTCCCCAAGGACTATCATCAATGAAACCTAGAAATGTGACACAGCTTATGATGATCGGTTTATTATGTGAAATTCTAGGACTGGACTGGTAGCATCGAATGTGAAGTTGAGATAGCGAGCAATTCAGTTTACAGAGGCTTGGGTTTTATGTTATTTCAAGTCATCCAATCCTAAATCTTTTGCAAGGCTTGTGCAAGAAGTGAGACATCACTGAGAGAGAAAATCATACGGTAGACCACTGTATCGTAAGTATGTTGATGATAGAGGATTGCATTGTTCTTCCGTAGGACACTAAGAGGTTCAGCATATAGACTGAAAAGGGTTGGAGCTAAAAGGGAATTCTGTAGGACGCCCTCAATCAAAGCAGTATCATTCAAAAAGCAGTCAGTTTTGAGCTGTTAAGACTGACCAGTTTGACAGAAGGTGAACCATCTGAGAACTACATGGTCAATGTTCATGTGATCATGAAGAATCCGTAGCAGCTTAAAGTGGTATCAAATGAAGCAGTTAGGACAACAAGGGCAAAACGACAAGACTTGCCAAAATCTAAATTATGAAGCACATCATCAGCTATCTGTAGCAGGGTAGCTTCAGTGCTCCGTCTCTTACTGACACCCCACTGATACTTATCAAAAACGAATGTGTTGTGTAAGGTGTATTGTAGTAAAGCTTTCAATAACTTTGGGAAGGATGGGCAAACCTGACACAGGGCAAAAGTAATTCAGATCCTCCAAATCCACTGAAGATTTCATCAAAAGAGGAAACATTGGGTACTAAATTGATTAGTACTTCTGTCATTACCTACACGTTCTGCATGGCATTCAAAATCAGCCCCTAAGCATACTTAATTGAGGGCTTATTTGACGTATCCTAGCATAGCACCGATATGTTTATTTTCCTTTCTATCCCCTTGTAATGGTCAAAATGAAAACAATTTGTCTATGAGAATTATTTTAAACTCCAAGAGAGCATCCAGAGATAAATTATCTAGAGAAGAGGATGTTTTCCTATCCCAACTGAGGTAATGCTCTTTGGGCATTGCCCTTGAGATTAACCTGTCGCCCCTAAATGATCTTCAAGACCAAGAATTTGGTGGAGCACCCACAGCACAGAGCTGCAGCATCAAAAGTAAAAAAATCAGGAAATGCAGAATGGAAAACATGGGACACAAAGTGTTCTCATGCTGTGTTTCTAGGATCCATAACTGAATCCCAATATACATTTCCTACACTCCACCCCTCCTCCACTTCTACATAGAGCTAAAAACCTAGCTTCTGTAGAAGCATCTCATCACAAGGTTACCGCCTGTATGCCCTACCACACCAAAGAGTTACAAATCTCACATCTCGCCAACCCACTGCTCACCCACTACCCTCACTGCCCTGGTGAACTTCAATCAAGCACCTTCCCCCTTGTTCACAGGTAATCTGTATCCTTGATGCAATACCTCCACTCCTACATTTCCTCCCAGGCTTAATCTGTGAAAGAATATGTGCCAAGGCACAAGGTGTTTCTCAAAAGCTCCTGGCTGGCACTATTGAATGTCCTGGATGCCAAAAACCAAGGCAGCGTACTCCAGATTCTACTTCATTTCTTCACTTTCTTCCGGCACCAGACACTCCCTGCCCCTTTATCTCACACTTGCAGGTCCTTGTTTATCCCTGCTTTCTTTTTTCTGTTTTTCTCTTCCACCTCATTCTGTCCTTTTGTGTTTTTCTCTCACTTGCTTTGGGTCAAAGACTGCTGAGAAAAAATAAGTGCCAAATCCCCAAAAATGACTGCAGGTGGGCCCCACCTGCAACCACCGGCTCAAATTAAGCCTTGTTTTTCTCTATGCCTATTCTGTACTACCCACTAACCGTCTATGGCACTTTGTAGCTTTGTAGTGCTATGTATATACAGTGAAGCCTTATGGTAAAAGATTTGAAAACTGCAATGTCTAATCCTCAGTTTGTTCCAGTTACACTGCACAGGGAAGGCAGATGACTGGATGGTAAACCAAAATTTTCCTTGAATGCAGGAATGGTCCTGCCAACGGATTTCACCTACCTAAAGACTGTGGTCTTAAGGAATACCTCACGGTTTCCAGGACTCAAGGTTGGGCTTTCTTACTTAAGCCTGTATGCTTAGACTTTATATAGATTCTAATGCAAAAAGGAAGAGAACTATTCACCCACACTAGAGAGCATGCTTCATCATAGAGACACTCCTCCCCTTCTACTGCTGTTGCTGGTGGGTCAGCATGAGTACTTTTGAGGTTTCACTGTGTAAATGTCCTAATACTACTGAGCAGCAGGAACTATCTATTGTAGGTGTGTGTAGTGATCACCTATTGGGGTGAAACTGCATGAAGGTGTAGAGGAACCATTTTATTGATAGTTTAATTCATGAAGACAAAATATTGCGACGCAAGAAGATTTGTGAGGAATCTTACTAGTCGAGTGGAGTGTCAACACGTTTGAGGACGTGATTGACATACCAAAGGGAGAGGGCATTCTTCTGAACCAAACAGGCCCATGCGGACTGCACTTCTTTACAAAGGTCTTATTTATGCATTGTTACTACAGTACAGTGCAGAGGAAAAGAAGAAGGAAATCTTCATGTATAAGCTGTGTGCCAGAGAGATACATGATTTGCTTGTAACTGTCTTCTAGGGTTAATCGGAGGATAGTTACCAGAAACAGAGGGGAGGCACCAAGGTACAAGAATACTGTAGTGCCATAATCACCTTTTAATTGTGGAAAAGTAATTAACTCGAAAAGCTGCTGACCCTCTTAGCACAACATACCTACCGCACATGTTTACACACAAAACATGCAGAGTAAAGCAGTTGCACTTAAAGAAAAGTTATTCCTTAAAACCTTTTCTCACTCCACCAGTATAGAGGTGTAGTTGTATTTTAGGGGTTAGTGGGAATGTGCACCCCTATGAGGGAAAGGTTCACTCTGCTATTGTAAAAATTACATACGAAATAAGGGTATAGTTCAACCCTTTGGTATGATACCATAATACCCATGTGGTAGGAGCATGTTGTATGTCACACTAGCAGAAATTAAGCGTTTGAGCATTTAGCCTTTACAATGCTTTACCTAATCCAGATAGGAGATACTGTCAAAGAGTTATGTTTGACTATATTCAAGAAGACCTGTCTCCAGAGGTGCCCTATCTGCCCTGCTTCCTGCAGGATCCAGCATTCACATGCATAAATATGTGTAAACGCAATGTGTTATTTATTGCGTTGGCGTCCGCCACACAGTAATAAAAGAACAACCAACAAGTCACTGTGGTGCTGACAAATGTAGTTCTGAGTTCACGTGTTATATATTCATGGACTTAAAACAATTATATTGTAGTTTCCTTAACGCAAACATAATTAGTTTCTTCCTGTTTTGGTTGATCTCACAAGGCATCTGTAACATTCAAGGAGTCCAAGTGTACAGCCTGTTTAAATGTGCAAAATGCAGCATTGATGAATAGAAGTGGGGTTTATAGATCCTAGTTTCTTCATTGTGGTTAACTGGTGCTCAAGGCTATAGGTATATAAGGGTAGGAACAACCACATTAAATATTTATGTTAAAGATGAATGGTGCATCAGGGAGCGATTATGAAGTTACATAACATTCCACTCCACCTCATCATTCAGGCCAGTTTTACCTATTTACAATTTAAATATCCACCTCAACTCTCTTAATTGGAGTTTACATGTCTTTGCAATTTGTTTTCTTTGTGTCTCATTTTTCTATCATGGTCAGGGCTAGATCATTTACTATATGTTTTCATTCAGAGATGTGTTGTGCCAGTTTAGTCATGCATCGTGCACACAATATGCCACTTTTGTGTTCTAGGATTCTAGTTTTAACCCTCCTGGTAGTCATGCGGATGTATCTTAATTGGTACAGACAGGTAACCGTATAGACCACTTGTTGGCTATTGAAATTGGTGGTTGCATGGTCCAATTTATTCTTTGCTCAAAGGTCTCAGTGTGTGCTATATATTTCTAAACATTACAAACAAGAATCACACAGAAAATGTCCAATTACTGGTGAGAGGTCCTATAGCATAAACTGTAGGTTTTTATCATTCCCAAGCTTGGGTCTAATGTGGATCGCTTGATCCTAGTGCCCCTGCCTCTTTTGAATGGAAAGAGAGATTGTGTCAAAGAGGTACGGCTGACTTCAAAATACAGCAATGTTTATTAATGGTTTTCTTTATTTTGTCAGATAACTAAAAATGTTGTTGCACAAGTTAGTTTGTCAATCATGGGTTTTCAGGGTGCTTCTAAAAGAGCTTTCCTATTTTTATTTTGTGCTCATTTCCGAGCTTTACCAATCAATTTACCGATTGCAAGATAAGCATAGTGGAATTCCTGTATAGAATTCCACTCAACTCAAGACTGATTTGCATATGGCTTGGTCTGAACTGGGGTGGCGAAGTGAGCTAAAGAATGATGATATATTCAACCCAGATCTGTGACTCGGGGTATGTGTCTGTAAAGTTTCAGTGCTCCTTCTATCTCTCCTTGTATTTGCTTTGTTTGCCCTAAGTCGGCAGGGTATGCCCAAACATGTATCCCTTGCTCACTTTGCCACTGGATTCAAGCTAGCCTGGCAGAGGAGGGGTGTTACCCTAAAACTGTTCCCAGGATGCTTGTTTCCGGTCCAGGGAAGACCTGGCTCGGCAGTTCAGGCTGGACTGTTCCCATGAGGAACAGGGTCAAGACTGATTTGCATATGGCTGGGTATGAACTCGGGTGTCGAAGTGAGCTAATAAACAGTGATGAATTTAACTCAGATCTGTGACTGGGGGCGAATGTCTGAAAGATTTCAGTGCTCCATCCATTATTTCCTTCTGTTTGCTTTGTTTGCCCTAAGTTGGAAGGGTATGCCCAGACGTGGGTCTCTTGCTCACTTTGCCACTGGGTTAAAACTAGCCTGGCTGATGAGGGGTGTTACCCTGAAATCGGTCCAAGGATGCTTATTTCTGGTCCAGGGAAGACCTGGCTTGGCTATTTGGGCTGGACTGTTCCCATGAGGAACAGAATCAAGACTAATTTGCATATGGTTGGGTCTGTACTGGGGTGGCTAAGTGAGCTATAGAACGATGATGGATTCAAGCCAGATCTGTGATGGGGGGTGAGTGTCTGAAAAGTTTCAGTGCTCCATCCATCATCTCCTTGTGTTTGCTTTGTTTGCCCTAAGTTTGCAGGTTATGCCCAGACGAGGGTCCTTTGCTCACTTTGCCACTAGATTCAAGCTAGCCTGGCTGATGAGGGGTGTTACCCTGAAACCGATCCAAGGATGCTTGTTGCCGGTCCAGGGAAGACCTGGCTTGGCAGTCCGGGCTGTACTGTTCCCAGAAGAAACAGGGTCAAGACTGATTTGCTTATAGATGGGTCTGATCTGGGGAGACAATGTGAGCTAAAGAACAATGATGGATTCATTCCAGATCTGTGACTGGGGGTGTGTGCCGGAAAAGTTTCAGCTCTCGGCCCATCCTCTCATCCTAAGTTGGCATGGTATGTCCAGACGTGGGTCCCTTGCTCACTTTGCCACTAGGTTTAAGCTAGCCTGGCTGATGAGAAGTGTTACCCTGAAATGGGTCCCAGGATGCTTGTTTCATGTCCGGGGAAGACCTGGTTCTGCAGTTCGGGCTGAACTGTTCACAGGAGGAACAGGGTCAAGACTGATTTGCATATGGATGGGTCTGAACTGGGTTGACAACGTGAGCTAAAGAACAATGATGGATTCATCCCAGATCTGTGACTGGGGGTGCGTGCCGGAAAAGTTTCAGCACTCTGTATATCATCTACTTGTGTTTGCTTTTTTTGCCCTAAGTTGGCAGGGTATGCCCAGACGTGGGTCCCTTGCTCACTTTGCCACTGGGTTCAAGCTAACCTGGCTGATGAGGGGTGTCACCCCGAAACCGGTCCTAGGATGCTTGGTTCCAGTCCAGGGAAGAACTGACTTGGCAGTTCGGGCTGGACTGTTCCCATGAGGAACAGGGTCAAGACTGATTTGCATATGGCTGGGTCTAAACTGGGGTGGCAAAGTGAGCTAAAGAACAATGATGGATTTAACCCAGATCTTTGACTAGTGGTGAGTGTCTGAAAAGTGTCAGCGCTCCGTCCATCATCTCCTTGTGTTTGCTAGGATTTAAGATTCCCACTCCAGTCTGTGTGACAGTAGGGAAAGCGTTTGACTTTGGAGGGGCAGAATTTACTATTCCCACGCCAGTCTGTGCAACAGTAGGGAAAATTATGGACTTCAGAGAGGTTAAACTTACTATTCCCACTCCAGTCTGTGCAAGGGTATTAAAACATGAGACTTCGGAGGGGTAAGATTTACTTTTCCCACTCCGGTCCAAGCAACAGTAGGGAAAGTACTTCACTTCAAACACATTATATATTTTAATAAGCCTATTAATTTAGAACAAATATACCATTCTTAATAGTAACATAATTAATTAACCAAGGATATATATATATATATATATATATATATATATATATATATATATATATATATATATATATATATATATATATATATATATATATATATATATATATATTCACTGAAAAAAACAAAGGTTTCAGGGGCGTTATAGTTAGGAATTGGCATTTAAAAAACCTTAGAAATTCACTGAAAAAACCATAGGTTTCAGGGGCGTTATAGTTAGCTGGACATTTCCCTCGTACACAACCCTAGAAATTCCCCTGTTATAGTTAGTTCAGCAAACTATAACTCGCGCCCCCGCAATGCACTGCTGATGACATCACATATTACATCACTCATGACATGGTCAGTGACATCACCGATGACATTTCAAATGAGACAGAGATATGACTTTTTAAAGATTACTCACTTTCTAAAACTTAGAAACCAACAGTGCCACTTTGGACATGTGGTTGCCTCTGACAGGGATACATTCACATTTAGCAATTGTCCTGGAGGATTCATCACCAGAATTGTGCAGCCTCCTCCAGCAGGCTTGATCCTGTTGGGAACTCCTTCCTCTAGTTCTTCTTGTAGGTCCAATGTTTCCAAAACACAATCCAAGGGTCTGTAATTTCCAAGAGGGTCCTTGAAAGTTTGTCAATCCACTCGGGTAAAACCCTTACACATCCACAGGTTGTACTCCAGGCAGAGGATTCTTTGTGGTGATCGTCCAGGTGAGCTCTGTTAACCTGCAGCTTGCAGGGAGCCCACTCATTAGTCTTTCTGAAACAGGTTTGATCCACAGGGCTATAGCTTCAGATGGTGCAAAAGGGCCTGGTGAATGCATATCAAACTCTTCAGTGTGGGCCCTTCCGTATTTCTCAGGTTTCAAGAAGAAGATCTGAGAGGCACTTCCCCTTTCAAATATTTATTCTGTGATCTCTGGGGTGAAGCAGGAGGGCACTTCTGTCCAATGAGGTGCAGGGCAAGACGCCAGAGCATGACCAGTTCCTCCAAAGTGTGGCACAATGCTAACCCATAAACCACTATTCTTACAAAATTGAATATTTCTGAATTTTCAGCAGAGGGAGCAGAACTAACTAAACCAGCCCATAGTATGGCTTATCTGTATAGGTCCACTTCCCTTACATCTGGGAATTCCTCCTTAATCCCCCCATCTGGTTGCGGGGCAGAGGCGAGAGGTGTAAATGAAAACTGTTTTTTATAGCGTGTCTCCTTCCCTTGAAGAGCAAAATTTACTACCCCTCCCCTGGCATGCCAATGCCCAGCAACCTCTCCTCCCCTCATTTATCATCTCTTCAAGGCAGCCAGGCTAATCCACTGATTTCTGATGAATCAGGGCAGAGCACTACAGGGTTAAAGTTTGGCTTACAGACAAGAATGTTTTATAACTTCTTGTCTGTACATTTGTGAAGAAAATCAACAATACCATTTTGTTTGATTTATCATAACCATTCTACTGAGTCCTTTAATCCTAGTTTTAGGGCTTTTCTTTCTCAAGTTATTAACTAAAAACCTCTTCCAATCGTAACCTGTGGGTTGGGGATATGCAATGGAAAAATGAACTAGGCAGTGTATCCATTGACCAGGTTTTATAAGGACCCTGCTTATATCTACAGGACCCCACACCACTGGAACACCTAGGAAAGACTTTAGAGGTTCTGAATATATCAAAATATTGCAGATCCTCATTTCACAGTGCTCCTAGAACATAAGTCGATTTTGGGAAGCACTTTACTACAATGTGGGGATTGAAATGTGCAATGTATCGAACCCCAGGGCATATAAAAACCTTTTTATAAGGATTATCCTTATAAGTGCCTGACCCCCCACCCCTTGATCACCTAGGGTAGACGCAGGGTGATACCTACCATGCCAAAACAATGTAGTGTATTCATTTTTAAGTGCCCCTAACACAAAAGTCGAGTTTGGGTCCAGTTTGCATTTTAGAAGCAGTCCTACAACAGAGGGATGCTTTTAAACTGACCTCAGGCTCTAGCAGTGTACACATGCAACTACAGAAGAGGCTGCTGGCCTCTAAACTGCCCTCTCCTGTTCTATACTAGGGACTTGAAGATAGTTTCAATCCCCCTCCCCTATATGTACTAGGGCCTTATAGGGGAGGTCATGCCAATCACAGGGGTACCCTAACCCATAGCGTACCCAACTGCATGTAGGCATTTTTACTGTATTCTACGTGTGTCTTCAGTATAGCACTTGGCCCTGGGCCTTGTTAGGCAGAGCCCAGGGTCAGTCAGAGTCACTTATCACCAGTACCAGTCAGCAAAAAGCTGAGGGGTGCCTAGAGCACAGGATGACTTTGCAACAATATACACACATATATATATATATACGCACTCACACACACATAATATAATATATATGCAGATGTGTGTATATATACAAATATATATATATATATTCACTGAAAAAAAACATAGGTTTCAGAGACGTTATAGTTAGAAATTAGCATTTAAAAAACCTTAGAAATTCACAGAAAAAAACATAGGTTTCAGGGGTGTTATAGTTAGCTGCCCATTTCACTCATACAAAACCATAGAAATTCCTCCGTTATAGTTAGTTCTGCTAACTATAACTCACGCGCCCGCAATGCACTGCTGATGATGTCACATACTGCATCATTCATGACATGGTCAGTGACATCACTGATGACATCACTGATGACATCTCAAATGACATCACTGATGACATCATCCACTTGACAATCCGATACACCACATCATACACTAGTATAACCTTTCATCACTCACTGTAAAATACAGAGTATCATATTTGAAACCATTGACACACCAATACCAGTTACTACATACCAACTCACTGATTCCTAAGTCTACACACACAACTACCCATTCAACAACAGAATCATCTATACATGCAGTCATTAATTAATAGAACACTATCAAATGCACTTATACACATATATAGACATTGCCACATCAGCAGTCATCTTAGTCGGTTATGCAGTCATCCTACTCACTCATGAAAAAAATGTATCGCACTTAAATTTACTCACTTACACAATTATCCAACGACACCTCATTTATTCAAACACATAGTAACTCATCGTTAATATGTTAAAAAAGCACCATTACAATTATACACTCATTCATATATTTCCTCTCACAATCACTGACTCTTACACAAACTTATTTAAATACACCAACTCTCACATACAATGCCTTTTATTTTTTTTACTTTGTTGAAGATGTACAACTAAAACATATATTCGCTCACCAACACACAAATAAATACACTCAGTCACCCAAACAACTGTTTCCACATGCACTCTTAAACCCATACACCTAGTCAATCAACCATTCACACATCTATGCATAGAGTTACACACACCCCATCCAACCACACACAAACTCAGTGTCCCATACAAATACTCATCCAACTAATCAATAACTAATATACACACTCATGTAGTTAGTGACCAACTGAGGCAGCATGTTATACAACAGCAGAGACAGTGCTGCACACATTCACATAGTTTAGTTACTAATCCATGTATTAAGTGAGACACTTTTAATTACTCACTTAAAAAGACAGTCAGACAGCTACTAAATCCTCCATCCAGACAGTTATATATCCACTCAATCTTCAATACAGATTGGTATATATATAATACATATTTAAATTTCAAACTAAACCACATTCAGTGGATGATGTCATCAGTGATGTCATCAGTGATGTCATTTGAGATGTCATCAGTGATGTCATCAGTGATGTCACTGACCATGTCATGAATGATGCAATATGTGACATCATCAGCAGTGCATTGCGGGCGCGTGAGTTATAGTTAGCAGAACTAACTATAACGGAGGAATTTCTATGGTTTTGTACGAGTGAAATGGGCAGCTTACTATAACACCCCTGAAACCTATGTTTTTTTCTGTGAATTTCTAAGGTTTTTTAAATGCTAATTTCTAACTATAACGTCTCTGAAACCTATGTTTTTTTTCAGTGAATATAAATATAATCTGCATATCTATATAAATATAAATTCATGCAAACATATACATATACATATATGCATACATATGCATGGTATGTACATGAAAGTTTGAAAAACTCTAATACAAGCAAAGGTAAAAAGCCACCTAATTACAAACAGAATTGCTTTAACTTAAACGAGGGCGAGACCTATTGCATTTTCAATGCTTGTTTACTTTGATTCCATCAAGAAGGCATTCAGATGTGTCACACATTTTCCATAAATTCTGAATGGTAGCATTCTAGTTGCTCATTAGGTAACTGTAGTAAAGCTACTGCTCACCAGGGAAGTCTGCTGCTGGTATTGAGAGTGCATGTTTCAGTCTGCATGTCAGAATTTTTTAATGAAATAGAAGAGGATTTGAGAAGTCACTCAAAATGTGCCCTAATTTTTCTTTTTTCCTCACTAATCATAATTTCTATGGCAAAATGAACCTCCTCATTGTGTTCGTTTTAAATTAAACTACTCACTCTCTACTACTCACTCGCTACTACTTTCTACTACTCACTCTCTACTACTCACTTTCTACTACTCTCTACTACTCTACTACTCTCTACTACTACTCTCTACTACTCACTCTCTACTATTCTCTACTACTCTCTACCACTCACTCTTTACTACTCTACTACTCACTCTCTACTACTCTCTACTACTCTCTACCACTCACTCTTTACTACTCTACTACTCTCTCTCTACTACTCCCTCTCTACTACTCACTCTACTACTCACTCTCTACTACTCACTCTCTACTACTCACTCTCTACTCCTCTACTACTCTCTGCTACTCTCTACTACTCACTCTCTACTACTCACTCTCAACTACTCACTCTACTACTCTCTCTACTACTCACTATCTACTACTCACTCTACTACTCTCTACCACTCACTCTCTACTACTCTCTCTCTCTACTACTCACTCTCTACTACTCATTCTACTACTCTCTACTACTCTCTCTGCTACTCACTCTCTACTACTCTCTACTACTCACTCTCTACTACTCACTCTCTACTACTCTCTCTACTACTCACTCTCTACTACTCACTATCTACTACTCTCTACTACTCTCTCTCTACTACACACTCTCTACTACTTGCTCTCTACTACTCACTCTACTACTCACTCTACTACTCACTCTCTACTACTCTCTACTACTCACTCTCTACTACTCCACTGCTCTCTACTAATCACTCTCTACTACTCACTCTGTACTACTCTCTTCTACTCACTCTCTACTACTCTCTACTATTCACTCTCTACTACTTTCTCTCTACTACTCACTCTCTACTACTCACTCTCTACTACTCTCTACTACTCTCTACTACTCACTCTCTACTACTCTCTACTACTCACTCTCTACTACTCTCTCTACTACTCTCTACTACTGACTCTACTACTCATTCTCTACTACTCATTCTCTACTACTCTCTCTCTGCTACTCAGTCTCCACTACTCACTCTCTACTACTCTCTACTACTCACTCTCTAATACTCACTCTCTAATACTCTCTACTACTCACTCTCTACTACTCCCTCTACTACTCACTCTCTACTACTCTCTACTACTCTCTACTTCTCACTCTCTACTACTCTCTACTACTCACTCTCTACTACTCACTCTACTACTCTCTCCTACTCACTCTCTGCTACTCTCTCTACTACTCTCTACTACTCTCTCTCTACTCTCTATTACTCATCCTCTACTCTCTACCTTTCTCTACCTCTCTCTCTACTACTCTCTACCTCTCTACCTCTACGTCTCTACCTCTACACCTCTACCTCTCTACCTCTCTCTACCTCTCTCTACACGCACACATATGCACATATATGCATATGCATTTATATATATGTATGTGTATATATATATACATACATATATAAACATATATATAATCTGCATATCTATATAAATACAAATATAAATGCATGCATACATATACATATATGCATGTTATGTACATGAAATTTTGAAAAACACTACTAAAAGCAAAGCTAAAAAGCCACCTAATTACAAACAGAATTGCTTTAACTTAAACGAGGGCGAGACCTATTGCATTTTCAATGCTTGTTTACTTTGGTTCCATCAAGAAGGCATTCAGATGTGACACATTTGCCATAAATTCTGAATGGTAGCACTCTAGTTGCTCATTAGATCACTGTAGTAAAGCTACTGCTCACCAGGGAAGTCTGCTGCTGGTATTGAAAGTGCATGTTTCAGTCTGCATGTCAGAATTCTTTAATGAAATAGAGGAGGATTTGATAAGTCACTCAAAATGTGCCCTAATTTTTCTTTCTGCAGCACTAATCATACATTCTATGGCAAAATGAACCCTCTCATTTTGTTCCTTTTTAAATTAAATGTTTTAAGAGTAACCACTTTATTCCAATCAAGATGGCTTCTGGTGTGCCATACGTTTATCATAAGTAGGAGTGGTAGCGCTCTAGTTGTTCTTTGGAACACTCTGGGAAGCTGCAGTAGAATACAAAGGAACCAACTGACAGTCTCTGCCCTTGTTGGATGTACATGTTTTACTGAGAATGTCAGACTTCATTCTCACATGACTGAGAAAGATAATGTGAATTTACAGAAAATATGCTCTCAGTTTAGCTTATAGATCACCTTCCAAACCTCTGTGGGAAAAGCATGTGAAAATAGTTTTCTCTCAAACATGATTCTTGATATCCCAGCAGAAGGCTTTTTCACATGGTAAAATCACCTTAGAACATACCACAATTCCTAAAATGAATATGGTACCATCAACAAATGATTTAGAATGTAACTAAAGTCTTAAAACCTTCTATTAACTGCAATGCTTTATAATGAGGTGCTATCATGTATATTGGTCCCAAGATGGCTGCCAACACTTCTTGGATGAAGTGCTGACAGCCAATCAGATCTCACAATGAGATGTGTGGTTAGGCTCCGCCCAGATATATGTGATTTTACTTTTGATTTTCTCAGGAACTACTGAACGGATTTACACCATATATGCAAAAGGCACATGCCTGACCTGAGGACTACCTCTTTGCCAAATTTCAAGTAATTCTGTTCAGCCGTTCGGGCTGTACCTTCGACTAAAGGTCCTATGGGAAAATACATGGGGAAACGTGTTTTGGGACCCCCCTTTTTTCTCAGCCCCCGCTTGACGAATCACCCCGAGACTTTCAGGGTAGGAGCTGAGCGGAGCGCCCCATTAGTTTTTAAAATTTCACGAAGATAAGTCAACCGGCACCAAAGTTATTCAAAATAGAATTTTCAGATTTCCTATGGGAACTCGGTCCTAACTATAACTATCTACTGGCAACCGCCAGTAGATAATATATATATATATATATATATATATATTTAAAAAAATAAACAACTTACCTGATTATTAAACAATGTAATAATTATCAATTTAAAAAAATTTCATTTATTGATTTATTACTTAACCTCCCACACTATACCCCTACAAACCGAGCAGCCCGTACTTAAAATATAACTAAAATAAATAAGTATAACAATATTTAAATAACTGATCATCAATTAAGTAATTTATTACCAATTAATAATTATTTGTTCATTATTACTAAATGTATGTTCCACCTTATAGCAACCGGTAACTAAAATTACTAAAATCAATTAGAATTACATGTTCATAATTAATTTTTATTTAAATAATTAATAATAAATAAATAGTTGTTTATTAAATATTGCTTCACTTCCCGCCCTTAATTCCAATGAAAACAACAACCCACACCAACAATATAAATAAAATATAAAGTTATTACACAAATTACATAATTAATATTCAATTACATGTTTAATATTAAATTAAAAATGAATTGTTAAATAATTATAACTTAATTAACGTCCCACCCTATACCCCTACAAACCTAGTAGCCTGCACCTAAATACAACTATAATTATTACAGAATTCATATGATTAGTAATCAATAGAATAACTAATAATACAAATAATTAATTGTTAATTAATTAATACTTAATTAACTTCCCACCCTATACCTCTACAAACGAAGCATCCCACACCTAGAATATAACAAGACATAGGTGCCAATTACGATCCGGTAAAAACTGGGTACGAACCGTCGGACGGAGCATATTCTCCGTCCGACGCGTACCCGGTCGTAAAAATATACAAACATGGAATTACGATTCGCACGGGAACACCATTTCCGTACGAATCGTAAAAAACCACGACCGAACAAAATAAACCTACAAATGCGATCCGGGAAAGCGCCGACCTGACGTCGGGACGCTCGCAGCCTGCCATTCACGAACCAGGAATTACGATTCGCACCGACGTCATCCCGCACGGTGAATATTTTCCGGCAGCCAAAAACTGCCGGGAAATCAGGACGACGCGAACAAGGACCACCAGTACGCGACGGACAGACAGGACGACGCGAACAAGGAGGACCAGTACGCGTTGGACACACAGGACGACGCGAACAAGGAGGACCAGTACGCGACGGACACACAGGACGACGCGAACAAGGAGGACCAGTACGCAACGGACAGACAGGACGACGCGAACAAGGAGGACCCGTACGCGACGGACAGACATGGACCCGAACCTACGTGTCATCCCGGCCCTCATAGCAGTCGACCTCCTCTACAGGTTCCGACGCAGACGCCGCAGAAGGTCAGAACAACTAAGGGAGGGGGGAAAGTGGGGTGGGGTGGGGGTGGCAGGACCAGGGCAGGCCACAAACCCCCCACCAAAGTCACACAGCACACATGCCCTGGACATACCTGACTCCCATGCCCTGGTCACTACGAGGGGGTGGGGGCGTGTCCAGCTAAGCCAGCGACCGCCACAACAGAAGTCCGTCACGACGCGAACCGGCAACACAACCAGACTTGTACGTCCCGTACCCACGCCTGAAGAGCGTGGGTACGAGTCGTACCTCGCCCACACCCACGTCACCACAACAATGGCGGGACGGCTCGTACCCACGTGGCAAAGGCCTGGGTACGGGCCGCACAAGCATCACATAGCGTGGGGACGGATATGTACGGACCCTACCCCCACCCGCGTACGTATGGAGCGTACCCCCACCACAACAGTGTAAGTACGACCCGTACCCTCAGCCGCGTACGTATGGAGCGTACCCCCACCCCAACAGTGTAAGTACGACCCGTACCCTCACCTCGAATGCATGGAGCGTACCCCCACCCCAACAGTGTAAGTACAACACGTACCCCCACCCGTGTACGTATGGAGCGTACCCCCACCCCAACAGTGTAAGTACGACCCGTACCCACACCCGCGTACGTATGGAGCGTACCCCCACCCCAACAGTGTAAGTATGACCCGTACCCACACCCGCGTACATATGGGGCGTACCCCCACCCCAACAGTGTAAGTATGACCCGTACCCTCACACGCGTACGTATGGAGCGTACCCCCACCACAACAGTGTAAGTACGACCCGTACCCTCAGCCGCGTATGTATGGAGCGTACCCCCACCCCAACAGTGTAAGTACGACCCGTACCCTCACCTCGAATGCATGGAGCGTACCCCCACCCCAACAGTGTAAGTACAACACGTACCCCCACCCGTGTACGTATGGAGCGTACCCCCACCCCAACAGTGTAAGTACGACCCGTACCCACACCCGCGTACGTATGGAGCGTAACCCCACCCCAACAGTGTAAGTATGACCCGTACCCACACCCGCGTACGTATGGGGCGTACCCCCACCCCAACAGTGTAAGTACGACCCGTACCCTCATACGCGTACGTATGGAGCGTACCCGCACCCCAACAGTGTAAGTACGACCCGTACCCACAGCCGCGTACGTATGGAGCGTACCCCCACCCCAACAGTGTAAGTACGACCCGTACCCCCACCCCGTATGCATGGAGCGTACCCCCACCCCAACAGTGTAAGTACGACCCGTACCCTCAGCCGCGTACGTATGGAGCGTACCCCCACCCCAACAGTGTAAGTACGACCCGTACCCTCACCTCGAATGCATGGAGCGTACCCCCACCCCAACAGTGTAAGTACGACACGTACCCCCACCCGCGTACGTATGGAGCGTACCCACACCCCAACAGTGTAAGTACGACCCCTACCCTCACCCCGTATGCATGGAGCGTACCCCCACCCCAACAGTGTAAGTACGACCCCTACCCCCACCCGCGTACGTATGGAGCGTACCCCCACCCCAACAGTGTAAGTACGACACGTACCCCCACCCGCGTACGTATGGAGCGTACCCCCACCCCAACAGTGTAAGTACGACCCCTACCCCCACCCCGTATGCATGGAGCGTACCCCCACCCCAACAGTGTAAGTACGACACGTACCCCCACCTCGAATGCATGGAGCGTACCCACATCCGTGCATGTCATGAGCGTACATATTGTGAAATTGGAGAGGTGGGTGCAGAGTCCTCCCAGCAGTGCCCTGAGACAGGAGGGGTGGGGGCCTATCACTCCCAGCAGTGCCCTGAGACAGGAGGGGTGTGTGCAGAGTCCTCCCAGCAGTGCCCTGAGACAGGAGGGGTGTGTGCAGAGACCTCCCAGCAGTGCCATGAGACAGGAGGGGTGTGTGCAGAGTCCTCCCAGCAGTGCCCTGAGGCAGGAGGGGTGGGTGCCTATGACTCCCAGCAGTGCCCTGAGACAGGAGGGGTGGGTGCAGAGTCCTCCCAGCAGTGCCCTGAGACAGGAGGGGTGGGTGCCTATGACTCCCAGCAGTGCCCAGTCACAGGAGGTGTGGGTGCAGAGTCCTCCCAGCAGTGCCCCGAGACAGGAGGGGTGTGTGCAGAGTCCTCCCAGCAGTGCCCTGAGACAGGAGGGGTGGGTGCAGAGTCCTCCCAGCAGTGCCCTGAGACAGGAGGGGTGGGTGCCTATGACTCCCAGCAGTGCCCAGTCACAGGAGGGTGGGTGCAGAGTCCTCCCAGCAGTGCCCTGAGACAGGAGGGGTGTGTGCAGAGTCCTTCCAGCAGTGCTCAGAGTCAGGAGGGGTGTGTGCAGAGTCCTCCCAGCAGTGCCCTGAGACAGGAGGGGTGGGTGCCTATGACTCCCAGCAGTGCCCAGTCACAGGAGGTGTGGGTGCAGAGTCCTCCCAGCAGTGCCCTGAGACAGGAGGGGTGTGTGCAGAGTCCTCCCAGCAGTGCCCTGAGACAGGAGGGGTGTGTGCAGAGACCTCCCAGCAGTGCCCAGACACAGGAGAGGTGGGTGCAGAGTCCTCCCAGCAGTGCCCTGAGACAGGAGGGGTGTGTGCAGAGTCCTCCCAGCAGTGCCCAGACACAGGAGAGGTGGGTGCAGAGTCCTCCCAGCAGTGCCCTGAGACAGGAGGGGTGGGTGCAGAGTCCTCCCAGCAGTGCCCAGAGGCAGGAGGGGTGGGTGCCCATCACTCCCAGCAGTGCCCATGGAACGCAAAGTGTGGAGTAGTCACATATACCATGCCCACAAATGTCAGTCAGGTGCACAAAGACCCTGCAGTACATGTACCACATGTGTGCGAGGCTGGGAGTATACGCATGCATAGCGCCGAAAAGAAAACATGTACACATGAAGTCATGTCAATAGGCCACATACACAAGTACAATGACTACCAAGGATGCCACGAATGATGCAGGTGGAGACATCGCTCAGCATGCATGTGCAAAGGTGAAGGACTAGGTCACACACCCAGCTAATGGACACACAGCTCTGTGCTAAAGTCAGGGGACACCCTGCAGGGAAGAAGTCAGGGTACACAGAGGAAGGAATACACCTTGGGACAATTGCAACATGCAGCAAATGCTTACATGAATGGAGAAAGGTAGCTAACACCGTGTGAGGCACACAGATCCCAGGGTCCCCCCTATGACCAGCACACTACTACATTTCCCATACACCCAACACATGACCAACACCCACAACCATGTAGCAGCCCCACCAACAGCAATGCCAGCAATGCAGGAGTGTTCCAAGGGCAAAAAATAAATAGCTTTATTCAGCATGAGCAAAAAACTAGTATGACGTAAGTCCAATATTAACAAAGGCCATAGGGCAGTCCAGGAGTCCCAGCTGGATGGGGGACACAGAGGGATGCGTGTCCCCTAGCTTGCCTGCACAGTTACAATCCGTTGTCTTCCACAGGGGTGAGGGCATCATGTGGGGGTGAGGAAACAGGCACCGCAGGGACAGGAGGGTGAAGGGTAGGCGTCGTGGGTGCAGGGATGGAGGACTCCACCACAGGGGGTGGGGCAGGGCCAAAGGCGGAGGCCAGGATCTCGCTGCACACCTTAGCAAGGTCCTCCAGGGACTCCCCTGCACCCGAAGGAACCACAGGCCCCAAGGAGGGGGGGGGGTCAGAGGGATGGATCGCAGCGCCACTGGGGGAGGATGTGGACAGGGGGGGGGACTCAAGCACCCTGACCGGGGACCTCCTTGACCGCTTGCGGGGTGGTGTCAATGTGGGGCTCAGGGACAGAGCGGCTATGAACGAGTCCTTGGGTGAGATGTGGCCGGGAGAGCTGAGGGGAGGGGATTTGGAGGGAGTGGATTGGGTGGAATGCGGACTCCCACTCTGGCTGCGTGTCACACGTTTGCCCCCCGACCCAGTGGGTGTGCCTACTGCACCCTGTGTGTGCGTGTCAGGAGGTGTGCGGCAGACCTTCCCTGCTGGTGTGGTGCCTGTGTCTGTTGTGGTGGGTGCATGCTTACGTCTGGGTGTATGTGGGACAGGCATGGGAGTGGGAATTGTGGAAGGAGCAGGGGTAAGGGGTGGGACGTAGCGCTGCAGGAGACCCACTGCTGCAGTCAGTGTGGAGTCTATGGACCTCAGCAAGTTGCGTTGGTCAGCCTGCGATGAATGAATGCCCTCCAAGTATGCCTCCATGTTGTTGAGGACCTGGCTGTGGCCATGGAGGACATTAAGGATCGCAGTCTGACCAATCTGCAACTGCCGCTGGATGTCCACAGACTCAGCATTGGCGGCAGCAGTGGAGACAGGGGCAGGGGGTGCGGTGCCTGGCAGGAAGGAGACATGTGGTGACCGGGCACGTTTGGAAGGGACACGGGCACGTGGGAGGCGGCTGATGCCAATGGAGGGGGCGGTGCCAGATGTAGGGCTGCTGTCAGATGGTGGTGCAGCCACCGCCCACTCGGAGTGATCCTCCTCGGACCCGTCAGCTTCATACTCTGTTGTGCCAGTCGACAGGTCCCCGGGTTCACTCTCCACCGCCTCAGTCCCACTCGAAGTGCCAGCCCCGATGTCACCGCTGGCACTGGTGCTCGGTCCCTCCGCGCCGTCTGTGTCCATGTCTCCCTCCGTGTCCCCCGACGATGCTGTGGGCAGGGTGAAGAGACAGAAAGTAATCATACACCTGTATACATATGTCACATGAGTCAAATCTACGTAGGTTACAGTGCATAGCCTGAAACAAAGGAAGAGTTACATCTACAAAACAAGGTACATATGTAGGGCATGCAAGACACAGTTTTTTGACCCACCATGCCATGGAAAAAATATGGAGAGCATGACACAATAGCAAATGAGATGATATGGAATTTTGACTGAGGAGCAAGGCCCTGGGGACAAACCAGCACTGCATCTGCACCACACAGCGTCGCCGAAAATAGGGATGAGCAGGGACCATAGGCAGGAACTAGAGGCACATGCAGCATAGGTAATACTGAGAACATGCCCACCCTGACTGGCACAATGCACCTTGAGTGTATGTCCAGACAAACATCATACACTGGCCAGTCCTAGCAAGGAGATGACAGGTCTTGACATGTAGGCCATGCCCGCACCACCCACCCCCTACATGAGACAAATCTATGGAGACACAGGAAGCACGTACATCTCTTAGTCAGGGTGAAATACACATGTGATGCAAAACTTCTATATTGCACACAAATTACCCAAGGTGCGGCTGTGCAAATTATCATGTACAAATGGGCAGCATCAGATGATTGCAACAAGACACAAAGGCAATGGCCACCGTGAGTATGTAATAGGAAAATCAGGTCAGGCTGTACAGTGGACACTTGTAATACATCGCACGTCAATATACATGTTGCCAGGGGACAATGGCACAGATCACAACCTATGCTGTAGACACAGAGATTGTCGACATATTCGGATTACACACATGATACCTAGGAAAATATGCCCCTGGGGACAGTAGTGGCCACACAACTCCATGCTCCTGAATGGGAATGACTGCAACACACGCTACCATCCCCGCACTATGCGTACCGCACACTCATGCACATCATGTCACAGGCCACCACATAGGACATGCGTGCTGTAAGGCCTCACACTTGAGAGACTAACTCCCATGTCTGGACTCAGCATTAGTGCCAACTGACATGGAACCCACAAGTCCAGCACTGGACAGGGCACAGGCAAGGTCACTAAACCTGTTACACACCACCCCCACACATGATGCTGCAGGCATTGTACACTTGGAGAAGGTGTCAGGCTACATAACCTTGTGATGGAGTGACTACACACAGACCAGGGAACACATTGCAAGGAGGGGAAGGGAGGCAGGAGAGCACTGAAATACTGTGGGGAACAGGATCTGCACAGCACCATAAACCCTGGAAGTGTATCCATGGAACATTGCACTTACAAATGCTGGTGAAACACAACAAACACACACATGTACCTACCCCCTTCCGGCTGCTGCATCTCCTGTAGACGCCTGTCCAAGTCAGGAAAGACCACCGCCAGCACACGTTTCTGGATGTGGGAGAGACGCGGCGCCCGCGGTTCTTGTGGCTCTCAGGTGAGTCCCCCAGCAGGACCCGTGCGATCCTCCGCGTCCAGCACCGGATATCCTGCCAGCGTTTCCTCACCTGGGGCAGGCGTCGCTTCCGACCATCCGCACTCCTCACGGCGCTGACGGCGTCCAGCCATATCTGCTCCTTGGCAGAGACGTCTACCTGTAAGGATGAACAAGTGACACTACATCAATACACCTTGCACATGTCACGGGGACACAGATTAGAACACATTTGCTGTTTACAACAAGGCATAGTATGCATCCAACGCATTGCAACTTTGTCATAGGGACATGATCCTGTGGGGGAAGGCCAATAGCTGTACGTGCCATTGAAAGGACACAGGTGGGATTAGGGCAACTACACAATCAATGAGCCAGGCTCACACTGTGCATCACACCCACCCCTCCTGTCTCAGGGCACTGCTGGGAGTGATAGGCCCCCACCCCTCCTGTCTCAGGGCACTGCTGGGAGTGATAGGCCCCCACCCCTCCTGTCTCAGGGCACTGCTGGGAGGACTCTGCCCCCACCCCTCCTGTCTCAGGGCACTGCTGGGAGGACTCTGCCCCCACGCCTCCTGTCTCAGGGCACTGCTGGGAGGACTCTGCCCCCACCCCTCCTGTCTCAGGGCACTGCTGGGAGGTCTCTGCACACACCCCTCCTGTCTCAGGGCACTGCTGGGAGGACTCTGCCCCCACCCCTCCTGTCTCAGGGCACTGCTGGGAGTGATAGGCCCCCACCCCTCCTGTCTCAGGGCACTGCTGGGAGTGATAGGCCCCCACCCCTCCTGTCTCAGGGCACTGCTGGGAGACATCAGGCATTCCCCCCCCTGGGAACCCCCCTACAGTACATAGCATGTGTGTCACACCTGGACACAATGGCAGAAGTCACAGTCACAAAAAATGGACACAGTCTGTGGCAGTGGACACTGCACTCACCTGATAACCTGGTCGCCCATACAGCATGGGGTACCGTGGGAGGATCACATCCACCAAAGCCATGTTCTCCTCCAGGGTGAATGGCTGTGACCTCTCCACAGCCCTTGACATGGTTCCAGGGAATCAGTAGCAGCAGCTGGGTCGTGGAATACAGAGATGTGCAGGCAAGTGCTCCCTCATGGGACCTGGCTGCCTTATATCTGCCTAGCTGGCCCATCTCATGCACTGGAGTACAGAGTGATTGGTCACTCACATTTGCATCCTATGTTTCCTCCAATCCCTTCAAACCTAGCAGTCTGTGGGTTCTCTATCGGTTTCATTCTCCTGCATGATGTCAGCCCCACAAACACATTGCAACAAAGTAGAAGAATTCCAACTGACTTCTGCTGTGCACCTTCCAGAACAAATTCGAAATTTGAACTTGGTCTCCATGACAACCAGCATGCATGTAGGCCTAAATACTTGTCCCTCATGTGTCCCCTATGTAATTTGGAGCGTCACACACAGGTACGGTGCGTTTCGGGGCCCTAGGGCACCCCAAATGCATTGCAACGGCCCGTACACGCGTGCCTACGTTCACTATCACTATGGGTGTCCTCGCGTATGCGTACTCGTAGTGGTACGGGCCGTACACACGCATGTACGCTCACTATCACTATGGGTCTCCTCACGTATGCGTACTCGTAGTGGTACGGGCCGTACACACGCATGTACGCTCACTATCACTATGGGTCTCCTCGCGTATGCGTACTCGTAGTGATAGTGAGCGTACAGGCGTGTGTACGGCCCGTACCACTACGAGTACGCATACGCGAGGAGACCCATAGTGATAGTGAGCGTACATGCGTGTGTACGGCCCGTACCACTACGAGTACGCATACGCGAGGAGACCCATAGTGATAGTGAGCGTACATGCGTGTGTACGGCCCGTACCACTACGAGTACGCATACGCGAGGAGACCCATAGTGATAGGGAGCGTACAGGCATTTGTACGGCCCATACCACTACGAGTACGCATACGCGAGGACACCCATAGTGATAGGGAGCGTACAGGCGTGCGTACGGCCCTACCACTATGGGTGTTCTTGCATATGCGTACTCGTAGTGGTACGGACCGTACAAATGCCTGTACGCTCGCCATCACGATGGGTACACATAAGGCAGCACTCCCATAGTGATATGGGAAAGTACACAGGCCCTCTTGGCAGCAGTACGGCGGTTTTCACACATCACAGTGGTGATAGGCGGCACACAGGTAGGAATAGGGCGGACATACTTGTCCATGGATGGACATACTTGTCCATGGATGGACATACTTGTCCAGGAATGGACATCAAGGCATCGTCTGTGCATTACTACATGTGTGGGGCACAGGTGTGACAGGCTGTGATGTGGAACATTACTCCTGAGTGGAGAAGGCACCAGATGTATGATGAGATGTGTACAGGTGTACTGTGTGACGGTGCAATGTGTGCCAGGCATGCTCTTGACTCCTTTGACATGTGTGCATGTCGTACTGCACACTTGGGGTGAGCGTCACTGGCATGGCACGGACACCAACACACGGAAGTGTCCCCTGATGCCCGGTACAGGGGTTACCACACCTGCCTTGTCACTACCCACGGTGCACAATGTGACTATGTCATGTATGTGTGGGGGCTTCCCATCAGGTTGATGTTGGAGCACCCTCAAAAGCTGCAGCTGTTGCAGCAACCAACATGTGTCTGTGTGTAGATTGACATTGCACACTGTTCCGCACACCATGCCACATGTGGTATCGGATGTGAGGTGCACATGTATGCATGGGACACGGAGTAGCATGACAAGGACATGTCTGCATCCTCACAATGATTGTGTGTTGAGTCATGACATGTGCACCTTCATGGCAAGGTGTGTGGGCTGTCCTAGTGTAATGTCATGGGACCTGTGGCTCTAGTGTTCCGCTACCAGTCTCTGAAATCGGCATCCTACTTCTGCTGATGTGTGGGCGTATGTCACTCCTGTCTTGCGTCTGGCTGTTCACTTGCACTGGGACACAGCTATTCCCATGCCATGGCATGTGGAGGTTCAGAATCTCCGTGTGCAGCTGGGTCTTGGTAGGAGTGTCACCTGGCAGCCTTACGTGTCCTGGGCATGTAGCACATACCTGACTCCCTATGTAGCATATGTGTATTGACAGATTAACATGTGCTCAGTACATATGAATTGTTGTCGTAGTGCACTCACTCTTCCTTGTCACTTCCTAATTACTGCAGAGCGCCGCCTCTTGCCCGACCAATTCCGGACTTGGCTGCCATGCGGGAGAATGACAGCATCCGTTGCTACCGCTTCCCCCAACCGTTGATTCTGGAGTTGACGGCGAGACTGGCACCACACCTGCAACCGCAGCACAGATATCCTACGGCACTGACACCCCAGCTGAAGGTAATGGCTGCCCTACATTTTCTTGCCACGGGTACCTTTCAATATACCATAGCTCATGTTGGTGGCATGTCCCAGAGCATGTTCTGCCGTGTGCTGCATGATTTCTTAGAGGCCATGTTGATTCACCTGGATGACTTCATCAAGTTCCCAACCCCTGAACAGTTGACTGCGGTCAAGCGTGGATTCTATGCCCTGGGAGGGATGCCCCATGTCATTGGGTCCATAGATGGGACACATGTAGCTTTGGTACCACCACACGCACGGGAGGTAGCGTACCGCAATCGGAAGCACTACCACTCCATCAATGCCCTTGTGGTGTGTCAGTCCAACATGTTGATTTCACATGTCTGTGCTCGTTTTCCAGGATCAGCACACGATGCCTACATCATGAGGCGTAGCAGGATGCCTGAAATGATGATGCAGCTGCGCAACGAAAGAGCATGTGTTGTTGGTGGGTACAGTCTGTCTGTCCTGTATTTTGCATTGCCTACCAGCACGACCGCTTCACCAGTTCTAACGATGTCCATGTGCTTCCCATGTAGGGGACACTGGCTATCCCAACATGCCTTGGCTGCTCACACCTCTCCGCAACCCCATCACGCCAGCCCAGCTCCGCTACAACACCGCCCATGGCCGGACAAGGCGAGTGATAGAGAGGACGTTTGGCCTGCTGAAGAGCCGCTTTCGGTGCCTCCACAAGACCGGCGGCGCCCTCCCATATGCCCCTGAGAAGGTCTGCAAAATCTTCATGGTCTGCTGTATGCTGCACAACATGGCAGTTGAGAAAGCTGTGCCACTCATCCTGGATCAACATGACGAGGACCATCCACCCGTGGAGGACGAAGGCCTTGGCAATGGGGCTAGTGATGTGGAGGATGTGGAGCCGCAAGAGGACATCCGGACTCGGCTCATACGCGACTTCTTTGCTTAGTGGTGAGTACCAGTGTCTGAGTGTGCACGCATTTGTCCCCGTGTGGCATGTGTTGTGATGTGTGTGTCCACCTGCATGTATGGCACGTGAGTCAGAGGTGTGTGTGGGTGTGTCACTGGAGTGATGGTGGCAGTAATGGTTGTATTTCCCCAGTCATAATTGTGACCTAGCATGTTGTCATCCATACATGTGTCGAGTAAATGCACATGCAAGTGGCTGTGCTTTTTGTGGCTGACTTCTTGTGTGTCTCTCTTCCCCAGGTACTTGCGCATGCCGTCTGCTGGTTGCATTGTTGTGGCACTGCTATTCCTCATGGACACGTCATCGTGGGCTGACTCAGCGTTACAGGCACGGACACGTTTGGAAGTCTCCATAGGGTAAGGGATGCATCAGGGGTGTATTGGGTGTGGCAGTTGTTCACGATGTATGCACACTGCCCCTGTCGATGTTTGGTTCCTCTGCAGCCATGTAGCATCACCATGGGACACGACATGCAGCTGTGTACACCTGAATAGATGGTCTGACTGGTTGACAGTCATCAGTGATGGGATAGTGGATTGTGATGATGGCATCAATGTGTGTGACACTGCCCTCGGACACATACGGTTAGCATTGGCTTGACATGGTGTGGGACTTCCACATCAGCGGATCTATGGTGTATGGCAGGCTCTCCGTGAGCAGCTGTGGGTGTTTAGCTGTTAGCCGACAATTGTGTGCCAGTTCCATGGCTAACACGCATTTGTGCTGCAGAAGGGGGGTGCCAGTGTTGGACCCACATGTTACTCCACGTGAAGTGTTCATGTGTACTTCAAGTTGCCTCTGCAATCCCGAAAACATGACTAATAAAGGTGTCCCTATGCCTCCAAGGTGCCTCTTCTCAGTCAATGCTGGTGTGTTGCCACGGTGCATCCAGCATGTCTGGCATGGTTTTCCCTGATAGTGGCTATGTGTCTATGTGTCGAGTAGCAAGATGCAAGCTGTGTGTGTGGGCTGAGACTGTGTATTGGGCATGATGTCCATGACTGTGTGGGTATTGTGACATGTGCCATCCCCATGCATCCAACGTTGGCCAGGCCCCCATTCTCTGCATCCACCGGACTCAAGCTTGAAGGACATGGTTCTGCCACCTGTCTACACATACCTGGGTGCCCCCCAGGACACTCCACATGATCCCTGACCTCTGCGCATGACTGTTGCTGTACTCAATGTGTCTGTCAGCACGGTTGTGCGGCCACCCCCTCAGCTGGTTGGGCCCATCACGGGTGTGTATGGTGCTCCATGTCTGTCTTGCCTAATACACTGTGACCCGTGTGTCCTGTGCCAGACTCAGGCCCCAGGGTGTGGATGGTTGAAGTCAAAAGAGAACTCAGGCATGTTTAGACTTTACAACACACATGTAAGGTAATAATGCAACCAGCAGGCATCTTCTCTTCATAGTGTGATTTATTATTTTGGGGGGGGGGGGGATAAAGTGAGGGGCTTTCCGGAAGTTTGGAATCCAAAGTTCTGTAGGGGAGTTGATGTCCTTGCCATTGGAAATCCTCATAGTCCATGCCACAGTCTTTGTCAACATTGGTCAGACAGTGACCAGCAGGGCCATGTCGCAGAGAATGTCTCTTGATGCTGTGATGCTGTTGCTCCAGTGGGCCAGGTGCCAGGCCAGGTGTCCTGGGAGATGGTGATGTTGCGCCGACCCTCACGGTCTTTTCCGTGGACGACCCGCCCTCCTGCGGGGACCCTCAGAAGAAGGCTGTGACGACGTCTGGGATGCTCCATCGGATGTTTCCTCCTCCTCCTCCTGCTCCCTCCCTGTGGGTGGTGATGTTCTCCGCCTTCTGGCACAGGGAGGGTCGGCCATGTTGCCGGCCATCCGACGGAGTGTATCGTGAATCCCCTGGAACACCGTCACTTGCTCAGCCTGTCTGTCCTCCATCCTCCGTTGGTGTTGCAGTAGACAGGCATGTTGCTGGGCCTGCTGGGTCTTTATCTCATCGAGGGTCCCCTTGATCTCATTGAGGGTGGACACAACCTGGGCCATGCCCGTGGTGTCCTGCCGGTATGTGTCCATGATGTTACGGACATGGGCAAATACCGGTTCCCCAGCCAACTGGTCAGGCTCGAGCCTCCGCCGTCCTCCACTCCCACCACCCCTGCCCACTTGCACCTGGCCTGCCCTTGTGGGTACATCGGGTCTCCGGGACCCCTGAGGGGTGGCATTGGCGTTGTCGCCTGCCTCCTCCTGGGTGCCCGGGACACCGTGTCCCTCCTGGCCAGCCTGGCTGCATTGTGGTGGTGGGGCAGGGATCCTGGGTGTCTCCTGGGATGTGGCAGGAGTGGGGGTGGTGGTTGGCACAGTTGTACCTGACGCAGGTGCTGCAGGTGGTTGGACACCAGAGGGGCCAGGTTGGTCGGGCTCGTCCACAGAGTGGTGAGAGTGGTCGCTGCCAGTGGGATCGGGCTCCTGCAGATCCGGGTCCTGTGAGTCTTCCCCCCCAGTGTTGGGGGGTGAACCACGACGTTGACCTGTGTGTGAGAGAGACAATGTTAATTTTGGTCCATGCAACATCCATGTTTCATCAGTTTCAAAGTTGGCACTTTTCCTCTTGGAATTAGGATCTGTCTTGCATTCCACTCACAGTGCACTTGTGCATGGGTGTGTCCCTTGGGCACCACTTTGGCCCCTTTAACTATGTGTGGCACAGTCTTACTTGCTGCGTCAAGTGTGACTGCAGTCAGCAGTGGAGTGGGCAGGTGTGGCGGCCATGCATTGGCGCCTTCCGTGTAGCACTGTACATGTGCACATGGAGTGGATCCACACACTTATATGATGCAGGTAGCTGTCGTGCTCGTGAACAGGTTGTGACATGGCCCTGTGTTTTGCCATGGAGAAGAGGGGGGGTTCTGGCACTGGCCACCCTTGGCTATATGCACGCAGTCTACCTGCTGACGAGCAGACATTCGCACACACCACACGGCTGATTTGCTCTCCCTGTGTCTCGCTCCCTCTCTGTCCCCCTCTCCCTCCCTCCGTGTGTCAGCCTCCTCCCTCTGTCCGTGTCCCTGTGTCTCCCACCCTCTCCGGCCCCCTCTCCCTCCCTCTGTGTCCCCCTCTCCCTCCCTCTGTGTGTCACCCTCTGTCACCTCAGGCCAGCTTCCTGGGCACACACTGTTAGCAGATCTTTGAATGGCCCTTGGCTTGTTGATGTGAGTTTGTTTCTGATCTCCAGGCACCCATTGGGTGTAGTGTCTGTGTGTGCTCTGCTGCTGTGGTGGTGTGTGCTGCCACTCTTTCACAATGTTGGCTGTTCATTAGCTGCTGTCATGTGCAAAACAGTGCCTTCACCCCCATGTGTTGATGCAAGGCGTCCGCCATTTGCTGGCAAGTCTTTCCTGTGTGGGGACACACTGTTTGTCTGTCTGTGACCTAGGCCATATGGGCAGAGGGCATTGTTGTCTGCTTCTGAGTTGCACTATGTGAATTTTGGGGCCCACCCTCCCGCCATCCGGGTTACCGTGTCATGTGTTGGTGTCTTCTGTGGCCTGTGACTTGACATTGTCCAGCTGGGTGCATGGGGCATGGTGGCGGCAGTGGCATGTGCGTGTTCATGGAGTGTGGTTGAGTCATGCGATAGCTTGGGGTGGTTGCGTGCCTGTTAGTGATTTTGGTTGTGGATGACGTTCCCCCCATGTGAGGTGCGTTGTTTGTGTACTCACCCGGGTCTCGGAGTCCTCCTAATCCTTCGACTGCCTCCACCGGCTGTATGGCCATCACCCTCTCCTCCCAGGGCTGGTAGTGTACGGGTCTGCGGGAGGGCCCTCCTCCAGTGGCGTTGGCCTGGTTGTGTTCCTCCAGCATCTTGGCTCGGACCCTCCTCCGCAGATCGTACCACCTGGATTGGCATTCCTGCCTGGTCCTTCTGGTGTCCCCAACAGCATTCACAGCATCGATGATGGTCTGCCACATGGCTGTTTTTGCTGCCATGCTGGTGTTTCTGACCAATGTTCCAAAGAGCTGTGGCTCGACTCTGAGGATTTCATCGACAAGAACCTCCAACTCTCGGTTACTGAACTTTGGATTCTTGGTAGTGGGCATGGTGAGGGGTGTGGGTGTGGATGGTGGGGGGGTGTGTGTGGATGGTGGGGGGGGATGTGGATGGTTGTGGGTGTGTGGGTGTGGTTGTGCAGGTGTGTGTGTGTGTGAATGTGATGAGGGGGTGTTTGTGAAGGTGGTTGTGTGAAGGTGTGCTAGTGTAAGGTGTGGTGAAGCTTGTAGTAAGGTGCTGTAAGTTGCCTGTGGTGTCTGGCAGCAGTGAGTCTGTTGCAAAGGCTCATGGTTTGTGTGTGTGGGCTCTTTTTATTGGTCCATTGGTGGGTGTGGCTGTGTTTGAAGTTTGGGTGGGTGTGTTATAAGGAGTGGTGGTGTATTGGGCCTCTGTTTGTTTTTGGCAGTTGCAGGTCAGTGAATGTGTTATTTTAGTGGTTGTTGGACATGTTTAGTGGCTTTGTGCCATTCGAATAGTGTATTCTTGTGTTGTTTTGTTTTGTCCTGGTTGTGTACGTGCGTTTTGAGCGTGTGTACGGTGTGTACATGGGCCATTTGGTTGTACGGTGCTGTCCTTGTGTGTGGCTTGGTACGACTCGTACATGCGGTTGTGATGTTGGGGCCTGGGGTGCGCTCCGTACTTAGGAGGTTGTGTTGGGGGTGCGACTGGAACGTACTGGGGTGTACATACACGGTGGTACGACACGTACAGGGGTGGGTGGGTGTACATAGACGGTGGTACGACATGTACAGGGGTGGGGGGGTGTACATAGACGGTGGTACGACACTTACAGGGGTGGGGGGGTACATAGACGGGGGTACGACACGTACAGGGGTGGGGGGGTGTACATAGACGGGGGTACGACACGTACAGGGGTGGGGGTACGACTCGAACGTACTGGGGTGTACATAGACGGTGGTACGACACGTACAGGGGTGGGGGGGTGTACATAGACGGTGGTACGACACGTACAGGGGTGGGGGGGTGTACATAGACGGGGGTACGACACGTACAGGGGTGGGGGTACGACTGGAACGTACAGGGGTGTGGGTACACGGGGGTACGACACGTACAGGGGTGGGGGTACGACTGGAACGTACAGGGGTGTAGGTACACGGGGGTACGACACGTACAGGGGTGGGGGTAGGACTGGAACGTACTGGGGTGTAGGTACACGGGGGTACGACACGTACAGGGGTGGGGGTAGGACTCGAACGTACAGGGGTGTGGGTACACGGGGGTACGACACGTACAGGGGTGGGGGTAGGACTCGAACGTACTGGGGTGTAGGTACATGGGGGTACGACATGTACAGGGGTGGGGGTAGGACTCGAACGTACTGGGGTGTGGGTACACGGGGGTACGACACGTACAGGGGTGGGGGTAGGACTGGAACGTACCGGGGTGTAGGTAGACGGGGGTACGACACGTACAGGGGTGGGGGTACGACTCGAACGTACTGGGGTGTACATAGACGGTGGTACGACACGTACAGGGGTGGGGGTAGGACTGGAACGTACTGGGGTGTAGGTACACGGGGGTACGACACGTACAGGGGTGGGGGTAGGACTCGAACGTACAGGGGTGTGGGTACACGGGGGTACGACACGTACAGGGGTGGGGGTAGGACTGGAACGTACTGGGGTGTAGGTACACGGGGGTACGACACGTACAGGGGTGGGGGTAGGACTCGATCGTACAGGGGTGTGGGTACATGGGGGTACGACACGTACAGGGGTGGGGGTAGGACTGGAACGTACTGGGGTGTACATAGACGGGGGTACGACACGTACAGGGGTGGGGGTACGACTCGAACGTACTGGGGTGTACATAGACGGTGGTACGACACGTACAGGGGTGGGTGGGTGTACAAAGACGGTGGTACGACACGTACAGGGGTGGGGGGGTGTACATAGACGGTGGTACGACACGTACAGGGGTGGGGGGGTGTACATAGACGGGGGTACGACACGTACAGGGGTGGGGGGGTGTACATAGACGGGGGTACGACACGTACAGGGGTGGGGGTACGGCTCGAACGTACTGGGGTGTACATAGACGGTGGTACGACACGTACAGGGGTGGGGGGGTGTACATAGACGGTGGTACGACACGTACAGGGGTGGGGGGGTGTACATAGACGGGGGTACGACACGTACAGGGGTGGGGGGGTGTACATAGACGGGGGTACGACACGTACAGGGGTGGGGGTACGACTCGAACGTACTGGGGTGTACACAACGGTGGTACGACACGTAAAGGGGTGGGGGTACGACTCGAACGTACTGGGGTGTACATAGACGGTGGTACGACACGTACAGGGGTGGGGGTACGACTCGAACGTACTGGGGTGTACATAGACGGTGGTACGACACGTACAGGGGTGGGGGTACGACTCGAACGTACTGGGGTGTACATAGACGGTGGTACGACACGTACAGGGGTGGGTGGGTGTACATAGACGGTGGTACGACACGTACAGGGGTGGGGGGTTGTACATAGACGGGGGTACGACACGTACAGGGGTGGGGGTAGGACTCGAACGTACAGGGGTGTAGGTACACGGGGGTACGACACGTACAGGGGTGGGGGTAGGACTGGAACGTACTGGGGTGTAGGTACACCGGGGTACGACACGTACAGGGGTGGGGGTAGGACTTGAACGTACAGGGGTGTGGGTACACGGGGGTACGACACGTACAGGGGTGGGGGTAGGACTGGAACGTACTGGGGTGTAGGTACACGGGGGTACGACACATACAGGGGTGGGGGTAGGACTCGAACGTACAGGGGTGTGGGTACACGGGGGTACGACACGTACAGGGGTGGGGGTAGGACTCGAACGTACAGGGGTGTAGGTACACGGGGGTACGACACGTACAGGGGTGGGGGTACGACTGGAACGTACAGGGGTGTAGGTACACGGGGGTACGACACGTACAGGGGTGGGGGTAGGACTCGAACGTACTGGGGTGTACATAGACGGTGGTACGACACGTACAGGGGTGGGGGTAGGACTCGAACGTACAGGGGTGTGGGTACACGGGGGTACGACACGTACAGGGGTGGGGGTACGACTGGAACGTACAGGGGTGTGGGTACACGGGGGTACGACACGTACAGGGGTGGGGGTACGACTGGAACGTACAGGGGTGTAGGTACACGGGGGTACGACACGTACAGGGGTGGGGGTAGGACTGGAACGTACTGGGGTGTAGGTACACGGGGGTACGACACGTACAGGGGTGGGGGTAGGACTCGAACGTACAGGGGTGTGGATACACGGGGGTACAACACGTACAGGGGTGGGGGTAGGACTGGAACGTACTGGGGTGTAGGTACACGGGGGTATGACACGTACAGGGGTGGGGGTAGGACTCGAACGTACAGGGGTGTGGGTACACGGGGGTACGACACGTACAGGGGTGGGGGTAGGACTCGAACGTACAGGGGTGTAGGTACACGGGGGTACGACACGTACAGGGGTGGGGGTACGACTGGAACGTACAGGGGTGTAGGTACACGGGGGTACGACACGTACAGGGGTGGGGGTAGGACTCGAACGTACTGGGGTGTACATAGACGGTGGTACGACACATACAGGGGTGGGAGTAGGACTCGAACGTACAGGGGTGTACATACACGGGTGGGGGTGTACATACATGGGGGTACGTGTCGGACGTACGGGGGCGGGGGGGAGTGTTTGGCGCGTATGCGGGCACATGTCTCCATGGTTGCTATGGGAGTTCGGTGCGGACGGTGTTTTTTCCATACGGTTGTGAGATCGGACGCACGGGATGGATCGTGATTCCTCGGTCGGACTTCACCTTTCACATTTGTACGGTACATCGTCCGAGGACGTGTCGGACACATTTTCCGACCCGAGGACGTGTGGGAAATCATTCCCGATGAGGTTCGTATGGACTTTTTACCATGCGAATCGTGATTGCCAGTTCGTACGGCACTTGTACGATTCGTACGGTAAAAAGACCGGATACGAGTCGCACGGGGAATTTTTTTACAGGATCGTAATCGGCACCATAGTTATTACACAATTTACCTAATCAATGTTTAATTAAATTATGAATAATACATTAATAATTAATTGTTACTTAATTAACTACCCAGCCTATACCCCTACAAACCTAGCAACCCGCTACAACACTATAAATAACTATTAACAATTAAATTAAACATTTTAAATCACTGAACATTACAAACTATATTTAAAAATATTATTAACAATTATACAAACATTAATAGCACACAAAATTAATATATGAACTAAACCACATTAAGATAGTGAGAAAATGATATTTTTTGCAAATATACTATTGAAAATGATATTAACGACGATATTGTTACAACGATATTTTACAATTATATTTCTGCACCCCTATCACGATATTTTGTTTCTGATATATCTGTTTTCCGATAGTTACAACTTAATATTTTGTCCAAATACCATCTAGAACTTCACTACACCTTTAAAAAACTGCAACACATACTATGACAACTGCAAACGTTACTATTGCAAAGTCACTTGAAAATTAGAATACATTAGAATAAATAATGAAGTTATGCATTTTTGCTAATGCTATGTTTGCCAGTGCTAACGTAAACGTTTCACAAATCACAATACAACAGGCTTCAGTTACTAGAAACAGCTCTTTCCTCAATGTGAATGTTCCGTATTCATGCCATGAATGCTGCTCCTGGGAAAGTAGGGCTTGTCCCAGAAAACACAGACTGGAAGGCTCTGCGCTCACTTCCCGCCCAGTTTGCATCAATGGAACTTTTGTTGAGCCTAACGGCCCCTTCCTCTGTCACTCCAAGAGACTTTTCTTACACTTCAGCGACCGGAAATATGTTTCAGGCATTTCATCCGGGCTCTCACGCAAATTCAAGTAGTTGCTGAATTAATGCGAAGGATACTGCATCAAAGGGCCTAACCCTGATAAAGATATATTTTACCGCATGCGCGCCTCTGTGCGAGGGTAACCAAAAGAAACAGACATTGTCACAGAAAGTGAAAGAATTAAAGAAAATATTATTGCCAGAGCGGATGACCCTCTCTCAATTGATCAAACCATTTATGTTTGACTTTATATAGTAATTCAGATTTCAAAGATTGTAAGAGAGTTAGAAAATAACTCCGTCCCTGTTCCCATCACACGCGTCTAAGAGCCTGTGTAAAATAAGACCAATCACCTTTGCTTGGTTCACAGCACGGTAATTGTGTCACATCTTTGTCAAAAGGTATTTTAAAAGTTGCAGAATGCGACCCCGCCATGCCTTGGAATGCAGTATGTTTACATACATCTAAACAGGAACTAACTCAATGTGTGGCCTAACGGCCTGGGCGGTCGACCTCGGAGCAGCGGAACCAGTTTTGAGTCTCGGCATGGACGCTTGACATCCTGTGATTCTGGGCAAGTCACTTAAATTTCCCGTCCTTAACAAAAATGAATGTGTCCGTCTGTAACATAAATGGTGCTCATGTAAAGCGCTCTGATGCCTCGGGCCTATACGCCTGTGTGTTTGAATGTGAACGATCCATTACCTTATTTTATGTCATAAAAGGACTCACTAAAATAGTTGATGAACTGGTATACAGGTGCAAAATAAGTGGAGGCCGCCCATGGCAAGCCCATAATCCTCTGCGTGTTCTCAGATTCAGAAACAGGGTTCCCCACTCGAGGCGAAGTGACATTTTACCTGTACAGAAGCTATTTATAGAGAAAACAGGTGCAACCAGCAGAGTGCGCCGTTTACTGGCGGTGTCACTGGCAGGCAGCCATTTTGTCATGCCTTTTACTAGAACCCTCCATGCGTGGTTATTTGAGGGACATTCATAAGTAGAGACTGTCTTTAGAATGCCCCCACCACGACGTGTGAGGCCAGGTGATACACTGACAGTAGAGTAAGTAAACATGATGGGCCTCCCTGCAGCATGGGCCGAGGGACCTATGAGACCCAAGCAGACCACTGAAACTCATAACCTTTGGTTGAAAGGAGGTCCCCTAAAGCGGGGGACCCTCTGCGACGCAGTGGCTGCTGGGGTCTGCGTTACACCTCTACACGCTGAAAGGTTCTGCAGCAACCCCTGCTATCCCTATGATTTCTTCTGTAGATTCACAACTGAAACGTGCCCGATACATGCCCATGTCCCCGAGCGACCATCACCGTCTTTGTGATACCATGTACGACCCCATAATTGCAACAGGATCGCAGAATGCTTCTTTTTGGGCAAGATACCCGGATGATGTGTCTTAGAATGCCCCCACTTCCTAAAGCCAGCCTAGATTCCCATTGTTTGATATCATGGCTGTGCTACAGGGTCAGAGCATCTGTTACCTTCCATCTCATGTCACCTCGCTGCCCCAGCATGTGATGTCAACAGGGGGCACTTGGGATGTGATGTCCATGAGGGGTACAACTGATGCGTGATATAGGCAGCGTTTATAATGCATGGCTTTTTCTTGGTGTCCATGTTTGATGCTTTTAATTGGCCTCTTAAGTCATATTATCTTTATAGCATGGTATCTGGATGCCCTTTATGAGGTAATTGAATTATCTCTTGTGGGATACCATCTAAGTGCCTGCCCATACGATGTCATGCCTGTGAATGCTCACGTAAGGTGTCTAGGGGACTCCCTTCTCAGATCAAATAGGTGCTCCTGGAGAGACATCTAAGACACCTTTGTGTGACCTCCTCTAGATGTCCCCAAAGTAATGTTATTTCCACGACCCATGCTGTGATGCTAGCTTGGTGTCCCTTGCTAGATGTGATGTGAGATGTGACACCATCAAAAACTTTCCCAGGTGATCTCATGTAAGTGGCCTCTCATGTGATCTCGGTGCCTCTTATGTGATGAATTCTAGAGCCTCGTGTGTGACATCACACTTGTGTTCCTGTTCAATGTAGCCTAGCTTCCCTCTCTGTGTTGACATTGAGATGCTATGCAATGTCATTTACACATCTTTCCACATCATAAATGATAGAGGCATAATCGTTATGGACTAATTTTGTTTTCCACTAGGGCTAGATTTTGCTTTAGGTATCAAATAAGAGGGATCAGAGGGGCGTTTTCCGCTCACAAAAAGTGAGTGGGAGGTCCAGACTGGTAAAGTGCCCCGACAATGAGACTCTCAAGAAGAAGGTTACCAGTAGTTCCTCAGAGAAAAGAGAGGAGTGGAGGTGAATCGATAAGAGAGCCTGTAAGGACTACATGTACATTATGTGTAAAGTGGGTAATCCTTTTGTTGGATATTAATGCCCTCACACACCCTTTCAGGTGTCATGCTTCATCATCTGGGCTGCTCCTCGTCGGGCCGGCGGTGCAATGCCTAACGGGCTCCCTAAAAGGGGCACTTTATCGGAGTTCTTTTAATCCAACAGCCGTCTGGTGAAGTGCGGGTGTGTGGGCCTGATTATTGTAGATACAAAAAGTGAGTTAAAACAGGGTCGAAAGTACCAGTATGAAAAAGCAATTTATTCTAAAGGTCTCCTTCCCTGATTAAAAAAGTGTATGTAGCACTCGGTAGAGTGTAATGTCTCTAATTAGAGTGCATGAGATTGGTGGTCAACATGTTTCTCGCACTGAGCTCGTGCGCTCGCGATTCGTCAGGACCTATCAAACTATCTACAATGGTAAGAGGGGACTATCTAAGATATTGGTCTCCTAGTCACAATGAATCATGTGAACAAAAACTTATTTCTAAAATACCTGTCAAGGTCTGGTGCTACCTGTAGAAAAGAACGGTAGATTAAGTTGATCATTGTTGAGACATATAGCCACAGGTATCAGGAAATACAATAATACATATCAAACAAAAAGGCTTGCAAGGTGATTCATCTCCATCATAGTTAAAACGCAACAGTGGTGACTGCTGGTGCTTGAGCGTCAGAAAGCTGCTCCTAAAAGGTGGTGTACCATCAAGGTGAACTATAGTGACTATACACCTATGTGGAACATTTAAAAACAATAAAAGCGGCAGAAAACATCATTGAACTCACCCTATTCAGTAGGACTGCGGACCACAACAGTGCTTGGTGGACTCAGCGTGAGGCGAAGGACCTCTAAAAGTAGGTCTAAACTAAAAGGTGATAACGGACCTAAAGAATGTAGTAATCACAGTTGATACATTTGGGGACATATGGCACAGTCAAGATCTAGACATTCACTGACTAATTAACCCCACGGTCAGGCTATAATCCCGAGGGACGTGAAATGAATATAAATATAAAGTCTCATGTGAAATGAAGGCTGTCAACTCGTGTTTCAAGGGTCTAGTGTATGTCAATGATGCCCCAATTATACGTAACTACCTTGGTGTTCCTTGCTATTGGACCCAGTAATTGCAGAGTTACGATTAAGGGTGGGGAGTCAATCAAAACACCGTTATTTCACCCGGGGTAGACAGCCTGACGTTAGCGGGCGAACCGTAAGTTCGCGCTGACATTACGTGAGTGTCACAAGGACTATGGGAGAAACGGAGGTTGTTACAGGTCTAGAAAACACGAAGACACGGCATCCGTGTACTAGTACTTACGTCTGCCCCGCTCACGCTCTGTCTCTGGACCTACCCGAGCCACCGAGTCTGGGAGGTGGCGACCTGGACGCTGGGTGAGGATTAAATGCATCCGGTCACATCACGTGACAAGGTCACATGATCGGAACTGAATCACGGTCAAGTAGCGAGGGGTATGTATTTAAAGGAACGGGAATTGTATGTCAGTAAAATATAGATGCGCCGTGCAATCAGTCTGAGAGTGTCAAAAATCTGTAAATGTGAATTAATTTCAATCCTTATAAGGAAAGAAAGACAACATTGTCGGCCATCTTGGATTGGGAAGCGTGGTGTTGAATAAAGTTATCTGCATTGTCTCAATTGAACGTAGAGTGGAGGCAGGATGCAAGGACAACCTCAGTAGGATGTAACAACGGGTTGTGGTTGGTAACATGAACCTTGCCAAATATTGAAAAGCAAAATCGTTTCAGCAAGTATAATTTAGTCTTAAGCAGAGATGAATATCATGACAAAAGAGTGATCTAGCTGCCAAGAACATGCCACGCTAGAGCTTGAGGGCTCCCCAGGGAATATCATCATTAAGCCCAATGACATTAGAGGACAGACGGTGTATCCATCTCTGTTCCTTCTTAAAAAGACTGTGTTGGGACAATTGAGGGTTGGCTTCTAGAATCAGCCATTTAACAGAGTCTGGGGAATGTTGTTTCTCTAGAAAATGGGCACTGATCTTGGTGTTCTGTTTATGGCACCGAAAATTGCTGCGATGTTCGGAGATTCGCAATTTTATTGGTCTTGTCGTCATCCCTATGTAGTACAGATTGCAGGGACATGTAAGGAGATATATGCAATTATTGGTGTTGCAGTTAGTATGTGACCTCAATTCCCAGGTAAAAGTAGTATTGAGGGTGACGGTTTTATGTACGGATGTGAACGTACAGGCAGTACACATACCACACGGAAAATGTCCTTTTACTGCAGGTAATTGCCAAAGTGTGCTCTGTGTGGGTTTGATTTGGGGTCTAGGTCTGGTTTGTATCACCAAATCTTTAATATTTTTGGTGCGTTTGTATGCAAACCTAGGTGGTTCAAGGTTCATTTGCCCAGTATTAAGGATATTCCAGTGTTTCTTTAGAACCTTAACTACTTGGTTGGTGTTGGGTGAGAAAGTAGTGACACAGGTAAGGATGTCAGAAACAGCAGCGGTGTTCTCTCTGGGTTCCAAAAGGGCTTCTCTGTTGTTATTTCTCGCCCGTTTTTTGGACTTAGTGATACTTTTCAGCGGGTATTGTCTTTCTCTTAATTTATGGGAAAGAATTTCTGCTTCACTTTTGAAAGTATCAATAGTGCTACAGTTTCTCCTCAATCTAAGAAACTGCCCAAAAGGCAAATTCTCCTTGAGTGCTCTCGGGTGGTGACTGGTAAAATGCAGCAGGCTATTGCGATCAGTGCTTTTCTTGTAGAGAGTCGTAGAAAGAATACCCTCGGTCAACATGATGGTTAAATCGAGGAATGCGATCTGTGAGGGGGACGCTGTGATAGTGAAGTTAAGGTGGGGATTCAAAAGGTTGAGCCATGTATAGAATGCTTCGTAGCTCCTAGAATCTCCTGACCAAAAAATCAAAATATCATCTATGAATCGTCTCCATAGTAGAATGTTGTGACGGTATGGATTCGTATCACAGAAAATATGTAACCCCTCAAACCAGGCCATGTATAAACAGGCTAGACTCGGAGCAAAGGTACTTCCCATGGAAGTACCTTGAGTCTGGTGGTATAATTGGCCTTTAAACTCGAAAAAGTTTTCTGTCAGGGCTAAGGTGGCACATTCAATGATGAAGGACACTGGAGTTGGCGATTCCCAAGGTTCACCTCCAAGTACTTCTTCAATCACTTCAAGAGTTGCCCTTTGTGGAATGTTAGTATATAGGGCTTCAACGTCTAGAGTGATGAGGAAGTTGATGTTATGGGTATCCTCTGTTTGGTCCAGTAGGCGTAAAACGTCCGTCGTGTCTTGTATGTATGACGGTGTACGTTTTACTAGGGGTTGCAGAAAATGATCGCAAAACTGCGATAAGGGTTCAAGAATTGAGTTAATGCCCGATACTATGGGGCGTCCAGGTACTGGTGTGACCCCCTTGTGAATCTTTGGTAGAACATAGAAATAAGGGGTCCTCGGTTCTTTTTGGATTAAGAAGGAAGCCTCCTTCTCACTTAACCAACCGTTGCTCTCTGCTGAGTCAACCAGACCAGTAATAGTTGTTTTTAGACGTTGAGTGGGGTTGTTCGGAATCGGTGTGTAGTACTTCCTATTACCCAATTGACGCAAACACTCGTTGTCATAATCAGTGGTTGCCATTATAACAGTGGCCCCACCTTTGTCGGCCTGTTTGATGGTAATGGACGGGTCGTCGGCCAACGTTGTAATAGCAAGCCTCTCTGCTCTGCTGAGGTTGTTGAATTGCTTATGTGTAGGAATGGTTTTAATATCCTTAAGTACTGCCTGCTCATATGTAAGTACTTCATTTGGTATCATCCCTGAGTGGGGAGTAAAGGTGGAGGGGTTACGTAAACCTGAATCATTGTCCGGTATGTAGTCTTTGCCCTCAAAGAAAAATCTCAACCGGATCTTGCGGAAGAATTGATGTAATTCGCAAGTTTGGTTGAAAAGGTCTACCCTGGGGGTGGGGACAAATCCTAGTCCTTTCTGGAGGACGGTGTCCTCTGTGGCTGTCAATTGTCTGGATGACAGATTGACAACTAAGTTTGTTTCCTGGTGTGACTCCTGGTTTCCACTCCCCGTTGTGGTGGTTCTTCCCATTGTACTCTTTTCTCTTGTGGGGCCCCTCTTCTTCGCCCTCGCCCTCTGCCCCAACCTCTGCCTAAAAAAGGTGAGGGCTGGATCATGCCCTGAGGTGCAAATTGAGGTAAACCTTGAGGGCCAAATTGCGGGGGCCGTGTGAGTACATAGGGTATTGCCAGAAAGCTGGTCCCTGATAGGGTGTAGGTGGAAAGTAATGATATCCACGTCTACCTTTCTTCCCTCTAGCCTGATTAGGTCTCATATTCTCAGTGCTAGAGTCGCTGTTGGTAGAGGATCCTCTCCTTGAGGAATCCGAATCAATGTCTGATGAGTAGTTGGTATTGGGCGGGACATAATCTGCTTTCAGGTAGGGGTAGACTTTTTCCTTATCAAAGCGTTTGATGTCTTTTTGGAGCTTTGTAACTTTCTGTTTCATCAAGTATTCTCTATGTTCGGTTATCTCATTGTTGATCTCAGTTAATTTCAATTTATACTGGGAGCCAGGATTGTTTTGTTTGAGATTACTTTCCATCGTCTGAATGCGTGTAAGTAACTCGTCTGCCAATCTCTTCGCAGTGTTCACTATCAGAATGAGCAGGTCCCTGGTACACTTCCACGATATCTGAGACCATTCGACTTTAAATTGCCCATCCTCCCAGAAGATTCTGGGAAAATTCTTCACTACGAGGCCATTAGGAGAGGTGTTGGCCCTGAAGTACTCTGTCATAAGGGCACCATGTAGTGTGATGCGTACCCATTCTCTTTTCATATCCGAGAGTGATTGCCACTCAGCTGATTGGCTGCCAGTGGCCAATTCGTGGTCGAGACCCAGAATGGACGGGGTTCGGAGAATTTCTGCTGCTTGATCATCCCCATAGCTCAAACCCTGTCCCTCCATGGATGGAAGGGTTGGATAGGAGGATGGGATGTAAAAACCGTTACAAATTAAGTAACCGTAGTTCTCTCCCAGGAGGGAGAGGGAAGAGATTAGATAAGTCGGGGGATAGAACAAATCTCACCCACCAATAAGAGAATCCCACGGGGGTTTAAGCCGTGCAGAACATAGGTATCAAATAAGAGGGATCAGAGGGGCGTTTTCCGCTCACAAAAAGTGAGTGGGAGGTCCAGACTGGTAAAGTGCCCCGACAATGAGACTCTCAAGAAGAAGGTTACCAGTAGTTCCTCAGAGAAAAGAGAGGAGTGGAGGTGAATCGATAAGAGAGCCTGTAAGGACTACATGTACATTATGTGTAAAGTGGGTAATCCTTTTGTTGGATATTAATGCCCTCACACACCCTTTCAGGTGTCATGCTTCATCATCTGGGCTGCTCCTCGTCGGGCCGGCGGTGCAATGCCTAACGGGCTCCCTAAAAGGGGCACTTTATCGGAGTTCTTTTAATCCAACAGCCGTCTGGTGAAGTGCGGGTGTGTGGGCCTGATTATTGTAGATACAAAAAGTGAGTTAAAACAGGGTCGAAAGTACCAGTATGAAAAAGCAATTTATTCTAAAGGTCTCCTTCCCTGATTAAAAAAGTGTATGTAGCACTCGGTAGAGTGTAATGTCTCTAATTAGAGTGCATGAGATTGGTGGTCAACATGTTTCTCGCACTGAGCTTGTGCGCTCGCGATTCGTCAGGACCTATCAAACTATCTACAATGGTAAGAGGGGACTATCTAAGATATTGGTCTCCTAGTCACAATGAATCATGTGAACAAAAACTTATTTCTAAAATACCTGCCAAGGTCTGGTGCTACCTGTAGAAAAGAACGGTAGATTAAGTTGATCATTGTTGAGACATATAGCCACAGGTATCAGGAAATACATATCAAACAAAAAGGCTTGCAAGGTGATTCATCTCCATCATAGTTAAAACGCAACAGTGGTGACTGCTGGTGCTTGAGCGTCAGAAAGCTGCTCCTAAAAGGTGGTGTACCATCAAGGTGAACTATAGTGACTATACACCTATGTGGAACATTTAAAAACAATAAAAGCGGCAGAAAACATCATTGAACTCACCCTATTCAGTAGGACTGCGGACCACAACAGTGCTTGGTGGACTCAGCGTGAGGCGAAGGACCTCTAAAAGTAGGTCTAAACTAAAAGGTGATAACGGACTTAAAGAATGTAGTAATCACAGTTGATACTCACAGGGCCCCCTTCAATTTGGCCCTCAAGGTTTACCTCAATTTGCACCTCAGGGCATGATCCAGCCCTCACCTTTTTTAGGCAGAGGTTGGGGCAGAGGGCGAGGGCGAAGAAGAGGGGCCCCACAAGAGAAAAGAGTACAATGGGAAGAACCACCACAACGGGGAGTGGAAACCAGGAGTCACACCAGGAAACAAACTTAGTTGTCAATCTGTCATCCAGACAATTGACAGCCACAGAGGACACCGTCCTCCAGAAAGGACTAGGATTTGTCCCCACCCCCAGGGTAGACCTTTTCAACCAATCTTGCGAATTACATCAATTCTTCCGCAAGATCCGGTTGAGATTTTTCTTTGAGGGCAAAGACTACATACCGGACAATGATTCAGGTTTACGTAACCCCTCCACCTTTACTCCCCACTCAGGGATGATACCAAATGAAGTACTTACATATGAGCAGGCAGTACTTAAGGATATTAAAACCATTCCTACACATAAGCAATTCAACAACCTCAGCAGAGCAGAGAGGCTTGCTATTACAACGTTGGCCGACGACCCGTCCTTTACCATCAAACAGGCCGACAAAGGTGGGGCCACTGTTATAATGGCAACCACTGATTATGACAACGAGTGTTTGTGTCAATTGGGTAATAGGAAGTACTACACACCGATTCCGAACAACCCCACTCAACGTCTAAAAACAACTATTACTGGTCTGGTTGACTCAGCAGAGAGCAACGGTTGGTTAAGTGAGAAGGAGGCTTCCTTCTTAATCCAAAAAGAACCGAGGACCCCTTATTTCTATGTTCTACCAAAGATTCACAAGGGGGTCACACCAGTACCTGGACGCCCCATAGTATCGGGCATTAACTCAATTCTTGAACCCTTATCGCAGTTTTGCGATCATTTTCTGCAACCCCTAGTAAAACGTACACCGTCATACATACAAGACACGACGGACGTTTTACGCCTACTGGACCAAACAGAGGATACCCATAACATCAACTTCCTCATCACTCTAGACGTTGAAGCCCTATATACTAACATTCCACAAAGGGCAACTCTTGAAGTGATTGAAGAAGTACTTGGAGGTGAACCTTGGGAATCGCCAACTCCAGTGTCCTTCATCATTGAATGTGCCACCTTAGCCCTGACAGAAAACTTTTTCGAGTTTAAAGGCCAATTATACCACCAGACTCAAGGTACTTCCATGGGAAGTACCTTTGCTCCGAGTCTAGCCTGTTTATACATGGCCTGGTTTGAGGGGTTACATATTTTCTGTGATACGAATCCATACCGTCACAACATTCTACTATGGAGACGATTCATAGATGATATTTTGATTTTTTGGTCAGGAGATTCTAGGAGCTACGAAGCATTCTATACATGGCTCAACCTTTTGAATCCCCACCTTAACTTCACTATCACAGCGTCCCCCTCACAGATCGCATTCCTCGATTTAACCATCATGTTGACCGAGGGTATTCTTTCTACGACTCTCTACAAGAAAAGCACTGATCACAATAGCCTGCTGCATTTTACCAGTCACCACCCGAGAGCACTCAAGGAGAATTTGCCTTTTGGGCAGTTTCTTAGATTGAGGAGAAATTGTAGCACTATTGATACTTTCAAAAGTGAAGCAGAAATTCTTTCCCATAAATTAAGAGAAAGACAATACCCGCTGAAAAGTATCACTAAGTCCAAAAAACGGGCGAGAAATAACAACAGAGAAGCCCTTTTGGAACCCAGAGAGAACACCGCTGCTGTTTCTGACATCCTTACCTGTGTCACTACTTTCTCACCCGACACCAACCAAGTAGTTAAGGTTCTAAAGAAACACTGGAATATCCTTAATACTGGGCAAATGAACCTTGAACCACCTAGGTTTGCATACAAACGCACCAAAAATATTAAAGATTTGGTGATACAAACCAGACCTAGACCCCAAATCAAACCCACACAGAGCACACTTTGGCAATTACCTGCAGTAAAAGGACATTTTCCGTGTGGTATGTGTACTGCCTGTACGTTCACATCCGTACATAAAACCGTCACCCTCAATACTACTTTTACCTGGGAATTGAGGTCACATACTAACTGCAACACCAATAATTGCATATATCTCCTTACATGTCCCTGCAATCTGTACTACATAGGGATGACGACAAGACCAATAAAATTGCGAATCTCCGAACATCGCAGCAATTTTCGGTGCCATAAACAGAACACCAAGATCAGTGCCCATTTTCTAGAGAAACAACATTCCCCAGACTCTGTTAAATGGCTGATTCTAGAAGCCAACCCTCAATTGTCCCAACACAGTCTTTTTAAGAAGGAACAGAGATGGATACACCGTCTGTCCTCTAATGTCATTGGGCTTAATGATGATATTCCCTGGGGAGCCCTCAAGCTCTAGCGTGGCATGTTCTTGGCAGCTAGATCACTCTTTTGTCATGATATTCATCTCTGCTTAAGACTAAATTATACTTGCTGAAACGATTTTGCTTTTCAATATTTGGCAAGGTTCATGTTACCAACCACAACCCGTTGTTACATCCTACTGAGGTTGTCCTTGCATCCTGCCTCCACTCTACGTTCAATTGAGACAATGCAGATAACTTTATTCAACACCACGCTTCCCAATCCAAGATGGCAGACAATGTTGTCTTTCTTTCCTTATAAGGATCGAAATTAATTCACATTTACAGATTTTTGACACTCTCAGACTGATTGCACGGCGCATCTATATTTTACTGACATACAATTCCCGTTCCTTTAAATACATACCCCTCGCTACTTGACCGTGATTCAGTTCCGATCATGTGACCTTGTCACGTGATGTGACCGGATGCATTTAATCCTCACCCAGCGTCCAGGTCGCCACCTCCCAGACTCGGTGGCTCGGGTAGGTCCAGAGACAGAGCGTGAGCGGGGCAGACGTAAGTACTAGTACACGGATGCCGTGTCTTCTAGACCTGTAACAACCTCCGTTTCTCCCATAGTCCTTGTGACACTCACGTAATGTCAGCGCGAGCTTACGGTTCGCCCGCTAACGTCAGGCTGTCTATCCCGGGTGAAATAACGGTGTTTTGATTGACTCCCCACCCTTAATCGTAACTCTGCAATTACTGGGTCCAATAGCAAGGAACACCAAGGTAGTTACGTATAATTGGGGCATCATTGACATACACTAGACCCTTGAAACACGAGTTGACAGCCTTCATTTCACATGAGACTTTATATTTATATTCATTTCACGTCCCTCGGGATTATAGCCTGACCGTGGGGTTAATTAGTCAGTGAATGTCTAGATCTTGACTGTGCCATATGTCCCCAAATGTATCAACTGTGATTACTACATTCTTTAAGTCCGTTATCACCTTTTAGTTTAGACCTACTTTTAGAGGTCCTTCGCCTCACGCTGAGTCCACCAAGCACTGTTGTGGTCCGCAGTACTACTGAATAGGGTGAGTTCAATGATGTTTTCTGCCGCTTTTATTGTTTTTAAATGTTCCACATAGGTGTATAGTCACTATAGTTCACCTTGATGGTACACCACCTTTTAGGAGCAGCTTTCTGACGCTCAAGCACCAGCAGTCACCACTGTTGCGTTTTAACTATGATGGAGATGAATCACCTTGCAAGCCTTTTTGTTTGATATGTATTTCCTGATACCTGTGGCTATATGTCTCAACAATGATCAACTTAATCTACCGTTCTTTTCTACAGGTAGCACCAGACCTTGACAGGTATTTTAGAAATAAGTTTTTGTTCACATGATTCATTGTGACTAGGAGACCAATATCTTAGATAGTCCCCTCTTACCATTGTAGATAGTTTGATAGGTCCTGACGAATCGCGAGCGCACGAGCTCAGTGCGAGAAACATGTTGACCACCAATCTCATGCACTCTAATTAGAGACATTACACTCTACCGAGTGCTACATACACTTTTTTAATCAGGGAAGGAGACCTTTAGAATAAATTGCTTTTTCATACTGGTACTTTCGACCCTGTTTTAACTCACTTTTTGTATCTACAATAATCAGGCCCACACACCCGCACTTCACCAGACGGCTGTTGGATTAAAAGAACTCCGATAAAGTGCCCCTTTTAGGGAGCCCGTTAGGCATTGCACCGCCGGCCCGACGAGGAGCAGCCCAGATGATGAAGCATGACACCTGAAAGGGTGTGTGAGGGCATTAATATCCAACAAAAGGATTACCCACTTTACACATAATGTACATGTAGTCCTTACAGGCTCTCTTATCGATTCACCTCCACTCCTCTCTTTTCTCTGAGGAACTACTGGTAACCTTCTTCTTGAGAGTCTCATTGTCGGGGCACTTTACCAGTCTGGACCTCCCACTCACTTTTTGTGAGCGGAAAACGCCCCTCTGATCCCTCTTATTTGATACCTATGTTCTGCACGGCTTAAACCCCCGTGGGATTCTCTTATTGGTGGGTGAGATTTGTTCTATCCCCCGACTTATCTAATCTCTTCCCTCTCCCTCCTGGGAGAGAACTACGGTTACTTACTTTGTAACGGTTTTTACATCCCATCCTCCTATCCAACCCTTCCATCCATGGAGGGACAGGGTTTGAGCTATGGGGATGATCAAGCAGCAGAAATTCTCCGAACCCCGTCCATTCTGGGTCTCGACCACGAATTGGCCACTGGCAGCCAATCAGCTGAGTGGCAATCACTCTCGGATATGAAAAGAGAATGGGTACGCATCACACTACATGGTGCCCTTATGACAGAGTACTTCAGGGCCAACATCTCTCCTAATGGCCTCGTAGTGAAGAATTTTCCCAGAATCTTCTGGGAGGATGGGCAATTTAAAGTCGAATGGTCTCAGATATCGTGGAAGTGTACCAGGGACCTGCTCATTCTGATAGTGAACACTGCGAAGAGATTGGCAGACGAGTTACTTACACGCATTCAGACGATGGAAAGTAATCTCAAACAAAACAATCCTGGCTCCCAGTATAAATTGAAATTAACTGAGATCAACAATGAGATAACCGAACATAGAGAATACTTGATGAAACAGAAAGTTACAAAGCTCCAAAAAGACATCAAACGCTTTGATAAGGAAAAAGTCTACCCCTACCTGAAAGCAGATTATGTCCCGCCCAATACCAACTACTCATCAGACATTGATTCGGATTCCTCAAGGAGAGGATCCTCTACCAACAGCGACTCTAGCACTGAGAATATGAGACCTAATCAGGCTAGAGGGAAGAAAGGTAGACGTGGATATAATTACTTTCCACCTACACCCTATCAGGGACCAGCTTTCTGGCAATACCCTATGTACTCACAGGGCCCCCCTCAATTTGGCCCTCAAGGTTTACCTCAATTTGCACCTCAGGGCATGATCCAGCCCTTACCTTTTTTAGGCAGAGGTTGGGGCAGAGGGCGAGGGCGAAGAAGAGGGGCCCCACAAGAGAAAAGAGTACAATGGGAAGAACCACCACAACGGGGAGTGGAAACCAGGAGTCACACCAGGAAACAAACTTAGTTGTCAATCTGTCATCCAGACAATTGACAGCCACAGAGGACACCGTCCTCCAGAAAGGACTAGGATTTGTCCCCACCCCCAGGGTAGACCTTTTCAACCAAACTTGCAAATTACATCAATTCTTCCGCAAGATCCGGTTGAGATTTTTCTTTGAGGGCAAAGACTACATACCGGACAATGATTCAGGTTTACGTAACCCCTCCACCTTTACTCCCCACTCAGGGATGATACCAAATGAAGTACTTACATATGAGCAGGCAGTACTTAAGGATATTAAAACTTCCTACACATAAGCAATTCAACAACCTCAGCAGAGCAGAGAGGCTTGCTATTACAACGTTTGCCGACGACCCGTCCATTACCATCAAACAGGCCGACAAAGGTGGGGCCACTGTTATAATGGCAACCACTGATTATGACAACGAGTGTTTGCGTCAATTGGGTAATAGGAAGTACTACACACCGATTCCGAACAACCCCACTCAACGTCTAAAAACAACTATTACTGGTCTGGTTGACTCAGCAGAGAGCAACGGTTGGTTAAGTGAGAAGGAGGCTTCCTTCTTAATCCAAAAAGAACCGAGGAACCCTTATTTCTATGTTCTACCAAAGATTCACAAGGGGGTCACACCAGTACCTGGACGCCCCATAGTATCGGGCATTAACTCAATTCTTGAACCCTTATCGCAGTTTTGCGATCATTTTCTGCAACCCCTAGTAAAACGTACACCGTCATACATACAAGACACGACGGACGTTTTACGCCTACTGGACCAAACAGAGGATACCCATAACATCAACTTCCTCATCACTCTAGACGTTGAAGCCCTATATACTAACATTCCACAAAGGGCAACTCTTGAAGTGATTGAAGAAGTACTTGGAGGTGAACCTTGGGAATCGCCAACTCCAGTGTCCTTCATCATTGAATGTGCCACCTTAGCCCTGACAGAAAACTTTTTCGAGTTTAAAGGCCAATTATACCACCAGACTCAAGGTACTTCCATGGGAAGTACCTTTGCTCCGAGTCTAGCCTGTTTATACATGGCCTGGTTTGAGGGGTTACATATTTTCTGTGATACGAATCCATACCGTCACAACATTCTACTATGGAGACGATTCATAGATGATATTTTGATTTTTTGGTCAGGAGATTCTAGGAGCTACGAAGCATTCTATACATGGCTCAACCTTTTGAATCCCCACCTTAACTTCACTATCACAGCGTCCCCCTCACAGATCGCATTCCTCGATTTAACCATCATGTTGACCGAGGGTATTCTTTCTACGACTCTCTACAAGAAAAGCACTGATCGCAATAGCCTGCTGCATTTTACCAGTCACCACCCGAGAGCACTCAAGGAGAATTTGCCTTTTGGGCAGTTTCTTAGATTGAGGAGAAACTGTAGCACTATTGATACTTTCAAAAGTGAAGCAGAAATTCTTTCCCATAAATTAAGAGAAAGACAATACCCGCTGAAAAGTATCACTAAGTCCAAAAAACGGGCGAGAAATAACAACAGAGAAGCCCTTTTGGAACCCAGAGAGAACACCGCTGCTGTTTCTGACATCCTTACCTGTGTCACTACTTTCTCACCCGACACCAACCAAGTAGTTAAGGTTCTAAAGAAACACTGGAATATCCTTAATACTGGGCAAATGAACCTTGAACCACCTAGGTTTGCATACAAACGCACCAAAAATATTAAAGATTTGGTGATACAAACCAGACCTAGACCCCAAATCAAACCCACACAGAGCACACTTTGGCAATTACCTGCAGTAAAAGGACATTTTCCGTGTGGTATGTGTACTGCCTGTACGTTCACATCCGTACATAAAACCGTCACCCTCAATACTACTTTTACCTGGGAATTGAGGTCACATACTAACTGCAACACCAATAATTGCATATATCTCCTTACATGTCCCTGCAATCTGTACTACATAGGGATGACGACAAGACCAATAAAATTGCGAATCTCCGAACATCGCAGCAATTTTCGGTGCCATAAACAGAACACCAAGATCAGTGCCCATTTTCTAGAGAAACAACATTCCCCAGACTCTGTTAAATGGCTGATTCTAGAAGCCAACCCTCAATTGTCCCAACACAGTCTTTTTAAGAAGGAACAGAGATGGATACACCGTCTGTCCTCTAATGTCATTGGGCTTAATGATGATATTCCCTGGGGAGCCCTCAAGCTCTAGCGTGGCATGTTCTTGGCAGCTAGATCACTCTTTTGTCATGATATTCATCTCTGCTTAAGACTAAATTATACTTGCTGAAACGATTTTGCTTTTCAATATTTGGCAAGGTTCATGTTACCAACCACAACCCGTTGTTACATCCTACTGAGGTTGTCCTTGCATCCTGCCTCCACTCTACGTTCAATTGAGACAATGCAGATAACTTTATTCAACACCACGCTTCCCAATCCAAGATGGCCGACAATGTTGTCTTTCTTTCCTTATAAGGATCGAAATTAATTCACATTTACAGATTTTTGACACTCTCAGACTGATTGCACGGCGCATCTATATTTTACTGACATACAATTCCCGTTCCTTTAAATACATACCCCTCGCTACTTGACCGTGATTCAGTTCCGATCATGTGACCTTGTTACGTGATGTGACCGGATGCATTTAATCCTCACCCAGCGTCCAGGTCGCCACCTCCCAGACTCGGTGGCTCGGGTAGGTCCAGAGACAGAGCGTGAGCGGGGCAGACGTAAGTACTAGTACACGGATGCCGTGTCTTCGTGTTTTCTAGACCTGTAACAACCTCCGTTTCTCCCATAGTCCTTGTGACACTCACGTAATGTCAGCGCGAGCTTACGGTTCGCCCGCTAACGTCAGGCTGTCTACCCCGGGTGAAATAACGGTGTTTTGATTGACTCCCCACCCTTAATCGTAACTCTGCAATTACTGGGTCCAATAGCAAGGAACACCAAGGTAGTTACGTATAATTGGGGCATCATTGACATACACTAGACCCTTGAAACACGAGTTGACAGCCTTCATTTCACATGAGACTTTATATTTATATTCATTTCACGTCCCTCGGGATTATAGCCTGACCGTGGGGTTAATTAGTCAGTGAATGTCTAGATCTTGACTGTGCCATATGTCCCCAAATGTATCAACTGTGATTACTACATTCTTTAAGTCCGTTATCACCTTTTAGTTTAGACCTACTTTTAGAGGTCCTTCGCCTCACGCTGAGTCCACCAAGCACTGTTGTGGTCCGCAGTCCTACTGAATAGGGTGAGTTCAATGATGTTTTCTGCCGCTTTTATTGTTTTTAAATGTTCCACATAGGTGTATAGTCACTATAGTTCACCTTGATGGTACACCACCTTTTAGGAGCAGCTTTCTGACGCTCAAGCACCAGCAGTCACCACTGTTGCGTTTTAACTATGATGGAGATGAATCACCTTGCAAGCCTTTTTGTTTGATATGTATTTCCTGATACATGTGGCTATATGTCTCAACAATGATCAACTTAATCTACCGTTCTTTTCTACAGGTAGCACCAGACCTTGACAGGTATTTTAGAAATAAGTTTTTGTTCACATGATTCATTGTGACTAGGAGACCAATATCTTAGATAGTCCCCTCTTACCATTGTAGATAGTTTGATAGGTCCTGACGAATCGCGAGCGCACGAGCTCAGTGCGAGAAACATGTTGACCACCAATCTCATGCACTCTAATTAGAGACATTACACTCTACCGAGTGCTACATACACTTTTTTAATCAGGGAAGGAGACCTTTAGAATAAATTGCTTTTTCATACTGGTACTTTCGACCCTGTTTTAACTCACTTTTTGTATCTACAATAATCAGGCCCACACACCCGCACTTCACCAGACGGCTGTTGGATTAAAAGAACTCCGATAAAGTGCCCCTTTTAGGGAGCCCGTTAGGCATTGCACCGCCGGCCCGACGAGGAGCAGCCCAGATGATGAAGCATGACACCTGAAAGGGTGTGTGAGGGCATTAATATCCAACAAAAGGATTACCCACTTTACACATAATGTACATGTAGTCCTTACAGGCTCTCTTATCGATTCACCTCCACTCCTCTCTTTTCTCTGAGGAACTACTGGTAACCTTCTTCTTGAGAGTCTCTAGATTTTGCTTTGCCATTTTCTTAATTCTGATTTATATATAAATGCATTCCATATTTTTGATGCTTCTGACCACTGTGCTCTTTTTTGCCTATTTAGTGAATGATTGCTGTGTTGCCTATAGCACACATGCTCTATTCCATTCCTTTCTGCACCTTCAAAAATAAATACTACTACTTGAGCAACAGCAAGAGATTTAGCTTCAGCCAAATGCATAATCATATGCAGTGTTGCAGGGATTCTGTGCAAACACAGAACTATGCATAGGACTATGGGACCTTAGTATATAGGGACTGAGTCCTCCTACCACCTTAGTACCCATGAGCCCATGACCGACTATGTATAGTGTCTCACTTGCCCTCTGTGAGAAGTTGGCTTGGCATATGCTGGTCACTAGTTATAGTGGCCACCTTGCACCAGTCCAATTCGACTCTTTTGGTAGATAGGTTTAAGACAACCTTTTAAAGAAAGCTATCCTATTGGTAGCTGTGGAGAGCAGCCTTCAGACTAAGTCTCTGAGGAATGTAAAGCAGCTTGTTTTACCTTATAATCTCTTGAATTACCAAATGAAAGGGCACCACACAGGTATACATATCAAATATATATGTATTTATTACTAGACACACTCTACTAATCTCTTTATGAGATTAGAAGCCAGGTACACATTCAAATGTCAACGTTTCACAATAAATTAAACACAAATATGGCTGGAGCCCTAGGGGCATACCAGACCATATACTAAAAAAATGGTATAACAATGTCGACTTGCAAAATGACAAGGCCTAGGGCCTGGGGAATCGCTGGGGCTTCACTACTGCAGTGTTAGCAGGTAAGTAACTAGCCCACGGAAGACGCGTGCAGTGTGTGAACACAGACGCGGGTTCCCTCTTGATTACAATGGAGCAAGTCGCGGTTTGATTTTTAAAGTTTTAGGGTACTTCGAGGAAGTCAACAAGCAAGCCACTTACAAGGTAAGTATTTCGAGGGCCAACACACACTAGGGCACTAGAGTGCACGAATTACCTCACCCAGGGAAGCTGGGTGCATAGGTGTCTTTTGGTGTCGATTCGCGTCGCTGTTTTCTATGGAGACCAAAGAAGACTTGCTGCTTGCGTCGACTGAAGAAGTGTCCGGTGGAATTCGAAGCTGGATTCAAGATGCAGAAGACCTGAAAATTGAAGGGACAGTGTCCAAAGTCACTTGCCAGTGACCAGTGGCCAGCAAGATGGCTGACCACAGATGTCGCGTCGATTCAGGTCGTCGATGGTGTTTTGACTCTTCGCTCACGAGGTCCAGGAAGGATCGACAATGACCAACAGCTGGATTCGGAGGGTCCCACAACGTCTGCTGCTGATGACGGTATCGGCAACCGGATTGGAGCCAACAAGCCTTGGCAACTGCAAGTCTCGTGTAGACTGAAGAAAGTCGATGGTGCAGACCAGCAAGGTCTGAGGGACTCACCCAGCAAGGGTGAGTGAGGGCAGGCCTAGAGCAACTAGGGGAGCCCTTTTAGTTGATGAGAAAGTCTTCGTGGGACCCACTAGCCAACGGGCAAGTGATCGCAAAGACGCCTCCTTAGGAAATGCTTCACAGGAGCCCACGGTCATTCGGGAAGGGGTAGGCCGCTGATTTTTAATGCAAGACCTGCTGGGGGCTTGGGCCACAGATGGTCCAATGCACAAGTTCGTAGAACGTTGTTTAGGTCTTGCACTCGACAATAGTGCATGGTCCATGGGTATTGCTGTTCCTCGTCACTTCCCTTTGTCCAGTTTCACGCCAGAGCTGGGGCAGGAAGCCCCTGAACCGGTTTGAGCTGACATATGCACAGAGGAGCCCTCTGCATCCCCAGTGCAGGACTTCAAAGCACTCTAAGAGTGCACCCACCCAGCTCCAATACACTTAATCCTGTCTGGAAGGTGGTGACACCTCCCTGTGCCAGGATGCCTTTTGTTGGGCTTCCTCCACTGCGAGTTTCAGTCAGTAGCAGGAGGGCAGCCAAGTGTCTGTGCTGGTGGCATCCATTTTGTAATGCCAGGGCTCTTTTAGATTTCTGTCGTTTAAGTACAGTGGGTACATGTCATCCCCTCTAAAAGGGTGGGATCATACTCTCACACCAGTTACTGGTGTGGGGGTATGATTCCAAGTTCTTTGACACCAAACACAACATGTTTTGATGCAGTCATTCCAAAGTTAGCATTTACCGCGAGGTTATAATGCACTTAAGAGTATATGGTTTAACCGCATCCACAAACAGCCACAGAGAATAGACTCTGCCAGCTGCAGAGGGGTCCTGCTCAAGCAGAAGCACCCCCTCACATAGTAAGCCAAGCACCCTGCCCTCAGGATTGATAGGGCCTGCTATAGGGGTGGCTGATAGGTTTATATGTGTGTGTATGGTGAGATATAGGAATCTATACCTCAGTGAGGAGTGCTAACACTACCTCACACAAGCTGCAGTAGCAGGCCTGTGGTGTCAGATTGAGAATGCTTCCCAGGGGTGGCATAATACATGCTGCAGCCCCTAGTAGGCCTGTGAAGTGTCTATGCCCTAGGTACCTAAGGTACCATACACTAGGGGCTCATAAGGTACCACAGTATCCAATCACTAGTGCATCTAATATGCACACCAATCATTTAAGGGAGTAAGCAGATAGGCTGGGGTCCTGGATAGCAGAATCCAGCCAGACTAGTCAAAAACCATTCAAACACCAGGAAAAAAGTGGGGGCAACCATATAGTCAGATTCCACCTTCCTACACCCTCCTACTCACTCACTGAGGAACGAGTGATTAGACACCCCAGAACTTAAGACTCATGAATCTCTCAGGAATTGCGGTTAAAAGACACACCCTTTCGTTCACACTCTTGTACTTGTCCACAATAAGATCTGACAGAGACACAAACAAGTTTAAAATATTTATTTTAACTAACATGCTCTAATATGCAGTATATGTGCCACAATAGGCAGAAAAATGCATAACACAAATACGGTCAACATAGCAAGTAGTCAGTAATCATAAAAGGAGCTGTCATAATGAGAGACAGCGTTGCCTAACCTCCCTCCCGCTGTACAAAAACAAGATGATTATATAACAAAAATCTCTGGGTGCTTTCTGCAGACCCCCTACCTCACTCTATAGATGGAAGTTATACATCATGGGCACTGTCTTGCTCTTCTCCCTGGAAAGGTTCCTCTCCAAGTGTGTGCTACCTATCCGTGTACTTCAATAAGACCAAAGTACGTATTCCCAAACAACAGCTGCATCTGTATGTTTTGTCTAGGTGCTAGGGCCTGACCTGACAGAATAACAGGGGGCACTGTTATTTGACCTTGATCATAATGTTCAGACTAAATCCCAGGAACCTGCAAAGCGTGCGCACAACAGTAGGTACTGATGTGAAAATATCAAAAGAGGCATTTGCAAAATAACCTCATGTAGTAACGTGTGCAATGCAGCGGTCTGTCTGCAGCATGCTCATGCTAACTTAGGGAAGATGACAATGTCCCCATGGGCCACTTGACAGTAGAGAAAGTGGGTTTTGAGCCAGCCTTCTCTTGCCCTTGGTTCGTTGGACTGTTAAATAAAAGTAGTATTTCATTGGCTGAAGATGTGTTCTTTTCTGTTGTCTACAGAACTATTTGCTGTTGCTTTCATGAGAAACTTCTATTTTGTTTTCAGTTTGTACTCAAATATTTTGGCCAAACAGTTGTTATTGGTAGCGTTTCATCTTATTTGTTTAAGCTTTGTTTCTTTGGTAACATAGGACCTTATTAGGATAGAAGGGACTGCCCGTCTACGTGTCGGTATTCCCGCAGTCCGAATAAGGATGCAACTGCCACCACAGTAGTTGCAATGTCTATTTTATGTATTGTGGCAGGTGCTGCAGGCTTCAGCACCCGCCGCAGTGGAAAAAATATGCCTGAAACATATCGCTGCATTACGTGGCAGGCACCATGCAGTGCCTGCCGCATGATGCACGGATATGTTGGGGGGCTCCCCAAACAACCCAAAACTAAGGCCTAAGCGGGCAAGAGGTTCCCGCTAAGGGCCCCCAATGTCCCTTTACGCCTGCCTTTTCATGGCGGGTTCACTGCCATGAAAGGGCCAGCAGAAAGGAACATGTAATGCCTATGGCATTACTTGAGCCTTGAGCCTGTCGGATCCATGCGGTTGGTCTTTCAGACCGCCAAACAATCGTCTGGCATCCCAAAAAAATGATTGCGATGGCAGTGGGACCTCCATCGACGAGCTATCCGTTGTGGTCCCACTGTCATCGTAATTGGGCCCTTAGTGCGGAGTCTTTTTTAGGCAATTTAAAAACAATGTTATGGTCTGACTGAACTTAGCTTGCTTCTTTAGCTGATGGATCTATCTATATCTATCTATCTGTCTATCTATCTGTCTATCTGTCTATCTGTCTATCTGTCTATCTGTCTATCTGTCTATCTGTCTATCTATCTATCTATCTATCTATCTATCTATCTATCTATCTATCTATCTATCTATCTATCTATCTATCTATCTATCTATCTATCTATCTATCTATCTATCTATCTATCTATCTATCTATCTATCTATCTATCTATCTATCTATCTATCTATCTATCTGTCTGTCTATCTCACTCTCTCTATATGCATATATCTGTCTATCTATCACTCAGTCTCTATCACTCTCTGTCTCTCTTGTTATCCATCTCTGTCTCTATACGTTACTATGGCTATCATTAGTCACTATTTCTAGCTGGTTCTAAAACTCTGTATCTGTCACTATCTCTCTCTCTCATTCCCTATCTGTCTCCACCTTTGTTTATCACTATCTGTACAGATATACATACATGCCACACCGTGCAGGAACTGGGGGTGCATATTTACTCTGCATGCACCCATAGGGCCAGAGGCACAAGGGGGCCCTGTGTTACCTCACTGCCACTCTTTTCATGGTGGTGAGACCACCATGAAAAGGATGGCGTTGAGGCAGCTCATAATATACTAATCAGTGCCGTTGCAGCACCGTCAGCATATTTGGCCTCAGATCACTTGAGACCAACTCAGGATCCTTGATCCGCAGCAGTCGGAGCAGTTCAATGGCGGTCCGACCGCCACTGTTGTAATACTGCGGGCGGGCCCGCAGTGTGGCGGTGGTGGGACCACCACCATTGTTCGTCAGGCCAATGGGCTGTGAAACTTGTAATAATGATGATGTGGGGGAGGACTAAGGAGGAATGTCCAAGGGAAAGATCCAAGGGATGGTCCAAGAGGGAAATATGTACAAGGACAGCAGTGTGCTGGCATGCTAATGGACATTAAAGAGGTCCTAAATCTGCAACAAGCTGAGGGTGAATTGTTTGCCCAATGTACTTCAAATAATATTGATAATGTCCCTCTGCATGATGTAATAAAGGATATCATTCTCAAGGAGAGGAAGGACATTGACAAAGAATCAATAAAGCTATCCTACAGAAATATTTGAAGATCTTTTTCAGAAGACTCTCAAGGTGGATTCTATTTTGATATTGTGGTGTCTTCTTCATCTCTACCCTCTGAAAAAGCCACTCTACCAGCGGTAGTTGAAAGAAAAGTGGTAGCATCTTGTAAAAAAAACCCTACACAGAATCGAAATTACCTCTACGAACACACCCCTGTGCATCATATGCTTCCCAGGTGCTGCTGAAACATTTTCAGTTGTTGTTTTATTGCTTGCAGGAAGGAGTGAATCCATCCCAAATTTTCTGTGAAACATGACCTTATGATATTTATTGACTGCGGCAGGAGACGCAATAGCAGGGAGAAGGCTCAGGTGGCTTAAACCATGATCTTTAATTCATCATCTACCTACATAATTACTTGACTTAAAAATAAGTGACAAGTCAGCTGATGAAAGGAAGATATGAAAACCATTTAGAAGCCTTGCAGTAAAAAAGAATCCTTTCTGCAGAGACAATTGTTTCACTTTTTCAGAGCAAGCATCTTTTTCGGGCCTCTGGTCATGTTGGGAAATGCCGGTCGCATCCACATAACCCACAGCAAACAAGGTATAAAGTTGTGACTGCAAATTTCTATCCTCAGTGGGAAAGCAAGATAAGGTTATGACAGTGCTTAATTTGAGCCAGCGGATGTGCTGGGGGCCACCGGCATTCATTTTTGGGGAACTTGCACTACGTTTTCCACATCAGACATACACTCTCCACATCCTGTATGATGTCCTCCAATGTTATTTCAACAGCCATGAGTTGATTTGAAGCACACAGGTTTATCACAATGTGCAAGTCATATTGATGAACCCACCCTAATATTGGTGGACCTGACTCTGCTGCATACACTTTGCCATTAATGTTCCATCATCAAAAAGCAATATCTGCAACCATATACCCTATTATATCAATCTTTTCCCCTGGGTATCCTCCTGGATTAATATCCTCTGGAAGTAATCTCACATGTGGCCACTCTGAATTAAACATTTCCTTGGGAACAATCATATACAAAGAACCAGAGTCAACCATCAAATCAATGTGCCTTCCTAGTATCTTAAACTTGTCCTTTGGTCTCAGCCTCCTTCCTAGACAATTGTTTTATTGCCCAACATATTGAACTCTATCAACCCCAATGTCTATAGACCTTGGAGTTACCCCTTCTGACAGTTTAGCCACTTTCCCTTAAGACAGGTCCCGACACATATGGGCAAAGTGCCTCTTACACCCACACTTCCTACAGTCCTGCCCAATAGCAAAACAATTATTTGCTTCTGTGGGATGACCATAACAATCACACCTCCCACACTTCTTATTTGGAGATGTGCTATAAAGCTGCCCTTTTCCCAATTTGTTTTTGGCATTTCCTGTCTTTTGCATGACTGCCACTTCACTTGAATGCGTTTCGACTGCCGAGACCTCCCCATTGGACTGTTATTTTTCCATCTCCATAATGCTGTACTCGGATTCTTCTACCACCTTAGCTATTTCTATTGCATCCTTCCGTGATGGGTTTTTCGCAGCCCACAGTCTCTTCTGCATTTTGCGACACCTACACTGCACAATGAGCTGGTCTCAAATCATTTCATCCATCATCGGACCAAATTGGCATTTCACTGACAACTCTCTTAATCTCGAAACAAAGTCAAACATTGACTCATCTTGACGCTGAGGTTAGGTATAAAATTTGGGTTGGCTCATAACTATATTCCTCCATTTAGCAAACCTCAACTCTAACTTCTTCTATGCTCCCTATACACATCCATATCTGGTTGACCATCCATAGCCTTCCATATAGCAATAGCATTGGCTAGAAGAGTAGTTGTCTTCTCCATATTTGAGAATCTTCCTGGATAAAGACGTTTTTAAACCAGTTCTGAAGGTCCAAAAGCATTATCATATGTCAAAGGAGATTATCTTCTCAGTTTTTGAAGGCGACTTTTAGGTTTGATTCTTGCTTCTTTGGATATTAAAAAGACACTTTTAATTTAGTTAGAAAGGGCAGTGGTTTTATAGTACGACAAATTATAACGCCAGCCCATCTGATAGCTCGATATCGGCAAATGCATTTATAAAACTCTATTGATGAAGTTGGGTCGTGAGGATGTTATTATTTCCTTCTAGTATTTTTCAAACTGCAATGAAGTAATTGCATTTTTTTTGTACCATGTTCGAACTAAGAGAACAGAAATATTTACGTTTCTCAATGCCTATTTTTTATATTCTTTTGTACAACATTGAAATGTTCAGCCTGGGATGAGGAGCATTTCAGAAGCAGCAATTAACATATTACTTACCGCTAATCTTCATTACCCTGAGGTTGGGCGCTCCTCATTCCAGTCTACAATACACCCTATTTTTTGTGGCACCTCCAATATTTTTAGATAAGCTTTATATGTGCAGGTCACTAGGATAAGAGGAGGGTTCTTTTATGGTAGAGATTAGACTAAACCAGGCATTTAAAAAAAGCTTGTGAAAACTTCTATGGGGGGGAACCTCAAATGGTAAGACTGGAACGAGGAGTACTAAACTCAGAACAATTATAATACTGGTAGATAGATACATTTATTGTTTTAAGTTATGAAAAACTGTCACAATATAGAAAACACAATAAAACAGTAATATATTATAAAAACAAAATGTAATCAAAAGTGCAGGAGATCTATCGCATGGCTCTGACAAGGACCGGTTTCCATAAAGTGCTAAGCGCAGAGGTTAGTTGCCATGTGGGTTAAAAATAAACTCAGATCAGTCTTAAAACATGGTTTTAGGCCAACCCCTTGTTAAGGGCATTAATACTTAGGAATTTGTTGGTTTCGGACCCAATAATTTTTGAGTTTCTTTAAGAAATGTAATGCCTTGGCTGTTAGCTGCAGATTCATGCCACGAAGGAATGCAAGAATTGCTGTGTTGCAGTCCCTCATACAGAAATTGCAAAACAGCGGTTTCGGCCAAAAACATCTAAGATTTTTTAAGACTGGGCAAGCACATATCATGTGTGCTAGGCTTTACTATGGAAAGTTACCTGACCAACACTGCTGGTCGAGATCCCCAGTTAGTCCTCCGAATTTGTAGGCTTTTACAGGGATGAGCCCGCATCTCTGTCTCATTAGCTCTTTCCTCACTAATATTTTCATGTGAGAGGCTAAGTGCGTGCCTTTCCCTGGCTCTTGATATAACGCGTCACATAAGTTGGCATGAGCCTTCCAGGACAGTTCGTGGATATATGTGGCCCTCGATTGTGACCCTGCCGATTTTAGCAATAATTTTGCTGAAGGTTTTTGTGATAAGTTAGAGAGTGGAGTGATCTACACCTCCAGGGTTTCCATTGCATCCCCCATATAGCATTCCCGTGGTAGAGTTTAATGAAAGATGCGTCAGCGAATCATTTCCTTTAATGACCCTGGGGCCAATTCACAGAACTAATCTGAAATAAAATCCTAAACTTACTACTTTTGGTATTCACAGAAGGCATTTAGTAGTAGTAAAGTTAGGACTCGTAACTTTACTTCTACTAAACTGAGACAAAATCCTAACTTTACGACTTTCGGTATTCACAAAAGGCATTTGGGAAGATTAAAAAGTCGTCTGTAACACCTCAATTAGGCTTTGTCCAGCCAGCCTGAGATATGGTCCTTAAAAATCAAGATACCATACGTAAAAGTGTGCATAAATTTGGCTTTGATTACATTACATAAGCCAGAAAGATCAGGCCAATTTAAAGACGAGGCTAGCTTTTTAGAGTTCATTGTCATTGACAAAGCGGACACTTTGAGGTGCTGTAAGTGAGTGACGTGTGAGCTATTGGAGTTGAAATAGATACCCAAATATTTTAAGCTGGTCACTTGTTCGAGCACTACGTTATTTATGAAGAAGTTGAATTTATCCGGCTGTTTGTTTCTCGGTCCATAGACCATTATTTTCGATTTGCTGTAATTGATTTCGCGTTTGTTATCTACTCAGTACCATGCTAGAGCCGCCAATGAACGCTGCAATCCCACATCTGTAAGTAAAAGGTTCATTCTCTATGCTGACCACTTCACATACAGGTTATAAACAAGATTGGGTTTGTGGATCAAAAAACCATTAAGTGCTCATCTAAATAAGAGCTCTGGCACAATTGGGATGGTTCAGGAGATGTGAAGGGGGCTCATGGCGATGGTACAGAAGTGATTTGGCTGCCAAAGCCTTGGTTAGTGGTAGAAGACAAAGATACCTGTTGTTAAGCATGAGCATTAAATAAATAGGGTTTCCTAAAAACCGTGATACAAATATTATTGAAAGTCGGGACAAATACAAAGTAATGCAACTACGAGAGAGAGAGAGAGAGATAGAGAGACAGAGAGAGAGATAGAGAGACAGAGAGAGAGAGAGAGAGAGAGAGAGAGAGAGAGAGAGAGAGAGATGTTATCACTGCCTATTGCATGACTGCAAGAGGGAGTCCTGGACTTTGGTACACATGCGTTAAGATACGAGATGGAAGACATGCTATTTAGACACCAATGCCCTTCTAACCATGCATTATCAAGAGAATAAATCCCAATGGCAATCAATATGTTCACAATTTTCAGCAATTCAAAGAATTTGAACCTCTGCATAGTAATAGCGGATGCTTACTTTCCACATGCAAGGATTCTTGCACTGCTGATGCATATGGGGTTGCTATTGCGCTGCCATTGGAGTAGGTTAAAAGTCCTCAATGAACATTGGTGAACAAATGTTTAACATACAAAAGCGAAAACGACTGGCAATATTATGAGGGGTGGAAGGTTTGTGCAGAGTGGCAGGTTACAAGGGGGTTGCAAGGGTGCATAGGGATGAAGGCAGTGTTTGGAGGAGGACCGGAATCAAGAGGATGCGTATGGTGCAAGAATTGCTACACACCTTTGAGGTATATCACAGGCAGCAGTAGAGAAAACAAGAGGGGTTTGCAGGAACAGGTGAGAGACTGTCCATAGGGAAGCAATGGTGGTTAGCTTGGGTTACTACTGGGCTCTGTCGCACCAACTTAAGAGGAATAAAGGAGTACTTGGCTTGGGAGTAGGAATAGGGAGGTATGGCGTGGTTGTGGGAGGTGCTAAAGAGGTAGCGATAGGTAGTATATCTCCCACTAAGTTTGTATCAGAGAATCATGTGCCAGTGCAGCCCAGTGAGATAGAGGAAGCCATGGGAAGAAACTGCTTGTTAGACCTGGCTTTTCCAGCGGGTGTGTGACTTTTTGCTTTTTGGCCTCCTGTTTTGGACCCTGTTTTTGTTGGATTTTGTTGGGCACTTTGCCACTGCTGATCACTGCTAAAGTGCATATGCTATCCCTGTAAATTGTGTTTATGGATTGGTGATTCCATTATTGGCATATTTGAATTACTGGTAAGTCCCTAGTACAGCGCACTGTGTGTGCCCAGGGCCTGTAAATCAAATGCTGCTAGTGGGCCTGCAGCACTGACTGACTGTGTCGCCCACTTGAGCTGCCTCTAAATGTAACTCAGACCTGCCACTGCAGTGTCTGTGCGCAGTTTGGTACTGCCATGTCGACCTGGCAAGTGCGACCCGCTTGCCAGGCCCTAACTTCCCTTTTTTTTACAAATAAGACACCCCTAAGGTAGGCCTAAGGTAGCTCCATAAGCATGGTGCAGTATGCGAAATGTACTGAGTTGTGTAACATGTCCTGATAGTGAAATACAGTGTATTTAGTTCTTCACTATTGAAATGCTGTTTGTCCCATAGGATAGAATGGTAGTTTATTTCTAACATCTTATAAATATAACTTTGGGACAAGATAGAAAGATGCAGTTTAGTATGTCTGAACTCAGAATATAAAAATGCATCTTTTAGTAAAGATGATTTTCATATTGCGTGTTTGAAAATACCACTTTTAGAAAGTGGGTATTTTCTTGCTCAGCCATCCCGTGTGCCTCTGCTGGTTTGTGGATTGACTGTCTGGCTTTGGAGTGACAGGGGCTGGGAATGTGCATTCTCTCAGACAGCCACAGGAGGGGGAATGATGTGTGTCCTGCCTTTCTGAATGAGACAGGGCTAGCCTGAATGGGCCTGGTCTGCTTTGGACAATGCTGTCTCAACACCCTGCCAGGAAGCTGCACCAGAGAGGACAGTACTGGTTTTGGCTGGGCAAGGAGCTTCTCTGCCCCCAGAGAACAAAGGAATTTGTGTTATAAACAGTGGGGCTCAGACCCCAAACCTTTAGATTATTTCTGGGATTCAAGAGGTTTTTTTGCCAAGGTGAAGATCTGGAGAACCTGAGGAGAAGTACTGCCCCTTTGTTGTGTGCTGCCTGGGGTTGGCCTGCAGTGGCTGTTTCTGCCAAGGAAAGGACAAGTACTATGCTGTGTGCTGTGTCCCCTGCTTGAGGAAGAGCTCTAAGGGCTTGAAGTAGAGCTTGCCTCCTGTTCTGAAGTCTCCGGAACACAAAGACTTCACCCCTAATACCACCTGAACTCCCTTGCTAGGAGTTCTGACTTGCCAAGAGGTGCCTGCCAGTGTGCTTTGCCTCTGAAGGTTGTTTCTGGGGCCGGGAACTGCAAACGACTAAAGAACTGTGAAAATCGACACATTGACTAGTTCCAATGCATCGCAGAGGGGCAAGAGAAATTTCTGCCGCATCTGAAGTGTCTGCCGTGCGACGAGTCCTGTGCACTGATCTCCAACTTCCGAGATTACCGCACCAACTCTGATGCAAGCACTGCTATGTAAGAACCGATGCATCGAGGAGACACGGCTGGAATTGTCGCAGTGCATTCAGGATCTTCACGCATCGCATCGTCTGGATCGTCACGTATCGCATCGAGGCGCCAGGTCTGTCGCTTCGCTGGGGGATGCAGGAAGAAACCAACGCATCACCTCCCTACGCAGTAAGAAACTGAAGCATCAGCATCCCTCTGTGTAAGGAACCGACGCATCACCTTTCCTGCAACCCTTTTTGCTTGTGGTTTTGACGCATCCAAGGTACTTTGTGTTGAAAGTGTTGCATCAACCATTTTTGATAAACACAACTAGTTCCACCTTTTAAAAGTCATATTCTTACTACTATTTTGTGGATTTTTTCACTCCTGGTGCCAGCACACTGATCGCACAGTCTTATAGGAGCCAGCAACTCTAATGCTTTTGTTGCTGGGACTGGCAGAGCTGAATCAGACGCGGTGATGGGAGTGGCAAACATGATGAAGAACTATAATGAATTTAAGGTAACAAATGGGCACAATTGAGTTTGAGTAGTGATTGCTGACAAGCAGCATCAGAGAATTCTGAAAGAAATGCATCCAGGTCTAGTATGGTATTATTCGTATGCATATAACACAAACTACTATGATGATGGCTACAGTAGGACTACTTTGCAGAAGGAGATCACGTATTGCAGGGGAGGAATTGAACATAGAAAGATACAGTGCTTCAGGTCACCTTCTTAGCTGGTGCCCCTCTTCATCATAAACCACTGTAAGATACCTGTAATATATCTTTCACCTCTGGTGTCTAGCAGACAACATAAAAGACTGATTTATATGCAGTGTTAAGAGTTGTCAATATTTATTCGTGTAAGAAGTTGTAGAGCGCTAACCAGACCACATCAGGCGATAGAGTGTTTTAAACTAAAAATGTCTGTACATGTATTCAGTATATATAGCATGGGCATGGCCATGAAGAATTACTTACAGAAAAAACGTTGAACAAGGAAATGTGTGAAATAGGCACTGCATGAAAGGTAAATGGGGAGTGTAAGACGTGGAGGAGCACATAGCAGAAGGAACAAAAAAAGAGTCCCAAGATAAAAGTTTTTCCAGTAAGAAGCGGTATGTTAAAAGATCATGCATAGCACAATTGTTAATAATACTAAAACAGTAATTAAGATATGTAAGTGATCAAAAAACTTGAAGCAAGGCTTATACATTAGTACATAATTATAACTCTATAAATATTGTATTGTAGAGCTTATACCTACAAATGTGTGTAAAATCCATAAAAGGCATTTATCAAATGTTCTTTGTATAATATGAGTATAAAAATACTCAGGATGTTTTCTCATATTCACCAACTACGAGAGAGGTAGAGTACATATAAAATACCCTGCTTGTGGGGCATTGACAGCACCACAGCCAACCCGCACAAATCTATGCACCATGTCTAGGCAAGGGTGTTGGCACAACTTTCAGAGTTGGTCTACAAAATTACAGAGAGGTGGAAACATTGAGGGGGTCACTAAATCTGCAAGTCAAGTAAATCATCAAAACCTTTAAGCTAGAGTGTGTGCTTTTGTGAGTCTCTGACAGGCGCGGAGGCTTTTCCAACACTTTTCTTTTTTTAACACAAATTTTATTACATTTTCTTTACAAGTTCGTAGGCACATGTTGCAGTACAGAAAAGAAACCAGAAAACAGATATATTAAGGTAGTACATACTCAGCGTGTGGTAGTTTGGCATATAATACCACTTTACACTTGGTATTGACCTTATTAACAATCCAGTAATTGCAGTAATCAAAAGCCTAGAATAGTTTGTTCCATATCTGGACTAATAGAATAACCAAGGAACTGGATGTACCATAAACTGTAGCCAAAATAACCCAACTTCTCCCCTCCCCCCTCCCAACAGTCCTGGAGCAACACAAATCTGTGAGGAAAAGTTTGTCGCGGCTCGAAGCCCTTATCCTGTAATAAAAGCAGTATTGATTTAAGCGTCATAACGCTACATGACAGCTTAACCCCTTCAGCGCTGGGCGAATTCCGCCGCGGTGCTGAAGGGTTCGAGCGCGGGCGGGACCATGACGGAACGGTTCCGTCATGAGCACAGCTCAACCGTGGCTCATGACGGAACCGTTCCGTCATGAGCATGGAAGGGGTTAAGTTTACAGCACATGTGCATATTAGTTAAGCTTTCTCTTTATTGTAATTGTGAGGTAGAGTTAGTAGCATTGGAGTCCAGATCAAGATTTTTAAGGGTTTCCAGCATAATGTCCCAGTCCTTATTGCAGCACTTTCAGCATTGCCCCATTGGACCAATACACTATGCCAGTTGTGTTCCGTGGGCGTTTTTTTGGATTTCCAGTGCATAGTGATGGCCCTTTTTGCTAGTATTAAAGCCAGATCCCTGAATCCTGTTTGTACTTAGACGATCTTTTGGTAATCCCAAAATACATTCTTCTACAGTATTCCCTATTTCCCTTTGTGTGATTGTCAGTGTATGTTGTCTGACCGAGTCCCAGTACCCACGTATGTGGGGACACTCCCATAACATATGTTTCAGATCAGCTTCCTCCGATTGACATCTGGGACAATGGTGCTGTTTGTGTGGAAATATTCGATTTAGTCGGCAGGGGTGAGATAAGCTCTGTGGAGTAGTATGACCTGTATAAATTTAAATTTCGCATTTCTGGACACTTTCTTAGGGTATTCTATTAGTCCAGACCATTCCTTGTCGGATAGGTCCCGCCCTATATCCTCCGTCCAAGTGTTTCGTAATGCAGTGAGCTCTACCGCAGCGTGCGCGCATATGCCCACATAAAGCAACTTGATGAGATATCTTCCACTACCCATATAGTATAAAGCCTTGACTAACTCATGTGTGGGGGGGTTCTTGTCGGTGGGGGGCCCAGTGTGTTTTTACATATTGTAGCAGTGCAGCGTGTAACAGGTATAAATGGTCAGGCGCCCCTGTTTCCCTCACAAAGTTATTGTGGTCCATGAGTATCCCATTGTTGAATAAATCATTCACCGTGCTAATCCCCTCTTCAAGCCAGGCCGTGATTCTGCGCTATGTTATTCTCCCAGTATTCAATGGGATACCCAGCAACGGAATGTTACCCGCGTATGGAGGGTGTAGGGTCGTATATTGTAGCGTCGCTTTCCAACACTTTATCGCCGTGTGTAATAGTGGCGGTAGGTTTGGGGGAGTTTTTTTACGAGGTAGTAACAATGTATGGAGGGTACCCTGCTCTGTATCCCGTGTAGTGTATCCTAATTCGTGTAAATTACAGTGCGCAGTCCAGTAGGAGAGCCACTGCAGCTGGCACGCATAGTAGTATGCTTTGAAGTCAGGGACTCGCAGGCTACCTCTGTCAGTCCCCAATTGTAGGGTTTTGAGGCTTATTCTGCACCTACCAGTTCCCCATATAAGATCTGTCAGTATGGTGTTCAAGAGTTTGAAGATGGCGTGTGGTACTAGAATTGGCAAGTTAGCAAAATAATACAACAATAGTGGGAGGACCACCATCTTGGATATGGCAGCCCGTCCTAAAACCGAGAGCGGCAGGATAGTCCAGAAAACAATACTCGAGTGTATAGATCTAATTGTTCTATTAAGATTACTCTCCAGCATGTCCTTGTGCGTCCGGTATACTTGTATACACAAATACTTGAACGCGTGTTGCTCTACTGGGAGTGTATAGGACCCAAACGTGATTTCCTTAGGGTGTGCGGTTTCGCTAAAGAAAAAATCATGTGACTTCATAGCGTTGATGGTCAATCCCGATATCTGCCCAAATCGCCGAAAAATATTAGGGATAGGGTCTAGTGTACCTTGGAGATCACGTACGTAGAGAATAATATCATCCGCATATGTGGAGAATAAGTGCGTTGTGACACCAATCTGTAGTCCGAGTCGGTGTCCTTTTGTACGTAGTTTAAGTGCTAAGGGTTCTAACGCAAGGATGAATAAAAGGGGAGACAGCGGGCATCCCTGTCGAGTGCCCCTATATATTGAATATACAGCCGAGATATGTCCCCTCGTACGGGCTCGGGCAGTAGGAGCTCATATAGTAAACGTAACCATTTGAGGTATTCTGCAGGAAGACCAAACTTCCCCAGTGCTGTAAACATATAATTCCATTTTAGCGTATCAAACGCTTGTCTCAAGTCTAACGCTATACATCCTGCATGGCCATAATGCAATGCTCTGGAGCTGTCGACAGTATATGATGTAATCGTCTGATATTCAATGAAGTGCTACGGTTTGGAAGAAAATCATTTTGATCTGTGTGTATGAGTTTATTTAAGTGTGGGAGAAGTCTATTTGCTAGTACCTTACAGAGTATTTTATACTCCGTCATTAATAAAGACAGTGGGCGGTAACCCAACATATCTGTGAGGTCTCTGCCTGGTTTCGGGAGTGAGACCACCAGTGCCTACGCCATGGAAAGGGGTAAGCTGCCCAACTCCAACACTTTGTTATATAGGGTTTCCAGTCGAGCGATGAGGGCTTCCGCGTACGTGTCCTAAAACTCGGCTGGTAGCCCGTCCAACCCAGGGGTTTTATTACGGGGGAGTCAGATTTTGTAATGGGGCTTATGAGTTCTTTTTGGGATTCTGCAGTCAACTGTGGATATGGTAGGGCAGACAGGAATTCATCAATGTTAGTACTCTCTGTTATATCAGGTTCGCTATATAATGCAGCATAGTATTGCCTAAAGGCATAATTGATGTCATGTTGGGAATTAACTTTGTCGCCCGTGGGAGTGTTAACTTCATTAATGATGATAGTAGGGGGGTCATTACGTAGTAAATTGGCCAGTAGTGTCCCGGATTTATCCGCTTCTGTATGGCGTATTTGCGTGTATCTCTGATAGTCAATGACTCTAAGGGAATAAATCTGCATGTTTGATGCGTATCTCTTGCAGTGGGGCCCGTTTGTTGGCGTCATGTGTGGCTTCTTATTCCAGTATATTCATTTTGTTTTCAGTATATATAAGAGTTTTGTGCACTTCCTGTCTTGCGCCCAATATGGTACTAATGGCCTTGCCCCGTATGACTGCCTTAAAGGCGTCCCATTCGATCAAGATGGCGGAAGCGGTATTATTTTTCTCTGCAAAATATTGTATAATTATGTCAGCCATAGTAGTGCGGAATACCGCATCTTCTAGTGTCTGTGGTCACATTCTCCAGGTTGGGACGGGGGTAGGGATTCTTCTACCCCATTTCCCGTTTTTTTCTAATGGATTATGGTCCGAGAAGTTCTTAGCTAAATAAGTGGCATGTGTCACCTGCATTGCCATTGTTCTAGACCAGAAGATTCTATCTATTCTTGTGTGCAGTAGGTGTACCGGAGAATAGTAGGAATATTCTCTGTGTGTCGTGTGTCACATTCTCCATACATCACAGAGGGCCCATCCATCTGTCCACCCACAAAGAGCCTTTGCCTGCTTAATCACTCCCGTATCGTGTAGTGGGGGATGAGAGCAATTTAATGTGACATCCATTACTGCATTACAGTCCCCATCTACAATCCATGGACACATCTCCCAGCCTGCCAGTGCCAAATTTAGATTAGACAAGAATTTATCCTGGTCAAAATTCGTGGCATAGATAGTGCTTAGGACAACATGTTGACCGTCTAGTTTCCCCCGTATGAGGATGTACCTGCCCTGTTGGTCCACACTCTGTTCCAGAGCCGTAAAGGGTACCCCGTGCCTGATCCATACTGTGACTCCCCTTGCGAAACCAGAGTAATTGGTTGTGAAGATCTGGCCTCTCAATTTCTTGCGGAGTTTCACCGCTTCCTGATCAGTGATGTGAGATTCCTGCAAATATACTATCTGCGCTTTGCTTCGAAGCAGCTGCGCATGTACCCTGTGTCTTTTCTATGCAAACCCTATACCTCGAATGTTCCAAGATATTAGATTACATGTATTAGGAGTGCACATTGTGATGTAGTGCTAAGCCATGTCCACATCCATGGCGGACGGAATCCGCTAGTCCTTCCCAAGCTATTGATTACTCCAGGACCAATACCTTCCCAATAACTCCCAATACTAGGCCTAGTTGAAAAACTGTTCCGGACCAAACAACACAACATAACGTGCATAACTGTATTGTATGCATAACGTGCGTTCGCAGTTAGGGGACTGTCACCAACGCCGTCCATTCTGTTACTACTATGTTCGTTTTAGCTTTAAAGGGGTCCCGGGCTAAGAGATAATACAAAATTACACCAGCATTGTACAGCACAAAGAAAAGGATATATGTACTAATTTGAGTTCACCCATTGGAGCCAGCAGTATCCATTGTTTCCTAGTCGAGTAAATCATCTGCCATCTGAGTTGTAACCGTCGGGAACCGGTCAACGCTGCCCTCAGAGTCTGACCTGTTCATGCTGTCATCTGACGAGGCTGTCTCAGCAGCGTGTGCATTGTCTCTGAAAGTGGAGGCCGTCACGAGTGCCATGTCTTTGCTCGTTTTCACTTGTTGCACGTCGGGTTTGATGGCAGTATCTTGCTCTATGTCTTCTGAATCCTGTGGTGGTTCGCATTCCCAACACGTCTGGAGCTACTAAGTGAGCTTTGAGAGTCGTTTCCCATTGAATTAGACGGTTCACCTCCAGTCATTCCTCTACATCTTCCAGACTCTCGAAGAAATATTTTTTCTGTTCGTTAATTACTTTCAATCTTGCTGGGAATAACAGTGAGTATTTTAGCCTCATATCTTGCAACTTTTTTTTGACAGCCATGAAAGAAGATCTTTGGCGTTGCACCATGATCATGTAATCTGGATACAAAGATGTGCGACAGTTTTCAAATCTGATCTGAGAGTGTTCTCTTGCCTTCTGGAGTAAAAGGTCCCGATCTCTATAGTTCAACATCCTGACTATTAGAGGCCGAAGGGGGGCACCTGATTTTGGCCTACCTGTAGGTATCCTATGCGCCCTTTCCACGCAGAACTGGTCTGAGATTCCCTCTGAGGTGATGTGGTCTATAAACCATTGTTCCATATATCTAGTCGCATCTGATCCCTCACTTCTTTCTGGTAGGCCTATGACGCGAATATTGTTGTGTCTTGCCCTACACTCTGCATCTTCAACACGGTCTAGGAGGTTAGTGACCTGCTCTTGTAGTTGCTGGATCTGTGTTGTATGTTTTTTGTGCTTCTAATGTAATAGCATTCGTTTTCACTCTGTCCGACAATTTGGCGTGGTCGGCCTTGAGCAGTGTGAGTCCGGTCGTAAGGGCACCGATTTGCTGCTCAATGGCCTTTCTGGAGTCTCTGTGTTCTTGAAGGATTAAGTCCAGTTTATCTACTGGGCTGTCCTCGTTAGTAGGCGGCACACAACTCAGTGACAGTGAAGGATTGGTATGCTCCAGATCTTCCGGGGATTGGGTGGTGTTTGGGCCAGCATTTTGTGTTTTTCCTCTTGGGCGCCCCATGTCTATGACTGACAAAGCTCTTGTTCAGACTGTGGCTGCACCAATATTAGACAGTAGGGTGTGTACTCCCTGGCCAGTACGGTGTGAGACAGTGTCCTGGTTCACTAGTTATCTATGGCTTCCACACCGCTATGTGTCCAGGCTAGTGGCAGCGTGCATTTCACATTAGGGCATCAGGCTCAGGAATGTACACATTCACGTGGTTGAGCGTGGAAATGGCCTGCTTTTGTCACCTGTGTGTGGGGTTCAACTTCCCCCTGGTGTGGTGTTCACAAGTTTATAGGGCTTCACAAAGTATCCGGGTGACCACTAGGCAAACGCTGCTACATGCCTGCCCCTGGGTGCTCCTCAGCATCAGCCCACCACATTAGTAGACAGCAAGGCAGTCAGTTCTATGGTCAGCCGGTTCCGTCTTTCGTGATACTGTCGATGCCGTATGTTTTAATGTACGATGTATGCCCTCCCACGTGCCACAATCAGAGCTCCGACACTCTTGTGTACACCAAATCCTCTTTCCGTCAGTAATATTTAGGCTGTTCTCCTCCATTTATCTCAACGCTGCCACTATATTCCAAATCCCTGTAGTATACTGCGTCACCAGTTGTAGGCCGCGCGGTGTCCCAGGCTCTCATAGTCAAGACGCCCAGGCTCCTCCGTCGACAACGGGAGACGCTTACCACTCTTTGGCGGGGCCAGTCCAGGGTCTGCAACGCAGCTTGTGCTCCGGGCCTCCACTCGTTAGCGATTCCCTGCAGAAGGTGTGTTGAGCTGTCACGTTGGTGCCACTGCTTCCAGCGGGGCAATCACGGGTTCTGCGGCCTCTCCCTCAACCGAGTAATTAACTGCGTCAGCAAGGCCGAGATCGCAGTCGCTGCATTTCCACCTCTGACAGTCGCAGCATCACCGGCTCTGTGTCCATTTATTCGAGCTGTTGTGCAGATTCTATTTGTCTCTTGCTGGGCTCCAATTAGTGACGGGAAATATGGTGTTTAGGCAGGATTATGCAGCCCGGCCCCAGAGCTGAAAATAAATGGGGCATCACTGTGGCATCCTCTATCCCCAAAAGGGGAACTGAATACCTGGACTTAACTCTCTATGTGGAAAACAACAAACTACATAGCAAAAAACATCGGAAATCCATAGCATCTAACTCAGTCTTACATGCCATGAGTTGTCATCCCATGATCACCAATATCCCTAAAGGTGAATTTCGACATGCTAAAAGAGACTGCAGCAAACAGACTGACTATCAGGAGAAAGCTACAGAGATCATCAGTATATTACCTAACAGAGGATATAAAACAGTCATCTTGTCAAAGACCATGCAAGAACGTCAATGGACAAACAGAAGAGATCCTCGGCAAGATCCTTCAAATAGAAATATCACCACATCACAGATTAGATTTATTACACAATACTCCAATGGTAATTACTGTATCAGAAAGATTTTATGCAAACACTATTCACTATTAAGCAACATCCCATCAGTTCAAAGCAGCTTGCAAAGTTATCCCCAGATGAGCTTCAGGAGAGCTCCTAACCTGTGTCAAAAACGATGCCACCTTTTCTGGATGAAAGAAAAAAAGGAGACGCGTTCCTAGATAAACCGTAAGGTTTTTTATACCTGTACCAATTACTCGATTTGTAAATTGGGCAAAAAAAGACATTGGAAACAACGATTAATGGACATAGGTACTACATTAACCCCTTCCATGCTCATGACGGAACGATTCCGTCATGAGCATCGGTTGAGCTGTGCTCATGACGGAACCGTTCCGTCATGGCCCCGCCCGCGCTCGAACCCTTCAGCACCGCGGGGGAATCCGCGCAGCGCTGAAGGGGTTAAAGACTAGATTAACTGTGAAAGCACTTATGTTATTTATGTGATCACATGCCCCTGTAATCAATCTTATATAGGGAGCACATCCTGCCCACTCAAACAAAGGATCCAAGAACATTACAGGAATATTTAAAAAATGACAAAGCATTACCTTTGGTGGAACATTGTGAACTACATCACCAAATTCCATAGACCTTTTCCTTATTTAGGATTGAGACACTCAAACTAAATCCTCGAGAAGGAAATAGGGATTTGGCCCTCGTAAAAGAGAAAGCAGACAGATATTGAGTCTAGAAACTATTAGGCATGGGCTTAACAAGCATGCAGAAATGCTTAGGTGGTTACTATGAAGAAATAATACTACATTGTTAAACTGTTCAACTTATTTTAATCATACATTGTTAGATCCGGAATCCCTGGTTGGCTGAGGTAGGTACCTTAGGCCAAATAGGGACCTGCGTTTCCACAACAGTGAAAGAAAGGACACCTTCTGAGATAGCCCCGCTCACCCCCTTGGTAGCTTGGCACGAGCAGCCAGACTTATCTTCAAGGCAAATGTGTAAAGTATTTGCAACCATGCTCACAGCAACCCAATGATGACACCACAATGGACTCCACACGAGTTTGATAAAAACAAGTATACATTTTATATAAAAAGATATACGATAAGACCACACAATATAAATCCAACAAATGAGCATGTGTAATATTCCTCCTGGCTGGTTGTTAGGCCAGCCAGCCCTTGTAAGTTCTGGTGATATTAATGAGCACTTCTAAACATTCCACTGTAGTCCTAATACAATGTTATGCAGTTCATAATGCTAGAATCAGGCACTTTGCAATGTTGAAATAATGCAATACGTAACACAACAATCAGGCACTTTGCAATGTAGAAATAATGCAATAGGTAACGCAACAACCAGGTACTTTGTTATGCCGAAATAATGCAATGCATAATACACTAATCAGGTAGTTCGTTATGCAGGAATAATGCAAAGTGTAATACGCTAATCAGGTAGTTCGTTATGCAGAAACAATGCAACGCGTCATACGACAATCAGGTAGTTCATTATGCAGAAATAATGCCATACATCATACTCTAATCAGGTAGTTTGTTATGCAGGAATAATGCAATGCGTAATACACTAATCAGGTACTCCGTTATGCAGAAATGATGCAATGTGTAATACGACAATCAGGTACTCCGTTATGTAGAAATAAGATATTGCGTAATACACTCCAGCACCAATCACAGTGCCTTAGGCAGTCTCTCCGCCACTCCTTCTGCTCGCAGTCAGCCTCTGTCAACAGTTGCCCCCAAAACGGGTATGGTGTAACAAAAGTGCAGCACCGCACTCCGGCCCCAGTACTGCCACTCCCTTGGCAATACAGGCCGCAATACGAGCCAAAGCAGAGGCTCCCGCTGCCGGAACGAGAGAGAGGCCGAGAGCGTCTCCCTCCGAGCCCACACCACAACCCAGGAGTCGACACACGTTACCTGGGGAGGCGCGAACTCACTCTTCTCTCCTCGTCCAGCGACTTGGGCCTCCGATGCAATCTTTGTGAATTGGCAATGGAGGGCTCGGGCCGGCGGCTCAGCTCCTCAAGGGCTGCCGATCTGGGCCACCACTGCTACGAAGATCTCAGGCTGCCACAGGGCATACGCACACAGCGTCGCTGAGATTCCCTTAAACTTCAGGTGCACAATCTCCGGGCACTCCACACGAAGGTCTCAGGCTGCACGAAGGTCACGCGCACAGCGTCGCTGAGACTCACTTTAACTCCGGGTGAACGTTAACAAGGCAATCCTCACGAAGGTCTCACACTGCACAAAGCACACGCACACAGCGTCGATGAGACTCACTTGGACTCTGGGTGCATGATAACAAGGAAATCCTCACAAAGGTCTCACGCTGCTCAAACCACACGCACATAGCGTCGATGAGACTCACTTGAATTCCGGGTGTGCACGATCACAAGGCAATCCTCACGAAGGTCTCACGCTGCACAAAGCACACGCACACAGCGTCGATGAGAATCACTTGGATTCCGGTGCACACGATAACTGGACAATCCTCACAAAGGGTTCAGGCTGCAAAAAGCACATGCACACAGCGTCGCTGATCCGTGCTTGGACTCCAGGTGCCCACGATCACAGGGTACTTCTTACGAGGGTCCAAGGCTGCAACAAGCACACGCACACAGCGTCGCTGAGACTCTCCTGGAAACTTTGTGTTCCTGAGTTTCCGCAATAGGGAGCCAGCTCACCTCGGGCCCTTGGGGATCAGTTACTTCAGGACACAGCACAGCAAAGTCCTTTCAACCAGGGGGACACAGCACACAGCAAAGTCCCTTTAGCATTTCCTTGGTTAAAACAGCAAACTGCAAGCCAGCCCCAGAACACACAGCAAGGGTCAGTCCTTTCCTTCAGTCTCTTCAGTTGTTTCTTCCTTGGCAAAGGTTCGTCTTGACCACGAAGTAGCTCCAGTCTTATTCAATCTTGATCAAGCCATTCTCCAAAGTTCAGGGGCTTCAGCTCTCATAGTTATAGCCCTCAATGGCTTTGAAGTCTTTGTGTTCAGGGGGCACTGACCCCTGTTCAAACCAGCTCTGGGTGCCTCCCTGCCAGTGACACCTTCTTCCTTTGAATAGTGGTGGTCTGGATTCTCAATCACTCATTAGGAGATGGGACAATTGTTTTATAGCAGCAACCCATGCCTCTTCACATCTAGGGGCTACTCCTCCCCCTACACTCCAGATGCAGGTCAGCCTGTTGCTGTCTCATCTCCTCTTCTGGGTCAAGACATTCCCCAGATCCTATTGCTTTCAAATCCAGACAGTCAATCCACAACCAGGCAGAGACACACAGAAATGTTAGAGCACAAAAACCCAGCCACTTCTAAAAGAGTGGCTTCTAAACACACAGTGCAAAAACCACCTTCATAAAAAGATGTGTTGTTACACTGTGAGTTCAGGCACACTAAACTTCACCTTTCCATCTTAAGCCTTTGGGAAGATAGGCTGGAAAACATATTACACAGCCTTCCCTTTATATGCAATGGGCAAGATGGCCTTTCAACAGTGAAAAGCGAAATGGAGATTATTTCACTGTCAGGACATGGTACACACCTTAGTACATGTCCTACCTTTCACATGCACTGCACCCTGCCCAGGGGGTACCCTGGACCTACCATAGGGGTGTCTGATGTGCATAGAAAGGGAAGGGTACAGTCTGGCAAGTCGGTACACTTGTCAGAACAACATGGCAGTTTAACAAAAAATGGCAGACCTGAGTTACCTCTTTAAGGCTACTGTGTGGGTGGCACAGGTAGTGCTGCTGGCCCACTAGTAGCATTTGCATTACTAGCTCTGGCACACATAGTGCACTTTACTAGGGACTTTACTAGTAAGGCAAACATACCAATCATGGTCAACCAATTACCATTACACTTTACACAGGGAACACTTGCACTTTGACACTGTTTAGCAGTCGCAAAGTGTCCAAAGCATCTAAGTCAGTCAAAAATAGTGGAGGTAGAGGCAAAAGGTCAGGGGTAATCACGCCAAGCAATGCCAGGTCTAACATATATCCTTTAGAAACATAAAACCTCATAATTCTTTACTCTTAGTTACATGATTAAACAGTTTAAATTAGGATTCATTATCACTTGTACCATAGTTTCTCTGTATCATCACACTACTATTCCGTATTTTCTTCATCTCTTTATCTCAAACTTATCAAAAGGGTCGAGATCATAATAGACTAATTCTTGATGTGAACATAAACTAGCAGGTAGTTAATAGGAGCTTTTACAACGTCGTAACATCTTGTTCCTCTATTTATTTCGCCACCTTCACCATAACGCTTAGGATGACAGTAGTAATCATATCCCTTCCTGTTTTATAATACGCCCAAGATGGCGCCCACTTCAATATTTTTCCAATCAGTCTAGAATACCAATATAAAACTTTTGAATTTTCTATCTCCTTTGTTTTTTTTAATTATCAGTTCTTACCATAATTATCTTTAAGCTCTCTTTGTCTTTTTAATATTGACATTTTCAGAATATTATAATACTTCTTGATATGGGATCTCTACATTGATCATAAAAATAATACACTTAAGATGATGCCCAACTTTACAGAACACACCTAAGACAATGGGCATTATACAATCTTGCATATCGGTTTTGCAAACTAATGTACAGTCTTTACTTTTTTGTGTTCCAATAATCAGGCTTAACCATAATTGTTCTTTCGTTTTTTTCTTTTGAATATTGAAAGTCATTAGACATTTTCAGAATATTATAATATACTTCTTGATATGGGATCTCTACATTGATCATAAAAATAATACACTTAAAATGATGCCCAACTTTACAGAACACACCTAAGATGATGGGCATTATACAATCTTGCATATCCGTTTTGCAAACGAATGCCTTCTAATTATCAGGCTTTACCATAATTGTGCTTTAGTTTTTTTCTTTTGAATATTCAAAGTTATTAGACATAGTTGAAAGACATATCTGATCTCAAAAAATGAGATTCCCATATGAATCCTCATGGTATTAGATTAGTTTAAGAGGATGTCCAACCGCTATCTTTTTTTTCCTAGACAGTGAGACAGGACACAAGGCTTTATGCTGTATAATGAAAATAGCGCCCTACTTAAAAGTCGACAGCAACATTTGGAGATGACCGCAGGGAAGCTTTACATTACTACACAAGACCGCAGAGACTTTTCAATCAGGATGGGCATCCAAGCCCTAGACTGTTAAGCCGTATGAACACTGCAGTGTTCCGTTTTGTACTCCCCTCAGAATTTAAACTATTGATCTAAGAACTTTTTCGCACTTGATAAGTCTGTTGCTTCGACCTTTTTTTCTCTGGCATTTGACTCGTCATGAGATATATTTTTACTGCGAGGCAGTCTGTATTTCTGTAATACCTTTGAGCATAGTTTGAGTATTGACTTTTTCTATCTTTCGCCTCTTACAGTTATACTTTTCGGAATACAGAGAAATAATGTCCAAATTACTAACTTATCAAGCAAAAGGTATCCTTTGTCTTGTGCAAGTGTACTTATTAAGTTGGTATTAGAATTTCAAAATTAAAAGTACATTGAACATTTAGAGCATATTCTTCTCATTTTAGTTATTTTATTTTGTTCTCATTCTCACCTATCGTGGAATTATATAGGATAAGGCTAAGGAGCACAATGATCAATGTTTTTTATATGGTAACGGTATCTTCTAACAGTGTGGCAACAATTTTCGAATTACTCTGCTTTTTCAGGTCAAATGGATGCTAATGCCAGGTTTTGCTTTCCATTCTGGGCCGGGTCTGGTAGCACAGTGGAGTAAAGCATCCACTGCAGGGGCCTGTGTTCAACCTCATAGTCACAGGTTCAAATCCCGGCGGGTCCACTCAGCCTTTCATCCATCTGAGGTCGATAAAATGACTACCATTGAGTTGGGTAACAATAAACATCTGTTAATCAGCACCAGGACACCTACGGGTAATCGTGCGCTTTACAAATACACCTGTTATTCTGTTTTTTTAATGTATTTTCAGCCTTGATAAAGCCCCAAGCTTGCATGCCAATTTAAAGGGGCATAACATGTGACAGCTGCAAAGGAGCTAATAACATGACAATATATGAAGCTTGTTTAAAATACACCAATAATTAACTAAACTATGTTTTTCAACAAATGTTTGAAAAATGAAAAAAAAAAATACATCCAGATTTCTCTATGCTTTACAAGGTTTTTCTACAAATATTAAGGGTTTCATACACTCTCAGGAATGTGTTGCTAGTTATCTAAGACGTGATGTTGGCCTATCCCTTACATGAGTGTCGAATAACCCATCTTAATCAAATTCTAGACACAGAACATGGGTATTAACAGCGGGTTCCTGAGTGTGCAGGGCCTTAAGTACTAACTGCACACTTCTGTCCTGCTAACTCTCAAACACAACCTGCCAAGAAAGTATTTATTTTTAGCAAAATATTGATTTCCCGCAGTCCTGATTTTGAAATTGTGTTATGAACTGTGAAACTTGAATAGATTTTATTTTAAAAATGTAACATTGTGACTCCGTCTCTTGGGACTTTTAGTTCCTAGCTTGTATTCATTTGTTTAATATACAATGTGTTTCTTATTTTGTGCTGCTTTTATGGTTGTACACCAAAATAAAGTATTTAGACAACTACAAGGATATAGGTAGCCTGCTCAAGTGGCCTACATCCAGGATTTTGCCCAGGTTAGAGTCAAAGAAAAGCTGTTGGCCCTTTGTGACGTAAATCCCCATGTCTGGAGCAACCAGGAAAGCCCAAGCAGAAGAGGAGTTGCCTTCGTGGGGACCTGCTAGCCAACAGGCTAGTGATTGCGAAGGAGCCTTGAGCGGTCGCACTTGTAACTGGCCCACGCTTCGCTCGTGGAGTGGAGGCCAGCAATCTTCGGTGCAGGAGGTGCTCAAGGCTGGGGCTACTTGGAGCCCAAAGCACAACTTCGAGGAGGACCAGGAAGATAGTGTTGCTGCAAAGGTTCACGGTGTCCAGGGGTCACAGTTCCACGTCACCCAAAATAACCATGGGCCTCAGCTTTGCTGTGGACTCAGGGTAGCCTCGGGGAAGTCTGGAATCCACCTCTGGTGATGCAAAGACTTCGGCGTCCGGCGGGACCTTCAGCGATGCAGACCGGTCAGTTGCTTCTTTGGTGCCTGCCAAGCAGGGGAGTCACTCCTTGACCCCAAGGGAGATTTCTTCCATCTTCTAGTCGAAATAGAAAGTTGAAGGTCCAGGATATATGATGCAGAGTTTCGTCCAGGGTAATCTAAAGTCACAAGGACTGGGTTCCCATACTTATACTAAGCTTGGGGGTTGGACATACTCTAGGGACCCACCTATGGGAGGGTTTGGAAAGAGGGGTGGTTACACCCATTTCCTTTATCCAGTTTCGCGCCAGAGCAGGAGCAGGTAGCCCCTGCAACCGGTTTGAACTGGTATATGCACAGGGACACCAAGTGTGCCCCCAGTGCTGGACTTCAATACACCAGAGAGTGCTCCCGCCAAGCCCCAATACACATCTGCCTGTCTGGGGAGGTGGTTACACCTTCCTTCGACGGGAAACCTATTGTCCAGGCCTCCCCTGCCGGAGTTTCGGTCAGCAGCAGGCCATGTCTGTGGCAGAGGCATCCATTTTGTGATGCCAGGGCTCAGGAAAGTCCTAACGGGTTTGACCAGTGTGAAAATGTCTCTCCCTCTAGAAGGGTGGAATGCTACCCCCGCGGCCAGAACTGGCAGGGGGGGGGTAGTATTCCAAAGCGTTTGACACAAAACACAACATGTTTTGATGCAGCCATTCCAAAGTTAGCATTTACCGCGAGGTTATAATGCACTTAAGAGTATATGGTATGGCTGTATCACAGAACAGCCATAAGGAAGTATTTCTGAAATCTTCAGAGGGGCTCAGCTCATGCTTGGGCACTCTCTCACACAAAACCAAGCACTCTACCTTCAGGATTGTCATGGCCTGCCATAGGAGTGGCTTATAGGTTTATATGTGTCTGTATATATATGTGGATATAGGTAGCCTATACCACTGTAAGGAGTGCAAGCACACCCTTACCCAGGCTGCAGTAGCAGACCTGTGGTGCCATTCTGGAGTGCTTCCCAGGGGTGGCATAATATATGCTTCAGCCTCTGGTAGGCCTCTGGTGTACCTATGCCTTAGGTACATAGTATACCATATACTAGGGGCTTATAAGGCACTCCAGAATCCAATTAGATGTGTACCTAATGTACATGGAAACCATTCTAGAGAGGAAGCAGCTAGGCTGTGGTCCTGATTAGCAGGGTCACAGCCAGACTAAGGTCGAAAAACAGTGAAACACCAGCAAAAAGTGGGGGTACCCATGTGAAGCAGATCCTACTCCCCTACACCAGATAACAGAATCCCTCTCTCGATGGATATCGGGCATCTCCATCCCTCCCGCGATCACCATCCCGCAAGCGGGAAGAGGCATGATTTTGCCCAATCAATGCATAATTCTGAAAACCAACCGAAAAACACAAGCATCCTAGGAATCCCATTGATCGAGTCCTTCTGGTCCACGGCATCTGCATACAGCGAGACCATATCCTCCCAGTCAGGGTCCCACGCAGTTCCCTGAGAAGTGCATCCCCTCTACTCCAGTTGGCCAGTGGTTCCAGTGCTATCGCTAAGAGAAGAGGGGACACAGGGATCTCCTGTATTGGCCCCCTCCCCAGCGGGAGCTCGTCTGGCAGTGTGCCATTAATCCGGAACCACACAGTGTGCCGGGTGTAGCGAAGTCACATTCAGCCACATAAGTAGGGGCTCAAACCGAATAGCTCCAAAAGTGCCAGCATGTAGGGACATTCTACGGAGTCAAATGCCTTCGTAGCATCAAGCACCAGGGTGGGGCTTGTTCTTGTATGTGTCCTCACATGCCAGACAGCCAAAGAAGAGCATGGGACAACGTATCAAATGGTGTGGATAGGTCTAAGAGCATGAGTATGGCTGGGGTGTCAGCATCCAGCAAACACCTGATGATATCAGTTACGGCAACCAAGGTGCTATGTTCGGATCTAAAACCTGATTGTGAGGGATCCATGATCTGGTTCACTTCAAGATAATTAGTCAGTTGTTTGTTGATTAAACCTTCCAGCAACTTACCTAAAAGTGGGAGTAGAGTAATGGGTCTATAATTAAAGAGGATTGATGGATGCAAGATATTCTTTTTTTGAATGGATAGAGTCCTTGCCGATTTCCATGCTGAAGGATTTTTTCCTGTCTCTACCGATGAGTTGAATAACAAACTAACTGCCGGGGCAAGCTGGCTAGCGAGCAGGGCAATAATCATGGGCGGACAGGCGTTCATTGGGGAGCCGTATTTTACTCTTACAAGCACAAGCTGAATTTGTTCCAGTGTAAAAGTTTGAAAATCGTCATGACTGTAGTCCCTGAAATTAGGAAAGGGGCTGTCGTTAAACTCCGTGCTAGAATGGGGTGTTTTATCCTGAAGTTTTGATCGATTAAATTGATCTTCTCTTCAAAGTAATCAGCAAGAGAATCACATCATTCCTACAAACAACTATAGTTTCTAGGGAGTCATTCAAAGGAACAGTTATAACAAATGAAGACAGCCAAGGCGTACCCATAGCATAAATACAATACAAATACAAATACATTAAGAACATAAATGCAAATTGACCAAGTTACTTTATTTGGACTGTCACGTGACCTATGATCCAAAATCCCTGCTACAAACTAACTTAAAGACGGAGAGGACTTGGCCTAACGGCAAGGGCGGTCGACCTCAAATCTGGGGAACCGGGTTCCAGTCTCGGCAAGGACGAACAACATCCTGTCATTCTGGGCAAATCACTTAATCTCCCCGTGCCTAACAAAAATGAATGTGTCCTCGTGTACCACAACTGGTGCTCGTGTAAAGCATCTGATACCTGATACCTTCTTGTCAAGCTTGCGCTATATAAAACTGTAAAAAAAACAACAAAAAAACTGCTTATTACTAATTGTTAGATACAGTCGAACCAACAACACCATCTTGCACTTTTTGCGTTGCCCCATTTTTCTAAGCACTATGAACACTGTGGTGTCACAAGTTTTTGTTTACCACCCACCACCCCAATGCATCAAAGCCCACCAGCTTTTTTGTTGGTAATGTTATTGACTTTTATCATATGTACACTATGCCTAAAACCTGCTTGCTTTGATACCCTTCTAATAGGACTTTTAATTGGCCCATAGGAACTGATGTTAGTTTGTTGTTTATATAAGTCTATATGCACTTTCTCATCACTGCTAGTTTTAATGCGAGGCTTGCATAAATTATTTACAGTGTTTGCAGAGAAAACAATCAAGCTGTAACATATATATATTAATATAACAGATATATATTAATAAATGTTAAACGCAAGGTTTTAAACTCTAAACTCCACATACTTTTAGCAGTTATAGTTATCCCAAGTAACTATAACTCGGGAAACAGCCTTTACAAAAAGGTTTTAACCACGTTGTGACTTTACCACACAAGTTTTTACAACGTGTATGTTTTAACAGCGGATGTCTTTACCCCGTATTTAAGGTAAGTTGGGGAGTGTGGGGGGTCTCCCCCCACAAATACATTGTTTTTAAATGAATAAACAATGTGTGGTAATGCATCCGTTGAAAAAACAATCACGTAAAAAAATTCATGGTAAAAAATGCGTGGTTAAGGCTTGCAACCAATTTCCCTGTGTTGTTCGGTCGTACAACCCTATAACTCATGACCTAAGGTAACTATAACTAGCGTCCCTGAAACGCAGTTTTCTCATCAATAATTTCATTGTAAATGTTGCAGTGATAATATCAATGATGTCATAGAAGATGTCATGAGTGATTCATTATATGGGGTAATTAGCAGTGCATGGCAAGGGCGCGAGGGGTTGTTACCCTAGGGCACGGTTATAGTTTCTTGAGAAACCTATAACTGGTGAATTTCTGTGGTCTTTACAGTTTAAAACGTTACGTTGTTACTGAACAATTCACTATAACGTTTATTTAACCTTTGGTTTTTTTCAGTGAATTTCTCGTTTTTTTTTAACATAAAGTAATATTTAATTACTGTTAGACCTGACAGTATTAGGGTGGTCTTTCCCCCAACTTTCTGCCTGCTTCCCTCCATTTTTCTGGCCTTGCTTTTGTTGACTTTAGGACCCGTGACTTTTACCAATACTAACCAGTGCTTACATGCTTGTGTTCTCTCCCCTAAACATGATAATATTGGCTCATTCCCAATATGCATATTTAATTTTCTTGTAAGTGCCTACTAAAGTGCACTACGTGTGCCTAGGGCCTGTAAATTAAATGCTACTAGTGGGCCTGCAGCAGTCATTGTGCAACCCACTTAAGTAGCCCTCAAACCACGGCTCAGGACTGCCATTGCACAGCCTGTATGTGCCATTTCCACTGCCATTTCGATCTGACAAGTTAACCAACTTTCCAGGCCCAAGTCTTCCCTTTATATGACTATAGATCACACCTCATGTAGGCCCTGGACAACCCAGATGGCAGGGTGCAATGTATTTAAAAGGTAGGACATGTACTGTTAAGTTTTACATGCCCTTGTAGAGAAAAACTCTGCAATTAATTTTTCACTACTGCAAGGTTTTGTGGCAGGGATTGGGTGCGGGCCAGGCCTGCGGCCAACCCCACGCTGCACACAGCTTTTGGCGATTGGCAGCAGTGGGTTAGCCACAGGGCCTACCCCTGGAGACCACAACTCCCAGGCCTTCTGTTTTTTAAAGGGGAGGGGGACCACGTTGCCCCCTACCCAAGCTGTTATCGGCCCTGGGGAAACTATCCCCTGGAGCCAGCATTTCTCAAAGGGGGTGTGCACCCAGGGTACACACCATATACTCATTGGGAGTGGTGGGGGAAGCCCCTAAGCCCTCAAGGCCCCAGCGGCTCCCCGCATGCAGTGGGAGCCGGCATTGATCCCACCTGGAGGGAAGCAGCTACTAATGCTGCTCCCTCGGGCCGGAGCAATATTTTGATCTGTTTCACTGCCCGCTTCATGGCAGACAGGGACACAGATCAAAATTCTGCTCCCAGCCAGCGGGAGTATTTTCAAAGCTACCGCCGCCAGGGATCAGACTTTGTGTTTCCTCTCGTGTGGCATGAGTTTAAAAAATGCTCCTGGCAAGTGGCAGCAAACACAGGTTTTCCTGCTCATGCCGGTCCGGGCAGGGAAACTTCTATGTCTCGGGGGTTGCTCCCTGGGACATAGCTAGTGAGCCAGTCCTGAGGGGGGTGGGATCTCCGGGGTCATTAATGGCTCAGGAAGGAGAGCCATGCCGCACCCTCCATTTTACTTGATTTTTGGCTTTAAAGCTGCGGGTAGGGTGCCCGCGCAGGCCCCCTCCCCTTAAAAAATGCACCATGCCCCAGGGGATGGGATTTCCAGAGCCAAAGACGGCCAGCGAGGGGGGCCACATGCCCTCCTCCCCCTCAAAAACATGCCGGGCCCCAGGAGATGGGGTCCCAGGGAGGGAAAACGGCCTAGGGAGGGGCTCTGTGAAATAGTTCCATTGTTAGATTAAATGACGGCTGAAATGAAGTTAATAACACCACTGTGTGAGCCAACCCAGGTCCTTGGGGGAGGCAAACACACCCTGGAATAGCTACTTTTCTGACAGTGTCAGGGAAGAGCTTCATAGACATGAAAGAAAGATCTGGTGCTTCTGCCAGAGGAAAGCTTCATGGTATGGGCACTGTCAAAAGGCCTCACTTGCAGTTCTTGGTTACATCTCGAATACAGGTACACTAACAGTCTCTTTTGATCAACAAAAATATATTGGCGGGGGGGCGTGGCTACGGCGCCACGCAAGATGGCTGCCTAGGATCTCCGCTCTCCCGCACCGGGACCTTCTTTGGATGAAACCGGCATGATTCTATCTCGGAACAGCCCGTCGGCCGGCCGCATCACTTCAATGAACACTACCTGCCTCGGGTGAGGTTGCTTATAATTATCAGCGGATCCGGCTTGCAACGTTTGTTTATTCTGTAGACTCTCTCAGAACGGCCGCCATTTTAATTATGCGCGTTTCGTGACAGTCAGCTGCTGCCTCGGCTGAAGTGATTTTCGTGCGCTCCCAAATACGTCACGGTGCCTCTATGGAGGGAATTTTCTCAAGCTGCCACCCTCTATAGCTCTAAAGACTTGTAACTGTCACTAACACCAGGAATACCTTTTTCTTTTCTTACACATAACGTTTTGCAGGCTCCTCTATATGAAAAAAGACCTCTGTTTTTATTTTAGTTGCAGTGGTTATTTATTTATTTATTTTTGGCACAAAGACCCTATAATTGTGTAGACGTTGTCACTGTCACGCTCCACGGGTGCTACATTGTTGCTTGGAGTAGGGGGTATTGTGAGGAGTGCTCCCTTTCTCCCTCGCCTTGTTTTGCGTGCATGTTCCCCTGTGTTGACTGCTACGCCATCTACGGGACGCCCTGAGGGCCGAGGATTATTACTTTTTTATGGGAAAACTCCGCAATCCAAAGTTTGTTTTCATCCCCTCTCAGCGTCCTCCTGTGGCAACGAATCCATCCTCCTCTGCCACGGACTCTTCTTCTAACGCAGACCCAATGGCGGGAGTTTCTTCCAATCGCCCTTCGCCGGCACAAACACCGGCTGGTAAGGCCTCTTCGCCTGCTACTTCCTCTAAGCGACTGAAGCAAGATCCTCCCTCTCCAGATAAGACGACACCCCCTGTCTCTCTGGAACTTCTTCTGGACGAGATACGCGCACTACGGCCGTTTGTTGAGGAAACTAATCACAAGATGCAACTTCTTGAGGAGAAATGGTCCGTTATGGAGAGCAGAGTATCGTTGATGGAGCAGCAAGTTACAGATATTCCAGCCAATTCACAACGAATTTCCTCTTTGGAGAAGTCGGTCCTCGATCTTCAGCAACACACAGAGGATTTGGAAAATCGCAACAGGAGGAATAACCTTCGTGTTTATGGTTTGCCGGAATCTCTGGAAGGAGACGACCCTGTCTCGTTTTTCACCTCCTTTCTCCCGAAACTTCTGGATATGCCATCTACCACAGCTCTCAGTATCCAAAGAGCACACAGACTGGGTCCTCGTACACCCTCCTCAACCAGGCAACGTGGAGATATCATCCTCTTTTTGAAATTTACAGATCTTCTCTCAGTTCTTTCGGCTGCTAGATCCAAGCGTCAGATCTCCTGGATGGGTCAAAAAGTGTTCCTCTCACAGGACGTCTCCAATGCTACTGCGACCAGAAGGAAGGAGTTCTTGAATCTTCGGGCTCCTCTTCGCTCGTTGGGCGCTAGATATGGTTTATTCCATCCTTGTCTTTTCAAAGTCACGTTCCAGAATCAAACATGGACTTTTCAGAATCCTGCAGAACTTAAAAACTTTATTCATATTCACGCTCCTAATGGCATGGACACTTCCACCTCTTCTAATGGTTGATCATATAATCTGCTTTCCTTACAGGTCTCGTGTTCCTGAATTTACATTTCCTGCCTCCGGTTTCATTGCGATCTTATTGCTTTGATTAGCTGTTTTAGTGTAATGTCCCTCTCAAGTTTCCCCCTTTTCCTGGTTTTACCTTTTAGACATTAGTGTTCTTAGGACTCACTATCTTGTATATTTCATGATTGCTAATTATCTTTCTTCTTTTAAATTCTTTCCGTGTTAACTGTTTTTCTTTGTCTTATTCTAACAGGTTCGTTGGGTCTTTTTCAATTTGTTTACCTCCTCTTCAGTATTTTCCCTGTCCAGGTGTGGTTCGGACTCACTATCTTGTATATTTCATGATTGCTAATTATCTTTCTTCTTTTAAATTCTTTCCGTGTTAACTGTTTTTCTTTGTCTTATTCTAACAGGTTCGTTGGGTCTTTTTCAATTTGTTTACCTCCTCTTCAGTATTTACCCTGTCCAGGTGTGGTTCGGACTCCCGCATATAGGGGGCTCGTCTTGTTGAGTGTCGCCATTGCCCCATCACTCTCTGTTTTTCTCTCCCCCTCAGGTATGTTGTCTTCAGTCATCCTTTTTGGATATGTACTGTCTCTTCTTGCTCTCCCCTCTCCCTTTTTCTCCCTTGTTATTCCTTTTGTCCCTTTTAATTATAGGTTGTACCTTTCCTTCCCCCTTTGTTCCTTCTCATTCTTTCTCTCCCTATACATGCGTTCTGCATTTTCTCTTTTTTGTGCTCCTATGTTTCCCTCTTTAAATTTCCTCTTTTCTTTTATTTTCTCTCTTCTCTTATTTATTTGCACTCTTCTCTCCCTTCTTGTCCTTCTGGTTTTTCTTTCTATCACATTTTTACTGTTTTTATTTTCAAAGTTATTTCTTGGAATGTAAAAGGTTTTATTAATCCTATTAAGCGACAGAGAATACTTTCCCACCTGGCCTCTTATAATCCTGATTTAGTTATTTTACAAGAAACTCATCTTACTGAAGCGGAATCGCTTAAGCTGAAAAGAGGCTGGGTGGGTACGGTCTTATTCTCCCCATCTCCCAATAAAAAAAATGGTGTTGCTATTCTCTGCCACAAGAAGCTAAAATGTAAGGTTGTATTCCAGGATAATGACACTGAAGGTCGATGGGTACTAGCTAAGTTTTTAATTAATTCTGTACCTTTAACTGTTTTTAATGTTTATGGTCCTACTCAACCTGGTTGTAATTTTTGGCCTTTAATTACAACAAAATGTTTCCAACACAAAGATACCATGTTTATTTTAGGTGGCGACTGTAACCAGATTGTTGATCTGTTTCTTGATCGCAAGTCTTCTGTTCGCTTTACTCCTCACAAATCCCATAAACAATTCCTTGACACTATTTCACAATCACATCTCATTGACTCATGGAGACTCTCACATCCTGATACTTTAGACTACTCCTTTTTCTCTCCCCCTCATGCTTCTCTCTCTCGTCTTGATTATATTTTTCTCTCTCAACCCCTTTCCCAGCATCTCTTATCCTCTTCTATCGAACCCATAGTTATTTCTGATCATGCTCCTATTGTGACAGACTTTGATCTCTGCTCTTCACACCCTAAATCTTCTCGCTTGCGGTTCAATAACTCTCTTCTTACGGACTCTCTTTTCTCTTCTTCTTTTCTTTCCTTTGCCAACGAATTCTTTTCCCTCAATTCTGATCCTTCTCTATCCCCTCATCTTGTCTGGGATTCTTTTAAAGCGACGGCACGGGGGTTTGTTATTGATTTTGTTTCTAAGAAAAAGAAACTCTTTCTTAAAGGAAAGTTTTGCTGGCTCATATTAAGTCTTTAGAACATAGATTTTACACCACTTCTACTAATTCTGTCTTACCAGACCTCATTCGTGCTAAACTTGATTTTAACAAATCTACTACTGATAATGCCTCCTCAATTCTTCTTCGGAGTAGTGCCCGTTTCTATGGTGGTCGCAACAAATCGGGTAAACTCTTAGCTAATTATCTCAAATCGCGTAAGGAACATACCTCTATTGATTCTATCTATTCTGCGGATAATCTACTCGTACACAAAGAGCAAGATATACTTTCCCAATTCCAGCTTTTTTATCAATCCCTTTACACACCCAAATCTCCTCCCTCCGCCCCTCTTATTCAATCCTATTTTGAGAAGTTTCCTATTCCTTCGACCTCTCATCTCAATTTTCTTGACCTTGAACACGAACTTTCTATTACTGAACTCGATAGCACCTTAAAGACTCTTACTAAAGGTATGTCACCGGGACCTGATGGTTTTTCCGTTGAATTCTATATGCATTTTTCTGATCTTTTACTCCCTAAGCTTTTAACACTCTTTCAATCATTCTCTCTTTCTGGTAAAGCAGCAGGAACTTTTCATGAGGCCACGATCTGCCTTATTCCTAAGGACGGTCGTGATCCTCAATTTTGTAAATTTCTTTAGTAAATGTGGACTACAAATTATTTGCTAAACTGCTCGCTCTTCGATTGGATCCTCTTTTGCCTCATCTCATTGGTAAAGAACAATGTGGCTTTGTTAAAGGTAGACTTACCTCAGACAATTCTCGTCTTTTCCTCAACGTCTTAAATAAGGTCTCATCTCTCTCCATCCCTCTAGCTGCTATTTCTGTTGATGCTGAGAAGGCATTTGACAGAGTGGATTGGTCCTTTCTGTTTGCCGATTTACGCTGGCACGGTTTTGGTCCTAAATTCATCTCCCTCATTTCCCTACTTTATTCTGCTCCCAAAGCTTCAGTTTTAGTTAACGGTCATTTATCCTCTTACTTTCCTCTCCAGCGTGGTGTCCGTCAAGGCTGTCCTTTATCCCCGCTTCTCTTTGTTCTAGCCCTTGAACCCTTTTTGACTTCTATTCGGAATAATGTATCCATTTCAGGCTTTCCATGTGGTAATAATCAGTTGAAACTCTCTGCATATGCAGATGATATCCTTTTATTTATCCCTGCCCCCGAAACAACTATTCCTGCCTTATTGTCTGAATTTAATTCCTTTTCACAAGTCTCTGGTTATAAGATTAATTCTGATAAAACAGATATTCTCCCACTTACAATATTCTGCCTTCCTAATCACTTTTCTTCTACTGGTTTTGCCTGGAATTCCTCAAAAATTAAATACCTGGGTATATGGTTCTCTAATTCAATTTCCTCATCCGTTCAATTGAACATGTCTACAATCCTCTCCCGTATTGATAAATCACTTTCCTCTTGGAATCCTCTTTACCTCTCGTGGTGGGGTCGTCTGGATTCGATTAAGATGATGATATCCCCTATCCTGATATATATCTTATCCATGCTCCCTGTACACATCCCCGATATACACTTTAAACGCTTTGATTCCTGCCTTTCAAGATTCCTATGGAAAAACAAAAAGTCTAGGATTGCTTTAGCTTCTCTTCGTAAACCAAAATTGAATGGTGGAGTCAACTTCCCAGACTTTCGTCTCTATCACAAATCCTTTTCTCTACGTCAAGCCTTCAGATGGCTTGCATCAGATCCTTCTCCTTTTACTCCTCTCTGGCTTTCTATAGAATGTACGCTAATTTCACCCTTCTCTCTCAGTGAAGTTATACATTTTTCTGCCAAGAATCCATATACTTCTCTTCCCTTATTCAGATATACCTCTTCCCTTCTGAAGCCCTTGGTCCAGTCTGCCCCAATCACTCGCGAATCCTTTTTGGAGACCCCTATTTGGCATAATTCGCTTATTCTCCTAAACAACAGACCTATTTGTTGGACCTCCTGGAGATCAAAGGGTCTCATGTGGGTTAAGCAACTCTTCGATGGACTTCTTCCTTGCTCATTTCCTCGATTTCAATTCCTATTTCACTGTCCTCAAACCTTTTTACGCAAGTTCACCGTTCTCATGGCTCTTATTCTTGACGTTTATTATTCCCTTCCTTCCTCATCTTCTCCTGTTTCTCAATCTTCTCTTCTTCAAATTTTATTTACCTTCCCTAAACCTTCTCTTATTTATAAATTCTTCCCATCTCCCAATCCAAACCGTGCCAAATCTAAATTGGAACTCACTTGGGAATTAGACCTGGGATGTGATTGGTCTGTTGCTCTTTGGGATAAAATTTGGTCTAGATCTCTAAAAATTTCACGTTCTGCCTCTTTGACCCAAACTTTGTTTTTTCTATATCACAGGCTATACCTTTCCCCAGTTTCTCTTTTTCGCTTTTCTGTCTCTAAAACTTCTAACTGTTGGACATGTGGCTTCCCTGATGCTGACCTTCTACATCTCTTCTTTCTATGCCCTCCTGTTGCCGTATTTTGGCTGAGACCTGACTGTTTCCGGAGGCGGTCCTTGGGAGAGAGGAGGGTGTTGCTACTCAGGTTGAGCGGTGAGCTGCGGTGAGCATCGGCTCCCGGCCCTGACCCAGCTTCGACTTCGAACTACTGTCAACTTTCCTGACTCTCCTGGCTCTCCTGCCCTGCTCCCTTCGCTGAGGGGGGCTACCGCTCTTGCCCCGCCGGCTCTACGGCTTCACGAAACGTGGCGAGTGGGCTCGGCTCGCTCGGCTCGGCGGCGGGCAGGTGGCGAGTGGTGCAGTCGGAGGTGGAGGTGGAGCCATCCGGTTCAGCCGCCGCCATCATTGGAGAGTTGCCAGCGGATCGGGCGGACTGATCTGCGAGCGGCGGGGACTTCAGCCAGCTTTCAGCCAACAACCAGCAGGCGAGGTGTGAGATGTGGGGTGTGAGGGGGGGGACTAGGGCACAAGGAACGGCAGGGGCCAGAGGGGGGGTGATTCCTCTCGGAGGCCAAACGCCGAAACGCTAAAATATGCCGCTCAGGTGCCGACCTCCCTTTTAATTCTCTTAATTCCCGCTTCTGCGGGGGTGGCCTCACCTCACCCCCCTCACCTTACCACACCACCATCAGGACAGCATTAGACCTCAGAGGTAGCTCAGAGGCCTTAATCAGCCCGCCGGACAGCAGCCCTAGACGGGCACACGAAGAGAAGAAATAAAGCTCTGTCAGTAGATCAAAAAAAAAAAACAAGATCAGGAAAAAACACAACATCTCAATTTCAACTTTAACTTTAACTTTAACTTAACGGAATAATACACTCAACCAACCTAAAAACTCTAAACAGAGCCTCCAAGGCAGCTGGAATGAGATCTGGCAGGGTCAGGGAATTGTTACTCAATCCCAAATCCCCTACAAAGCCTAGGAAAAAAAGAGAGAACCTGAGTTGCATCTAAAACTGCATCAAGAAGGTCCTCAAGGCCCCCAAGAGGGAACTCACAACATCTCAATAAAGATGGAAAGAAGCGATTTAATGGCATCATCAACTCCAGCCTCAACCGCAAATGAAAACGGAAATAGAAACAGAATAGGGCGGGACAACACATCATTAAAGGCTAGCTTCACCCATCTGAGTTCTATCATGGTACACCAACAGCAACAATTGGAACTTCCAACAGCCGCTGCACCCGGCTCATCACCACCAACACCGCAGCCCCCAACCGCTAAGACCAAATCACAACCAAAGGTCCCAAGCGAATCAAAGGAGCTCATTTCTATAGAAGGAATACCGGAAACAAAAAGGAAATGCACTAAACAACCCAAAATATACACAAAATGTTCCTTCTTGAAAGACCCAGGAATAGCAATCTATTCTAAGACTGGATGTATAGAAGGACTTTAAACTCCTCTCCTACTCGGGGCACCCATCTATGCTTGCTCCGATAGTCACACAAATGACACATCACTGCCTGTAGGGGGGAGCAGTTGCACTATACTAGACGACCCACCAGTAACAAAAACACCGCCGGTGACGAGGAATTTAATAACATCCCCGCTAAAGGCTGACCAAGGAGCCATTAGAAGAGACCACCAAAGCTCGGCTAACAAACGCGACACGGACACGGACGCCCGCACAAGAGAGACCACACCAAAAACGGGCGAACCCGCTAAAGCAGCTAACTCCCTAAATCCCATCTTTAAGGAGGAGCCACACTCAATTAAAATTAACAAATTGCATCAGGAAAGTCAGGACAGCCAGGAGAGCCAGAATCAGAATCTGCGAAGCCCTCCCAAGATAGAGGGCAACAAGGGTGGAAACAGCGGGAACAGCCAAGACGTGTCGCCCTACCAAACAAATAGCAATTCCCCAAAGGGGCAACAATCCAACACAATAACCCGGGACAGTCTGGGCACCAAGCAAGAAATAACGTCAGAAGAACAACTTCAACTGACCAACATCTTTCCTATACAAATAGAGACCCCAACTAGAACAAAAACAGACAATGGGGGGCTAACAAGCGCCCAGATCGGGACAACCGGTCTCAAATCAATAATGCGTCGCACTCTATCCCAATATAGTGACTCCAATTCCACGACCAGCTCCGCGGAAAACGACATGACATTTATAGCCACACAGGAATGGGAAGATCTAGTCGCCTCTTACAACCTCAGACCAGAGCACACTACTCTATTTGAAGAATCAAACATTTTACCAAGCCAGGGGAATAGCAAAAGCATGACAAATCCACTATTGGAAATTCCATGGCTTATAATCATAAATACTCTGCAAACATCGGCCAAAGCACTAGAATTCCAATCGCAAAAAATGGACACTCAGCTTACCGTTTTACAATCAATAGCAACCTCAATACTAGGCATTGAGGGGAAGATATCTGAACTAAATGGTCTCATAAAAAGGGGCCAGGAAGCGACTTACATGATCAAATCACCGCCCCAACTATGCTCGTGCGAACTGATACTAGATAAACTAGCTACAATGCCATCTATGCTAGGGGATCTGATGCGAGAAATAAAATCAACAATCCCCCAAATGCAAGACTGTAATGTAACATCAATTCCAAAACAAAAATTACAGGATCCCAAGTCAGCAGCGGCTCTGAGAGCAAACACCAACTCAACCGCAGAGTGCTGGGAATCTACTTCAACCCAGCTAAAGGATCCAGGTGTCGAGTCCGTAAACCAAACAGCAATCTCAACTGAACTGACAGCAGTGAACAGCAAAGCACTGAATAAAACCCGAAGGAAAAAAAGGAAAGGGAGGAAAAAGCTCCTACCAAACGCCAGTCTTTACACTAAAAAACAGCTCAACCTGCAGCAAGTAGATAGCATAAGCCTTATAGAAGCAACGGAAACGGAGCAACGCTCACGCACACCGCAACATGAGGCACTAGAGAGACCACAAGAGCAGCCAACCAACTCTTTTCACGCCATAGTTCAAAAGACAACTAGAAGTCCAACTCAGAAATTTCATCCGGAAAAAAATAAACAATTACTTGACCACAAAAACTGGGCACCAAGAAAAACCAATGACCCAATAACCAAATTTAACTTAACACAAGAAAAAATGCCTATTACAAGGGTTATTATTAATAATACAGAACTTACTCAATCATCAAACAGCACAACTAACAGCAACATAACCGAAATAAGAGTTGACTCCACACCAAGAGCCCAATTAAATAACTCAATTACGAACAGCCCAAGCAGCCAACCCCAGTCCAATCAATATAGCCACGTGCGTCTCCAATCAAATCCCAAAAATGCCACCAATCAAGCAAACTCTACTGTCATCCTCTTCGTACCAGAATATGACATACTGAACAGGGGAAACATCCTTAAACTCCTTCATTCAATAACAAGCCTAGAGAACATCCACTCTTCAGATCTGTTTCATATCGAATTCATCCCCAGTAATGACTTCTGTCACCAAGAGACGACGAAAACAACTTGGAATACACCCGAGAAAACAAAAAAGATAATGGAAGAAAAAACAATTTTTAAACAATGGGGGATTGACCTACGACTTGCAGAACAACTTCGATACCCGGCACCTTTCTTACCTCCGCCTTGTTCACCGGCGCGAAAAAAGATCAACTCTGTATTAAAAGGAGCAAGGAGCTTCTCGCCGACAGCACATTCCATAGCCGAAAAAAAAACGGCTAGTGGACGGGAACTCATGCAAAATGATCAAAACCTGCCAATCAACACTCAGAAGTGGACATCGATCCAACGAACCATCCACACAGCCAACAAGTCAAATTGACAAAAGGGACTGAATACCGAGAGCTTTACAGACAAAGCCAAACAAATGAAAATTTGCATTTGGAACATCAACGGTCAGGCAAGTAAAAGACACGACCCTGAATTCTTACAGTATCTAAATTTATTCGACCTTTTGCTGCTCCAAGAAACCTGGGAAGAAGAATCATTTGAAATTCAAGGGTTCACTTCATGTTTTCTCCCAGCCAGCAAAAATTCTACTTTTGGACGCAGATCAGGAGGTCTTGTAATTCTGGCATCTATAGCCACAATAGGAACAATAAGAACTACAGAGTTTCATATAACCCCACCAAGTGGAATTTTGACGGCAAAAATCTCGTTAAAATTACAACAACACACCCAAGAGGTCATAATAATAAACACTTATATCCACCCAAAACAAAAACGAAAGGCAGCTAATGAATTGATAAAGGTACTGAAAAAAATCTCGGAAGAAGACCCCTCCGACCTGATTATAGTCGGAGGTGACTTCAATACGTTTCTCATTAACACGATAATAACATTCAGCAAGAACTTAGCGCCGCATGGGGCGTACCAGTACAAATCATGGCAAAAACCGACAAATCAACAACCAACTCCAAAAAAATATTGCGGCAACTAGAGGATCTCAACCTAAGGGCACTGAATGGGCGTCTTACCGACGACAACCCACCGGCTCCAACGTTTCATTCCAATAAACAATTCTCCCATTTGGACTACACCTTCATATCCTTAAACTTGTTCCCCATGATAACAACATTTAGGATAGGGGTAAATGACCTTGGTGATCATCTTCCCCAAGAAGTTTCTATAAAAGCAAGAGTACTATCAAACGTTGAGCCATACACAGGTCTTGTGATAGAAACAACCTCAAACCTAAGGCGACTCCGATGCAATTCAAACAACATCATCACTATAAGCTCTGACGTAAAATCTATATACACTTTAACAGCAAAGTGTATAAACACACCATCAGAAGAATGGCAAAATTTCATTCAAAAAGTCACTGTGAAATTATCAAAAGGATCGACAAAGAAGCTTCCCCACGTAAAGGGGAACCCAAATAAAACATCACTTTCTCCGGGAATGAAGATCCAAAAATGAATAATAAACCACACACTGAGAAAGATACGGAAAGATCCAGATAACAAAGAACTGCAGAAAACCTTGAGGGAAGCCAAAAATCACTAAAACAGAAGAAATGGGAGAAACAGAAAAATAAAAACGATCAATTATGGGCAAAATTATTCTACGAAGGGAATCAAAAAAACAGCTCTAAATTCTGGCGAATGATTAAGGAAATAAAAAATCCAGACCATCCTGGTATAGACTCAAACATCACAGAGGAAGAATGGACAGACCATCTAGCTAGGCATTTTAACAGTGAGGACGCCACCAGAGAGGAAGCGCCAAAAAGCTTGAGTACGGACGACACAATGGAAAGATCAGGCAATTATCATACGGTCGCTGGTGCCCAAAGAGAAAAAAACAACAAACGTAGTACCCTCCTCTCGAGAACGAACGAGTCAAAGATCGACCTAGACATTCCTACAGATTCGGACCCACATGAATTGACTGTTGGGCCAGACGATATCAAAAGACAAATAGCGAAAGGAAGACCAACAGGAGCTCCTGGACCCAACGGCATACCACCAATGTTGTACAAAAATGATGTAGAGTTTTGGAGCGTCGCACTAACACCCTTATTCAACTATGTAAAAACAACTCAGACACTACCCGAGTCAAAGTCAAACAGTTCTTTATTCGACCTTCCGAAGAGAGGTCATAAAAGATACAGAAACAAGTACAGTAGTTAAAAGAACATCTCAGTAAAATACATCGACAATAAAATTCATCATCACTGATCATAATGTTAAAAACCAATAAAAACTACAATCATGGCGTTGATACAAAATAAAATGCACATTTCCCATCAGCACCCCAACCTCAACAAAGTTAGGTCAACAAAGTCAATCTAAATTTGCTCTATGGCGCATGATATATTGTAATAAATTAGAGACAATGTAAACCAGGTCCGCCCCATCCATTTGCTGTAAAAAGAGGAAGGCTGGGCGACATGTTCGAAAGCCCAGTCGTTTTAATAATGGGATGAGAAGTTTTTTCCGATGGTCCGTGTAAAATTTGCAGAAAAAAATTGTATGCATTGTGGTTTGGATAGAAGTCTCATCACAAGAGCAGAGGGGAAGTATTTTCGCCCAATTGTTTCTCAGCGGGAAGGCAACAAGGCGGTGAAAAAAGTTCAGCCTGAACCTGACCAGGAGGAAAAGTTCATAAGGAGTGAGGTTACAGGTTAAATAAGGCTGGATCCCGAATACCGTCTGAACGGTCAAACTATGTCTAACAGACTTTTTCCAGACTTCAGAGGTAAGTCTTAACTCTTCGAGGTGACTTAAGCATATTTTCTGAAAAACCTTCCTCGATAACTCCCGGATTAAGAGGGGATCATAGGAATATTTTGCTAGCCCTAGATCAGTCAAAAAACTTTTAACATAAGATAATCACCTTGATTTAAGTGCATGTTCAAGGGCTTTGCAATCTTGAATTATTGATTGAGAAAAGACTGTATTGTCCGATGACCAGATTCGATGCCACAATAAAAGTGGCTGGATTCTCGCGAGATCTGCCACATATGAAAGGCCCAATTCTAAGTGGCAGGGGAAAATTGGAGCACTCCTCGGCAATGCGAGAAGGTACTTCAAAAAGATGTTTTCAATCCCCTGGATAGAATCCAGAACCACATAGCCCCAGAGACCTGCAACGTACAAGGCCACTGTGATACATTTACTACCCGAGTCATGGCATGGATCAATAATTAGCCCAATCTACAAACACTCAAACAAAAAAGACCCAAAAAACTATCGTCTGATCGCCTTAATTGACGTAGAAGAAAAATATTTCGCAGGGAACATACTGGAGGAATTAACCTCATGGGCCACAGATAATTCAGTGATACCGATCACTCAAACTGGATTCTGTCGGGGTCAAGGAACAATCACAAACATCATGGCCCTGACCCTATTGATGGAATCAGCGAGAGAAAATAATAAACCTTTATATCTTTCTTTCATCGATTACACTGCTGCGTTCGATCATGTAGATCGTAACATGCTATGGCAAAAACTGGTCAAATGGGGTATACCAGCTCACCTCTTAAATATACTGATAGCACTTCATTCTAACACCTGGATTAAAATTAAACTAGGTGCAGGCACACACCTTTCAAAACCTATAAAACAACAAAGGGCCTCAAACAGGGCTGTGTCCTAGCTCCAACGCTATTCAATCTCTTCCTAGCCGATCTACCCGGCGAACTAGACAAAAGTTCTTGCCACGCACCAAAGCTAGGGAAGACCACATTATCCAACCTGCTGTATGCAGACGATCTGGTGCCCATCAGCCAGACGCCCATAGGTCTTCAGCACCTGCTAAACACCACTTACTCTTTCTCGAAAAAAAACGCTCTGCAAATAAACTTCGACAAATCTAAAATAATGGCAGTAAATTACAAAAAGAAAAGGGAAAACAATTGGCACATAAATGGAGAACGAATGGAAAATGTAACAACCTATAAATACTTGGGTGTAATATTGGACTCAAAGATCTCCTTCAAACCTCAGCTGGACTCTCTGCGAGGCAAGGGAATGGCAACCTCCCTTGCCTTAAAATCTTTAAAGACAAAACTCCCAGATCTGACCTTTTATCCGCTCCTCCAAGTACTTCGTGTAAAATTGCAACCAACACTCACCTACGGGAGCGAACCCCTTCAAGGGAAAGATGCCACCCTCTTGGACATAGTTATATCGAACTCCTACAGGCTCATCTTTAACCTGCCAAAACACGCTTCCTCCGCACAAATACGACTAGAATTTGGCATCATGAAACAAACTCTAGAAAGACGGTGCGCATACGTCGTTGCCTGGCATAAGATACGCGATGCCGACAAAGATTCCCTAAACTATAACATCTGGGAAGAGACTCTCCGGCACCAAAAATCACCAGCGAGGAAATACCTAATTGACTCTCTTGAAGTGTTGGGCCTGTCCGACTTGTGGGGTAGCCCGACAGACCACGTGACGTTTAAAAAAACAGCCAAAAAAGTAGTAAAACTTATCTCCATAGTCGAAGACAAGGAGGCCTTGACAAAAAAAGCGCATGGCTGGATAATCCTTAACGATTATGGAACAACGCAACCACAGGCATACCTTAATGTTGGCATGAACCTAAGAAAGAAAGAAAAATTTCTAAAACTGCGCTTGGGTGTAATTCCCGTACTTCCTCACTTACCACCTTGGATAAGGAAACATTTTCAACCACAATGCCGCCTGTGCAAAGCCGGAAAGGAAGACATTGTCCACGCGTTGTGCATTTGCCCCAACTTGAAAGACCTGAGATGCAAATTTCTGCGAGACTCCTTTAAAACTCACGGAATCCGGACATGCAGACAGGCAGTCAAACTTTGTTTCAACCCCAGCAAAACAAAACTAAACTGTCAGGTTGTAAAAAAATTTGAACTTGCTGGGGTCAGATATATGAGGGCCTGAGGACTGTTGATTTTAATAACGGAAAACCACAACTTGAATCACCCTGGTAAATCCACGGGACAGAGAGAACTTTTAAACTTTTAAACTTTTTTTTTTTTTTTGCTAACTGATTTTTTCTACTTTTTAATTTCCCTTTACAATGTGTTTACCCGATTTGTAAAGATTTTAATTAATCATGCACAAATAAATAAATTACATTACCTGTTGCTGTATTGTGGGATGAAGTTTGGTCCTACATTTCTCGTCTATTTGCAATATCTATTCCCTATTCTATACCTCTTCTCTTTATAGGCAGCCTTTCTGATTCCTTAGATCTCCCCCCACACTGCTCTGGTCTATTAGACCTTATGCTTGCCCTGGCATTCCAACACATTTCTTTTAATTGGAAAACTCTCAACAAACTCTCTATACAATGCTGGTGGAATTCTCTATGCCACCTTCATAGACTTGATGTGGCTTTTGCCTCCTCCTGCACCCCCACTCTTAACAGAGATCTCTTCTGGTTACCCCTTACAACATACCTTGATCGCCTGGCCTTGAAAAACAATTCACATTTTTCTTCTGAAAATTTTAAACCTCCTTGAATGATATTTGCTCTGTCTTCCTTTTTCTTAATTCTTCATGCCTCCCCTATTACTCCTACATTTACTGATTAATATGTTTTTGATTTTCTTATTTGCCTATTCATTATGCCCTCCTTTCTTCATATTTCTTTTGTAGTGCCTTCACTCTCTCTTTTTCTTTTACTTCTCCCCTTTTGTTTCCTGTTCTTTTCTTTTCTTTCCTTCCTAATTATAAATTTTTATAAAATGCTTTTGTCTGTTTTTGCTATGCGATATTAACCTACTGTCATCTTAGATACGTATTGGATAATATTGTTTGTAATGGTTGGTATCTCTTTGTTTTAACAATTTTTTCTCAATAAAGCATATCAAACTAAAAAATATATATATTGGCAGCCTTTTGTTTCTTCTTTTGCTATTATACACATGCACGGCCATTTCACGCTGCAGATTCACTTCTCAGTCTCACACACAGTTTTCAATAAACTGGCTCTATGACCAACACTGATTTAACCATTACACCATTCTTTGTTCCAGGATTTTGGATCTCTATATATCCGGAACTGCACCAATAATTCTTAACCTGTTTGAGTACAACGCGGCATTACAACCCAGGCCCAAAAAACACCCCCGCAGATCATAGTTATGTACGATTTTCACCAAACAAAATTTGGTACATAGTGTCCAGGCAAATCACACACATTTTTGGTTTGTGCACCTGTGAAGGGGGTATAAAATATGTTATTTGTATAATATCCCTCGTTTTGGTGTGCCCCAAAATAGAATGGGGCACATATTACAGCCCTGTAAATGCAGAATCCCACTTTAACACGTGACTAGTTTGCACCTGGATTTGCACCTCCCAGGGAAAGAGGTCTATGTGTTTGATGACGACCGATTTGAAAAAGCTCAACAGTCCACTCGGACACTGTCCAATCCCAGTAGAACTTTTAATGTCACTCCGAAAGAATTACTGCTGTCTATTTCATAACACCCGAAGCGTCATACAGTTTAAGTGTCAAATATGTTTTGCGATGTAATATGTTCCAAAATTCTCAAATATGGCACAATTCTATTCCCGTCGGCTTCCATATTGATATTTATTATTTTTCACACTTGGATAACCATCCAGCCTCGGTAGTTGCCACTTTCACTCACTGCTCGAGCCACGCGGAAGCAGAGTTCAGTTACCAGTAATAAGTGTCCCTTCCAGCTCTCAACACACCCTCGGTATATATTATGAACAATTCTAGGAATGTAAGTTGGACTAATTGTTCTGCTTGCTCTGGCATGTGACATCACACACCATCCGAGAAGTTTCCTCATTTCGCACGAGTCCATACATTGCCCTCGGGTCTACAATAGCACAATGTATTTACAGTGCACTCACCTGTGGGCGCAGGTGCCTTGAGCTGCTAGTAGCCGCACGGTAGGCGCTGCTGCCTCTTTCCTGGCCCGCTCTGCTCTGAAAGGCATGCCGAAAACCCACCGAAAGCTGCTCAAAGGAGAGCTCTAAATTAAATGGGCTTAGCCAAGCCCTCCATTCAGCAGCTCGAGGCAAACAACAAACAGTAAGGGTTTGTTTCACTTGAAGTAAAACAAGGGCAGCCGTGCAAGCGATGGTGGCTCCCGAACAGAAAGGTTTCCACCAACACTTTAACATATCTTCAGCTTTTCACTGCTGAAAGTTCTCTTTTTATTCCGTTTTCTCCATTCCTCCATGAGAGGAATTTCAATGAGCTCCGGGGTCTATTTACATGCAAATTGATGAGTTTGCTGTAAATTGGAGCCGAGTAGGGTAGGACTTTGCTGGCAGTCGGCGCATGCTCTAAGAATGTGGCCGGGGAGCCTGCTGTGTTAGGTAAAAAGTCTCTTTGCTAAACACTTATAAGGTCACTCATAAGGTCCCAAAGGCAAGACCTATTGGCTATGCCAATGCTTGTTTTTATAATGCTAAGGTTTAAAATTATTTGTAATGTTGCCCTGCGAACTAAAAAACTATTGTCTTGAATCAGCTACTACCAGTCCAATGTGTGCCTTTTTTCAAAGGACTCATTCATCACTTGACATTGAAAGATCATAAAAAGCAAAACATTGTGAAATTGGGCATCTAATTTTGAATCATAAAATAGTACACAGATGTTATGTGCACTACAGATGGAATAAGTTATGTTATGTTCTGTGCACTTGTATTTAACATTCTCATCACTAGTATGGTCCAGCAGCACATTTGCAACCTGGACACATTTATTGTTCTGGAATTCTTATTGGCCAAAGTCAGAGTGGTCTGCTGATATTATTTTTGGTTTTGTTTCATTTTCTTTAGACAGGCATCATTCTGCAAAGTGCCTGTCAAGGAGGACTATGATAGTCTATTGGTTGAATATATTGGATAATGGCCACCCTTATCCTCCTATGTATCTGTCTAGAGCATCCATGCATAAATGCACATGCCACAGGACATTGTCCTTTGTTTTTGTCCACTTTTAGGTACCACTGTCCACTGCTCGGCTTCAGGTGGCTGTTAGGTTTTGAGTCCTCTTTCCTATTCAGTGGCTGTGATGGCATTGTTCATATGCGTCATAGGTGTAAGTTGCATTCGTCAGAGTGGTTGATATGCATATCAGAGATCGGATGTCAATGTGTCAGAGAAACTAGAACAGCTCATTATGTAAAAAAAAAACATCAGAGCCCTTACAAGAAATGTCACTCATCTGGCATTTAAATAAAGTCCCAAAAATGTTTGCACGAAGAAATGTATTCAAAATGTTGCTGAATGCCAGGGTATACCTGGCACAATAGGTATCTCAAATTAATGAAAAAAATGCCCCGACCATCATTACCAAGAGGGAAGGAATTGTCATAAAGTCCTAGAAAATTATAAACTTCCCAGTTTCTCTGGCAACCCTGCCAAACTCTGTGACCTATGGGTCTGGAACGGTGGCAGGGAACTCTCTCTAATATATATGTCACAGATACTAATAAAACAACAAGCTGAGATTGAAAGGTGTCCTCACAGCCCCCATAAAGTGAAGCTGAGCTAAAACTGGCACCCTAACAAAAATAGCGCTTTCCGGCTGGTGTTTTGATAAATCAGAGGGCTGACGCTTGGCACAGAAGTCTCAGCGCCACTTTTCCATATGTTTCTGGAAGAGTGCTGCACACACCGTACACCCATGCACGCACCGTACACATATGCACACACCCACCACACACGCAACACCTGACTCACATTTGATTCAACACACACTGCATACATTTCTCTCACACACCATCTGACGAAAGAGAGACACACTTTCAAATACATACACAATCTGAAATAGCCACAAGAACAGTGACACTTTGACACATAATCTGACATTCTCCACAGATATGCATAGTGTCTGACACTCTGTTACTTACGCAATTAAATATAGACTTAGACTTGTGTACAGTGCCCAACACCACATGCACAATTGGCAGTGTCCACATATAAACAATCCGACTCACTCTTTCTCAAATACAGGATAGCAAATGTCGACACAAGCATACACGAATGCAACACACATAGTACCCCCAGGGGCACCCGGCTTTCCCCCCTCCCCCAAATTAGGTTACCCAATGAAAACACAAGAAACAGTTGTAAGTGGGTAACAAATGCTGCAGGTTTATTACATAATTCCAGTATATGTAATAGGTGGGTTATCTTACGGGCGATCCAAGGGCAGGTGGCCATCTACTTCACCTGCCTGCCTGATGAGCCGGGCATCACGGGAACGACCCGCAAGTGCTGCCCCCCAAGTGATTCTTTTTTACGATCACGTGCCGTTGAAATTCTACTCACACCCCCCCTCTCGGGGCGGAGCGTCGCATAGCAAGCCCCCGGTTGTTCAGGCCCACAACCGCCCGCAGGCCTAGCGGGGCGCCGACCGGCTTCCGGGACCTCTCTGGAGGCTCCTCGTTTTGGCTCAGGCACCACGTGGTGCCGCGCAGAGGTACCCTTTGTACCGGCCTGCTTCCAGATCGCCCTGTAACTCCGCCTGCAACGAAAAGGAAAACATTACAACGCTCAGAAAACCCCCTCCAACCACGCCTACGCCGGGTAAGCGGTAGGGAGGGAAAAGGCGAGGTGGGCGACAAAAGAGGGCGCCAGTGAGGGTGGGGGAAGGCTAAATAGCCTCCCCCTCACACCTGGGCCCGGAAGTGACGCGCATTGCGCGTCACTTCCGGCCCTGACACGGAGGGGGGCACCAGTCTGTGTCCCTGCCCCCCCCGAAGGAGGGAGTGGGGAGGGGTGACCGGGGCCCCGGGGCCACTAAGGCGCCGACCGCCGAGTGGCCCCCTGCGGGGGCCGCGGTCAGCGGCATAGTACCCCCAGGGGCACCCCGTTTTCCCCCCTCCCCCAAATTAGGTTACCCAATGAAAACACAAGAAACAGTTGTAAGTGGGTAACAAATGCTGCAGGTTTATTACATAATTCCAGTATATGTAATAGGTGGGTTATCTTACGGGCGATCCAAGGGCAGGTGGCCATCTACTTCACCTGCCCGCCTGATGAGCCGGGCATCACGGGAACGACCCGCAAGTGCTGCCCCCCAAGTGATTCTTTTTTACGATCACGTGCCGTTGAAATTCTACTCACACCCCCCCTCTCGGGGCGGAGCGTCGCATAGCAAGCCCCCGGTTGTTCAGGCCCACAACCGCCCGCAGGCCTAGCGGGGCGCCGACCGGCTTCCGGGACCTCTCTGGAGGCTCCTCGTTTTGGCTCAGGCACCACGTGGTGCCGCGCAGAGGTACCCTTTGTACCGGCCTGCTTCCAGATCGCCCTGTAACTCCGCCACAGCCCTGGAGGCGGCTAACCGTCGCAGCCAGGGCCCCCCACCAACCCGCTATAGTCTTACCTGCACCTCTCCTATCTAGGGCTTCCTGCGACTAGCTGGAAGGGAACCATCCCTGCAGACAGAAGAGTTTGACATTCTGCCACCTCATGACAGTTTGACAGTGCTCGCGGGACTCAAACCCTGTGAGATCCCTTATAACCACAGGCCCAAGACTTACCAGTGAGCTATAGCTCCTGGAGTTGTAGATGGCCCCATCTATGTCCCCAATCCCTAGACGCTATCCTAATCGGATAGGGTCTGTTGAAATAAAGGGGCCGCCTGTGAAGATGTACAATAACTATTCGCCCCCCAGCGGGAAGGTTACACCTATTCACAATCCTCGGCCTGCCCGCTTTGACTATTATGACGAGAAGGGTTTTACTAAACATTTGTACAGTCCCCTCAGATAGTTAACCTGGGGCACGGGAGTGCACCTAACTGCCAGCGCGTGACCATGGGCAAGGGGCGACTCTTGCCCCTGCCCACCATACCTTATGCCTTATAGGAATTATGCCCCTACGGATCCCTCAGTGATGATCCCTTAGGCATACCAGCTTCGGGAATCTGTTTCGCTTAAGCCTTGCGCGCTGTCATAATGTCCCCTTGTGTTTGCCCCGCTGACACCCCAGTTATTGGGACAGTAGCACCCATAGCGCGGTAAAAGTGTCCGTAAACCAGGATCCCAGTCTCCTGCAGCTGCAGTACGCGACCAGTGATTCCGGTGGGGAGTGCCACCAACCGCAATGGTCCTCCAAGCATTACGGAAAGCCCATTTTACTTGGGCCTATCTCCAATTGATGGTGATTACACCCAGCTGAAGGCCAGAGGCCCGCCTAAGGAGCCTATTCACTTGTTTTGCTACCCGGCTCCCTTCTGGGAGGGCCTCAGAGTTAGGGCAACGCGTGTGCTCCCAGGGCACGGTGCTGCTGGAAAGCAGATATCTGATACTCACACGCTGGTACCTTATCTGTTGCTACATGCCCTACTGCAGGAAGTTTCCCAAGAACCGTAGACTTCGCGGTCCCACCTAACTTGATCCCATCACCTGGGGGGAACCCAGTGGTGGCAGGACCTGCATGGTAAATCCATCCCAGCGTAGCTATTGCTTATTCGTGCCGCCGAAGCAGAAAATGCCCCCTTAGTCTCAAGTTCTACCCCTAGAGGATAACCTTGGGGGCAGACAAATCTGTGGGACCCAACCGGTAACCTAGTGCTGTGATTTAGGCCCTAGTGATGCGCTATGTGGGGACCACTTATTCTTTTGCCGTTATGTCAGTGCGTCCCCGTATTCAATGCGATTGGGGCCTGAGCTGCACCCATATCTACACCCATCTAGTGGCTCAAACCAGACTTCCTTTAGCATTAGATAATAACACCATTCTATCTCGGTTGCGTTGCCCTGCCCGACTGGCACACACCCGGGTGTCTAGGTTACAGTTAGATATGAGTGAGTTTCCCATATCAGTGACCGTTGAAGGCGGCCCACAAAAGCATGTTGGCGGGGCCGAGTTGCGGGCTTAAGCATACCTCTTTTAGACTGTTGGCAGCGACCCGTGTTTAACTGTCACTAACATGGCAATGACCGTTCTACGTTAGGACTATCCCCACACTGGTCCGCCCTGCCCAAGGACTGATGCACTTGGGAGCGCGAAGCCGTAAGCAATGGGGGTGGGTGTCAAGACAACAACAACGACAAACGACCCCAGCCCCCTTCCAGCAAAAGTACGGAGACGAGCGACACATGGTCACGTGTGATCAGGATCGGACTGCGCGACCCTTCCTGTAATTAGCACTTTTGTGACGCGCGAACTCGACCCGAAGGTATGGCAACGCTGTGCATGAGCAACATATTTACACACATATTCGGGCACAGGAGTGAGATCTTGAGCCGCCAGGTCCGCGACCCTCGGGAACCCGTGCATGCCAGGTCCAGCAGCTCGCATACACATTTGGGCACGGCGATATTCATTGATTTACCCAGCGTCACAAACCAGCGCGACTCGATCCGAAGGTATAGGCGCGCAGTTCATGAGCACGGAATTCACATACATAATCAGGCACGGAGAGATTAAGTGATCTGCCCGCAGACACAGCGCGACTCGCCCGACGGTATATGGAGCGCAGTCGATGCACCCCGTATCTACATACATATTTGGGCACGGAAGTGGGATCATGAGCCACCAAGATACACGACCCTCGGGGGGGCCAGGTAGACCAGGCCCAGCAGCACGCGTGCCTATTCGCGACCCTCGGGGGTCCAGGTGGACCAGGCCCAGCAGCACGCATGCATTACTGGGCATGGGGCGATCAATGATTTGCCATGAGTCACAACCACAACGCGAACTCGATCCGAAGGTAATGGCGCGCCGTTCATGAGCACCGTATACATACACGGGGGTTGCGCCGCCCGCGATCCGCGGGGACCCAGGCAGCTCCCAGCCTTGCAGTGCTGGTGTATTAGGGCCGTGAACCAACGCTAATCTCCTAACGGCTCCCCGGCGCAGGGTGTGCGGCTTCTTTGCCGTCGCACCCCCATTCATTTACTTTGCTCGCGATAGCCGGCGCCATTGAGAAGTATGCCCCGCGGGCGAGAGGCCGACGAGCACACGATCGATACAGTATGTAATGAGCGCTCTACCCTACACTGAATCACGCTGCGGCGACGCTAGGGCAGGGGAAGGTTTAGACCTTGCCCGCGAAACCCCCTGAACCCTAGTTCGATGCGGCCGCCAACCTCTATCTCGCTACGGCCGATGCATGGGCAGGAGGAGGTCTGGAAGGCATTGAAGCGCTTTAACTAGTACAGTGTTTACATTACGCAATCACGCATTCGTTGGCAGCGCATCCATGGCCCAGGACCACGCGGCCCCCCGCGCCCCCAGCGGCCACGTACCCGAGGGGGGGGCGCAAATGCCTTCTCCCTAAAACAAGCATGAGGAGACGACCCGCGGGTCGGAATTGCCTTTGCACCTGATAAAGAAAGTGCATCCCCACTTGCCCTTGCCAACCCTGCTATAAAAAGCGCGAATGGACACCCTACACTACAACACAACCTCATTTATCAGGCCCAGTTCGCTAGCTGGGCACGGGCTGTCAGTGTGTGCATTGCCGCAATACCGACCAATCAATGTTTAGCCGCGGCACGTACACGACTGCAGCGGCGTTGAGGGGTGAATTTGCGCTGCTCGCGCACTCCTCCGACCGCCACTCAGCTGTCGGGTCTAGACCTCCACTTGGATGCGCTCCTGACCGCAATGCTTAGCCTCTCTGCTGACCGCTGCTCCGCTTGCTTATCTATACCTCCACCTCGATACGCGTTCCTAATTGTTACTCTGTACAGTAAACACTCGGGGACCGGGTGAGAGGCGCAATATGCACAACATTACGCAGTGCGCCCCCTGGCATATATTTACACTGGTTCGATAGGCACCATGCGCCCCTACAAGTCTGTTGTCTATCAGAATCAACTCAAACCTTTAGGGTGATTTGGCATGACTGACAGGGTTCCACTTCTCATGATACCCATGCATGGGACCTTAAGCGTGACACCAATAGACACGCCGTACACTGTATGGTACCTATACTGCATTACCTTTGTGGTATTGGTGGGTAGATTGACGTAGTACTGACCACTACTAATTCAGGAAGCCATGCACTAGGACAGTCGCAGCAGAGCATGCAGCCAGTTCAAACCGGCAATAAACACGTATCTCAGGCAAATTAGGGAGAGCCCGCCCAGAATCACATACTGTGGACGCGACCTCGCGACTCGAACCCTGGTTTCCTGCAATCCGCCAACACGTATGCAGCAAACCAAGGATTGTGGAGAGTGCGGGCATCGATCCCGCTACCTCTCGCCTGTTAAGCTAAGCAATGCTCTGCCGTTTGGAGCTACGTCCCCTGCACCCGGACCCAACTTGAGGCACGGGGCAATATATGTTTTGCCCAGACTGACAGGATGGTGGCGCGACACCGAAGCTTGCCGCCCGCGTTCTCGCCATATGGCGGCAATAGTAATGTTGTGCCGCTGCTGAGACCAATGCGCCACTGCCACGAACCCTGGACCCCCAGACCAAAGTCTCACCGTATTCAGTTTTTTTTTTTTTTTTTTTCTTTTTTTCTTCCAACTCACTGCCCGGAAGTGAAAATGCACTGTACCCGCGCTGTCCCAAAGGGGGGGGGGGGGGGGGGGGGGGGGGCGAGTTAAATGGTGACGCGACCACGAGGCTCGCAGCCTGCTTTCCCAACCTAGGGTGGCAGGTACAAATTTGTGTTCATTTCGACTATGAAGCAACTACGCTTATCTCCTTCATAATGAGGACAACATGTACAACGCATGCCCCCCCCATACATCAATCCTCCTAGTGCAATCAAGATTGTGCGCTTTAAACCATCACCCTGCATAGGATTGCTGAACCAGGAGGGGGGGGGGGGGTTGCCGGGATAAACGATCCACGAGATCCCATGCCGGTGACCCGACCGCGAGGCTCCCAACTTTCGTCCTGCCGCCCAGACCACGAGGGGTTAAATGATAATAATAAACCACATTTGTGCAGTGCGAACCATCACCGGTAAGGTTTTCTAGGCGCTGGGGGCAGTTTGGGAGGAGTACGCAAGGTATTGCCCAGAGTCACAGACGTGCTGTGAGATTCCGGCGTGGGACGCCCTGGCCGCGGGGCCACACCTCATCTCAATGATCCGGCCCAGTAAGGTGACCCGACCACGAGGCTCGCACACGCTTTCCCGTACTTCGGCAGCAGCGCAGCCGCGGACCACATCCTCCATGCCCACCCGGTCCCAACTCGGCGCCCAGGGGGATTTAAATTAGTGACTTGCCCAGGAACACTGGATGATGAGCCCCCCTCCCCGCCCCAGGCTCGCAGCCTGCATCGCCGCGCCCCTGGCAGCAGCGCAGCAGACGGCCCAAGGCCCCACTGGTTTCCTGCATCAGAGGCGGCAGCGCAGCCGACGGACTATATCCTCTCCCCTCATTGCGAACACATCTATATCACAGGCAGATTATGGAGAGCGCGCCTAGGGTTCACTCCAAGCACCAACCCGTGTAAGAAAGATAGAAGCTTTTCACTGGGTAGGACTCTACGTCAGGGGTGATGGTGTGATACAAGGCGGGAGAATGAAGTGCGACACTCTAGCTCCCCTCCAGCTCGGAGTGATAGGTTCACTTGCCAAGGTTAGACATTCGAGACACTGCCAGGCTAACAGGCTGCGCGGCTCAGCTTCCAATGAACAATCCCATTCAGTTGGGGCACGCGCCTCCCCGCCCCCCAGGGGAAAAAGACCATGAGCCACAGCCCCCATGAATGACCGCTCGAAAGGCTTATCAACATCCGCCGTCAGCACCGCCGTGTTTTCGATGTCCGCGTTCATGGAACGCTGCCCGGGAACCCGTTCACGGTGTAGACTGGCACGAGGCACACTTAAGCAGAATGCCACGGGCACAATACCCCGACCCGTTTGTTGTCGTGCTTGTGGATTAGTTGTTCTAAAACGATAAAGATTTACCCCGATATTGTTTTTACTTTCGAAGTATTTCTTTTACCTCGCACTGAATATAATAGAGCACAGTGCAGGCGAAAGCAAGCCAGGCTCATTAAACTAATGGACAAACCGGGGTGTGTCTTAAGGAGCCTATCAATTACCTCTCGGCGCTCAAGCCGGGGGTCTGGTCGAAGGTGTACCCAAGTTGAGGGAAGTGAGTGGATGCCAGGCTGGAGGCCTCCGGCACTGACTGATGCCCGTGCCCACTGGGGACCTCGCTCAGCAGGAGGGGGGAGGCTCTGTCCTGGACCCGAGCGACAGAAAAGTAGCTTAGGGTCATTTCACGCCACTTTTGATGTGATCTGAATGGCCCGTGGATGTGGGGAAGGCAGGACTTCTTTGGGCTAGCATCGATCGGCTCTTCGAGGTGCCGGGGGTGCGGGCATCGCTCCCGGGGAAAATAAATGGGGGGTGCGGGCATCGATCCCGCTACTTTTCGCGCGCTGATCAGGTGCTCTAAAATCGGGTCTATGTCCCCTGCTACGCTGATCGGTGCCGCCGGCGGAACGCGTCATCGCCCTCTAAGGTCGCCACCCTCGCCCTAATCCTGCACCCCCCCGCCTGTGGCCATCCTTGCCACAGGGCCCTGTCGACCTGGTACTGCCCAGGGACAGGGCCGGGGCGGAGTGGGTGCTGCAAGACTCACCAGACAAGAAGCGTAGAGACGACGACAATCAACAGTGTCGCGGGGGCCGGAGGCGCACGAGGACGGTGCAGACGACGGACCGATGCAGCAAAGGCGAGGTGGGCGACAAAAGAGGTCGCCAGTGAGGGTGGGGGAAGGCTAAATAGCCTCCCCCTCACACCTGGGCCCGGAAGTGACGCGCATTGCGCGTCACTTCCGGCCCTGACACAGAGGGGGGCACCAGTCTGTGTCCCTGCCCCCCCCGAAGGAGGGAGTGGGGAGGGGTGACCGGGGCCCCGGGGCCACTAAGGCGCCGACCGCCGAGTGGCCCCCTGCGGGGGCCGCGGTCAGCGGCAATCACGCAAAATGCGACAAGCTCACTGAAAACATGGTGCACTTCCACAATCTGACACTCACACGCAGAAGACTTCACATACACACACACACCACATAATACACACGCACGCACTTACACTTCTTCACTCATTTGACCCCCCACTTTCCATGGTGAGGAAGCAATGACGGAGCTGGCAAGAGCTCCCGCCACTCGGCGGTTGTGACCTTCGCACTGGCTCTGGTCATCTCGACGGGTGAATGAGAGAAGCGGCAGGAGAACGAGTGACTGAATGATTCTTTGAAACTGACTACAGACGTGGGAGCATATAATATAACTACAATTCCCGTCCTTCTTCATTTTCTGTATAGTGTGCGCTGGCAGTTAAAGAAAATTCAAAGCCACTCGTTCTCCATTTCTTTGACTGCTGACGCACATCATACCGAAAATGAGGAAGGTTTATACTGCCAACTATGTCGTCAGTTTCAAAGCCTGAGGTGCCTCAGAAAGACGACATCACCCAAAAGGGGATAGACAGGGACTTCTTGACCCATCGTGCGCTGGTAGATGCAGTGTGTTATTGCCATTGGTGTGTCATCTATCAAGGATGCATACATTACAAAACTAAAATGGAAGTAAACCGCATCAACGAGAATTTCAAATAAGCCCGTTCTTTAACAAATCCGTGGTGTTTGAAAGCTTCATTCGCTTGGCATAGTGTTGTGTATTGTGTAATTCTTGTTCAGCTGTCAATTGATAAAGCTCACATTTGTGAAGAAAAAAAGCTGTATGTGGAGTGGGAGGAAGCTGCAGTGTGGGCCGGGCTGGGAGGGGGGGTTGAACAGCCTCAGCGCTGCTTCCTCGTAATCAGTGACAAACATGCTCCGGGGAGGACGCTCTCCACCTTCCCCCATCTAATGTGAGGGTTCCCTGAATATTCCCCAGCAGCTCTGGTCTACTGCATGGCACATTCAGTAGAAGCACTCCTCCTGGCGTACAAAACCCCTTGAAAGAAGGCGCAGTTTTCCGTTAAAACACCACTGAAAAGTTTACTCTCTATTTACTGTCTGTAAAAAGAGAAGTTGCTGTCTCGGTGGCTCCTTTGTCAGACTCTGCCTGCACAAATGAGGCTCAAGATATGTTCAAAGAGGTAATTACAGGGTTTTTCCGAAACAAACACGCGCGCGTGACTCACGCTAAAGAAGGAGCAGGGGGAGGAAAGACAGGAGGGGGCCTACACATGTTTCCCTTCTGGGAACGAGCAGGGGCACCATGTGTTTGTAAATTAATTACAAACATATGGTGTCAAGCTCGCTCCCGCAAGGGGATCGCCAAACGTGCATGCGTTGCCATTGAAGGCAATGGAACGCATGCACGTTTTTGGCTGAAAAGCCAAAGCGATGGCTAAAGGTCTTTTTGCCTATGCAGCGCATGCGCGCTGCTAGGCGAGACCTAAAAAGGTGCGCCTGGTTGGCCTCAAACTATCATTTTCACTTAAATCTTTACATAAAGTATTATGCATATCCTGGTTTTCTGCATCAGCATGTGCGGTGCTTTGACATGTAACACTTATGCCAGAGCCAACACAACTGGACACAACAGGAGATTTATTCCCAGCAGTATCCTTTGAGGCGACTGTCCCAGGAATGGTTGAATAATCTGAAGTTGTGGCTACCGAAGAATTTATGGACTAAAAACGTTCCCAAGCTAGGCCGTGTGGCCCAGTGGGCTTGTGCATCCCCTGCAGGGGTCTGAGTTTAATCTCATGGCTAACCCTGGTGGGTTCATCCACTCTTTCCTTCTTCTGAGGTCGATAAAAAGACTACCCCCAGGCATGAGTGTGGACGAGCTCTGCAATTATGGCTGGTTAGTCGTGTACTTAAGTGGGGGTGGGTGCTCTTGGCGTGAAGTATTTCTGGAGACTCTGGTTCAATGTAATCTTTGGGTTGCAACTGTAGTAGTCTCTCGATGCCAGGTTAAGGCATGTCAACAGAAGGTCTACATGCTTACGTGTTAGGTTTGCCTTTGTGAGCTCTGAGGTGCGATCATAGTACTCTCAGCTTCAAAAGTACACAAAGACGAAGCGCCATAACAGTGTGGCACGTTATGCCCTTATGGGGGTATTCTTTCAGTGGAACTCAATATACAAGAAGAACCAATAAACAAAAATACAAGAGTAAAGTGTATGTGACACAAAAGCATTGATTAAAGAGAATTCAGGGAACATTGTACACAGGTAGTAGTCTCCTGAGGATGCTGTTGGTGAAATGGCCAGGTATTTGGGTACTTGAATTTGTATTGGCTTTCAATCTTGTAAAATGGCAAACACTTCCAGGTGAAGGCACCTAGAGTTGAATTGAACCAATCGCTGTACTATTTATTTATTTATTTATTTATAACACATTTATAGAGCGCCTGGTTACACCATAGACGGTGTGTCCCCGCGCTGTGACACAGGAGAGAGAAAACAGATGCAAGAGGGGAGGTGCTAATAAGAAACTATAGTAGTTCTTTCTTATCATAAAGCCATGTTTTAAGTTGTTTGCGGAAACGTCTTTCAGAAATCTCCGTTCTTAGGGTTATTGGTAAAGTATTCCAGGTCTTTGCGGTTTGATACCTGAAGGACCGTGCTCCCAGCCTGGCTTTGTATATCCTGGGTATTTTAACCAAGGCCTTGTCCGAGGATCGCAGAGTTCGATCAGGTTTATATTCCTTCAGGAGTGAATGAAGATACTTAGGGCCTGATTTCGTGAGGATGCGGTGTCCATAGCGAAGAGACTTAAATATGACCCTCTTTCCTACTGGCAGCCAGTGAAGTTTCTTCAGAGCACTCTCTCTGTTTGCTCTTCTGGGTAAGCCCAGTACTAGTCGAGCAGCAGCATTCTGTACCCTCTGTAGTTTGGCAAGTCCTCCCTTAGTGGTTCCAAGATAGAGAACATTTCCATAGTCCAGTTGTGATGTTATTGTTGCATGGACGATGGTTTTTCTAGCACTAGAAGGCATGAGGTTCAGAATTTTCCTCAAGACTTTAATCGCTCCATAGCATTTGCCCACAACCCTATGTATCTGGTTGATGAAGTTTAAATCGGAGTCAAAATAGATTCCTAAATTTTTAACTTCGGTTTTAGGGCTGGGTAGTTGGCCTAGGGAGGCTGGCCACCAGGCGGATGACCAGATGGTTGGTGATTTCCCCACAATCATTACCTCCGTTTTGTTCCCATTTAGTTTTAGACAGTGGTTTGACATCCACTTCGCAACCTCTGATAGGTAGCTGGAGAAGCGGGTGGCTGCTTGTTTATCCCTTTGTGATAATAGGACAATTAGTTGTGTGTCATCAGCATATGAGACGATTGACACATTGTGTTGTTCAACTTGTTCGGCCAAAGGACTTACGTATAAGTTGAAAAGGGTAGGGCTTAATGTGGAACCCTGCGGTACTCCTTGTTCAAGAGGCATGCTCTTTGATATATAGGGTTCCTGAGCCACTCTAAAACTACGATCAGAGAGAAAAGACTTTATCCAGCGTAACGCCTTATCCCTGATACCGCATGCTTCCAGTCTTTGTAGGAGCAGCTGATGGGATACGGTATCGAAAGCTGCACTGAGATCAAGGAGGATCAGTGCGGCGGAATCTCCTTCATCAGCATGTTTCCTCAGTGCTTCCGTGGCATAGAGTAGTGCCGACTCCGTTGAATGCGCACTTCTGAAACCTGATTGTGAAAGATGTAATAGATCATGTTTATTTATATGATCAGTTAGTTGTTTATTAGATATTTTCTCCGCTATCTTAGCAGTAAAAGGTAGAAGGGAGATTGGACGTAGGTTTTCTAGTACAGTGCGGTCAATACGGGGATTTTTTTTCAGAGGTTTGACAATAGCCTGTTTCCATTTGTCGGGAACTAGGCCTTCTTGGAAGGAGCGAGATATAATGTCCATAATATGGGGCAGGATAATGTTGGCGCCTTCCATAATTATATTCGGTCTAGCGGCGTCAAGGGGAGAGCCGGATTTTATTCCTCTGGCTGTATCCTTAAGTACAGCTAGACTGTGTATAGTGAATTCATCCAGCGTGTCTCCTGCGTAGTATTTATTATTCGAGTCAGTAGTACTAGTACCTAGTCTTGCCTCTAAAGGAAAGGTGTCATAAATGTTCTTAACCTTAGAGGCGAAGAACACTGCAATTTTGTCACAGTTCTCCTTGGAGGTAGGATTCTCATCCGGCTCCTTCTGAGTTTTTAGCGACTTCAATATTGTAAAAAGTTCTTTTGGAGCGTTCTTGGCTCCATTTATTTTCTCAGTATAGAAGGTGCCTCTGGTTTTCGTGATTTGTGAGTGATATTATTTGAGTTCGTGTTTATACTCCTCTCTAGCTTTGATGCAGTAATTTTTCCTCCATATTCGTTCCAGCTTTTTACATTTCTTTTTGGCTATAGCTAATTCTTTATTGAACCAAGGTGCGGTTGCACACCTCCTTTTGGGGATTCTAGTGCTCCATGGTGCTATTGCGTTTAGCGTCTCTGAGATCCATGAATCTAATTGATCACTAGCACAGTTAGGGTCATTGTCTAATCTGGGTTCCCTTTCTATAAGTACCTGCGAAAAAGAGGTGGAATTAAATTTTTTCCAGTTTCTTGTGGTTATTTTCTGGTCGGGTTGTTTAGGTAATTTCCTGTGTGAGGGTATGGAAAAAGGCACTAGGTAGTGGTCTGACCATGGGATAGGACAAGGAAGTCCAACCATTATATCTTCGCAGTTAGTGAAGATAGGGTCTAGTATGTGTCCTTTTTGATGAGTATGATTTGTGACCCTTTGGGCTAGATTTAGTGCCAGTAGGTCTTTACATAAGAGATTTATTCCTTCGTCCTGTTTGTTGTCAAAATGGATATTTAAGTCGCCAAGCACCATAAATTTGTTGTGTCTAAGGGCTGGTTGCACTATTGTATCCACTAGGCTTAATATGAACTTAGTAGCTGGGCCTGGTGGTCTGTATATTAGAATACCACTTAGTGTAGTGCCTTCTAATGTTGACAGAGTATATGAAAGAGCTCCACAATCGTCTATATCAACTTGTTGCACGGCACATGTCATTTTGCTTTTATGGATTATGGCTATACCTCCTCCAGTTCGCCCCTGTCGGTCCTGCCGGACCATGCTATAATCATCATTGATAGCATCCAGGACATCTGGGGTGGAACTCTCATTAAGCCATGTTTCTGTCAGAAAAAGGGCGTCTAGTTTATGTTCCTCCAGTAGATCTTTAATTTTATACTTGTGTTTGGCTAATGATCTACAATTGAGCAGAGCCAGACGCCACATGTGGATGTTACTGATCTGTGTTTTAGGCCTGAAGTTGGTTTGGCAATGCCCGCACTTCAAAGTGTTTTTGTCTACACTTATCCTATGTTTGCATGTAGGGTTCAGTGATTTAGATAATATGAGTAGCTCTTCTCTGGTGTAGATAATCCTGTCACTGGGAGTTGTGGGGTCGGGGGAACTGGCCCCTGGGCCCGTACCGGCGCAGACGGGCGCAGACGGGCTTGCCTTTGGCGCGCCGGTGGTGCGGCGGCGGCGCGCCCGCTGCGCGCGTCCGCTGCGTGGTCGCCTGCACATGAGATTAAGTAGAGGAGTCAGATTAACTCCTCCCCTCCTCCCTCCCAGGAAATGCGTCTGCTAGCTCGGCCGCGCCCTCCACACAATCGGCACACGCCGTGATGGACCGGGGCGGGCGGAGCTGCAGCGCTAAACCAGGTGAGCAACGGTAGAACAGTACAATACAATGCAACACGTTTAAAACTGACAAAGTTACTTTAAAAACGCGCTAACTCGTGAAAGTATCTGAGTGTTTCCGGCGCTGTTTAAAAGCAGTCAATTAAAAAACAATGTGCTTTAAAATCATGGAAAGTAAAAAAACACGTACTCTTGCGAATACTCTGAAAACACCAGTCACCATTGAGAAAGTACATGGTATAGGTATTTCTATTTTCTTCTGATCAAATGGCCCGATGCACAAAGGTAAACATACATTTGGTCTAAAGTTATGTTATGTGCCTAGGTTGGGCCCATGTAGCAAAGCAGCTCATTTGTTATGCTGTCCTATTTTTCACAATAACATTTCAGCTGTGACCTTTTGCACATATTTGCATGCACGACAATATTGGATTAGTTTTTCTGAAACTACTTTCCTTACACATCTAGCTTCGTACAACATTATCATGATGCCTCAAACATCATGTACAAGGCCCTTCTATGCAACAATGCACACATCTCATTCTATCTTCATCCACAGGCCAACAGTGCTCCCATATATTTATCGGTTGCAGCACGCCCCGCCCCGTAGAGGGACGGGAAGAACCCTATGATGAAGCATGACACCATGGGATTCATAGTGTGTAAGGGGTATTTTAAAAGCACTTAGTGCCGTCCCATGACATCTCATAGAGTATTTCTTTATTCACTGGAAAATTACAAATTAAAAATGAAAAATAAGTCTTTCCCATTATGGTCATAGGAACTCTTCACCACTGCTGCTCCGAACTGGGGAGTGTCAGAAGTAGGAATTTCAGGCCTCCCAAGTAAAGTCTCTGTTTCTTGGGTCCGTGCTCTCTGTGAATACACACTCACACCAGTCACTTGATAACTGGTCTTCATGCTTCTTTGTGTTTCACCTCTTCAGAATAATTCGAGTTCAGTTCATGAGGCTGTCATGCTTCTTCCAGAATTGGATTTGTTATCTCCTGTATCCCTGTGTCCCGTTATGTATGTTACTGCCAGTACGAAGGGCAGCCCAAGCGTATCTCTAAGAAGAGCGTATCTACTTCAGCAGCTATCTCTGCTCGGCAAACTGGTTTTAATCAACAATGCTCTCGGGCACCCCGAGTACACTTTAAAAGATGCAGTTTCACTAATCTCCTTTCACCATGGAGTCACATTTCTTGTGGCAGGTGAAAAACAAATTTGAATTATTTCTCTGCCATTTTCCAAGCCAGAGAGATTAAAAATATTTTTTATTCACAATTAGGCCTGTTCATGGAAAATGTAATTTGGTCTACACAGTGACAAGTAACTTTGGCAACTGATCACTTTTTTTTTATATGGAACTGTTCATTTTCACTTGATAGTTAGAATGCCATATTTAATATGCCACATTCTATGTATGTAATTAAATATTCAGCCATGAAGGCTCACAAGACACTCCGGGGTGAATTAGGTAATAAATAATTGAATTGAATTGAATTAAATTTATAAAGCGCAGCATATACCCTAAGGCGTCTTGGCGCTATACCTGATACAAGAACAGTGGAACAAAAAGCACAGGTTATCGTCTGGTTAAGCGGATTAAATGGCTTGTGTAAACAGCCATGTTTTCAGGTCTTTCCTAAAGTGAATCAAAGAGGAGGCGGATTTTAGAGAAGAGGGAAGTTTATTCCAAAGCAAAGCTGTAGATCTGAAAAGACTCTTACCTCCCCAAATAAAAGTAGAATTCCTACATGTCAAAACACTCTTCCTTGCCATGTGTCACAGCAATCAACAGTCAGCTAGGTGCAATGGTGTGCTCTGGAGGGATACACTTTAGTCATACATATGTGTGGTATAATCATACACTGTGGTATGGTACATAGAGATTGTCTAAAAAATAGAATGTGTCCTAAATATAATTTAATTAATAAGCCAACTCTTGAAACTCTCAGAAGAATGTCAGCACATTATTTGCAAAGGTGGTCATAACATATCATATCAAATCCATTTATGCCTGTGACACCATGTAGTTATAGTTAGGTCACAGTTTCCATAGGAGGGGTGTTTTTTGTTTCACTAATAACTTGGGTGCAGTTTTCTTAGGCTTCACAAAACTTTAAAAGAAACATTCACCCCACTCATCTCCTTCCTGGAAAGTTTCTCACTGATTTATCGAGCAGGGGCCAAGAAAAATGAGGGTTACAAAAGGTTGATTTCCAGTGTTAATTCTCTTTGAAAATTTTGGGAAGCGATACAGAAAAAAACTGCTGAATGGAATTATGCCAAATTTGGCATTAAATAAGAACTTTATACAGAAAGTCTGCTTTTTACAAATTTGAGTAAATGCTGCCAGGCCTCCCTTACCCTCACCCCCTTACCCCCCCACACACACACTCCTGGGGTGCCAAGCCCTTTTTGACCATTTGGGGTAGTTTGCGCATCCTAGGCCCTCCAAAACATTTTGTCCACATAAGGTATCCACACCAAATTTGCGCACTTTTCTCCCAACATCCTGAGGATTTTAAAGGTACCCAGGGTTTGTGGGAATGCTGCAGAAGCCAGTGTCTGCTTTTTCCCTACAAATGGTATCAGAAGGGTTTGTGGAGCTGAAATCGCCATCTTCTCAGCTTTCAGGAACAGGCAGAGTTTTGCAGAAAACCCAACATTTTTTACACAGGTTTGGCATTTTACTGTGACATAGCCTATTCTACCTATTTTTTGTGCTTTCAACCTCCTTCCAGTTAGTGGTAGAAATGGGTGTAAAATCAATAATGAATCTCGGAAAGCTATGCGTATCTGAAAATAAGATAAAATTCTGAATTTTGCAAGGGTTTATTTGTATAACTACTTCAAGGTTTTTCTATAGACAGTAACAGTTTCAAAAAAAATATTGAAATTGAGTTTTGAAAAACAGCCATTTGTGCCTACGTTTTCATTTGTAACTTCTTCTAACTTTGCTAGATTTCTGAAAGCCTTTACGTCTGCAGGACCCTTCTGGTTGTGAAAATATATCGGGTTTGTAGGTTCACCAAGTACCCAGAGCCAATAACTGTACTGCACCTTGCAATGTTTTTACATTGTGTACCGGGTGTACAGCAATTCATTTTGTAAAATGTAAAGAGTGAAAAATAGGTATCAATGAAACCTATATATTTCCGAAATGGGAACAAGATCTAGAGTTTAGAAGCAGTGCTTATTTCCACATCTCTGAATTAGTGGGTAGCCATACAAGCATCTGAATTAGAGGGCCATTTTCAAATTGTCACATGCCAACCCCTGACCCCCGCACCAGCCATGAAGACCGCCTCCGATACGACGCCAGCACCCTCATCGCTCTCAACCCTGGACGAACCCCCACCTGCTGCAGGGCCACCCCGAAGCGCACCCACGGTCCCTTTGCCTGCCAGAACTGCAGCTTCTCCTACATCGAAGCTGCAGAGACACCCGCCACGACAAAACACAACCAGCTCCGATGCATCCTGATCAACACTCGCTCCGCATGCAAACATGCCGTCGAGCTCTGGGACCTACTCGACACCACATCACCAGACGTCGCCATCCTGACCGAGACCTGGATGAACGAAGCCTCCTCTCCAGACATCACCATAGCCATCCCCGACGGATACAAGTTCGCCCGCAGAGACCGCACCAACGGAGTCGGAGGAGGAATCACCATCGTCCACAAGAAGACCATCAGGGTCTCAACAAACACCGACGACCCTCTCAGCACTGCCTCATCCCCGGGACCAACCCCTCAGCATGGGACGACTCCTGGTGGCCCGCGTCGTGGGGGACGCCCCCCCCACACCCACCAACCACGCACGAAACCTGGAAGTCATCCTCGACTCGAAACTCGCCATGACCAAACAAGTCAACGCTGTCTCCTCCACCTGCTTCAACAACCTCTGTAGGCTCTGCAAAATCTACAGATGGATCCCGACAGACACAAGGAAAACAGTCACCCAGGCCCTAGTCGGCAGCAGACTCGACTACGGAAATGCCCTCTACGCCGGAGCCCCGACCAAGCTCATCAACAGACTGCAAAGAATCCAGATTGCCTCTGCACGCCTGATCCTCGACGTCCTGCACCGCGACCACATCACCCCCAACCTGAGGAACCTACACTGGCTCCCTGTCGACAAAATAATCTCCTTCAAGCACCTGATCCACGCGCACAAGGCACTCCACAAGACCGGCCCAGCCTATCTCAACAGTCGACTCTCCCTCTACGTACCCAACAGGAAACTCCGCTCCGCAGACCTCTTCCTGGCTACCGTCCCACGCATCCGTAGAACCACAGCCGGAGGCAAATCCTTCTCCCATCACGCCACCAAAACCTGGAATACCCTCCCCCTCATCCTACGACAAACCGAAGACCTTCTAACCTTCAGAAGACAACTCAAGACCTGGCTGTTCGACCAGTAGCAACAGCACCCCCCCCCCCTCCCCACCCTCAGCGCCTTGAAACCCTTGCGGGTATGTAGTGCGTTTTACAAATTATTTGATTGATTGATTGATTTTTTACACACTGTCTTACATTTGGAATACGGAAATGCACAGAAAGACAACTGGTAATACCACTTGTTCTACTATTCTATGTTTACCTAAGTCTCCCGATAAAACTGTACCTCACTTGTGTGGGTAGTACTAGCGCTTCTGACAGGAAATGGGTCAAAACACAACATGGACACATCACATTTTTCCATTGAAAACTGACCCTTTTTTTTGCAATGTGCCTAGCTGTGGATTTTGATCCCTAGCTGCGCCGGCACCTGGAGAAACCTAGCAAACCTGTACATTTTTTAAAACTAGATACCCAGGGAAATCTAAGATGGGTTGACTTGTGTGGCTCTTACCAGGTTATGTTAGCCAGAATCCCTTGCAAACCTCAAAATGTGTACACAAAAAAACAAATTTTCCTCACATTCCTGTGATGGAAAGTTCTAGAAACTGCGGCAAGTCAGAAACTTCCACCCACCCAGTATTCCCCCAAGCCTTCCAATAAAAATGGTAGCTCACTTGTTTGTTAGGCCTAGTGCCCGCAGCTGGAAAATGCCCAAAACAAAATGTGAATGCATCACATTTTTCACAGAAAACTGACCCTCTTTTTGCAAAATGCCTACCTGTGGATTTTGGGCCCTATCTAAACCAGCACCTAAGGAAACCTAGCAAACCTGTACATTTTTAAAAACTAGACAACCAGGAGAATCCAGGACTTGTTCCGCGCTCACCCGGTTCTGTTACCCAGAATTCCTTGCAAGCATCAAACTTTGTGAAAAAAACCACATTTTCCTCACATTTCTGTGATGGAAAGTTCTGGAATTCGCAGGGAGCCAAATATTCCCACCCACCCAGCATTCCCTTAAGGCTCTTGACAAAAATGGTACCTCACTTGTGTGGTTAGGCCTAGTTTCCGTGACAGGAAACGAGCCAAAATGCAACCTGTATTCATCACATTTTTCCAGAGAAAACTGGCCCTTTTTTCGCACAATGCCTAGGTGTGGACTTTGGACACTAGCTCAGCCAGCACCTATGGAAACCTAGCAAAACTGTACATTTGTGAAAAATAGACACCCAGGGGAATCCAGGATGAGGTGACTTGTGTGGCTGCCTCCATTTTCTGTTACCCTGAATCCCTTGCACACATCAAACCTTGACAAAAATATACATTTTACTCACATTTCTGTGATGGAAAGTTCTAGAATCTGTGGGGAGCCACAAACTTCTACCATCCCAGCATTCCCCAAGTCTCCCGATAAAAATGGTACCTCACTTGTGTGGGTAGGCCTAGTGCCCGTGACAGGAAACCGCCCGAAACGCACACATCACATTTTTCCACAGAACACTGGCCCTTTTTTTGCAATGTGATTAGCTGTGGATTTTGGGCCCTAGCTCAGTCAGCACCTAAGGAAACCTAGCAAACCTGTACATTTTTCAAAACTAGGTACTCAGGGAAATCCAGGATGAGGTGACTTGTGTGGCTGTCACCAGGTTCTGTTACCCAGAATCCCTTGCAAACCTCAAACTTTGTAAAAAAAAAAGAAAACTAAGGGGGATATTCTCAAGAAAGTGTGATAACTACCGCAAAAGTAGCTGAACGCAACTCTTCACATCGCAGTCTATCGCGGGAAAATAACACCGTGTTAATGTGGTATTCACAACACGGCGGTACCATGCGATAGACCCACCACAACGCGACAAATGAACATGTTAAAATCAACGCGACGCCGCAAAAATGCGAAACACCAACGCGAAAAAAGCGGTGATGACGCAAATCGCGATATACAGAAATCAGCGAAAACCAGCCACAGGCCTGCAATCCCCACACAACATGCGGGAAAATGCTCTACAAAAGTTGGAATAAAAAACACATACAAAAGACAAACAACAGTGAAGGCAGCCGGAGCAAGTGCAGAGGACAACCAGAACCCCACAAGCCCCCCGGAGGACCAGCCTGGGATCTCGGGGTCAGGGAAGGGCAAGGAAAAGAAGATTAGGAAGAAAAGGTTCAGTCCGCAGGAAAACAGGATCCTGATAACGGAGGTGATAGAACACCATCAACTACTGTTCGTCACTTCTACTGTGTCACTGGCAACTAAAAATGGAATATGGCAGACCATCATGGACAAGGTGAATGCAGTCGGAGTGCTGAAGAGGACAATGGAAGAGGTCAAGAGGCGCTGGAATGATGTCAAGCACAAAACCAAGCAGAAACTCGCAAACAACCGGAAGGCAGCACTGCAGACTGGAGAAGGGAGCCCAGCCCCACAGGAGGAGCTGGACGAGATGGAGGAAATGGTGTCCACAGTCATCAGTGGGGAGACAGTGGCAGGAGTCAGGGGTCCGGACACTGCTTAACATGCTCGGACACAACAGCAACAGGGTGAGTAACGAACAGGGACTGGGGGGACGGATGGAGATGGGCACAATGGCACACATGCACAAGTAAGCATAGCACAGCTGCGGACAAACCATGCCTCAGACCCCCAACTCCCACCAAGAGACCAATGCATCCAAGTATGTAACATCTCAGCACTGTATAAGCACAGAAGTCAGAGGCACACCGCATCTCAGGGATAAGAGGCAGCCAAATCAGAGCTGCAGGGGCGAATACCCCAAAATGCGGCACACACACATCACCTGCTGAGCACATCAACATCGACAACGATGTGGCAGAATCCGCAACACGTCCACCACAGACCAGAGGACACAACAAGTGTCGCTTGTGTGCATAAACTGGCCAATCACATGTGGCATAGCAGGGAAATGTGAGTTGACAATGTACAAGTACAAACAAACATCCATGATGCTGTCAGAATGTCCACTGTCCCGCACCATATAGGCAGCTCCCTACAAACAGTCACAATGTACACTGTCATGCAGTCTAAATGTAAACATGTACAAAGGGATAACATACATGTGAACACAATGTTAAACTGCATCTCCCCTTCACATGGCAGAGGGAAATTTAACACCTCCTGCAGAGCAGTCCCAACCTCTCTTCTCTGATGATGAAGAGGACCACAACACCTTTGACTCCAAATCCCTTCAACAGCTCGTGGACAGCCTCTGCAGCCCACTTCCAGGAGCAGGGCAGCCCAGCTGCTACGAGGAGAATCCACCCCCTCCACAGAACACACAGCAGGCAGCAGGCAGCACCCACCACCATGTCAGTGCCACACAGTGCTGGAGACAGAACACCACCACCCATATGTGAGGCACCTGAAACAGCAGAGGACGAAGATGCGGATGAATCTGCCCTCGTGGTCAGAAGGAAGCGGTAGCATCCATCTCCACCATATGGCCTGTTTCTGCTTGGTTCTGCCCTCTGCATTATCACCTTCCACTGTCCCCCGATGCACTCTGCGACACTCACCTTGGACCTCGACATGGACTGCCATGTCCTCTTTGGTCACCAATGACACAGCTTTCAGACTGCGGATTGGACTCCTACTCTTCTGATGTACTTGTCATTCCCTGAAGGACTCTGACTGGCCCTCCACGGGCTGTCAATGTGGCGTGGGGTTTGCATGGCCCTGTACCGCTCTAGCTACGACACTCCATTGAATGTGCATTAAACATTCATGTTCACACCGATGTGTCATGTCTATGATCTTGCAAGTGTGGAGGTATGGATGAATGTAGGGTCAATGATTCCCCCTTATGTCCATGTTGCTAATGTTGTGGTACTTGGGTCACAGGGTGACACATTGCCGATTGCGTTCCGGGTAGCGCCGACACTAGAACGGAGACACACGCACTAGTTACTTCCTTGTCCATCCATGGACGGAACCACGCCCAGAGCCCCGGGGTCATTGTTCACACCCTTACACTGGACTAGCATGCGCCAGGTCAGCCAACTCCGCTTACGCTCACAGGGGGGGACGCTACATGTCCCAGGTCTTCCCTGTAGGTATCTGCTGCTCACAGGTCTAGTTGTCAGCGTGCCACAGCCACTCCCTCATGGCTGGTTCACACCCACACCACACCCATTCAGCACCGGCATCACAGGACATGTGACCCTGCCAATAAAAAGTGCCTGGCGCACGTGCTGGATGCCATTTCCACTCTGTCACTGGGTTTCTCCGTGTGGGTATCCTTTCTGCCTGAGGGCTTAGGGCCCTGCCACAGAACATTGCACAGTGCCGGGGGTGACATGATGGCGTCCACACCATGGGACTCAATCATAAAGGGTCCATGGCTTGCGGTGCACAGACTTGGTGGCACCAGATACACTGCGGCAGGCACAGCCACACCGCCACGGGATGGTGTCTTTCAGTGCAATGAGGTAGGGGCACCGTAAGTGCTGAGCGGGTGTGCAGCCTGCGATGATGCGCCATCCAGGCGGTCCGGAATGGTGGCATTAGAGTGAGCCCTTCCGGACCGCAGTGTAGGCCTGAGCCAGCGGGCAGTGCGGGCCTACCGCCACGTGGCGTCGCCTCACAGTTCACAGAGTTAGTTGAGAGAGTGGGTGTGCAGCCTGCAATGAGGCCGGGTGCACTGATATGTTCTCTGCCATAGCGAAATCAAGACCCAGAATTAAGTGTGTGGCCTGGTGGCCCGCGGTGCGGGGCTGCATGATGTGGAGGGTGCCATGGTCAGGGGCCCCGGGCTTGGTGCTCCCAGCGGCACATGGTGGGCCCTTTTGGAGACACGCCGGTGGCGGAAGGTGAGCAGGGAGGCCTGGTTGCGCTGGGGCGGGCAATCACCGCTGGGCGGCGGGAGGGGCTGGGGTGCCTCAGCCTGTGTGCACAGGGGCAGGTAAGCGCGGTTGGTGTGTGCTACTGTATGGACTCTGCCATTCTTGTCTCTGGCAACTATTTCAGATGAGGGACCTGGGGGACTGCAGTGTGTACCGGCACGTGGTTGGAGACACACCAGTGGCTGCAGGTGAGCAGTGAGGCATGGGTCTGCAGTGTCGGAACTCTCTCTCTCCCTATCTCTCCCTCTCTTTCTCTCTCTCTCTATCTCTCTTTCCTTCTCCATCTCTCTCTTTCCGTCTCCCTCTTTCTCTCTCCCTCTCTCTTTCTCTCTCCCTCTCTTCCCCTCTCCCTCTAGCTCTCTCTTTCTCTCTCCCTCTCGTTCTCTCCCACTCTTTCCCTCTCCCTCTATCTCTCTCTTTCTCTCTCCCTCTCTCTCTTTCCCTCTCCCTCCCTCTATCTCTCTCTTTCTCTCTCCCTCCCTCTCTTTCCCTCTCCCTCTATCTCTCTCCCTCTCTTTCTCTCTCCCTCTCTTTCTCTCTCACTCTCCTTCTCTTTCCCTCTAGCTCTCTCTTTCTCTCTCCCTCTGTACTTTGATGGGCGCATGACACACCTTCTTATCTGTATTTCTGTCTTGCAGGCTGTGACTTACAGAATGCCCAGAGAAGACCCGCTGTGCCTCTACAAGATTGTTGTTTTTTGTTTGATCTGCAATAAAGTTTTTATTTGGATTATATGATTTGGATGTATGATTTCAATTTTTCTGGCCGCACCTATATGTTAGGTGTTGTGATTATGCGACTTCAGGGGATTTGTTTGGTTCATGGTTTTGTGGTGTTGATGTGCATTCTCTTTGTCCAAAGGGGGGGGGGTCCGGGGGGTGGTGGCGGCGGTGGGTGTTGTTGCCCTATTGGGGCTCCGGGCTGCATCACTGGTGTAACGAAACTTGAAGGGGCCTCCCTGCAAGGTACGTGGAGGGGCCCCCTCCAAGCTCAATCAGGAGCTCTCCGGTCAGATTGCTGTGCTGAGGGGACCCCCTGGAGTGTGGGGGCCCCCTGCACCGCAGGGGCTGCGGGGGCCTGTGTTACACCCCTGGGCTGCATGTTTAGTTGCTTGGGGGCATCTGTTGTTCTTCATGTTTGGCTATGGGCTGTGCTCCCTTGGCTGCTGCCGGTTGTTGTCCGACTTTACATGAGGTAAGAGCAGGTGTTAGTTCCCTGCTGCTAACGCGCCTTATCGCCTGTTTTGTTATCTTATCGCCGATCTGGCTGGTCATTGAGAATGTTGTGGAGTGGTGTTGTCGCTGCTTTTTGCTCCGGAACGCCTACTCGGCATCTCATTAGCGATAGTTGCCGGGGTCATCTATCGCCATGTTTTTTGAGGATGCTATTGCCGGAAAACGGGTGATATAGGCTGTTTGCACCAGCTTGCGAATGGGGCGATAAATTTATCCCCAATTTGGCTGTGATAAAGTGCCAATAACTCGGCGATAGCTCCTTGAGAATATGCCCCAAATTCTACTCATATATCTGTGAATTCCACCAAGTCTTCTGATAAAAATGGTACCTCACTTGTATGGGTGGGCCATGTGCCCCTGACAAGAAATTATCGATCACAAAAAGACATGGTTTTGCAAGGGAGTCATCTGCGCTTTTGGTCCCATCTAGGGAAATCTACCAAACCCAGGCATTTCAGAAAACTAGACACCCAGGGGAGTCCAGAGATGTGTGGCTTGCGTGGATTCCCTAACGTTTTCTTACCCAGAATCCCCTCACATTTTGCTAAAACAAATTACATTTTCCTCACATTTCTGTGTGGGAAAGTTGTGGGATAACTGGGCAGAAACAACTTTCCTACCACCCAGTGTTCCTCTAGGTCTCTCGATAAAAATGGTACCTCACTTGTATTGGTGGGGCAAGTGCCTGCGACAAGAAATGACCCACAACGTCCTGTAGCAACTTCAAAATTATTGATAAAAAAAGACATGGTTTTGAGAGGGAGTCACCGGCACATTTTGTCCCACCACCCAGTGTTTACCTCAGTATACCTCATTTGTGTAGGTGCCCAATGCACAGTCAGTCTCAACTCTTATGAAAAAAAAAACTGCCCTTTTGGATCCACTTTGGTTCCCGCTCAGTTTTTCTTTTTATAAGTTTTTAGATTCTCTGCTTGGGGCACAACAAAAGTGAGGTATCGTTTTAATCAGGAGACTAAGGGGAACACTGGGTGGTGGGAAACTCTGTGCCGGCATGGTGAACCCACAACTTTTCCACACAGAAATGTGAGGAAAGTGTGACTTTTTAGCAAAATGTAAGGTTTGCAAGGGCGTGGCCAAGATGGCGCTGAGGCAAGTCGAGCCTTAATGACTCTCCTGCCCGCCACTGCCCTAAATAGCGCTTTTCGGGTCCGGCTTGGGGCACAGTGTGCACCGGAGGGGGCGCTTTCAGCTCCGGAGCAGGCTGGTGGCTCCGCAACCCCGAGCGACGTTGCTGTGAGCAGATTTCGAGGTCAACCTGAGGCAGCGCAGGAGGAGTGCTGCTGCGGCCGTGACGCGCATGCTCTAGGCTGGGATAGTGCTACACGAGCGCTGAGGCTTCCACTTCTGGGCTGCGGGCACCCCCCTCCCACCCCTGGTGTTCCTCATGGTGAGCCCAGCCCGCACACATCGATGCCGGACGGAGGGCTGCAGGAGTAGGTGGCCCAGAGCCTCGAGGAGTGGCGGAGAGGTGCAGCTGTGCATGAGGGGCGGCACCCGTGCTCGGCTAGCTTGCTGTGAGCCCTACTCGGCGGTTGGACCGGCCCGCGACAGGCGGCACCTACTAGCAGCGGACCAGACACTGAGTGGGGACCCCCAGGTATTAAGGAGGGGAGGCTAACCTGGGCCCGATGGTCTGGAGGCTGGTGCTGCAGTCTCGGCCTAGTGGAGAAGTGGAAGGTAGGCTGTAGACATCATTGAACGGTGTCTCCCCTACAACATGCACTGATCTGGGGGCACCACAGCTTGGGACTAGACACGCACCCCCCCACGGTCTGGTGAGCTATTGGAGAGCCTAGTCCAGTTAGAGGCGCCCTAAATTGCGTGGAGGAGAGGGTCTAGGACCAAACCGAAGCTTCAAGTGGACTTGATGGGGTTCTGTGTCCCTCTGTGGTTGATCCCCCACCTACTTTTCGGCGGGCTGTCCGGGCTGTGGTGAACAGGAGCCGCTGAGGGCGGCAAGAAGGGAGCGTCGCATTTGGTGGGGAGCGCACTGCAAAACCCGACGACTCCCACAGACTCTAAGTGCCTAAGATCCAAAGCCGGTTTACGATCCTGCCAAACCCGGACTATCACAGGGAGGACCCGAACACAGAGCACGTGTGCGCCCGAGTTGTGAGCGGTCTTCTGGGTGCAGCCTGATCAGTGGGGCGAGTCCGGGGTCGACAACCAGACAGCACATGTAGAGACCCGCCGATCCAGAAGGCCCCGGACATCTGGTAAAGCTGTTTCACTCACAATGGCGAGCGGGCACCACAAGAAGGACCGCTCGATCACAGACCTCTCCCGCGCTGGGGGGTCCACATCAGATGACACAACAGTGCCGCCGGGCAGACCGGGTCCCAACCAGGCAATATCACAGAAGACCCAGTGACACGATCGTTTATGGAAGCACTGTTTACCTCCCTCCGAGACGAACGTCACTCCCTAAAAAGTGAATTTGCCCAGGAGATCAAGGAGACCCGTAGAGATGTGGATGCCTTGAGAGAGCACGTGGCGGATCTGGAGGAAAAGGAAGTGGGCCGCGAGGAGGAGGCAGAGTCCCTTCCACAGGAGGTTATTCGACTCTGGGAGCAGCACATCGATATGCAGTTGCACAGGAAGATGACCTCTTCGGATTTGTCCGTGATCTTTTTCACCATATCTTGGGGGACCCTCCACAATCCCCGATTCAACTGGACAGAGCACACCGGGTGGGTCTCCCCAGGCAGAACATTTCTAACCCCCCGGACATACTAGTCTGCATGTATGACTTTCAAGTTAAAGAGGAGATTCTGAAGAAGGCTTGCAGCTCGCATCCTGTTGTTTTCCAAGGCCAATCCCTCACCTTTTTTCAAGACCTTGCTGCTCTCAGTTTGCAGAAATGCCGATCGTTCTGTCCGGCGACAGCACAGTTTTGCAGTCTGGGCATATCTTATTCATGGGGCCACCCCTTTCGCTTAATTTTCCACTGGGAGGGAAAACTCCTCCAACTCCGCTCACTTGCAGAGACATGCCGTGTACTAGGAATAGATCCTCCAAAGGAGCAGCGCCCCGAGGACGCACCACCCGCCTCACAAAGAGCGATGAAAAGCGGCTGGCAGATAGTGGGATGACGCCGCGCAGTAGCAAAGCCAAACCCGGAGGAGATCGCTAAGGGCCGGCAGGCAGCTTTGGATGTGGTTCCTTCCACATTGCCTAAAACAGCTATCCCTTCAACCCGGATCCATCTTCAACACGATGCACAGATAAGAGCGGGGCGGCGGGAGGAGTCGAGCCACTGGCCACACTACATCACCCCTTTGGACTTACCATGTGGTTTCGTTCTTCCACAGGACTAGAAGAAAGAATGTATTTCTATTTTTTCTAATCATAGTTGCTTATTCATTTGAAACAGGAATTTGTTAGAATCCACACTCACCCATAGCGGGGTAGCGCTACCTTTATACACTGTGCTGTCTCCAAGCTCTGTATGGTGTCCAGGGTACCCCGGGGGGGGGGGGGGGGGCGTAGAGGGATGGGGTTGTATGAAGCAGGCACTAGGTCGCGGCCCACATGACAGGACCTAGTCTTAGCATTTTAACACTCAATCATACACTCGATCATAAAGGTGGGCGATGCTTAATTACCTTGAGTCCTCCCGTGCAGATCTCTGCTTACTGCAAAAAACCCACCTCTTAGAAGGGGACTGTCACAGACAGAAATCAAGGGCCTTCCCGCAGCAAGTTTTTTTTTTCATCTGCTCCCTCCAAGACGGCGGGAGTGGCAATTCGAGTAGCCAGGTCCTTGCGTGGGGCAGTAGAGCAGAAACAAGAAGAAATTGGGGGCGACTATTAATCTATAGGTTCTCCATTGCAGGACGGTCCTTAGCGATAGGCACAGTCTACACTCCCAACGAGAATCAAGAAGGGTTCCTGCATGGGGCGATGGAGAGAGCACTGGCTTCAGGGGACCTCCAGGTACTACTGGGAGGGGATCTCAATCTATCTGGTATTCGATAATGCTATGTACAGGTCAACTCAAAGGTATTATGGCCAGTCTGGGGCGGTGTCTATGGAGGGCTTGGTGCGACCATGGCGGAAGGGGGTGGTGGACTTATGGAGGGCTATGCATCGACGTCCAGGGAATACTCGGACTACTCTAATGCCCACAAAACGTATGCCAGGCTGGACTATTTTTTGGGCACCAAGGAAATTCTCCCGCTCACACAAGACATTGACATACACATTGCAGCGTTGTCCGACCACGGAGCGGTTACACTTGCACTTTCTCTTCCTCCAATTGCTCTTCCCCCAGGTCCTGGCGGTTGCGAGATTCAATGCTACTCTGCAAGGCGGTCAAAAACCAAATACAACACGCACTTTAAGACTATCTCACACACAATGATACCCCCGAAACCTCACCAGCGACAGTATGAGGAGCTGTCATTAGAGGGGAATTTATTGCTATCTCCTCAGCAGACAATAAGATGTGTAGAGAAAAAAGGGAGTATCTCACCGGGCAAACCAGGGAACATGAACGTATACATCAGCGCACGGGAGCTCCACGGGTCTGGCACCAGCAGACCACCATGCGCGCACAATTAGCAGCTCTAGACACAGATAGGGCAGAATATTCAGCCCTCCGCCTACGACTCTCATATTATATTAGGGGAGATAAGTGCAGCCGACGCCTGGCTAATGCCCTCCGGGCTAAACGACAAGAACAGAGCATCACTGAGATTTATTCCCACGCGGGGAACCTGGTCACTGAAAGCTCAGACATTGTGAAAGCTTTTAAGGACTTTTATGAGCAGCTATATGATTCTCAATGCTTGGACAGTAAGGCCGGATCCCAATATTTGAAGGGGGCAAAGACCTCGACTCTCACCCCAGATCAGGCAGAATCCCTCGACAAGGCTATCTGCATCGAGGAGGTTATCTCGGCGATAGCGCGTATCAAACCGTCAAAGTCACCAGGTCCGGATGGGATCTCAGCAACCTTTTATAAAGGTTTGTGCCCCACTCTAGCCCCTGTTCTTACAAAACTCTATAATTCCTTTTCAGAACCTGGGGCGATCCCTCCCGACATGCTCCAAGCCTCTATAATAGTCCTCCCTAAGCCTGGCAAGGACTTACAACGCTGCAGCTCCTATCGGATGATTTCCCTCTTAAGCATCGACCTCAAACTATACACAAGTATCATAGCCCACAGAATCAACGTATGCCTCCCCTACCTAGTGGACCCAGACCAAGTGGGTATCATTCCCCATAGACAGGCCAGCGATAATACAAAGAGAGTCCGGCATATTATTGACAAGACTAATAGGTTTCAGGGGGAATACATGCTTTTAGCGGTAGATGCCGGAAAAGCATTCGACCGGGTCCATTGACCGTACCTCGATCAGGTACTGACGCACTTCAGGTTCCGGGACAAATGCAGAACTTGCATCCTGAATTGCTACCTAGCCCCTTCCGCATCATGCCGGATTAATGGTTCACTTTGTCCCCCTTCTCCATACATAGAGGCACCCACCAGGGCTGCCCGCTTTCGCTCCTATTATTTGCTTTGTGTATGGAGCTCATGGCCCAGAGGATCCGAGATCACCCGGAGATTGTCGGCATACCATTCGGTGGAGACAGGCATTCCATCAGTCTCTATGTTGATGACGTCCTGGCATCCCTGGCGAACCGGATTACTTCTCTACCGGCCTTTATGGGGGAGCTGTAGGCTTTCGGGGCAGTCTCGGAGTTTTAAATCAACATTAGTAAATCCCAAGCACTCAACCTTTCGGTGCCTCGCAGTACAGTGGACCTCCTCGTGGCCCAATTCCCGGTGCAGTGGGCCCCAGAGTCTATTCCGTACCTAGGGGTTCAACTAGCCAGCACAATCCACGCAAAGATAGACAGCAATTACAGGGCGCTTCTCCAACAAATACGAAATGATCTGGGGAGGTGGAAACACCTTCAAATTTCTTGGTTGGGACAGATTGCGGCCTGCAAGATGACGGTCTTCCCCAAGATATTGTATCTCTTCCAGACCATACCCCTCTTCCCCCCCCAAGGGTACTATCACGAAACTCCAATCAGAACTGGCACAATTCATTTGGCAGGGACGGAAGCCGCGTATGAAGCGCTCCTTGAGCTATTCCTCCCCCCCCCCCCGAGGCTGGAGAAATGGGAATCCTGGATCTGCAACTCTATTTTAAGGCGGCGCAGCTGCACTATCTGGTGGAGTGGAGCTGTCCCGAGTCGGAGAAGCACAGGCTCTTCCAGGACAGAGCAGTGGTGGGTACAGCTCTCTGGAAGATCCCATTTCTCCCTAAAAAACACAGGCCACGGAGCCTGTATCTGTCCTCAATAACCCGCACAACGATGTCAGTTTGAGACAGTGTTAGCACAAGAATGGGTCTGACTACATATCCATCCCCGCTGACCCCTCTGTTCGAGAACCCGGACTTCACTCCGGGATCTGCAGCAGCGGATTTCACCACCTGGAGGGCATCGTAATGCCGCTCCATGGGCCACTTCTTCGACTCGGATGGCCTGCTCCCTTTCCCCCAACTTTGGGAGGACTTTGGGCTTCCCGAGACAGAACGATTCCACTATCTTCAACTGTGACATTGGATCTTGCATCCCTCCAATCATGCCAAAGTACAACGGCGCTGACCCAGTATGAAAGATGGCTCTTGGCCAAATCGTCTTATAAAGGCATGCTCTCGGAGTTATACATGCTTTTGCTTCAAACACAGATTCACTCCTTCCACGCTGGGAGGGCACATTGGGAGGAGGAACTTGGGCGATCCCTGAGCGCAAAGGAATGGGAGGGTATTGCCTACAGAGCTCGCCACATAGCACGCAGCATGGCCCTTACTGAGACAATCACTAAGATCACATCACACTGGTATCACACTAGTCCGAATAAATAAAATCAAGCCTTCACATAGCGACAGCTGCTGGCGGGGCTGCGGAAACAAGGGGAAACTAATTCACATTTTCTGGAACTGTCCGCAGATCCAGAATTATTGGACACAGGTCATTGATGATGTAGATAAATACTTGGACAAACAGCTCCCTCGGTTTCCAACTTACGTTTTGCTGGGCCTCCCAAACCTACTAACATACCCTCTGAAATCCATACGCATGATCTGGGGAGGTGGAAACATTGGGAGGAGGAACTTGGGCGATCCCTGAGCGCAAAGGAATGGGAGGGTATTGCCTACAGAGCTCGCCACATAGCACGCAGCATGGCCCTTACTGAGACAATCACTAAGATCACATCACACTGGTATCACACTAGTCCGAATAAATAAAATCAAGCCTTCACATAGCGACAGCTGCTGGCGGGGCTGCGGAAACAAGGGGAAACTAATTCACATTTTCTGGAACTGTCCGCAGATCCAGAATTATTGGACACAGGTCATTGATGATGTAGATAAATACTTGGACAAACAGCTCCCTCGGTTTCCAACTTACGTTTTGCTGGGCCTCCCAAACCTACTAACATACCCTCTGAAATCCATACGCAGCCGGCAGATTGGTATGGCGCTCGGAGCAGCAGCTCAAGCCATCCCGGCCCACTGGGGCACCGCGAATATCCCAACACACACAAAGTGGTTGCACAGAATATGGCATTTTAGAAATGGAGAAGATCTCCATGACATTAGCGGGGAAGGGAGACGAATTCCAGGCGGTATGGAACCCTTATGTGTCGCTACTGACACAGGAATTTCATGAGTTAACATGCCCCAAATACCTCAGACTTTTACACCTCTCGGAGGTCCTTGCACCGGAGCGACCCACTAAGAAATGATCACATTTATACACATACACAGATGCAGACATCGCATATGGGTGAGTGAGGATGGTGAGGGTGGAGTTGGGGGGGGTTTCTCTCGTGGGTTTTTGTCTCTTGTTTTTCTTTACTCCTTTTGTGGGGTTGTTTACGTACCTGTTGTAGTAAGGCATGTAGTTGGTCTCGCTCTCAGCTGCTTATATACCTCAAAGACTTACATTAGCCACTGTATTCGCTTGGCACAGTTGAAAATATCAAAAAAAGATTTAAACCATAAATTTAAGGTTTGCAGTGGATCCTGGGTAATAAAACGCTGGAGGATCCACGCAAGCCACACCATCAGCCAACAGCCATCCATGCACACCACCAGCCAAGCGCCGTCCATGTACACCACCAGCCAAGCGACAGTCCACATACACTGCCAGCCAAGCAACAGTCCACACACACCGCCAGACATGTGCCATCCACGCAGACAGCTAGTCAAGGGACAATCCACGAACGCTGCCAGCCAAGCACTAGTCCACACACACTGCCAGCAAAGCGCAAGTCTACACACCGCCAGCAAAATCCAGGTGAACACACAGCCAGCCACACTCCAGTACACACAGACCATCACCCGAACTACAGTTCACTGACACACAGAAACTTTCGCTAGTGTCTAGTGGTTTCCTGCTCCCTTGGAGAAAGATGAGCCTAAAAATAATGCTGTTCTTCCCCCAAGGGAAGGCAGAAGCAGTCGAAATGTGTTGACAAAAAAAAGGGGAGCAACCCTTGCCTAAGGGTCTACTCCCTGACATGCCCATAAACATATCTCTGGTGCCTAGTGGGCTTTCTGCCCCTCCCCCGGAGGCAGATCGATGGCTTTTGCCCTCATCTGCCCCCGGGAGGGGGAGGGGGCAGAAATACTGGGGCGATTTTGGGGGCTAGGGGGCATTGACATTGCCCATTATGGGCAGCCCACATCATTCTTTTATGGCGATGCAGCAAGCGCAATGTAAGTGGTTTTATTTTATTATTTATTTTACATTGTCTATCCCGTCATTTGTCACTTTCACACCCCCCGCCCCACAGCACTTCCCTGCACGGACAGCCATTGGTGCGAACAGGGGAGTGCTAACAAAACATAATTCAGAAGGCAGCTTGCCATATTTGCCTCTGTTGTGTATTCCAGTGTTAATGCCTAGGTAAAGTTCAATGTGTTTAAAATGCATTCTTTTTAACAGTCTATTACTGTGATGGGTCTGGCTTGGTGATAATACTATCTAACTTCCAAGGGCCAAAAGTGCTCTATTTGCCTCTAAGACTCTAGTAAAGTGCAATGTTTTTAGCAGCATATTATGTTGAAATAAGTTCAAAGGAATTAATCGTAGCGGATTAAGAGGCCTACATTGGCAATAATGTTGTCTGGCCTCATGATCATAAGGAACATGTGGTCAGGTAGTACTCAGTTCACCTAAATCCACAGTATCTGAAGTGCTAGCTTTGTCTGATATGCAAAGTCAGAACTTAATGCCCATGTGAGGTACCATGTTTTTAGTCTGGAAAAGTACAAAGTTTTTAGCAGCATATTAATTTAACAAAGATTCTAATTCAGAGTCCTCCTCATTGATAGAGAGTGTTAGGGAAAATATCATACATTTTAAGAATCAGGCCACTATCTGTGATGATCCGCCTCTCAAACATGCTTGCACAGCACGTTGGCAGGTCCTGATGTTTAGGGCACGCCATAATATATCCGATATTTGTAATGATCGCAGCCAGAACTTTCTTACCGGGAGCAGCTTTTTGCAAATGGAGAGAGTGTGGGTCAGAGATTCCTCTCATTTTGCGCTGAAACAGCATTGTCTATTGGTGTCATCAAAGCTCCTCCGGCCACACCAGTAGGTTTTCAGGGGGATGAACCCAAATCTTAGTCTCACCAGTTGTTTTTTCATGACTTCACCAAATGACAATGAGAGGTAGGTCAGCAGGACACCTGGATCGTACAATGTTGCAGCCCAGGCACCATGCAGTAGTTCATAATTCAGTAAACTAATTATAGCTTGCTCCCCATCATGTCCTCCTTATGACTTCACATATTCCATCACGCATGACATGTTAAATTACATCATCGATCGCATCACTGATATTATCTCAAATGACATAATTGATGACATCACAGATGACATCATCCAATGAATGTGACAGTTTGCTATACATTTGTCTAACTGGAAGCTATTCAGCAAGCAACACCTAGATCAATTTTTCTATCACCTCCTTAATGCTAATGAACCTAGCATTTTCAACATGAAGCATATTTGTAAATTTACCCACATTTAGTAGATATTATAATCTGTTTTTAGTGGAATTTGGGTAAGTAAGAAACGTAATGACTCTGTAGACAATAATGCAATCAGCAACCTTTTATGCCTTGAACACCATTCTTAAAAGTGTTTGGTCATTATTTATCTTAAGAGATGTGCCTGTTAAATATCCACATCTGCTATAGAATTTTAAATCAATGGCTTCACATCTAAACCTTAGCCAATGATAAGACATGCCCCGGCACTATGGAGTACTCTCCGTAGATTGTTAAAGTACCCTACAAATATTCCTGAAGTGAGCAGCATGGTGTACACAATCAGAACACACTGAAAATTGTACTGCAGTTTGAACCGTCTGTAGGTGAGTCACCCATATATTGTACATTCTACAACAATGTATAATGTCTCCGAAATTAAATAAATATCTGCACTTTGTAAATCTCCAGTTTATACAGAGATTTGTGCTAGCTCTTCGTGACCACTCTTTAATGTTAGGAAGTGTGCAGACATCCACAGGTGAATACTGAATTGTAAGGAGAAGCTTGCGTATTTCACAAGTTTTGGCAAAAGGCCTTTGACTTAACCCAAAAACTATTTAAAACATATATGTGCAACTCACACTAGGTGCACTCAGTCATTACTTTGTTTAATTAATTACTGCTTGCACTTAAAACTTGACTGGTAGCTAAAGTGTGCATCATATCACTTGTACCACCTTGAATGAGACTTGTCTCCAGTACAGCACTGTTTCTATATCGCACATGTACACATGTACGTATATAGTCAATTTATGTTGAATATATTTGTGGATCTTTCATCTACTTAGCTTTTTTTTATTAATCTACCAATTCAAAGAGTAATTTCAGTAGCAGTAGGAAGGATCATGTCATCAGTGATGTCAATCATGATGTTATCAATGATGTTATTTGAGTTGTCATCAGTGGTGTCAAGAATGATGCCATTTAGCATGTCATGAGTGATGTAATATGTGAGGTCATAAGCAGTGCTAGGCGGGGCGCAAGTTACAGTTAGCTCAGTAAACTATAACTGGTGATTTTCTGTGTTTTTTTTTGTTTTTAAACATATGTTTTGTGTTATTTCAACATTTAAACACCTTATAACATCACTTTAAAGGATTTCCCAGTGAATATAATATAAATATATATATTATATATATATATATATATATATATATATATATATATATATATATACACACACACACAATAACCATGAAATGTGCTCCATATAGCCTCTAGATGAGTGTCACTTTCCTTTGTAACCTTAAAAAAAAGTGTATTGGCATCGTCCATATGCCTTTCATATATTTGTTTTATTATTTTATCCATTATTAGATATGACTTCAATATCTGTCAAGCATGGATCATTTTTCACTGTTTAATAATCGTTTTTATGCACTTGCTCTTGACATTTGGGGTCTCTCTTATAAGGGCATATTAGAATTGAGCATTAGTCCTCACATGACATAAGGAGCAGAGCAGTAACCATTTGGTTTTATATATATTTGCTAATTTGTTCGTATTTGTCAGATTGTTGTATTTAAACTATTTATAGTATTTATTACAAACATTGATTGGGAACTTTGATTTATTTGATTTATCACACATCGTGGTAGTATGTTGTCTAGCTCTACTATTAGGCCTCTTCATTGTGACCTTTCTGTTAAGGGAATCACTATAAAAAGCCCATTTTGGTTCCGGGGTGTCATGTGATCAAGACTGTGGTAACGCAGCCGAAACGCGTCATGCTGACTGATGTGGCAAATAAAGCACAATAATTAAATCTGCACTTTGGTGGTCCGTACCTGTGTTCAAGCTACCAAGGGAAGTGGTAATCCAGGATCGATATATATATAAATATATATACACACAATAACCATGAAATGTGCTCCATATAGCCTCTAGATGAGTGTCACTTTCCTTTATAACCTGTAAAAAATCTGCCAGCATCCTTTGGGAGCAGGTAATTTCTTAGGGGGTATTTTTAGAAAACAGGAGATTACCTTCTTAAGAAGACCATAAAATGTTGAAATTATTAGATGCACACAAGTTGTCACATATATTTCTTGTTTGCCATTGTCAAATACTCATGCTCATCGGCAAGTCATGAAGGTGCCGTTGTAATTGTGAAAGGAAGGTCCTACACTTAGAACTCTGCTCCTGGCATAAATCGATATGGGATCTAAAGGGTGTCTTGGGAGTTTTTCAAAGCATAGGTATGTACTGCTAAGAATAGTGTGCTCTCGTTTAGTCAAACAGTATTACTACCTTAAAAGTGCTGTGAAATCTACTCTTTTCTTCAGTGGCGTAACGAAACTTGAGGGGGCCCCCCTGCAAGGTACATGGAGGGGGCCCCCTCTGGACTCCGCTCAGCTGGTGGATATAGAAAGTGGTGGGGCGTAAACAACGTTTTTGATTTTGACTGAGTAAGACATCAAAGAGAATGAGATAAATTGCTAGGCCATATATAGGGTGGGCATTACAACAGACTTACCTTTAATTTCACTAATGGCATTGACGTCTGATGAGGAGGATGAATGTTGATGGCGATGTTGCCTAGTGGGTATAGCTGCTATTTATGCAACACTAGGAAGCAGTTTTGAATCTCAAAAAATATCCTTGTGCCAAAAAATGGAGCATGGCCTGTGTCTTTGGTGAAGTGCACTTATGTCCTTCGGCAAGGTTCACTCTCTGTAAAACTGCTTTTGCATAGGTCTTTTATGTATTGGTCTTTAATCAATAAATGGCCACTGAAAGGGGTGTGATAGATTGGTGTACTGAAATGTGTTAGTCACAAGTGACAAAATGGTCTAGGTGCATGGGCTAGTGGTATGCTGAAGTGAGTTAAGGCAAGAGTGATTGGGTGGTGTATGGTGAGATGTATTAAGTGATGCTGTTGATCATGTCTCTGCATTGTTGCGTCATGTGCCTAAGTGTGAAAGCAGGTGGTATTTTAGATCAATCAATCAATCAGTGACACTTATAAAGCGCGCTACATACCCGTAGGGTCTCAAGGCGCTGGGGGGGGGGAGGGGTGCCGCTACTGCTCGAACAGCCAGGTCTTCAGCTTCTTCCTGAAGGAGAGGTGGTCTTGGGTCAGGCGCAGGTCGGGAGGGAGGGAGTTCCAGGTCTTGGCGGCCAGGTAGGAGAAGGACCTTCCTCCTGTAGTCGCTCTTCGGATGCGGGGGACGGCGGCGAGGGCGTGGTTGGCTGATCGGAGGTGGCGTTTGGGAGCGTAGAAGTTGACTCGGCTGTTGAGGTAGCTCGGGCCTTGGTCGTGTAGGGCTTTGTGTGCGTGGGTGAGGAGGCGGAAGGTGATTCTTTTGTTGACGGGGAGCCAGTGAAGGTCTCTCAGATGTCCGGAGATGTGGCTGGTTCGTGGGATGTCGAGGATGAGTCTGGCTGAGGCGTTCTGGATCCGCTGGAGTCTCTTCTGGAGCTTGGCGGTGGTACCGGCGTAGAGGGCGTTGGCGTAGTCCAGTCGGCTGGTGACGAGGGCCTGGGTGACGGTCTTCCTGGTCTCGGTGGGGATCCACCAGAAGATCTTCCGTAGCATGCGTAGGATGTTGAAGCACGCCGAGGAGACGTTGTTGGCTTGCCTGGTCATGGAGAGGGAGGAGTCCAGGATGAAGCCCAGGTTTCGTGCATGGTCTGTCGGTTTGGGTGCGGTGCCCAGGGCGGGAGGCCACCAGGAGTTGTCCCAGGCGGAGGGTGAGGAGCCCAGGATGAGGACCTCCGTCTTGTCCGAGTTCAGTTTCAGGCGGCTGGTCGTCATCCACTCGGCTACCTCTTTCATCCCTTCGTGCAGGTTGGCTCTGGCGGCGGCGGGGTCGTTGGTCAGGGAGAGGATCAGCTGGGTGTCGTCGGCGTAGGAGATTATGCTGAGGTTGTGTTTGCGTACGATGGCCGCGAGGGGGCTCATGTAGACGTTGAAGAGGGTGGGGCTCAGAGATGGTCCTTGGGGGACGCCGCAGATGACTTCGGAGGCCTCTGACTTGTACGGTGGTAGGCGGACTCTCTGTGGAGTTTGTATGGTATGCTGTGACCTGGGTTGTATGCCATGGAATATTGTGGTACAGTAAGAAGAGAAGGCAAAGTAGGGACCAGGGATGAAGTAGCAGGTAAATTTTATTTGGAGACTGAGTTTTAGTGGTGGCGAGTTGTTGAGTAAGTGATGGTCTAGAACAGGTGTAGACAGTGAGCAGGAGAGGGAGAGGCAAGAGAGAGAGCATGAGAAAGAGAGGAATCCACATTAGAGAGTATATTAGCCAAATGCAGAAGTATTGTATGGTTATGTGAGGTGAGATTATAAGAAATGGTATAGTGTTTGGTGTACTGTTGTGTGGGAAGTTGTGATGTCGACTTCTGATGTGAAAGATGGCCAGGAGCCATGTATAGTAGTTGGTGGTGGGAGAATTCGGGAGTGTGGGGGAGGGAGACAGGGGGACAAGAGGTCTACAACTGGAGCGAAAGTTGAAAAGAAAAAAGAGGGGAGCGGGATGGGGACCTTGTAGTTAAATTGTGAGAGGGGGTGGAGGGGATGAGAGGATCCAGCATGAGGAAGTGAAGTAATGGATAGGGTGTCATGAGGGTGGTGTAATAGAGAGGATTTCAGATGATAGGTGGGAGCTGTCTGTGATGCTGCGGCGTATCCACATTCTCAAGAATATTAGACTGGTGGACCAATTATTTTCAGGTATGTGAGGAATTTAGATGTGTGGAACTAGATGTGCTCTGAGGCTCTGTTAAAGAGATGGGTAGTGCATTAGGAGTACATTTAGGGAGAAGAGGAAAGATGAGCAAAATTAAGAAAGCAAGAAAAAGAAAATGAGGGAGAGCAAATTAGGAGAGGAAAAATAGACAGAAGACATCAAAAGGGAAGGGGAGAGGAGAAAGACGTAGAGAAAGGTGGAAAAAAATGGATGGAATGAAAAGATGAGGATCATGTAAAGAAAATGAAGAAAGGGGAGAGCAAACAAAAGGAGAGGCGAGAAAAAGGTAGAGAGTTCATAGTGGAGATTATCAAATTGTGAAGAGTGGTAATGGAAATGGTGAAGACAGCAAGAAGGAGAATAAATGTGAGATTAAAACAATATAAGGGGAATACAGAAGGGAAGAAAGGAATGAGCAAAGCAGATGGGGAAGAGAACATGCAAAAACAAGGAGAGGGTGTGAAAACATGGTAGAGAGAAAGAAAGAGGAAAAGATGAGGAGAGAAAAAGTAAAAGAGGAACTAGAGATGGGATGAGTTATGGAATGTGAGAGGTAAGAGGACAAGAAATGAAGAGAAAAAGAAAGAAAAAAGTAAAGAGGAGATTCAAAGCAAGAAACTGAAGAGGAGAAAGAAAAGAGCAAGAAAGAAAAAGAGGAAAGGGAGGACAATGGCACAACAAGGAACATGAAAGAGGAGCGAATGGAAAAAGGGCAAAACAACATAAAGCGGAGAAAAGGAGTAAGAGGAGAGGGAGAAAAAAGGGAAGGAAGAAGCTGATTGCATTGCAAGACTAGCCTCTCCAACTGCTTTTCAGCTATTTTAACACACATTTTGTGCTCCATGAACATAATTCCCTCCTGATGCTCCCCCCACACATATCAATACATTTTAATGTACATTTATGACACAGAATAAGTACATACACTCCTTCGGAGTATCTATTTTCACATCGTGGATCTGCTGTTTTTGTCAGCCCTTCTGTCTGGGCCAATTTCTAGTCCATACTTCACTGGCTTGTAATGCCCTTTATTATCCTAAGCTATCTACACAAACAATCCTGTGGTAATATTCTATTTTATAACCATGTGCAGAAGCTAAGTCAACAATTGTTAAACTCAAAGGCCATTACCATGGGACACCTTAAAATAAAGTCGGTGCTGCAAATGGAGTTTTTATGTTGAGCTGGATTGCTACGTCACCTAGCATTACATTTCCACGAGGCCCCCGATTCCGCTCAGGACTACAGCCAGATTTAATTGTTCCAAATGCTGCTTGTTAATATGCTTTGAAATGTTTTTTGTAGCTTCCTGAGAAGTTATTTTTGGACCTAGACTACACTGCCAAGGTGAAGGGATGAGGGGAAGCGATGCAGGTAGCATTGCCACAACGTACATTTTTTCAACATATGCTGATACAACTTTGTACAATTGCATGCATACACACAGTCAAATACACATACACTGGTGCAGGCTCGCAGACACACAAACAATATGGACATGCTCTCAGACACACACATAAGGTGAAACTTATCCAAGGCAGTCCTTGACGCGCACTTCAAGAATCACGATTCCCAACTGCCCAGATTCAGTAAAAGGTGCACTAGAGAGAGGCTCACACCCTTATCCCCAATCAGAAGCTCAGGTAGGAGGGATGGCTGTCCTTTTCCATTATTGTGGCTTCTGATGGGTCATAAGGGCGTGTGAGGGACAGGCACCAATTCACCATTTTTTGACATGCTGCACTGCCTGAGGCTAGTACAGCATGTCGCCGGATATGTATTGCAGCTGTGAAAGGACTGGCTGGAGCAGCCCACGCCTGACACATGCGCAATACAGCCCCGGGGAGCTGTCTTCTGGTGAAGGGTGATATTACAGCTTTTATATGCAAACAATCGATCGGTAAGATCATGTAAAAGCTGTAATATCATAACAATTAGGTGCTGAGTAAGGCATGATGGTTGGGGGGGAGTCATTGCCCTTTTGTCACCTATAAAGGAGCCGCCACTGCATAGCTGCCAAGGTTTCAGATTGCTATGTGAGACATTTTCATAATTTCAGTGTAAATATGAGTGACATTTCAATGATTATGAGTGACACTTTCTTGCATGCAAAATCGAGCAATGAAGACAAGAGAAACATTTAAATATCAGAAAGTACACTAGGACGTTAGCTGCTGCAAATGCTGCAAAGTATCAGAAATTGAAAGGCACTAACCCAGTGGCCTTGTAACCTGAAGTGGTAGGTGAGGAGCTCTATGGAACTGACTGGCGATTGCTTGCCTATGGTGCAATAACAGCAGGCTTCCAAAACAGCAGAAAGCCGTCATTTAGAGGTGGCAGGTAATGGGACACTCACCGAAAACTGATGGCTATATAATCTGTCTACCTCTCAGCACTCCCCCCACCCAGTCCCGCCCCTCCTCATTCAGAGGTTGGGTACCTCTGTGTGTTGGATGCTGAATCTACAATAGCTCCACCTTCTTATAAGCCTTGCGGGAGGGGTGTGGGGCGTCAGCTGCTGCAATTTGGTATGGAATTACATAAGAAGGCAAAGCAAATCTACAGTGTTTTTTCCTGCATCCACGATGCAGAACATGGTGGTGCTGGCCATAAATCATCAATGGCTGCTGACTTTGGCACTGCAGTACAGGAATGAGAGGAATATGTTCATCAAGGGTTTGATCCACATCTTGGTCACAAATTAGGGACTTGGGACCTCTCTGGTAAAATATAAGAGGGTCCTGGATACATAGGAAAACTCTACGCTGGGACGACCTCCATGAAGACTTCTCAGGAGACCTCTGACCGATCCCTCCAGCCTTCGGTTCCAGTCAGCAGCACTCAGCTCACTGTCCCTCCACACAGATTTCAGTCACCGTAGGCTCAGCATTCCGTCAGGATATCGGACACACTACACCTTCGGCAATGTCCTATAATTAGGGCCACTGGAATTGTGTGATTCTGTGGCCGCCCCTTTTTTTCCGGATAATTGAGGATTTACCAAGCTCATCAGATAATCCCTCTGCTTTATAATTCGCAGATTTAACAAACAAATATTTAGTTTCTAGCTCAACTGATGAAGTTACAAAAAAGTACTACAAGTGGCACTCTGGAAAGGCTGAGTGGTCACTTTTTAGAAGTTAATTTCTGTGGTCACTTGTTACACTAGTCTTACCAATGTACATCTTTTACCCAGGCAGTATTACTTCGAGTCAAAATAGCAAAATAATACTGCCCTACAATGTGCAGCATTATGCCACGTAATTTGCGTTTCATGCCGCATAATCTAGTAAACCCTACTGCATAATGTCATCCTCCATTGCTGCTTATTGGCCTAAAGTTGATCTCTGCCTATAATGTTCTGCTGAGCAAAAGCACAGTCCGTACTCACCTACATAAAAGCCCAGTTTAAATGCATTTACTCAAAACACGCAAAGCTGAAATCTGATCCAAACGCTCGATCGTTTTCTTTTTTCCATAAAGTGGTAGAGAAAGCGTTCAAATGTTGTAATGCAGTCTCAACAGCACAAACTTCACCTTAAGCTCTTATTTCATGAATCTAAGGTATACATCACTCAGTATAGTAAATCATTCTGTCTGTTGGGGTGGCTTTGCCAGAGTCAACATGAGCACTGTTGCATAACGTTTAATTTGGAAATGTCCAGAAGAACACTACCTGAAGCTGTTCAACGGGGTCTGCTTGGTGTGTGTGAAGCCCAGTATCCGCACCAGGGAAGCAGCTTTCAGGAACTTCATGTTGGTGGCGCGAGGGGTCGCGGGCTGAGTTTGCTGAGGTAAGCAATGTGTGAATAATGTTTAGTATGTATGCTTCCTTGTGTGGGCGTGGACGTCTTGTGCCTAGAGCTGGGACTGGTGCTCTATCTATAAACTGCTACAGACACACCTCCAGATGGAAGCGCACTGCTTGTCCCAGCTTGCACCCTTTCCCTCCTTTACCGACGCTGCAGCTGTAAACTAAAGCAACTTTGTGGTAAGCTATGTACTCCTTCACAGTTGTCTGTCAACATGAAGTCATGAGAATAAAAGAAAGACAAAGTAAAATTCAATTTAATGTAAGACAGGCAGCCACCCTAAAACAGGCATGTCAATTCGCTCACAAAAACGAGTCAATTTAAAACATCGTTTCTGTAAAGAAAATAACTAGATATGCGAAGCAAGCGAAAACGCCCTGAGACTTTTTTATTCGCATATTATGGAATTGATGAAATGTCGGCATGCCTTTCGAATGCACAAAATGCACGGGGAAGCAATGCAGACAGGTGTGCAACTGACAGGTCGAAGTGTCAAGAAGACCAAAGCTATTGCTGACCTATCAATAGCCTTAACAAAAGTATCACAGTGTGTTTTGCTGTTTTTCAAACTCTGGAAGCTTCAAGTTTAGCGCCCAAACGTTCATCAGTCTACCCGCAATGCCACTGCCACGCCCCATCAACCCGCAAGACTAAAGCGGCCATATTGGATTGGGCACCTTTACCTTACACTAAATATAAATTGTGGTGATGTATGTGGGTCTAGTGAAAAGCTCCAGAAGTGATACTCAATCTGTGATAGTTGCATTGCTGTTTTACTACTACTTGTGCTGCACACAACAACGTTCAGCTCATTGGTGTGCTGTTGTGTGGTGTGCTATGGTGGTTGCTGGAAAAGGACTCCTTTATTTATTGATGCTCCCCAATCTCAGTGCAGACTTGGACTTTAAATTGCAAAATGCCGCCATTCATGACTTCTGTGAATCCAACTGTTAAGAACTCCAGCACGAAGTGGTTTCAATAAGTTCTTTTAATCTTATGCGCCAACACATGCTCCTACAGGAACTGGAGCAATGAACGTCATGTCAGTTCGGCGATCAGCTGTCAACTGTCATCGGACAGTTAACAGCTGGTGACTTCACTGAGGGTATGGTGTCCGCGCAGGGACACTACAACGCGTAGCATGAACGGTGTCCTAAGAAGGATAATAGGTAAAACGTAACACATCTTCCCCCTTTGCAAATGAGAAACACAATAACAAAATAAAGGTAGTATAAGTTCATCCCTAGGCACTGTGACAATCACTCACAGACATAGTCTTTTAGTTTGACCGGTGGACCCAACAACCTTCCAGCACGGCTCCTGCTAATTTACGGTGAAGTCTCACTAGACGGCGTAGGTGGCAACATGCGCCTGGTTCTCGTAGTAAATGGCTGATAGATAGTTCCAGTAGTTGATGTGAAGATGGATCTTGATTTGCTGCACACTGCCGGTGCCGATGATGCAGGGAACTCGTAGTCGGACTCACAGTCTGTAGAGTAACTGGTGGCCCTATTGCTTTTAGTTGTAAGAGGAGACTTCTCCATGGATTCTGTCTTTACGGAGTCATCTTTTTCCTTAGTTGGCTTTTTGTATGCTGAAAGTGCGGAGAAGTGCCATAGTCTACCATCACTCAGGAGTGCTGAATTACAAAACACATTTTGCACGGTCAAGGGAGTGGTATACCTGTTCTGTGTCTTACCTACATGACCACTTCTCCTCACTTTGACCAGGTCTCCTACCTTGAGTTCCACATATTTACATCCATGTTTTTCGTCGTAGTTTTTCTTAGATTTGAGCTGAGATTGTGTAAGTCTCTCCCTGACTTGTCTTGTTGACCAGTGTACTCTTTTAGCTGCTTTAATCCAGCCAACATTGTCTCTTGAAAGAGGTGTCCTACCCCGCATCAGTTCAAAAGGACTATGTCCCGTCGTTTCACAAGGTGTGATTCTGTACGCCCACACCGTTCTGAAAGCTTCTTGCTTCCAGTTGAGATTGCTATTGATTGCAAGCTTGATGGTACCCTTTAAAACTCTGTTGAATCTTTCAACAGCACCATTACCTGCGGGATGGTAGACTGACGTTGTCTTATGTTTGATGTTATGTCTGAGAATGTAGTTCTTAAACAATTCTGACGTGAATTGCGCACCATTGTCGCTTACGATCTGTTTGGGAAGGCCTTCACGTGCAAAAGTTTCATCCATGAATTTTACTATACTTTGTGCATCTGGTTTGTTAGTAATTTTAACTTCAGGCCATTTAGTGAAGTGATCTTTGATTACAACTTTATACCATTGATCAAGATCTTCAGACACTGGTCCCATTATGTCGATACCTATTCTCTCCCAAGGCATTGAGGGGCAGGGAATGGGTTGCAAGGGCGGTCTAAAAGCCACCTGTGTTTTATCAGCATCCATGCACAATTCATCCTTGACTTCCCAGAAGTGCTTGAGGGGTTCCGGTAGTTTGTTTTTAGCAGACCATCCCTCATTGATTTTTTTTAAGACTTGACGGATTATGTCATCCTTTTTCTGCTCATTGAACCACTCTTCTTTATCAATACCGCTGGAGCGTTCTAGGACATTCGCTATACATGGTTCTTCTTTTTCGCTGTGAGCGATTTCTTTTGTCTTAACGGGCATCCTGCTTAGATAGTCCGCAACCACATTTTTCACACCCGGAACATATTGTACTTTGTACACAAAATCAAATAGGCGTACTGACAGTCTAGCCAACTTTGGCGTAGCGGTGTATAAACCCTTTGTAGTGAGTACCTTGGTTAAAGGCTCATGATCAGTACACAAATGTACCATTCTGCCCCAAATGTATTGCCTGAAGTGCTCCAGTGCCCACACACAAGCTAGTGCTTCCCGTTCAATTACAGAAAATTTCTCTTCTGCCTGTGTAAGCGAGCTTGAGGCAAAAGCTACTGTATATATATTCCCTTTGGAGTCTTTTTGAGTGAGAACTGCGCCTAAACCCCTATTGCTTGCGTCTGTCGTTACGTTATTTTGTAATGCAGGATCATAGCCTTGTAGGGGTAAAGCTGTGCACATATCTGTCTTTAAGTTTTGGAAGGCTTCCTCGCAGTCTTCACTCCATTCAAACTTGTTCATCATTTTTAGTTGCTGTCTAAGTGCATACGTTTTTAATGCGAAATTCCTGATGAACTTTGAGTAGAACTCTACCAATCCCAAGAATGATCTCAACTCATCCTTGTTTGCTGGCACAGGCGAGTCTTTTATTGCCTGTATGAGTTCTGTTTTTGGACTGATGCCGTTTCCGGTTATTTGATGGCCCAGATAATTCATGGAATTGCTCGCAAACTTGCATTTAGCATGCTCTGCGGTGAGACCCTTTCTGTTCAGTATCTCCAATACTTGTTCCACTCTACTGTCATTCTCTTCTTTAGTTTTGCCCATAATTAAGATGTCGTCCTGAAAGAGCAGAATTCCAGCAACTCCCTCAAAAATGTTATTCATGAGTCGCTGGAACATTGCTGCCGCTGAGGCTAAACCGAATGGCACTCTGGTGAATCTAAAACACCCATAAGGTGTGATGAATGTAGTAAGGGATCTGCTGTCGCGATGTAAGGGTACCTGGTGATATGCAGATTTAAGATCAACTGTAGAGAACCACTTAACGCCCTTAGTTGAGGCTAACATTTCATTAATTTTAGGTAGAGGGTACTGCTCCACAATAATGTTCTGATTTAAGTCTCGTAGGTCAACACAGAGCCTCAACTTGCCGTTGGGTCGCTTTGCGATAACAAGGGGAGCAACCCATTCTGAAGCATCAATTTTCTCAATTATTCCGTCGTCCAAAAGCTGGTCTATCTGGGCCTTAACATCATCCTTGATCGCAAACGGGATGTTCCTTGCTTTGTGTACTACGGGAGTAGTCACGGGTTTGAGTTTGATCTTGTGTTGATAACCTTTGAGCTCACCCACTGTTCCACTAAACACATTGGGATATTTTTTAAGCAGAGAATCCGCATAATCCTTGCTATCAAACAGGCTTAACACGGGTTCCACTTTGCTTGGGTCTAGGATGATGCCCAGATTTCCCTGATCCATCCATCCTAGTACTGATGGTCCCACTTTAGAAACATATAAATTGCCTTCTGCTTCACGGACTTTGAAAATAAAATTCAATTTTTTATAACCACAGACATCAATGAGTTCTCCCGTGAATGATCTGATTTTTATATCTGGTCTTTCTAATTTACTTCCAAGCGTTTGTTCGAATTTTTCTTTCCAAACACCCTCGTTGACTATAGTGTAAGGTGAACCTGAGTCTGCGACAATGTTAATGTTTACACCACCTATCGATATACTGCATATTGGTTTCTTTGTTTTAGTAATCGACTTTGTTGTACTTATGCTGTTCACATTTTCGTCTTGTTCATCATCTATGTTAAGCACGAACATATTGATGTCATCGTTGTCTGTTTCATTCTTATTTAAATCTTTGTTGTATTCAACCACCTTGACCCTTTGTGGTTTCCTCTTGTTGCAGGCTTTGACATAATGTCCTTTTACACCACAATGTGTGCACTTTACTTCTCTTGCTGGGCATTTCGGGTCATTCGCTAAATGTGATGCACTCAAACACCGGTAACAGTGGCCCCAGTTTTTCGTTTCATTTTTCTTGTATGAAGTTTTATCATTTCTTTGATTCACATTTTGCCTGTTAAAGTTTTTTCTGTCTGTTACCCTGCTTCCAGTGTCGCTTTCTTTCTTCTCTTTTGTCTCAGAAAGAACTGCTTTAGCACATCGTCCCGTAAGTTCAGCCTTCCTTGCAATGTCTATTATGTTTTGTAAGGGGTACTCACCCTTCGCCCACAAATTATCCTGTATATTTGAGTTTGAGCCCTGCATCACTATTTGATCTCGAATGAACTCGTCACGAAGAGCTCCAAATCGACAATTTATTGCCAAACTGTCGGTTTATAATACGTGTTAAGATCATCAATTGTGTTGGTGAACACGTCACCTTCATTCTCTGCTCTGATTTTCTTGTTGATTGCATTGTAAACTTTTATACCTCCAGCTCCTAAACAACGCATGAGCATTTTATACTTCCTTTCTGCTTTCACCTCATCATCCTCTTCTAATGTGGAAATATAATTCAAAAAATATTCCCTCCATTCTTCCCACTTGAGGGCAGGCTCTCCTCCTGCACGTAGGAAAGTTTCAGGAGGCGAAAGATTCCACACACACCCTGATGCCATATTGTACAGTAGATTTCCTATAAATTAGTTTAATGAATAGTCCCAAAAAAAAAGAGTGTGTAAGTATGTTCACTGAAAGGCTGCCCGTGGCTGCTGCCATGGTGGGATGGTACTGTTGGCGCTGAGGTTGTGGGTCTCCAATCCGACTGGCGTGGTGTGATATTAGTGTGTGTAGTGTTGAATGAGGGGTTCCCCCCCCGGGATCTGTACGCCATGCGATGACCTCTATGGGTAGATACCTGGATGCTGTTTTACATTGGTTTTGTAATGCTGTTCAAGCCACTACTGCCTGTATTGTATTACCTGTTCCTCCTCCGAGCTTTCTATGTATCGCCCATGATGCTCTGTATCCTCAGTGCCGCTCTTTGGAATACAGCTGTATGTTTTGTTTTAAATACCAAAAATAAAATATAAAAAAAAAAAAAAAGTATGTTCACTGAATGAATGTAGAATATGCTGGTAGTAGTTCCTGCAGAACTTATATGTGCCTATGTGCATCTATGAATAGCCATTTCAAAATCTTCAGAATGCTTGTGTAACAACGAATTCGACACCTCCGAATAATACTTGTGATCCTGAAGTTAACAATTGCTACTTTTGTTTGCTGGGAAGATAATACGTCACGGAGGTTATTTCTTACTATTTTATTAATGTTCCACTCGGCGCTTACTGCTTTGTCCCCCGTAGCATGCCGCCGGTTGTCTCTTCAACACAGGAGTCGCGTTATATTATTATTATTATTATTTTTTTAGCGCGTAGTATTCAAGACGGCGCCGTGACGTTGTTTTAACAACTAGACTGCACACTATTATGAGAGAGTCAGCATTCAAAATGGAGGCACGTTGATGACGTCACAACGCGGTGACGTGTGTCACAGCTGAGAGAAACGGTGAATTCCGATGGAATGATAGTTGGAATAATCCTCACGATGGACTGACAGTTGAGATAATACTAACAACTTTTTTCGCTCTTTCCCCTACGGGTCCCCCGCTGGCGGCATGGAGGGGGGCGGTACTCAAATGGTCTGCGGCTGAGGAGGATACCCTGCGGGAAGAGGAGGCGAAGGGCACACGTAAAACCCCGATTTCCCTGGAGTGGGTGCTGTTGATGCATCAGTTTAAACAAGCCCCGCCCCTAGCTGATCGGGACGTGACCATGACCACCCCTACTACCACGCGGCAGAGCGCGACACCCACCCACCCGGAGGACACTCCCCCCTAATACTTTACACTCACCCTGGAGTGATTAGGTTCCTATCCCCGCTGCCCCGAGGTCTGCGCCTATGCTGTATGTCCGCCCGCTTCGTCGTACTGCGGCCACGGGTTCCCAATGCGCTGCTCCACCGGTCACCTTACGGATCACCTGTGATATAGTCTAGCTGACCCTTCTCTAATAGTCCATGACTGCCCCTAGTTTTCTCCCCCCCTCCCTGGTTTGATCTTTTATTCGGCAAACACCTGTTACCTTGCACATAACTGCAGTAAAGATAATTATAAATGTCAAGATTGATTTCACCTGACTGAAAACATGTGCTTAATGATATTGTGATCCAATACTGATATGTAACGAAGGAACTAACAAATGCCAATAAAAATAACTTTTTTCGCTCTGTGAAATTCCTCAGTAGTTTTAAAGTCACATTAAATTTCTTCACATGTACCTTATTTACTCTATCACAGATGCGCAGTGCGAAGGTTAGATTGAAGTAGGATAACTCACTGACGTATATCTTCGTTATTTTCCTCACAACTCGACATACTTTTTCGTGAAGTCCTTCAATCTTTGTTGTTTTTTTTTTACCTTGCAGCTTCAGACTTTTTCCGTTTTCTCACTTAAATTCGATTATTCACCCGACTGACTTCGCCATAAATTTTTATATTGAATTCCGTGGGTTCCGTGTTGGCGCTCGTCGCCACATTGTTAAGAACTCCAGCACGAAGTGGTTTCAATAAGTTCTTTTAATCTTATGCGCCAACACATGCTCCTACAGGAACTGGAGCAATGAACGTCATGTCAGTTCGGCGATCAGCTGTCAACTGTCATCGGACAGTTAACAGCTGGTGACTTCACTGAGGGTATGGTGTCCGCGCAGGGACACTACAACACGTAGCATGAACGGTGTCCTAAGTAGGACAATAGGTAAAACGTAACACTAACCTCAAAATGTCTGTTCTGTGGACAGACTCATAATGTAAATGGTACTGCCAAAAAAAAAGCAAAGGATACAGGGCACGATCCATTGATTCCTTCTGTGTATATATATGGGTCGATCCAAAATGTGAGTGGCACTACAACAACGGCTGAAGGGCGGCGACCCAGTGCGAATGGGTAAGCATTCATGAAAAGTAATTACAAAAAATAATAAATGTGGGGGGCAGAGCTTGCTCGCGACCAAGATGGCCGCTTGAGCCTTGAGCTCCGAATCGCCGATAAACTATCCTCTAATTATCCGACATCCCACCTAATATTATAAGCCCCACAAGCGGTGAGACAAGTGTGGAAGTTGTCAGCGCTGGAGTGATCCGCTTCCGAGAGCGAATGCAACAGCGGTGCCGGAGATCTCGAGGTTGTAAGCGGCAGCACTGCAGGGCCAGAGATCCCCGACCCTCGGCTGAGCGAAAGGCAGAGCAACGTAACTATACGTGCCGCGGATGGAGGAGAGTCGCTGCCGACACTCGCGTCCTGGTCCCTCTGCCTCACACGGAAGCATGCGCTGGGAGACGGAGATAGCGGGATTGCGGTGGCAGCAACCGGGACTAGACGAGACTGCAGCGACGGTACGCGACGCCCTGTATTACGGCCCTGGCGGGAGCACGACAGTTTTGAGCTCGAGCACGAAGCTGGTGCGGAGCTCACGGCGAGGACGAAGCAGTCGCTGCACTATACACTGCCTCGGAGGAAATACCGGTGAGGAGGAACAGGGCCGGTTGGGCAGCGGCGGCTGGAGGAACTTGCAGGGAACTAATGGCCAGTTTGGGAGCACTGATATATGGCTGCAGGGGCTGAAGCCTGGGACACAGGGAAGGCAGGGCCTGGAGACTAGTGCTGATCTGGACCATGAGCAAAGACTACACCGATCACGGGACACACTAGTGGAGCTGCACCCCCGCCCATTGGGGACCCTGAAACAACTGGTGGGTCGCAAAGGCCTGCCTAGCGGATACAGCTTGATAGACCTGGAATAGAGGCACACTCTGGGGAACATTAGCTGTATCGGGCAGATATCGGCCCTACTGGCGCTGAACCACCTGGAGACTCCTCAACAAGAGACAGGGAGGGGTTATTCGGCTGGTCTTATCGCGCCTAGTGCCCATAAGGATTACCCTTCAAGAAAAGGACTGACAGCCACTTGGGAAGCGTAAGTAGCGTGTAGTCTTCTTCGCGCCTGTATCTGAAGGGTCCAGGAGGGGTTGGAGTCATAAACACTACCTGCATTCTGTAACCCAGAAGAAACAATGGGCCGCTCGGACAGGTCGCAATCGAAACTCACGTTTGAACGGAAACGCTCGATATCACAGGACACCACAACAGAAGACTCCCCCAGGATGTCTTCTACTATGGAGCGCGACCCAGACAACAGGAGTATGCTTGTAATGATGGAAAGGAGCTTGCAAAGCGGCATTAATTCGCTAGGCACAAAAATGGACGCATTGTCCTACCGAATGGACAGAATGGTGGAGCGACTGGATAAGCACACGGAGAGGATGGATATGTCCGAACGGAGGCTCACAGAGGTGGAAGAAGTGCACACTACGCTGGAGTCGGATCAAAAGCAACTCCGGAAGGTCATGCAAATCTTGCAAGATAAGACGGAGAACTTGGAGGCTCGTTCGCGACGCTGCAATTTAAGAATTACTGGCCTTCCGGAGACCACCCCCACTGGAAATATGGAACTTTTTGTGGATAAGCTTCTTGTCATCCTCCTTGGAGAAAACACCTTCTCCAATATGTTTGTAGTAGGGAGGGCACATCGCTCCTTGGGCCCACGCCCACCACCGGGGGCCCCTCCGCGCCCCATGATAGCGAAGCTGCTTAACTACAGGGACAGAGACACCGCCCTGCGAGTTGCGAGAGAAAAGCGTGGGTTGTCATATGAGGGTTCTACGATCTCGCTCTTTCCGGATTTCACGGCTCGTGTGCAGGATGCTCGTAAACAATCCGCACCCATGAAAAAACAACTACGCGACCTGGGCTTAGACTATGCAGTGCTGTACCCAGCTAAATTACGGGTCAACAGACAAGGCCGTTCCCATTTTTTCACAGACCCGATGGCACTACAGAAGGCACTTAAAGGTTGGTCCAAAGAACAGCGCCGCAGTCCGGAAAGTCAACAAACAGACGAGGTGACAGGAGGATCGCTGGAGAAACAAGACTGAAAACGCCCCACTCCCGTACCTTTGATAAGTACAATGAGTGCTTGTTTAGAGATTGGGGGCGAGGGGAGTGCGTAAGGGGTAAGTGCATAAGGGTATGTTGTTGCCACGCCTGACGTGTTGGGGAGATAAGGACTGGAGGATCCAGCGGAGATGTGATGCTACTGGTTATAGTGCTCTAGCGAGAAGACCACTCGAGGGCGGAAAGCTGCACCTGGCCACAATGCAGTTGACAGCAACCTAATATGCTAAAGTGACTGGGTCTCGAGGTAGGGGGGGGACAATTGGGCACACAAACAGAATCAATGGCATCATCCCACGTACATAATGAACGCCAGGGGTGCACGATAACTTAAGTAACAAGACCCAGTACATTTGGACCGGGCACAATTTAAATGTGAGGTCTGTGTGAATACTGATCGGCGTGCAGGGGCTGGGAAGAGGGATTATTTGAATATTGACACTTTATAACATACAGAGCGACCTCTGCCCACGAGTGAATCACACAAGTGTTGTAAGCGCACAGAGGGGGGAAGGAGGGTAGGGGCGGGAGGGATATTTTTGGGGATGCTGCGCGACCGAGTTGGGGGTGGCCTGCTGGGGGAGACAAGACGGAGTTTTAAATTTTTTTTTATTGAAATGGTTAGTATTGTTTTTATGGAAAACACACAATTTCCGCATGCTACACATGTCAGGACGCTACGCTAGGCTACTTGAGAAGGTAGGCAACACTTAACATAGCTACTACACCGAAAGCGATAGACTCCCTCCGCACACTGACGTGGAACGTTAGAGGGCTTAATGATCACCGCAAATTACGTAAGGTTCTGAATTATCTCACACGACATAACATAGATGTGGCCTTACTCCAGGAGACTCATCTTCCTATACAAAGCGCGATGTTACGACATAGAGGACTGTTGGGTAATGCCAATGTTTCGGGTTTCACTACACATGCCCGTGGATTAATGATCTGGGTTAACCCTAAATCAGATTACAAGATTGAATTACTGAGAGCGGACTCCGAGGGACGGTATGTGATATCTAGATGCAGGGGCAAGGGCTTGGACGTACTGGTAGTAAATGTATACGGTCCGAATTTTGATTGCCCGGAATTCTTTATGGCGTTAGCACAAGAGATAAATGGCAAAGCACATACACAAATACTCTGTGGCGGAGACTTGAATTTGGTTAGAAACCCTGAATTAGATAGATCCGGAGGCCCGGTGAGGAGACCGGCGGCAGCTGCTTGAACACTAGAGAGTGTCATGATTAATAAGGACCTCAGGGATGTTTGGAGAGAACTGTACCAGACGAAGGGTGGTTTCACACACTACTCAGTATACTATGATTTACACAGGCGCATAGACTATTGGCTGGCTTCGACGTCATTAATGGAGCAGATAGGATCCTGTCAGGTACTACCACGCACGTTATCAGACCACTTACCACTTCTACTGATGTTGGCAACTCCTAAGCACACAATTCCACCATTCACATGGCGCTTTCCACCTTATTCACTGCTAGACCCCCTCTTTAAAGAGGAGTTGTCGGAAGCAATAAATACATACTTTGAAACAAATATATGCTCGTAGGGAGTGTCCAAACAATATGGGAGGCATTTAAGGTGTACATTTGAGGTGAAGCAATGGCCAAACACTCGGGGGTCCTGGGCTCTATGCTTCCCGTTCATCAGGCATGGATGACGAAATTCTAGACTATTTGGAACATATTAAATTACCATTCCTACCTGATAACTATCGAGAATTTCTGATGCAACCCATCGAAAAAGACGAAATATTGGAGGCTTTTTCGAGCATGAGAGCGTCAAGTGCTCCAGGTACTGATGGCCTCACTGTGAGCTTTTATAAGACCTTTATCGAGCAGTTACTCCCACACATCTCTTCGTTATTTGATGATCTATGCGTAACGGGCAAGATGCCACTAACTATGAGAGAGGCACTAATAGTGGCAATCCCCAAACCGGTCAAGCCCTAGGAGGAGTGCGGCTCTTATCGGCCACTCTCGCTGTTAAATATAGACACTAAGATGTTTGCCAAGGTTCTGGCCAATCGCCTGAATCTGCTTACCCCGGAACTGGTGGCCCCGGAACAAGCTGGTCTTTACCAGATAGGAATCTCACATACAATATACGCACTGTGTTTGGCACCATACAACATGTTAAACAAGACACTAAGGCAGTTACTGTTTTCCTAGATATGGAAAAGGCCTTTGACTCAATGGAATGGCCATTTCTGCAGCAGGTACTGACTCGGATGGGGCTTGGCCCGGTCTTCCTACAGCTGATTGGAGTGTTGTACAAGCCCCATCAGCGCGCATACATTTGGGAAATTTGGTCACAGACCCCATAGCTATCTTTAGGGGTACTAGACAGGGATGCCCCTTGTCGCCAACGTTATACACCTTAGTGGCCGAGCCTCTAGCATGTGCGCTCAGGGAATATCACAGACACAGAGGAGTACAGTTTCCCACGTATAAATTAGTGGTGTCCACATACGTGGACGACATGCTGTTTTATGTGAGAGACCCTGAAACCAACCTCTCTCTGGTCCTAAAGGAAGTGGCGCATTTTGGTGCACTTTCTGGCCTGAAAGTTCATTGGGCAAAATCTCTAGTCCTCCCACTAACTCCGAGCAGGATAAGATTTGAAATTGAATATCCCCTGTTATGGTTAGTAGAATCTATCAAGTATTTTGGGATTAAAATGCATACTGATTCGGACATTGTGTTTTTAGAGAATTACGGCCCGTGGTAGCTAAATTGGAAGATGATATCAAAATGTGGATTAAGCTGCCACTGTCCTTGATGGGCAGGGTTTCTATTATGAAAATGGTTATTTTGCCTAGACTCCTGTTTTTATTCATGAATATTACCATAGTACTGCCTCGCTCTTTTTTTGTTCGACTTAATAAGTCACTGATACGCTTGGCGTGGGCGGTAAAACAAGTGCGAGTTCAATGGCGAACACTCACCTTGCCATATCACTTGGGGGGGCTGGGCGCACCAGACTTATATTATAGAGCAGCGCAAGGTGCGCATGCCCACAAATGGATTCATGGAGCGGCAGATATCCCGTTTCTTCGTATGGAAAGATTATTTACCAAACCTCTCCCCCTTCCGGCTGCGATTTTTTAACCAATGGATCGTAGAACGGGGTTCCTGGACTCTATCAACACGATGCGACACCCTTGGCATTGTCTGTTACAACAGCAGGCGGGAGCTCTGCTATACTCCCCTGAGTTGCAAATTGAATGGATGGTCTTGTTGGCTTCCTGTCGTGATGAAGGGGTCATTAAGGCATTACACAAATTAAATATTCGCAAAGCTGGAGACCTATTTGAAGGAGGGGTTGCGAAGACATGGGCTGATGTAGTGACCTCAGTAGATATGTATACCTTATTGCAAAGCTTCCAATTCCACCGTGTACGCAGTGCACTGCACCAACAGTTAGGAGATGAGATGACATGAATGAACCTCAGAGATGATTGAACTATCGTACGTTATTAAAATTAAGACATCCCGTAAGATAGTATCCAACATCTATAAACAGGCGATGTCATACCGTTCTAACCAGTACTCCAAAGCCAGGTTGGCTTGGCAGAGGGATTTGGGAATAACGATTGAAGACGATATGTGGCATTGCTGTTGTGCGAACACAAGGCGCATCTCACTGCATGGCCGACACAGGCTTATACACTTCAAATATATCAATAGAATGTACTACACAACAGAACGGTTGCACAGATATGGGTTGAGGGCTGATGCAGTCTGTGAAAGATGCCACTTCCCTACTGCAGATTTTATACACCTTGCGTGGAGGTGCATGGGTGTACGCGGCTATTGGGAAAAAGTCTTCAGTGAGCTTAGCACCATTGTGGCCACAGAGATCATCCCAGATCCAGTAGTGGCGCTGCTGGGCTACTCTAAATCACTGCCCAAAGCCATACGTAGATTAGTTGATATAGGACTCCTTTTGGCAAAACGTAGGGTAGCCATGTGCTGGATGAGGGGCCCCCTCCCCACGATTAACCAATGGTCGAATGATGTGCTATATTGCAGCACACAATCGGAAACCTTCAGTGAACTGCTTCCACCACGGAGCAGACCGAAGAATTTCTGGGGGTTTTACAACACTTATCTGCTTACTAAGGGGAGTAATTCCCCAGCCGAGACGGCGCCAGAGACACGAGACAATGCTGCCCCCCTACACAGCAGCAGGCAACTTAGGGAACACAGGCATTGATAGATAACTTATCAAGAAACAGGAAAATCCCCAGACTTAGAACTTGCGGAGCAAGCCCTGATATAAATATAAATATAATATATAAATTAGTGCAAAATAGGGGGCTAGGTGTCCAAAGTGCCATACAAAAAGAGAGAGATTGTTTTTTTTGGTACGGAACATTGACCTTAGGCAAAGATAGGCGTTCCTGACAGTAGCAAATTATGTTGGAATGTTTTACTTGTTTGTTAATTAAAACAAAGGATTAGATTGTTGATACACAAAGTCATATCGCGCTGTGAGTCGAGCGCAGCTAATCTGAGAGTGTGGTGCTGCCTTCCCACTGGGATGTTGGCTACAGAGCTGTGTAAATCTCCTATCATAATGTGCCGCCGGCCTCAGGGTTGTAGGCGAATGGCTGTGTATTGCAGTATAAATTCTTCACAATAAAAAAAAAAAAAAATGTATGTGAAAAACACAATTGCAGATGCTGGCCTTGAACCACAGCCCTATCTAGCCCAGTTGTGGGCTTTTCCCATTTCAGCTGCACCTCTGTTATGCCGCTTGATCAGCCATTGCATCTATATTTCCGAAATTCCGCTTGGGTTTGTTATAGATGTTCTCAAGGTTCTTGAGTTTTGTGCTACGGCCCTGACAGCCATCCATATAAAGATTACTGTGCTATGAATACACACTGTGTGCAGGGGAGCTGAGTGGGTTATGAACTGGTCCTAACACCAGATGATGCATATTCAGTGAGTTTCCATCAATGCTCCTGAATTACTAAACCAAGCCTACCTCACTCTCCCATGCCTAAACATCGGAATAGCAAGATCACTGAGGGAGTTGGTGCTGTCATTACAACGGCCAAATCATACTAAGTGGCCAGTGCATCTCCTATGATTTTCAGCTGGTGAAATGTTTTTAAATATATTAAATAGTCTGCATGAATATGACATTAATTCATAGACGTGCTAATGCGATATGTAGAGAAAATTATGTTCATTTACGTTGAAAATGGCTATAGCTAATGTAGGCCTGCATTTTAAAATGGGTACCAGGGTTTGCTATCTTCCTTGGTTACACATAAACATTTTATTTCTAGGTGAAGCTGGAGTTCAAATTAGTGAATGTAATGTTGTTTAGCATTCTTCCTTGTGTGAAGAAATGTTTACTTTTCTTTGTGTCAATCATTAAAGATTTTAATGAGAAGTGCCTTCACAAAGGCATCTGCAGAGTACAGGCTGGTCATTGTGTCTCATCTTGTTGCAGGTATTGTACATTTGAAGGACGCTGAGAGGAGCCTGTTTTGTGAGGAGTCCTGAGAATCTAATGAGCATATCATTGTATTATCTTGTATTAATCTGATTGGATAGACTCATGAGACCAGAACGTAGATGGGTAACTTGTAAAAATTGTGTGATATAAATTAGTGCAAAATAGGGCTGGGTTTTTCGATGTAGCTTAGAGTAGACCAGAATATGAAATTTGGGGCCAGATGTACGACAGTTTTTTGCGGTCGCAAAGGGGTTTTAGGCCCGTTTGCGACCGCAAAAAACATGTGGCCAATGTACCAACCCTATTTTGCGAGTCGCTAATCAATTAGCAACTCGCAAAATAGGGTTAACCACTCGCTATTAGGAAGGGGCGTTCCAAAGGTGTCCCTTCCTAATAGCGACTCTAAAACCTTTGTCTGAATGTTTTGCGACCACAATTGTGGTCGCAAAACACTTGCAGTTTACCACCCTTCTCAGAAGGGTGGTTAGGCACTCACAAACAAGAAGAGGTTACGAGGGGACCCCCTCCCTTTTTGGAATGCATGTGCAAATATTTTTTATGGGCAGGCAGTGGACCTAGGGACCACTGCCTGCCCTTAAAAAATGAACCTGACAAGTGTAATTTTTAAAAAAAATGTAGCCCGGTTTCCTTTAACCCCTTCGCTGCCAGGCCTTTTCCCCCTCCTGTGCCACGCCTTTTTTTGGCTATTTGGGGTAGTGCGCACTGAGGCCCCTGTAACTTTTTGACCACATAAGGTATCCAGGCCAAATTTGCATCCTTTTCTTCCAACATCATGGGGATTCTAAAGGTACTCAGGGTTTGTGGATTCCCCTGGAGGGGTCACAGAAATGAGCCAAAATACAGCAAAATTTTGTTTTTTGGGGGAAAAATGGGAAAAACTGGCTGCAAATGAAAGCATCTGGGTTTTTCCCTGCAGATGTTATCAAAAAAGGGTTTGTGGGGCTGAAATCACCATTTTCTCAGCTTTTAGGGGATACCAGACTTTTGTCAGAACCCCAACATTTTTTAAACAGTTTTGGCATTTTTCTGGTACATAGCCTATTTTTGCTATTTTTTGTGCTTTCGACCTCTTTCCAGTTAATGGTAGAAATGGGTACAAAAGCAATAATGGATCCTGGACAGCTATACATTTTAGAGAAGTAGACAAAATTCTGAATTCAGCAAGGGGTCATTTGTGCAGATCCATCAAGGTTTCTTTATAGAAACTAACAGTTAAATACAGGATAAATTGAAAATTAGTTGAAAAAAACAGCCTTTTCTGTCAACGTTTTCACCTGTAACTTCTTCTAATTATGACAGCTCTTTGAAAGCAATATACCGTTACATCCGCTGGACATTACTAGTTGTGGGGATATATAGGACTTGTAGGTTCACCAAGAACTCGACGAACCCAGTGCCAAAAACTGAGTAGCAACTTGCAATGGTTTTTTATTGTGTACCGGGTATTTAGTAATTATTCTGTAAAAATGTGTACATGGAAAAATCGGTATGAAAGACAGCTATGTATTTCTAAAATGGGAACAAAATATAGAGTTTAGAAACAGTAGATATTTGCACATTTCCAAAATTGGGAATACTCATACTACCATAAGAATTATCAGTCATTTTTTTAAATGACTTCTTTTTTACACAATGTCTTTCATTTGGAAGGCAGAAATGCATCGAAAGTCAGTAGGTAATAACAGTTCCTTTACATATCTGAATTACCCTAAGTCTCCAGATAAAAATGGTACCTCACTTGTATGGGCAGGCATAGTGCCCACGACAGAAAATGGCTCAAAACCCAACGTGAACACACCACATTTTCACAATGCAAAATTCCCTTTTTTTTAAGCAAAGTGCCTAGCTGTAGTTTTTTAACCCTAGCTCTGCCGGCACCTAGGGAAACCTAGCACACCTATACATAAACACCATGGGGAATCCAGGATGGGGTGACTTGACTGCCTCTCACCAGGTTCTATTACCCAGAATCCCTTGCAAACCTAAACTTTTGTAAAAATAAAAACACATTTTCCTCACATTTCTGTGGTGTAAAGTTCTGGAATTTGTGTGGATCCACAAATTTCCACCCACCCCGCGTTCCCCAAAGTCTTCTGAGAAATATGGCACCTCACTTGTGTGGGTTGGCCTAGTGCCCGCGACAGGAAACAGTGCAAAATGCAACGTGGACACACCTCAATTTCGCAGTGAAAAATGACCCTTTTTTGGCAAAGTGCCTAGTTGTAGTTTTTTAACCATAGCTCTGCCGGCACCTACGGAAACCTAGCAAACCTATACATTTTTTTAAACTAGACACCCAGGGGAATCCAGGATTGGGTGACTTGACTGCCTCCCACCAGGTTACCCAGTATCCCTAGCAAACCTAAAAAATTGCCCAAAAAACACATTTTCCCCACATTTCTGTGGTGGAAAGTTCTGGAATCTGCGTGGACACACGCAGATTCCAGAACTTTCCACCACAGAAATGTGAGAAAAATGTGTTATTTTGGACACATTTTTAGGTTTGCAATGGATTCTGGGTAACAGAACCTGGTGAGACTCCCCAGGAACCCCAGAATGTCTTAAAGACAATTTGGCAATACCTCTGAAAACATCAGGTTTTCGAGTATGGGGCCAGTTATTGGTTGGCAACATCATAATAGACTGGGATACTCTGCTCATGAACTCAAATGCATCCCTCTCAAAGTTTAAATATTATCAGCTCACTAGTTGGGCAAAAACAGTGAAGGAGAAATACACCGGAAATAGGACCGTGGAAACAATCATGATAAAGAACCCCCCGAAGAAAAAAGAAATAACAACATGGTACTGGGCACTTGTAAAAGCTGGAGAGGAGGAGTTCCTGATCCCTGATGCGATCTGGGGGAAAGATCTGCCGTTGCTGGATCTTCAAGACTTGTGGCAAGTATCAATGAATAAATGCTGGTCCATAGTGAAATCTGCTACTTTAAGGAGAAACCACCTCTTTACTTCCCATAGAGCATACTGGACGCCGAAGCGACTATCTAATTTTGGTGGACCTCTTATGAAAACATGCCCCAAATGCGGTTTACCAAGAGCAGATGATGTGCACTTGTTCTGGGAATGCCCCCAGATCGAAGGCTTCTGGCAGGAAGTGAGTAAAATCTTAGATTCGGTACTAAGAAGACCAATTAAAGTAAGTACAGATCTTGTTATTTTTGGGGTCAGTAGGCAAGATGTGTTAATAACTTTAACTAAGAAGGAAGAGAATCTTTTGTTTATAATGATTTTGCTTGCACGAAGGGAAGTTTGCATAAAGTGGATAAGACCAATCCCTCCCACGCACTTGGAATGGGTGGCCTCAATAAACAGAATAAATAAGTGGGATAGGAAAGGGAAAACTAGTAAGAAGTATAATTATTGGGAAATCTGGGAAGACTCCCAGTTTGCAAACTAAATCGGTATTTCCACATCATAAGCATGCTACGGCTCATTTAATTCCAATGATTATGCAATGGCAAGAAAATCACAGGCAAAATGCCTGTGTGAGTGACCAGAATGGTCTGATCCCCCAGTTCGTCTGAAAATTATTGGAAGTGTTACGGACGTAAGGGGACCCTACTCTACTGAATCTGTAAAGCGAATATCTCCGAAATCGGGGAATGGGATGGTTCAGAAAATTAGAGAAACGGGTCCCTGATAACTCCAGATACACTACATTGCAGTATGAGGATTAAAAAAAAAAAAAACAGAACCTGGTGAGAGCCATTCAAGTCACACCATCCTGGATTCCCCTCAGTGTCTAGTTTTAAAAAATGTACAGGTTTGCTATGTTTCCCTACGTGCCAACTGCGCTAGGGCCCAACGTCCACAGGTAGGCACATTGCTAAAAAAAAAGTCGGAGCCCAGTGGGCTTTCGGCCGTCCTGGGGAGGAATCGGGGAAGGGGGTTTCATCCCGATATGCCCCTAAAGGGGCAGAAAGACTGTGGCTATTTTTTGTGGGGGTGGGGCTATTGGACCATTTTGGGCAGCCCCCACCCCCACGCATAAAAAAAGCCTGCGTACTCGCTGGCGCCTAGTGGGCTTTCTGCCCCCCCAGGGGGGAGATCAGGGGCCACTGCCACCATCTGCCCTCCCGGGGGGGTAGAAAGACTGGAATTTCTCTGGGGGTGGGGTGGGGGTATTGTCATGCCCATTTTGGGGAGCCCCTACCCCTACACTAATAAAACAAAAAAATCCATGGTTTCTAGTGGGCTTTCTGCGCCCCCCAGGGGGGGCAGATTGGGGGCTACAGCTCCCATTTGCCTCCTGGGGGGCAGAAAAACTGTCATTTTTGTGGGGGGGAGGGTGGGGGCATTGGCGTGCCCTTTTCGGGCAGCCCACACCCTAAAAACAATTGCGCAAAAAAAAATCCCTGGTGGATAGTGGGCTTTCTGCCCCTCTGGGGGGGGCAGATTGGGGGCTACTGCCCCAATATGCCCCCCTGGGGGGGCAGAAAGGCTATAATGGTGGCAGAGGGGTGGGGGCATTTGGGTGCCCCTTTTGGGCAGCCCCCACCCTAAAAATAAATGCGCAAAAAAAATCCCTCATGTCAAGTGGGCTTTCTGCCCTCCCCCGGGAGCAGATTGGGTGCTACTGTCCCCATATGCCCCCTGGGGGGGCAAAAAGGCTGTAATGGTGGCGGGGGTTGGCGGCATTGGCATGCCCATTTTGGGCAGCCCCCACCCTAAAACAAATTGTGCAAAATAAAATCCCTGGCATTTAGTGGGTTTTCTGCCCCCCCGGGGGGGTTAGATTGGGGGCTACTGCCCCATCTGCCCCCCAGGGGGTCAGAAAGGCTGTAATGGTGGCGGGGGTGGGGCCATTGGTGAGCTCGTTTCGGGCAGCCAGCACCCTAAATAAAATCCACCTTCCTAAATAAAATTGCGCGAAAAAAATCCCTGGCGTCAAGTGGGCTTTCCACCCCCCTGAAGGGGCAGATTAGGGGCCAATGCCCCATCTGCCCCCCGGGGGGGCAGAAAGACTGCAATAATTGGGGGGGTGGGGCATGGGCATGCCCATTTTGGGCAGCCCCCACCCTTATTTATAGTTTCTAAAACAATCCCTGGTGTCTAGTGAGCTTTTTGCCCCCCCTGGGGGGTCAGATTAGGGGCTACTGCCCCCATCTGTCCCCCAGGGGGGGCAAAAAGACTAAATGATGCCAAAATAAACTGGGGGGAGCAAAGGCCCTTGCCCAAGGGGCCGCTCCCCCCTCCCTGGTGTCTAGTGGGTGGATCCCTGCTTGGGGATCGCCCTCCTGTGGCGATCTCCAAGCAGGGATCCACTGGGGAGGGGTACCATTGGAAAGGGGAGATTCTCCCCTTTCCAACAATACCTCTCCCGTCTTTCTACGTGCTCAGGGGGCTGAGATAGCCCCTTGGGCACGTAGAAAGTGAAACTGAAATGAGCCTCTTGGCTCATTTCAGGTTCGGTTTCACTGTAATGACGTCGGCGCGACATGCGCGCCGATCGTCATTACAGGGAAAGCAGGGGGGGGGGGACCTCGGGAGCTGGGGAAGCTCTTCCCCAGCTCCCGAGGCTATTTTGCTTTAAAGGAAATCCCTCTGGTGCCCGCACCAGAGGGATTTCGCAGGTGATGCCTCATGACGAGCTGGACTCGTCATGGGCACACGAGAACTGTGTGCCATGACGAGTCCAGCTCGTCATGGGCATTCAAGGGGTTAAGGAAAACAGCTGCATTTAAAAAAAACTGCTTTATTGGCAAAGCAGTCCCAGACATAGTGGTCTGCTTACCCCAGCAGGCTATCATCCCTGGGAGTGCTAGCCAATCCCAATGGAGCCGCAAATTGCGACAGTCTCATTAATATTCATGAGGCATGCAATTTGAGACCCCATTGGGAATTGCAAACTGTGTCTCAGACACTATTGTACATAGCATTTTGCGACTCGACGCAATTTGCTACTCGCAAAATGCTATGGTCGTACATCTGGCCTTTGGAGAACTCTCTCAATGAGAAAATTGACTTTCCTTTGTCCTTCTTTTGAGGCAGCCCAGTCTTGGTTCATCCTCTAAACTTTATGATTTTGCTAGACCCCTCAGATCCTCAGTTGAATTGCAAATTGATCAAATTCCTTAACTCCTTTGAACAGGCCATCTAGTTAGAAGGTGATAATCATGTCTCCTCATAAGCCATGCCAGTGACTTACATTTTTAACCACACACCAGGTCTGTAAACTGAACCGTGAACAGCTGAAATGGTTGGGATTCCATCAAATGTTATTAGACTGGGATTCTGGGTAATAATTGGAGAATGTTTAATCAACTGTGTTTAATATATTGATCAACAACAACCTGATGTTATGTTTTAAAAATTGGCAGATATTATTGATTGTTTTATATGCTCATTTATTTTGTAATATTGTTAAAGGTTTTAACTAACTAAGCAATAAACTTACTTTGACTATATGATTTTGATTTAATTTAATTGCATCGTAACTGAAGCATATGCATTATCAATTATTAATTGATGCTAACATGATTTTTGCCTTCTGTAAACAAATTACACTGTATTAAACCTGTGTGATTCGAAAATAAAAACTTTAATATTCTCTGTCCTTTTTTTGGAGCCTAATATACTTCACATATTATTGAATGATTTTGAGTTTAGTTTTAATTTTCCTTGCAAGAAGTTTCCCACTACCTTCCCCGTATTCATAGTTTGCTAAATTGCTAGCTTCCCAACTTTTCCTAACTCTCTCCTCCAATAAATTAGACAGGTCATTTTCCTTTTGTAAATTTCTTCCTCTGCTTTTTCTTTTTTTAAGTTGGACACTGCTGCCTCCAGGTTCCTATGTTGATCTAGAATTTCTGCCTCTAACTGGCGTATTTTGTGTCTAGTCTCTTTGTCTCTTGTAGCCGCCAGACCAATGAGAGCTCCCCTAATTACTGCCTTGTAGGCATCCCAAACTACTTGGATGAGGGATTCATTGTTGATGTTGTTTTTAAAGTACTCCTGAGTTATAATTTTCAGTTTATCTGTTACCTGCTTATCTAAAAGAAGAGTGCAATCTAGAGTCCATCTTATAGCCACCTGGGGAGGCCCTTGATGTATTTCTATACAAACTGGGGAGTGATCGGATAAATGCGCAGATGTATGTTCGACCTTATTGACACTGTTATTTATCGTTTTATCTATCAGGAAAAAGTCAATCCTTGATGTATGACTATACTTTTTATTTTTATACGTAAATGTGTTACTTCGATTTCCCTTAGTTTTCCATGATTCCACCAAACCTAAGTCTTCTGTAAACCTATTCAGCCATTCTCTCATTTTGGGGAGATTTTAAGCTTTTCTCGGTGGGTATCTATCACTTTTAGGGTCTCATAATAGATTAAAATCTCCTCCCAGAATGTTTGGAGCAGATACTTCTCTTAGTTGGGGAGCTTGAAACGGAGCTGTGTCTTCTGTGTTAGGCCCATAGTACCCAGCAATAGTATATGGGTGTCACCCTATTTCTACTTTAACAACTGCCCATCTTCCCTTCAAGTCAGTAACCTCTTCTAAGATTGTTACTTTTGACGATGTTTTAAAAAGGATTTCTACCCCCTTAATACAGCAAGATTGATTAGTGCAGACGTAGCTGTCAAACCACTTTTGATGTTTCATTATTTTACCCCATTGTAATTTTAAAAGGTGTGTCTCTTATAAGATTATAACTTCACACTTCACTATTTTTATATATTTCACCTTTTTTTGCCGTCTCTTCCTTATTCTGAGGCCATTCACGGTCCAGGACATTATGTTTATTGTGTTATTACCCAGAAATGTGGCCACAGATGTTTTCTTATCCTCTTTTAAAAAAAAACTCTTGTATTGTTGGGATCTTGTCTAACCTGATGTTCAGCATGTTGGACAATAATTTTTGTGTTTTTTTCCCAAATGCTCCCCAACTAAACAAAAAAGTGCAAGTAAATAACAAAACTTTCCCCTCCCACCATCCCCCGGAGAGCCCTCCCTGTTTTAATTGGACAAAGCTGGTTTGTCCTATTCGAGTACCGTCATCACGAGGCTCTGGTTGTGCACTATATATGACCCCTAAGTGTGTCTCTACTTCTGTTGCGATTTAATTTGCTCTATGAGGTTAACTACTTCTTTTGGCTCTTTAATGTTGTACGTCTGATTCCTACACATGATTCTTAGCGAGGCTGGGAATTTCATTTGGACTATTGCCCCTAGTGACTTGAGTGCATGTGATTTCCCAGCTCCCACTGCCTATCCTGTGTGGCTCTTAATAGATTGGAGTGAATTTTGAAGTTGTAGTCTCCTTTAGCAAAGGTGCCCGCTTTTAGAGCTTCGTTTAAGATTTTTTCATTCAGAGTGTAAGTTTCAAAATTTACTAATATTCTCCATGAGTTTTTCCTTACTTTACCTAGTCTGAAGGGGTTTCTATGAACTCTTTGGATATCATCGTCGAGCGTTTTCTTGTCCATCCCAGGGATATAATCTTTCAGTAGATTAATCACAAAGCTTCTTATGTTTTGTCCTTCCAACCCCTATGGTATATTTAAGTTGTTTCTTCTTGCGTTATTTTCAAGCAATCCAATCTTTTCTCTAAGTTTCTTCTCCTTTGTTTTTAAGATGCAGATCTCTCCCTGGCAATCTTTTACGTCCTTCCCGATTTTTTTCCACTATAGTTTCTACCACGAATACTCGGTCCATTAAAGAGTTTACTTTAGATTCGAGTGCTTCTCAATTTGCCTGAATCTATTTTTAGTTTTTCTTAGATTTAGTGAAGTTTGTTCTCATCTCGCCAATTAGGGTCCCCAAAAGGTTTCCCATCCCAGATTGTATGCATTGTTCCGGAGCGTTTTCATGCCTATTTTGAGGTATACTTTGACATATTGTATTCTCAGCCTCTGGACCTTCCTGGGAGGCTATTTGAGGGGTCACCCTAGCCTCTTCTGGGTTTTGTAACATTAGAGCTTGAAATCGATTGTGCATCTCTACTCCTTTGTCCCTGGGGAAAGGCACTGCAGATTGCATTTCTTTGGCCCCACCAGTACTGCTCTTCCTTTCAGTAGCTGAAATTTTGAGTGGTTGTTTCTCTTGTATTCTAAAGAAGGATCGGAGGGAGGGTGTCACCTTACTTTTCAACCCTTGTCTAGTTTGAGCAGCTTTAGTCGATAAAAAGGTGGTGTCCCCCCCCCTCGATTTCTGGGTACTCTGCTTGTCTCCAATTTGGCGCTGTTTTTTGTTGTGGGGGTTGTAAGGGTTAAAGCCCAACTATCCACTAAGGAGCTTTGACCCACTTCTTCAGCAAACTCAATAACAAAGTGCCTACTCCTTAAGGAGTAACTAAAGCCTTGATTCTGTATTTTGGGGGGATCTTCTATGGGGGGGCTTGTTTGTTACCTTGTGCTTTTCAGAGTGACTATCTGTTAGAAAGGGTAGACGGACCGGGAGGGCCGGCCGGGGTCAGAAGGAGAGGTCTCCGGGGAGAGCCGTCTCCAGCGATCGTACAGACAAGTAACTTCCCCCCCACAGACAAATACCACTCACGGATAAGGTTCAGTGATCTTTATAAGCACTTATTTAAGGTACGGTGAAAAGGGTACAAGGAGGTCTGGACTCAGGGGTCCCCTCGATCAGAGTCTCGCAAGGTAGGGAAGGGGGTAGCGGGACAGTCTATTTACCAATCAGGTAACTCGGATGCGGTGGTGATAAGCTCACGATCCTCGAGCTTTGGTGAGTAGGTGGTATGGGCCGCGGCAGCGCCAGCAGGTCCCGGTGCGGATGGTCGATACAACGGGCCGCGGCAGCGCCAGCAGGTCCCAGGAAGATGATTGTTGCAGAAGGCCGCGGCAGCGCCAGCAGGTCCCGGTGCGGATGGTCGATACAACGGGCCGCGGCAGCGCCAGCAGGTCCCAGGAAGATGATTGTTGCAGAAGGCCGCGGCAGCGCCAGCAGGCAGGACGATGGTTCACAAGAGCGGGCTACGGCGACGCCAGTAGACCGTCAGGGTTGAGTTCACTCGGTGTCTCTCGACTCCAGGATACAACTGCCTTCCTGCTCCGGAGCTGCCCCAGTTATAGGGCTGGTGCCCTTTGATGTCCGGACCCTCGCACTTGGAGGTCGGAGAGTCCGGGATGAAGGTGTCCAGACACCCAGCAGGGGGTGGAGCCAGTGCCCGGGGGAGCTGGGCGCGATCGGCACCTGGCGGGGGAGAGCCCTTGACACTTCGGCCTCCCATTGACCTGCCAAGGGGTCCGCTCACCTCCTGGGGGGATTGTGGTGCCGGGATGTCGGGGCCGGCCAGGCCCGGGGTCAGGGTCGAGGGGAGGCCAGGCGGCCGCGTGGTACAGGGTCCAAGATGGCGGCTTGACCCGGCCGGGAAAGCCGGTGGGGCTGGACCCCGTGATGCGTAGGGGTCCGAGGGCAGAGGGTCCGTCGGGAGACGGGGTACAGGTGCTTGTCGCGGGGTTATGCCAGGTGGCCCGGGGTCCGGGCCTTGTCGAGCGGGGAGGGCGCGAGCCGTCTGTGAGGCCTGTCCAACATGCGTCCCCCCCAGCTGAAGGCGGGGAGAGTCACCCATCTCCTTGGGGACTCTCTTCGTCGAGGCGGAAAAAGCGGGACAGGCCATCCGCGTTGGCGTGGTCTTGGCCCGGTCGGTGCTCCACGGTGAAGTCCATTCCCTGCAGGGAAATGGACCAGCGCAAGAGTTTTGGGTTCTCCCCCCGCATCTGCATCAGCCATTGCAGGGGTCGATGGTCGGTCTGTACCCTGAAGTGGGTACCGAAGAGATAGGGCCGGAGTTTTTTTAGGGCCCACACTACTGCAAATGCTTCCCTCTCGATGGTGCTCCAACGCTGCTCTCGGGCCAGGAGACGTCGACTGATGAAGGCCACCGGCTGGTCATGACCTTCGGAGTTCAACTGAGAGAGGACGGCTCCGATGCCGTGGTCGGAGGCGTCGGTCTGCACCACAAACTCTCGACTGTAATCGGGGGCCTGGAGCACCGGGGCGGTGCACAGGGCGGCCTTCAGCTCCTCGAAGGCCGTTTGACAGTCAGGAGTCCAATTGATCCGCTTTGGCTGGTTCTTAGATGTGAGACCCGTGAGGGGCCCCACGATGCTGCCGTAGTCCTTCACAAACCGCCGGTAGTAGCCGGTGAGCCCCAAGAAGGCTCGGACCTCGGTCTGGGTGACGGGGGGCTGCCAGGACTGGATGGCAGCAATCTTAAGTTGTAGTGGGGCCACCAGCCCGCTCCCCACTTGGTGCCCAAGGTAGGTCACAGATCCTTGGCCAATCTGGCACTTGCCGGCCTTAATGGTGAGGCCGGCCCGCTGGAGGGCTTGTAGGACCTCTTGTAGGTGACGGAGGTGGTCGGCCCAGTGGTGGCTGTACACAGCGATATCGTCCAGGTAGGCAGAGCTAAATTCTTCAAGTCCCGCCAAGACCTGGTTCACAAGGCGTTGGAACGTGGCGGGGGCATTCTTCATGCCAAAGGGCATGACCTTAAAGTGATAGTGGCCATCGGGGGTGGAGAAGGCTGACCGTTCCTGAGCCCTGGGTGTGAGGCCGATTTGCCAGTAGCCCGCCGTTAGGTCGAAGATACTAAGATAGCGGGCGGCCCCCAGCCGGTCGATCAGCTCGTCTGCTCGGGGGATGGGATGAGCGTCGGTCCGGGTGACAGCGTTCAAGCCCCGGTAGTCGACGCAGAATCTCAGTTCAGGTGCGGTGCCAGGGGCAGCGGCTTTGGGAACCAGTACGACCGGACTGGCCCAGGGACTGTCCGAGGGCTCGATGACCCCGATCGCGAGCATCTTGGCCACTTCCTCCTGTATGCAGGCCCGTACCCGATCTGGCACGCGGTAGGCCCGGTGCCGGACAGGGGGACTGTCCCCGGTGTCTACGTCGTGCAAACACCAGGGGGTGACCCCGGGGGTGAGGGAGAACAGGGCCGCGAACTGCAGCAGGAGGTTCCGGCAGTCCTGTCGTTGCTCCGTAGTGAGGGCGTCGGAGAGCCGGACCCCGTCCACGGAGCCGTCCTTCTCCTGAGTCTTCAGGAGATCCGGGAGGGGCTCGGAGTCTTCTTCTGTGCCACTGTCCGTAGCCATCAAGAGGCTGAGTTCGGAGCGCACAAAGTGCGGTTTGAGCCGGTTGGTGTGGAGGACCCGAAGGGGGTTCCGGGAGGGCCCCATGTCGATGAGGTAAGTGACGGGGCTTTTGCGCTCGACCACTTTGAAGGGCCCCGTCCACTTATCTTGCAGGGCACACGGTTCGGTGGGGGACATCACCCATACCTGCTGCCCCGGCTCGAATTCCACGGAGGAGGCATTGTGGTCATACCACCTCTTCATGTCCTCCTGGCTGGCCTCGAGGTTCGCCTTGGCCATCTCCTGGAAGCGCCGGGTTTGGTTTCGTAAGGCCAGGATGTATTTGAAGACGTCTGGAGGGGTCGTTAGGGGGGCCAATTCCCAGCCCTCCTTCACTAGGCTGAGGGGCCCTCGCACAGGGTGTCCGTACAGGAGTTCAAAGGGGCTAAAGCCGAGGGACTTCTGGGGTACTTCCCGGTAGGCGAAGAGGAGGCACGGGAGCAGTACATCCCACTGGCGACGGAGAGGCTCTTCCAATCCCCCAATCATCCCTTTGAGAGTGCGGTTGAACCGCTCCACTAGTCCGTTCCCCTGGGGGTGATAGGGGGTCGTGAATCTGTAGGTGACCCCGCATTGTTGCCAGAGCGACTTCATGTATTTCGATATGAAGTTCGTCCCTCGGTCGCTGACGACTTCTCGGGGGAAGCCTACCCGGGAGAAGATCCCCATCAGGGCCCGGCCAACCACTGGAGCGGTCACGGTGCGTAGGGGTACCGCCTCGGGATAGCGGGTGGCATGGTCCACTAGTACCAAGATGAACCTGTGTCCTTGTGCCGTGCGGGGGTCCAGCGGTCCCACAATGTCTATCCCCACCCTCTCGAACGGGGTGGTGACCACCGGGAAGGGTTGTAGGGGGGCCTTAAGCTTCCGGCCACTCTTCCCGCTGGCTTGGCATGTGGGGCACGATCGGCAGTGGTTCAGGACGTCATTCCTCATTTTTGGCCAAAAAAAGTGGGTCACCAGTCGACTGTACGTTTTATCTTGGCCCAGGTGCCCAGCCAGGGGGACATCGTGGGCTAGGTTGAGCAGAAAGTCTCGGAAGCGGAGCGGGACCACCAGAACTCGACTGGCCCCCAGCTCGGCGATTCTTTGCTCGCTGTAGAGCAGGTCGTTATCCCAGTAGACCCAGTGGGTCCCGGTGGTGTCCCCGGCGGCTTGGGTGCTGGCTTGTTGGCGGAGTCCCTCGAGGGAGGGACAGGTCTTTTGCTCCTGGCGGAACTGTTCTTGGGTGGGCCCCCCTTCTTGCCGCCACTGAGCCAGATCCGGAAGGTCCTGGGGTTGCGCGTTTTCTTCGGTGGTCTGGTCTGGGAGGTCGGAGCCGCCGTTGTCCTCTACGGGGGCAACTGGGGGCGGAGGTGCCGGCCATTCGGTCTCTTCTGATCGGGGGGCGGCACGGCCGGCCATGGATCGGGTGGTTATGCAGGCCCAGTCCGGGAGGCCCAGCATCCCCAAGTGTTCTCTTCTCTCGACGGTGGCCCACGGGGAACTCTCAAGGTCATTCCCCAGGAGGCAGTCCACGGGGGCATCGTCCCGGACCGTCACTTTCAGTAGGCCGGAGACCCCCCCCCCCATTCAAACGGGACGCAGGCCATCCTACACATGCTCTCAGAGTTATCTGCCGAGCGGACGGGGCAGAGAATGTTCGGCAGGATCTGCTCGGGCTTCACCAGATGACAGCGGACGGCCGTCACGCTGGCGCCGGTGTCGCGCAAGGCCTCAGCTCTCTGTCCATTAATGGTCACCCACTGACCGTATTTTCTGGTGTTGGCGGGTAGGGGAGCCCGCGGAACCATGTCTCTTCCCCCTAAGCATGCCAGGACCATGGCGGCCGGTTCCCACCCTTGCTGGTCCGGCTCATACTCCTCGGGTCCTTCCGACGACTGCTCCTCCCCCAGGGCAGCGGCAGCTACCTGGCGGGGCTTGGGCGTTTGGTTCAGCGGGCAGTTCGGATCGTTGGCGTAGTGGCCTATTCGCTGGCACCGGTGGCACGTGACGTTGGCTCGGTACCCAGGCCGCAACGGGGGGTTGCCCCGGCCGGCCGGCGGCGGGGTGCTGGCCACGGTGGTTGCCGGTAAGGCGTCTCTCCCACGCCCCTGGCCTCCTCCTCCTCCCCGAGGACGGTGCTGGCCTTGGTTGCTTCTGTTCTGGTCGTGTGGCCCTTTCCGGCCCACTCGGGTGCTTTCCCATCGGTCAGCTTCGGCGGCGAGCTGCCGGGGGTCAGTCAGCTTACTGTCGAGTAGGTGCTGCCTGAGCTCGACGAAACAGTTGTTTGACAGGTGTTCCCACACCATGAGGTTGAAGAGTTGTTCGTATGTGGTGACCTGACTTCCCTTGATCCAACCCTCGAAGGCCCGGCTGAAATAGTTCACGTATTCCACCCAAGTTGTACCTGGGATCCGGGTGCAATCCCTGAACCTCTGGCGGTACATCTCGGGTGTGAGGCCGTAGCGGGTGAGGAGGGCAGCCTTCATGTGGTCGTAGGACGACATTTGGTGATCGGGGAGCTGCAGCAGGGCATCGCGACCCTCGTTGACAAATCTCCCCCAAAGTCCGGCTCCCCAGTCACTCCGGTCGATCCGGTGGGAGGTCATTGCGATCTCATAGGCCTTAAACCACTGTTGTATGTCGTCTTCTCGGACATACTCGCGGACCACATCCTTGGGAATGTGAACTTTTTTCTCAGTTGGTCCCGGGGTGTGTGGTCTTTCAGGCACCCCCAAGTCCTTATGCTGTTTGCGCAGTTCTATTTCTGCCAATTGGCGCTCGTGTTCGAGCGTTATCTTTTTCTCTTCCAGCTCTCTCTGTCTCTGTTTTTCTTCCCGTTCCTCTCGAATCCGCATATGCTCGAGGTTGAGTTTCTGTTCGGCTAACTTGAGCTCCCCATCCATCTTGAGTCGTGCCATCTCTAATTCGTGCAGTCTGACTCTGTCTCTTTCTCGTATCTCCTCCGGTGAGAGGCCCGTTCCCCGCTCTTCGGGAGTTGTGGCGTTTCTTTCTGGTGTAACGCTGTTTTGGTCTGGTGTGACGCTGCTTTGGTCGGAGGGTCTTGCGACCCCCGTTTCTGTCCACGACTCAAGGGCGCGCTTTAGATCATCCTTGGTACTCAGGCCAGTGGTAGCAATGCCAAGTTCTATGCAAAATTGTCTCAGTTCGCGGTGGTTGTATTCTTCTAGTTTCTCCATTTGGAACTTCTCGGTGGAGCTGCTATCTTTGGTCGACATCGTGCTTTGTCGTGGGGTGAGCTACTCTCTGTACGATTACGCGTTGATTCGGATCGCGCCGCTGGCCACCAATGTTAGAAAGGGTAGACGGACCGGGAGGGCCGGCCGGGGTCAGAAGGAGAGGTCTCCGGGGAGAGCCGTCTCCAGCGATCGTACAGACAAGTAACTTCCCCCCCACAGACAAATACCACTCACGGATAAGGTTCAGTGATCTTTATAAGCACTTATTTAAGGTACGGTGAAAAGGGTACAAGGAGGTCTGGACTCAGGGGTCCCCTCGATCAGAGTCTCGCAAGGTAGGGAAGGGGGTAGCGGGACAGTCTATTTACCAATCAGGTAACTCGGATGCGGTGGTGATAAGCTCACGATCCTCGAGCTTTGGTGAGTAGGTGGTATGGGCCGCGGCAGCGCCAGCAGGTCCCGGTGCGGATGGTCGATACAACGGGCCGCGGCAGCGCCAGCAGGTCCCAGGAAGATGATTGTTGCAGAAGGCCGCGGCAGCGCCAGCAGGTCCCGGTGCGGATGGTCGATACAACGGGCCGCGGCAGCGCCAGCAGGTCCCAGGAAGATGATTGTTGCAGAAGGCCGCGGCAGCGCCAGCAGGCAGGACGATGGTTCACAAGAGCGGGCTACGGCGACGCCAGTAGACCGTCAGGGTTGAGTTCACTCGGTGTCTCTCGACTCCAGGATACAACTGCCTTCCTGCTCCGGAGCTGCCCCAGTTATAGGGCTGGTGCCCTTTGATGTCCGGACCCTCGCACTTGGAGGTCGGAGAGTCCGGGATGAAGGTGTCCAGACACCCAGCAGGGGGTGGAGCCAGTGCCCGGGGGAGCTGGGCGCGATCGGCACCTGGCGGGGGAGAGCCCTTGACACTTCGGCCTCCCATTGACCTGCCAAGGGGTCCGCTCACCTCCTGGGGGGATTGTGGTGCCGGGATGTCGGGGCCGGCCAGGCCCGGGGTCAGGGTCGAGGGGAGGCCAGGCGGCCGCGTGGTACAGGGTCCAAGATGGCGGCTTGACCCGGCCGGGAAAGCCGGTGGGGCTGGACCCCGTGATGCGTAGGGGTCCGAGGGCAGAGGGTCCGTCGGGAGACGGGGTACAGGTGCTTGTCGCGGGGTTATGCCAGGTGGCCCGGGGTCCGGGCCTTGTCGAGCGGGGAGGGCGCGAGCCGTCTGTGAGGCCTGTCCAACACTATCCGAGTTGTAGCTTGAGATAAGTGCTCTGCTAAGGGTCTAGCTGAGGGTCTAGTCACAAGATCACTCTTCTTACTCCTCTCCCTTCCCCTTACCGGTGTCATGCACGCCGACTTCTTCACTTCTTTCTTCTTCTTTCCGTTTTTTTCGTTACTGCAGCTCACATTACTGAATAGAAGGTGGTTCTTTCAGTAACTGGTGAGGCCTCAGTACACAATTCGAGTCGTGGCTCTCCGGCTCCAATGCAATCCCGCTGCAGCTTCTGCCCACACACTGCCTCTGTGTGTGCGCATCTCTGCGGTCTTTCTCAGGAGCTCAGGACGCTGCTCTCCGCTGATGCTTGCTCCGTGGTTGTGCGAGTGCCGCAGACTCGATATCTCCCGTATCAAGGGCCCGACTTTGCTTTTTGGCGATCTAAGGTGAGTTTCCTTTCCTTAATCATTATTTTATCCAAAAGAAATTCAAGTTGCGGGGCCGTTACGGGCTATTACATGCCTCGCAGTAGACAGTACTTGCGACTGGACCTCTTAGCCGACTGCCATGTTCTCCCCGCACATGGTAACGTCACAAAAGCAAGACGCTTGTTTAGTGCCTTCAATGTGTGTGTGAAGAGTTTCAAATGAGCACTTTGTGTATTGGGAGCCAGTGGAGGTCCATGAAGTGTGGTGTGATGTGCGTTCTGTATGGGAGGTGAGGACGAGTCTGGCTGTAGAGTACTGAATGGTATGTAGTTTTGTAGTGAGTTGCTTGGTGATCCCGGTGTAGAGGTTATTCCTGTAGTCCAACTTTCTGGTGACTAGGGCGTGAGTGACAGATTTTCTAGATTTGTTTGGGAGCCATTTGAAGATCGCCTCAGCATCTTCAGGGTGTGGAAGCTGGATGCAGCGATGGTGCTGACTTGTCCAGTTTGCTATCAATGAGTATTCCGAGGTTCCTTGTGTGGGTGCTAGGAGTGAGTCCGAGTTACGACAATCACCAGTTGAAGTCCCATGGTGAGGTGTTCTTGCCGAAAATCCCTTCTTCTATCTGGTTGGTGTTGAGCTTAAGACAGTTGGATTTCTGTGTGTTGGGAGTCTTATCTGAGATGGACAGTATGAGTTGCTTGTCGTCGATTTAGGAGAGGATGTTGTTGTTTTGTGCGTGGATGAATATGGCCAGTGGGATGATGATTGATTGATTGAGGGATAGATGATCTTTTTTACATTTTGGATTGTAGGGTCTAGTTAGGTCCAAGAACGCTTCATGTTATTGAGATTAAGGTGCTTATGGTTCCGAGTTGAGGTTTCGGTCATCAGATTCGTTAAAATCCACGATCCTGGGAGAGATATATTTAACTGGCATTTGACTTTTTTGTTAAGGCTGAGATGTTGGACTGTGAGGCACAAAGGCTGCACCTAGATATGTTCTCATTAAACTTCTGTTGTGAGATTGCACTAACAGAGATTCGTGATCGTTTGCTCCTTTGTGCACAGGAGTAGAAAATGCTATTCAAAGTTGGATCCCACTGGTTGAGAACTTAGTTTGTGTGTTTGCTACTACCAGGAGGGTACTATTACACTACTCTCCCTAGAGTGATGGCCGCTTATATTTTTCTTTATGTAAGCAAAGAGTAGTAGTATTCTTGCTATTTTGTTTATGCGAAGCAGAATAATGTGAATTGAGATTTACTCTGTGCTGCCCTGTGAGCTACATCACTAGTTTGGTTGGTTCATTGATCAGCAGGTATGACGCACTGGGATTGGTTGTTACGTCAGTTAATGGCGCGCTGCGATTGGTTACTTACGTGGCATCATGCTGGGACTTTTGCATCACTGAATACTACATAGGGATTTGTTAGGAATTGCTGGTCATTTTTATTTTGGATTTACAAATTCTGTTTTTTGTGTGGGTTGCAAAGATGAAATTCTTTAAGAAAATAAGAGCTATGTTGAAAAACAATGATGCACATGTTTGTGAAGGCAAGGAGGCTTCTCCAGAGGGCACACCTGTGTAACAAATGGTCATTAATGGAGGCTTCATACATGTGTTTGGGTCAAGCAATGGAATAACATCACAGTGAAAGATGGGTGCTTACAATTTCCTTTGTGTGGCATGTTTAGTGTGAGAAAGAATTATTTTTCGATAAGAGTAATTATGGAATTAACCCTCGAGCAAGGTCTGTACAGTTTGAGGCGCTTGAATGCATGGGAACATGCCACGCACAAAAGAGAAAAGCAGAAATATAAAGTCCGTAATTGGATGGTGTCAAGATGGAATGTAAGACAAAAGGGGTGGAAAGAGAGTGTGCTTGAGAGTTTTGGTATTTATCCTGCGATTGTAAAGGAAGAAATGAAGGCGAAAATGTCACATGAGAAAGGTGGGAGTGACAAGAGAGAGCCTAAGAGTGACAGATATACGGACAATGAGTTCTCGATTGATTTGTTGAATTCCCGGCCACTTCCATACAATATTGTCCCTCAACCTGCAGCACAACATCTACCACAGTTAGGAGCCGTGGCGGGGGTGACAGTGGCCTGTAGGAAGTGCAAGTGTGTTAGATAAGCAGGATCCCATAGAGGGGTGTTTGTCCCCTGCCACTTCCAGTCTATCTCTGGACGCCTCTATTACATCTGTTGTCACTACAACTTTAGATGGTGGATCGCAATTTCTGGAAGCTCTGGATACCTCTGTTATCACTACAGCTTTGGCCTCCAAATTAAAACCTCAATCTGAAGAACCTGGTTCCACTTTCTCAGTAGAAACTGTACGTTTGTTTGGACAACATAAATGTTGGGATAGTGCTAGACTGATTTCATACACCCCTACCCCAGGATATGTTGGCTGATAGTCCTGCTAGCTCACAGTGCCCCCATGAGTACCCCTACATTTAGTCAGGTAACAAATGTTTTGGGCAACCTTATATCATGACAACCCTGACTCCCCAAGGAATCGTGGTAACAGATCTAGAACCTTTTCGCTCAGTCCCTCATGCATTCTCAGGTAGATACACAAGTAATACACAAAGGGGCGTTTCAATATTTATTGAACCATTGTAATTCTAGTATTGAATATCTGAGCTGCAATGATTAATAGACAGAAGCAAAATAATGTAATTAGCAATATGAGGACAGTGAAAAGAATAAATAAATCCATCATTATGCTGAAGCAGTGTATATATGCCGGCATATAACTACAGTGTATAGTGTACTCCTACTATGCTCCCTAACCTAGTTGTGTAGGTTGGATGTTCTGCCAAGAATCCCCTACTGGATGATCTAATACCCCATTACCTGAAGGTAAGTGTATGCAGGTCCCCTTCTTGGTCACAAGTTGGGCATCCCTCCTCGCAAAGGGTAAGTAGGAATCAACTGGGATGAGACTCCGACAACAGCGTACTCACAATGACTGCAGAGTGCTCCTCTGATTTAAACATGGACATGTGTGTGTATTTCTAATAATAGTATCCATGCTCCTGTGTTGAGGCTTCAGCCAGGCTGACATTGTTTATTCTCTTGTGATAGCCATGTCGCCTCATGGACGAATAAAAAACAACACCATTTGCACAATGTGTGTTGCGGCCGTGTACTAAATGTTTAAGGTGTTGTGATACTGTACTTATGAAGTAGAACTTGTAAGCAATGTGAATTCAGAGAAACTAATCCTGCAATGTCATGCAAGAAAATGTGTGTCAAAAGTCATGGGGTAGAAAAGAAGGCAACATAAGAAACGTGTACATGTAAAATGGCAGTGTTTCTTCCCCGGCCTAACCTAGCTATGTGACAGACCTTTCTCCTAAGAAATTAATGTACAATTAGGTGCAGAATTTGAAGAGCTTTTAAGAGGAACTCTTGAACTGGACTTCATAAACACACAATAGGGGTGAGCTTTTGTTTTTGAGTGGAGAGGCTGCAAGATTGACTTGTGAGGTGCATGACAGATTGGAAGATTTGGCTGATGAGTTTAAAATTGATTTGACTGGAATTAAGCAATTGTGGTAGACATTCAGCATGGTGATGAGGGATGATGAATTAAAGGACATACGAACATCAAGTTAAAGGGTGCATGTTAAGGAATAATTGGAATCCATGAGAGAATTGGGGACGGTACAAAAATATAAAGGAGATGTTCGAAGCTCGACACTATGAGGAAGAAAAAGAAGGAAGGCAGGGGAGGAAAGGAAGAGAGATTGAGTGTGACTGACTCAGAGGTTGGTGAGTTCCAGTTGAGAGAGGTGCATGGAGGTGCATACATTGATAAGCCCCGAAGTCATGGTAATCATTATTCATTCACAAATCAGTTTCCGAAACTAAGGTAGAACCCCGACATATGGTACACTGAAGTGGACAAGACTGTGAAAATCTCAAAAGTGCTTTGAGTGGATTTGAATGCTTTTTTGGGAATTGTCCCCAAAGATTTGTGAGCAGAATGCAAAGTAGTTGTAGGTTGGCCTGCTCAAAAGCCACAGAGAGATGCTCAAATGAACGCTTCTTCTCCAATTGTCAGGACAAGAATAACCAGGTGATAACTCATTTTAAAACAAAGGTACCACAGAAAGAGGTGGGTTAGCCTAAAAAAAACAGAACGACTCAAGAATCCAAAGAGTCAGTGCCTGTTTGTTATGAGAGGTTGATGCAATTTTTTAGCCAGCACAGTGGTGTCAAAAATCTAGAAAAGGTTAATCGTAGAAAGATCATGTCTCAGTTTGTTCATGGTTACTGGTCAGAAATTAGTTCTCTTCGACACTAAAATGTGATTTGCTGGCAATTAAGCAGAATAATCCATGCTGGCACAGACTAGATTGGCAGAGAAGGGCTGTCAGAATTGTCCTGATACTGCAAATTCATGGTTTAATTCCCCTCCCAGTATTAGTGTAAGATTGAAGGGAGTTGGTTTTCAAGTTGGTCATCAAATGGTAAAACAGGGAATGTTGGTACGCAACACAGAGGCTGCGGGCTGGCTGTCACTTCAAATGCTAGGCTTGTCATCAGCTCTATGTTAGAACATGGCATCTTGAAAGAAGTGTCAGGGAGTCCCTGCAACTGACCAATGATTCTACAAATTGAAACGTTTGCAGAAACCAAACAAGAAATTGAGGCTAGTTTTGGCCCTGAGAAAGGTGAATCAAAGTTCAGTCTGTTTGTAGGAAAGCATGCCATGATACTTTTTCAGATTACATGTTACACTGAGTGGTTCTTGGTCAGTGATATATGTCAAGCATTCTTTTCCATTACCTTGCATGAGGAAAGTACATTTTTGTTTTTGGATTCCGATTTTTAACCCTTTCGATGGTTGTGACAGAGCGGTTCCGTCATGCGCGTCGGTCGCGCTGTGCGGATGACGGAACCGCTCCATCACGGCCCCGCCCGCGCAAGAACCCTTCAGCACAGCGCAGTAATCCGCGCCGTGCTGAAGGGGTTAAGTAAAATCTTTGTGTGGTGTCACCTTGCAGGGAGGGGACACAAAGTGTTACCTATAAAACTTTAGTACTGTCAGAGGGAAGTTCTCTGCCTAGGACACCACATTAGGAAAGCAGCTAGGAAATTGTCCCAAGAAGGTATCTCCACAATCTTGAGAATGAACCCTCCTACATAAAAAAAGAGAGGTCAGGATGTTCCTAGGAATGGTGGGCTATTGTCATCAGTCGATTCCTAACTTTTCCCGAGTAGCCAAGCCTCTGCAGAGACTTTCTCATAATGATGTGACTGATCCACTGCCCTAGGACCACAAATGCATGAGAGTCTTCCTAGGCTCAGTCAGAAACTCTGTTGCACACTAGCCCTAGGAAGGTCTAATTGTGACAAGGACTTTGGGCCAGATATATAAACATTAGGAAAGCCAATTTCCTAATTGCGATTCTCTCCGAATCACAATTAGGAAATAAGGAATCTTCATGCATGAAACTCTTTTGAGTTTTCATGAGCAATTCCTAGTGGGTCGCAAATAGGCCTACCTCATGCACATTGATGAGGTAGGTTGCAGTTTGTGGCCCAATAGGAATCATAGCCAACACTAGGATGGTGGCCTGCTGAGGTCAGCAGACCACCATGTCTGTGACATTTAAAAAAAAGAATACAGCCCATTTTCCTTAAAGGAAAATAGGATGTTTTTAAAAAAGAAAAATTAAATTTTTCAGTTTCATTATTTAAGAGCAGGCATTGGCCCATGGGACTACTGCCTGTTCTTAAAAATATTTTTTGAACATTCTCAAAAGGAAAGGGGTTTCCAAGTGATTCCTTCCCCTTGCAAATGGGTTACCACCCGTTTTAAACAGGTAGTAAAGTATTACTATTGTACAACCGGAATTTGGCAGCTAAACATTAATACATACCATTTGGTTTGGTATTTGGAAGGGACACCCCTTCCAAATACCGAATTGGTATTTGGTAACAAATGCAAAATGTGATTCGGTAACAAGTTACTGAATCGCAATTTGCCTTTTGTACATTGTAAATAGCTTATTTGCAGTCGTAAACAGCCCAATTCTGCAAATAAGGCTGTTTAAAATCGCCAAAAAGTTTTGCACATCTGTCCCTAAGTCCTTTATTTCTATGAGAGAAAAGGGTATGCGTTGTCCATACTGAAGCAGACTCACGGGGAAGCAAATGGTCAATAGCTTACTTCTCTGCCTCATTTGACCCAGTTGCTGGGGTACTTCCTGGATGCCCCAAAGCTATAACCATTGTGGGTGTTAGTATCCAACAATGGGTAGACTTAAATATGGGCTACTTGCTTGCTGTAATAGTTTCACATTCAGTTGAGATCTTATTGACCTCCACTTGAACTAAGCTCATGACAAAAATGGTTCTCTTAGGAGATGCAAAGTATATGACCCTGCTACTCTTCAATCAATCAGGGGAATTGTAAGTGTGCTACTCCCCCCTGAGGGTCTCAAGGTGCTAGGGAGTTGAGTGGTGGAGGGAGATAAGCAGCTCCGTTCAGTCAAGGAGTCAGGTCTTGAGTGTCTTCTTGAAGGTGTTCAGGGAGCAGGCGCGTCCGATGTTGATCGGGAGCTCGTTCCAGGTCTTGGCCGTGATGTAGGAAAAGGATCTTCCCCCTGTTCTGGCTTTGAGGATGCGTGGGGCTTCGGGAGGGCGAGGTCGGTGGATCGGAGGTTTATCTTGGGTGCGTAGAAGGAGATTCTCTTGTTGAGGTATTGGGGGTCGGTGTTGTGGAGGCATTTGTAGGCGTGGGTGCGTATCTTGAAGGTGACTCTCTTCTCAAAGGGGAGCCAGTGGAGGGTCCGTAGGTGTTGGGTGATGTGTTTGTTTCACGGGACTCCGAGGACAAGTCTGGCTGCGGTGTTCTGAATGGTCTGGAGTTTGTGGAGCAGAGATTTGTTGATGCCGGGGTAGAGGGTGTTTACGTAGTCCAGTCTGCTGCTTATGAGTGCGTGGGTGACAGTCTTCCTAGATTCGGGGAGATCCATTTGAAGGTCTTTTGGAGGATGCAGAGGGTGTTGAAGTAGCTGGAGGCGACGGCGTTGCCTGTCGGGTCATGGAGAGGGAGGAGTCAAGTGTGATGCTGAGGTTTTGGGCGTGGTCTGTGGGGGTGGGAGGGCTGCCAAGGGCAGTGAGGCACCTGGTGTTGTCCCATGCTGAGGGGGAGGGTCCGAGGATGAGGACCTCTGTCTTCTCCGAGTTGAGCTTCAGCAGCTGCTGCTCATCCATTATGCGACGTCTTTCATTCCTTCATTCCTCTCACTCACCGGGGTCGTTGGTGAGTGAGCGGATGAGCTGGGTATCATCAGCGTAGGATACTATGCTGAGTCCATGCTGTCTGACGATGGCAGCGAGGGCGGCAATGTAGATGTTGAAGAGCGTGGGGCTGAGCGACGATCCTTGAGGTACACCGCAGTTGGTTTCCGTGGGTTTGGAGAGGAAGGGTTAATCATTTGGGTTCTGCCAGTGAGGAAGGAACAGATCCAGGGCGGTTCCCTGTATGCCGGAGTCGTGGAGTCTGGCGGTGAGTGTGCGGTGGGGACAGTGTTGAATGCTGGAGAGATGTCGAGTAGGATCAGAGCCGCCGTGTGTCCCTGGTCGATGAGGATGTGGATGTCATCTGTAGCAGCGAGTAGAGCAGTGTCGGTGATGTGGTTGCTGCGGAATCCGGATTGGCAGGGGTCGAGGATGGGTTGACCATGATTGCTTGATGTTACAGAGTTGTGCACCAAGACAATAGAGATATTCCCTCAGAAAAGCCTGATTCTAAATGTTTATGGATGGGTCCTGTTTAAGAGACAGGTGAGGAATTTTGAGAATAGCATATACCATTTGCACCTTAGATGGTGTTGTAGAAGCCTCCTATTTGTGCAAAGTAACTTCTGCACAGGTGGCTGAACTGATCGCATTGACCAGGGCATGCTACTTTTCTAATAGCCTGATTGTCACCATTTACACTGATAGTCAATATGGTTTTGGTGTGGTTCACAGTTTTGGGCAGTTGTGATTACATAGGGGTTTCCTAACGTCCTCTGATTCCTCAATCATAAATGTAGAATATGTTATGTACTTGGTAGAAGCATTGCAGATGCCTAGAGAAATAAACATCAGTTGTGAAATGTGCAGCACACAAGAGTGTATCTGATTTTGTTACTGCAGGACACTTTTATGTGGACTAAATGTCTATATATTGCTCTCTTGAGTCCTGTACAAGAGGAACCATCTTCCTTTTGGAGTTTTATATAGCGCAAACTAGACCCAAAGATAACAGGTATCAGAGCGCTTTACATGAGCACCAGTTTTGTTACAGACGGACACATTCATTTGTGTTGTGCACGGGGAGATTATGTGATTTGCCTAGAATCACAGGATGTTAAGCGTCGTTGCCGAGACTTAAACCGGGTTCTTCAGCTTTGAAGTCGACCGCTCTAGCCGTAAGGCTACATCCTCTCCACCAAGGATGCTCTTTGATACATGCTATTGAGTACTATAAGCAATGGAATAGATATGAGAAAGCTACAGAATAAAGCTCTAAAGACAAAAGTGGGTTAGGTCTGGATGTGTGAAGAATCAGAGTGAGACTTCTGTTTTGAGGGATGGAAGACCTGTTTTACCTGATGCTATGCTTTCTCCAATGGCCATGGTCATGTTAAGACAGGAAGAGATGCCATGTTTTGTATCTTTAGAAACCAGTGGTGTATTTCCCATATATTGGTGAGAATTTGAGTCAAAAGTGCATAACTTACCAGCAGTTAAATGTAGGCAAAAGAACAGATGTGACCATGAGTCATAAAGAATGGTCCAATGGTCCCTTTAATCGCATGCAACTGGACTTGGTTAAGATGTCCTTATGCAATGAGCTTCCCTACATTCTGATAACTGATCATCTCTTTTCCCATTGGGTTGGAGCGTACCCGACCAGGAGGTGTGATTGCCTCACTATGGTTAAATTATCGTTGCAGGAATTAATCCCACGTTTTGGACTTTCAGTTTCTCCAGAGTCAGATCACGGCACAAATTTAAAGAATGAAATAATGAGATGATGCATTCTGTTTCTCATCTGGCTGACTAGGCAACACCACTTGCAAGATGAGCTGTGCCATGACCTTAGTCCAGGTCTTTGGGTTCTGGTGAACAAACAAGTCAGGAAATCGTGTTTGGGCTGCATTTGCCCAGACCTTTCCAGGTCATCCTCTTGACGAACAATGCTGTTCAGTATAGCGGATTACCACACTGGGTACATGCCACTCATACCAAGAAAGTGAGACAAGCCGGTGAAGAAGGGGTGACAACAACCACCGATTCATAGAGTCAAACTCAAGCCCAGAACAAATGTTTGAAGAGAGGAGTAGAAAGTACACAAGTGTCTCAAAGCCAAGTTGTGATGTAGAAGACAGTATGCAAGGGTCTCAAAGCCAATATGTGATAATAGCATAGCCTATAGTGAATGAGCCGAGAGCAACCACAATCAGTCAAGAGGCTGAAAACAAGATTGTGCACCATGAACTGAAAGAAAGTGTAAGCATTTCAGATCATAGAGTGCACTCGAAAGAGAAGTGGGCCAAAAGTGTTGAGAAACTGAGAACCATTGTGTCAGAGGACCACATCTCAAAAACGATGAAGGAAGTGCTAGAGTCAACCAAACAGAGTGCTAGCAACAGTGAACAGCCAGAAGTCAGAAGAACAAAAAGATAAGGAGTTCCACACTGAAGATATTCAGCTTGTGTGAGGGTCTACATTTCTAAGAGGGATCTTGAGCCGAGTGCTTATGAAACTGAGAGTCATTGAAGTGTTTTTGAAAACCCACATGAACAATGTTACCACAGCTAAAGATTGAACAATATTTTTGATCATTGAAATTAGGGGACATACGTCCAGCGTTCGAAATGTCATGTTTTGTACCTTAGGTACCACCACTCAAGGGCGTAAAGGAATAATTTACCCTACGAACCGTTTCTTCAGTCTGGAGAAGCTGTACTTAGAGAAACAACTATTTTAAGGAAGCAGGAACTCTCACCACAAAACTGATTGAAAGAGGCTAACCTCGGATGATAATATGGCGAGCCCTCGAATAGACTGGGTATTGTCTTAAAGAGACACTTCTTACCCTAAGGACAGGGACAATGATAATAAGCATGTGATCATAGTCTTGTCCTATAGCCCCACAAGCAATTCAATTTTAAAATCATTATGAGACACTGGCACATTTTGGCAGACGTATGTCACCATCACCAACGATGATCCCGCACCTCTCATGGAACATCTCAACTTCCTAATAGAAGTTGACGTGAAGACCACGATAAGAAACACCCTCACCTACACGCCCCCGGAACCCAGAACAACATTCTGAGATGCCACCCCCCAAAAAAAGCCCAAACAACAACCCTCACCACCCGCATTGACTCCACAGCCAACCACACGAAGGAACTCTTCAAAATAGTCAATGAATTCTCCAACCTGAGAGCCGTAGAGAACACCATCCACCCCTCCCAAGAACTCTGCAACAGTTCATTGACAGTCTCCGCAGCTCACCTCCAGGAGCAGGGCAGCCCAGCTGCAACGGGGACACCCCACCCCCTGCACAGACCACACAGCAGGCAGCACCCACCACCACAGCTGCCTCCCAGGACCCCCACGAAGGACACATGGCCTTCTAACGCCGTGTTTTAGGATGCCAGGAGCAGCTGGCTGAACAGGTGCGGGTGGGCTACGATCGCATGGAAGACAAACTATACGTGGGTGTCTAAGTCCCATCAGTGACCACTCACAGTCCCAACAGACATTCACAGTCCGCTCCATGATCTCCAACAAACCATGGCTGACATTGCCAGAGTCCTGACTCTGAGACAAGAACGACTGTCTAGTCAGAGTGCCTCCAGCGAGCTCGCACGGGAGTTGGGACTCATGCGGAGGCTCATGGAGACCATGGAGTGGACCAATGCGGAAAGAGCGGCTGCCACAGCTGCACACCAGCGAGACATAGCTGAGTTCCACAATGACCTCAAAACCATCCTCATGACATTGCTGCCACAAGGCCTGGTTCAGGTGCATGCTGCTGCTACCACTACATCCACATCTCCGCCCCTGAAGTGTCAGTGCCACACAGTGCTGGAGAAAGGCCAGCACCACCCACACGTGAGGCACATGAGACAGCAGGGGACGAAGATGCGGATGAAACTGCCTTACTGGTATGGAAAAAACTGTAGCATTCATCTCCGCCATATGGCCGGTATCAGCTTGGTTCTGCCCTCTGCATCATCACCTTCCACTGTCCCCCGATACACTCTGCGACACTCACCTTGTACCTCGCAATGGACTGCCATATTCTGTATGAAAGCCAATGGCACAGCTAACAGACTGCGGACTGAACTCTTCCTCTTCCTTTGGACTTGTCATTCCCTGAAGGACTCTGGCTGGCCCTCCATGGGCCAACATTGTTAAGTGGACTTTGCATGGCACTGTACTGCTCAGATGCAACACTCCACTGAATGTGCATTAAACATTCCGAATCACACAGATGTGTCGTGTCTATGGTCTTTCACGTGTGGTAGTATGGACAAAGATAGCGTCAGTGAATTCCTCTTACATCCATGTGGCTTATGTCGTTGGACTTGGGTCGCAGGGTGACACATTGCCGAATGTTGTCAGGGTGGTGCCGGAGCAAGAACAGTGACACACGCATTTGTTACTTCTTGTCCATCCCAGTACGGAGCAACGCCCAGAGCCCCGGGGTCATTGTTAAAACCCTTACGCTGGACTGGCATATGCCAGGCCAGCCCACTCCGCTTACGCTTACAGGGGGGAGAACAATGCTACATGTCCCAGGTCTTCCCTGTAGGGCTCTGCTGCTCACAGGTCTAGTTGCCAGCCACTCCCTCGCGGCTGGTGTACACCCACACCCATCCAGCACAAGTGTCACAGCACATGTGACCCTGCCAATAAAAAGGGCCAGGCGCACGTACTCGACACCATTTCCAACCTCTCTATGGGTGTATCCGTGTGGTGTGCATGTAGGCATGGGGGCCCTGGGGCCTGCGACATCACAGTCTGCAGGCCCGGAGGTGACATGATGGCGTCCGCACCACAATACCCAATCATAGAGGGTCCATGACTTGCGGGGCACAGACTTAGTGGAAGCGGATACACTGTGGCCGGCACAGGCACACCGCCACGGGACGGTGACTTTCGGTGCACTGAGGTAGGGGCACTGTAAGCGCTGAGCGGGTGTGCAGCCTGTGATGATGCCCCGTCCCGGCGGTCTGGCCTGCTCAGGTTTTGTGTACCCTGCTGGACCACATTGTAGGCCTGAGCCAGCGGACAGCAGGGGTCCACCACCACGTGGCGTGGCCTCGCGGGTCACAGAGTTAGTGGCACCTCAAAGGCTGAGCGGGTGTGCAGCCTGGGATGATGCCCTGTGCACTGGTATGCCCTCTGCCATGGCAAAATCAAGACCCAGCATCAAAAGTGAGACCTGGTGGTCTGCGGAGCGGGGCTGCATGATGTGGAGGGTGCCATGTCTGCGGGCCCCGGGCTTGTGGCTTGCAGCGGCACATGGGGGGCCCACTTCTACACGCTGGTGGCGGAAGGTGAGAAGTGAGGCCTGGGTGCGCAGGGGCGGGCATGCACCGCTGGGCAGCAGGAGGGGCTGGGGTGCATCTGCCTGGGTGTGCAGGGGCGGGCATGCACCGCTTGGCGGCGGGAGGGGCTGGGATGCATCTGCCTGCTGTGGGCATGCACCGCTGGGCGGCGGGAGGGGCTGGGGTGCATCTGCCTGGGTGCGCAGGGGCGGGCATGCACCGCTGGGTGGCGGGAGGGGCTGGGGTGCATCTGCCTGGGTGCACAGGGGAGGTCAGGTGATGATGTCTTGTGCAATTGTATGTACTGTGCCATTCATGTATCTGGAGTCTGTTTCAGATGGCGGGTCTGTCTCAGATGTGGGACCTGGTGAACTGCACTACATACCGGCACGTGGTTGGAGACACACCGGTGGCAGCAGGTGAGCAGTGTGGCCTGGGTGCGCAGTGTCGGCACTCTCTCTCCCTGTCCCGCTCTTCTTTTCTATCTCTCTCTCCCCCTCTCTGTCCGTCTATCTCTCTCTCCTCCTCTCTGTCCGTCTATCTCTCTCTCACCCTCTCTGTCCGTCTATTTCTCTGTCCGTCTATCTCTCTCTCCCTCTCTTCCTCTCTCCTTCGCTTTCTCTCTGTCCCTTCATGTGCGCAGGACACACCCATACCTTCTCATCATGATTTTTGTCTTGCAGGCTGGGACCTACGGAATGTCCCGAGGGGAGCCACCATGTGTCTTCATTTCTGTTCTGTGTTTATTTTAATACATTTTCATTTGTTGCTTCGAAGGTGGATGTGTGATGCTCATTTTTGTGACAACACATGCATGTCACCAGATGTGATTGTGCGACATCAGGCGGTTTATTTGGTACAGGATTCCATGTAGTTGATGTGGCATGTCTTTGGCTGGGGGGGGGATGGGTGTGTGCCAGGGAGGGGTGGTCCTGGGGGGTGGTGGCGGTGGGTGTTGTTGTGGCCCTCTTGGGTGTCCGGCACGCGTGTTCAGTGGCTCCATGGCATCTGTTGTTCCTCAGGTGTGGGTCTGGGCTGGGCTCCCTTTTGTGGTGCAGGCTGCCATCCGACTTTGCACCAGGTCAGAGCAGGTGTTAATTTTCTTCTGCTAACGCGCCTTATCGCATGTTTCATGGTCTTTTCGCTGATCTGACTGGTCGTTGAGAATGTTGTGGAGTGGTGTTGTCGCGGCTTTTTTCTCGAGAACGCCTACTCTGCATCTCATTATCGATAGTTACCGGGGTCTTCTGTGGCGATGTTTTTTGCAGGTTCTATCGCAGGAAAACTGGTGCTATGGGCTGTTAGCACCAGCTTGTGAATGGGGTGATACATTTATTGCGACTTTGGCTGCGATAAAGTGCCGTTGATGATTTCATTGAATAAGTTCGTCAGATGATCACTTATTATTCCTGGTCCAAAGTGCACTATTCTAGGAGGACAAGGATCTAAAGACGAGCCTGAGTTGGTTGTTGTTACCAGCTTGAGAACCTGCTGTATAGTCAGAGAAAAAAAAGTCTCCAAACCTTTGTCATAAGGACACCTTTCAGGAGTTGCTTTATCCTCTATATTTTTAAAACTATTGTTGGTAAAGTATTGTTGGTAAATGTATTAAACACATCTTGTAACATTTAGAACAGCCGGAGATAAGATCATACGTGTTCTTACCGTAGCTCTCACTGCTTGAAGTGAGTCATGGGTGGATGCTTTGAGCACACAGCTTAGCTTCCAACAATTCCATAAAGACATTTTGGGTTGTCTGTTGTTTCAATTCAGGTGAGGAATTATGGAACACAACCCTCAAACTGATTACGAGAGCATGCTAATCTGGTTTTGCTTAAGACTTTGACTAGTACATTGGGATTTGAGTAAACAAGGCTTTTTCATGAGGTGCAACTTACAACTTTGGATACTGGCACTCGGTTATGCACCACTGTTACAGTGTTGTTGTCTGCAGATACAGTTCCATCAGTAGCACACACTGAATACTGTAAAAGGGGTTTACATAGATGATGGATCACTGTGGAGCATTTGAATCAACTGCTATCCTAATTGCATCACCAGGAAGGTCCATTGTTGTCACTCTAGGTTAGTAGAATCCTATGAAATAATGAATACCCTTTCCCCATGTGGTTTAAATGTGACGGGAAATGCATGGCCTTGGTTTGGAAGACATTTGTGACTACATACATTGTGGAGTGACTGTAGCAGGTAATAAGGGCAACCGTTTTTCCAGCCATTGTAGTAGGTCAGTAGCCGTAGCTGTGTTTTTGAGTAATACTAGGGACACTGTACCACATTGCTATCTATGCATGTCCTGACTCATCACAGGTCATTTTATGATGAACCAACATTAGGGCCTCACAACTAGAGACCCTCAGCAAGTATAAGGATTAATACAGCCTTGAGGTATGTTTTGCACTATTAGTACACAGTGTCATTCAGAATTAACCCCTTCGCTGCTAGGCCTTTCCTCCCCCCCCCCCCCCCCCCCCCACCCCCGTGCTAATCCTTTTTTTTAGCTATTTGGGGTAGTTCGCAATTAGACCCCTGTAACTTTTTGACCACATAAGGTATCCACGCCGAATTTGCTTCCTTTTTTCCAACATCATAGGGATTCTAAAGGTATCCAGGGTTTGTGGATCCCCCTGGAGAGGATCCAGAAATTAGCCAAATTACAGTTAAATTTGGGGTTTTTCTTTGGGAAAAATTTGAAAAAAGGGCTCCAGATGAAAAGGTCTGTTTTTTCCCTGCAAATGGTATCAAAAAAGGAGTTATGGTGCTGAGATCACATCTCTCCAGCTTTCAGGGACAAGCAGACTTTTGTCAGAAAAACAACATTTTTTACACAGTTTTGGCATTTTTCTGGGACATAGCCTATTTTTGCTATTTTTTGTGCTTTCAACCTCCTTCCAGTTAATGGTAGAAATGGGTATGAAAGCAATAATGGATTCAGGGGAGCTATACATTTTAGAAAAGTTGACAAATTTCTGAATTCAGCAAGGGGTCATTTGTGTAGATCCTTCAAGGTTTCTTCATAGAAACTAACAGTTAAATATAGGAAAAATCTCGTTGAAAAAACAGCCTTTTGTGTCAACGTTTTCACCTGTAGCTTCATTTAATTATGACTGTTGTATGAAAGCAATATACCGTTACATTTGCTGAACCTTTCTGGTTGTGCGGATATATAGGACTTGTAGGTTCAACAAGAACCCGATGAACCCAAAGCCAATAACTAAGCAGTGTCTTGCAATGTTTTTTTATTATCTACCGGGTATTTGGCAATTATTTTGGGAAAATCTATACATGGAAAAATTGGTATGAAAGTCACCTATGTATTTCTGAAATGGGTACAAAATATAGAGTTTAGAATCAGTAGATATTTGCACATTTCCGAAATTGGGAGTACCCATACTAGCATGAGAATTATAATTTTTCAAAATGACTTATTTTTTACACATTGTCTTTCATTTGGAAGACAGAAATGCATTGAAATTCAATAGGTAATAACAGTTGCTCTACATTTCTGTGTTACCCTATGTCTCCTGAGAAAAATGGTACCTCACTTGTGTGGGTAAGCCTAGTGTCCGCGACAGGAAACGGCCCAAAACGCAAGGTGGACACACCACATTTTCACAGTGAAAAATGACCCTTTTTTGCAAAGTGCCTAGCTGTAGTTTTTTAACCCTAGCTCTGCCGGCACCTATGGAAACCTAGCAAACCTATACATTTTTAAAAACTAGACACCCAGGGGAATCAACTATGGGGTGAGTTGACTGGCTCTCACCAGGTTCTGTTACCCAGAATCCCTTGCAAACCTACAAAAATTGTCCAAAAAAACAAATTTTCCTCACATTTCTGTGGTGGGAAGTTCTGGAATCTGCGAGGATCCGCAAAATTCCACCCACCCCGTGTTCTCCGAAGACTTCCGAGAAAAATGGTACCTCACTTGTGTGGGTAGGCCTAGTGCCCGCGACAGGAAACGGCCCAAAACGCAAGGTGGACACACCACATTTTCAGAGTGAAAAATGACCCTTTTTTTGCAATCTGCCTAGCTGTAGTTTTTTAACCCTAGCTCTGCCGGCACCTATGGAAATCTAGCACACCTATACATTTTTAGAAACTAGACACACGGGGGATGCTAGGGAGGTATGGCTTGCGTGGATCCCCCAACGTGTTCTTACCCAGAATCCCCTGCAAACCTCAAATTTAGCTGACAAAATCACTTTTCCCACACATTTTTGTGTGGAAAAGTTGTGGCATCACCGGGCTGACACAAATTTCCTACCACCCAGCGTTCCCCCAGGTCTCCCAATAAAAATGGTGCCTCACTCGTGTGGGAGGCCCAAGTACCCGCGACAGGCAAGGGCCCAAAACGTATTGAGGCGACATCAAAATTGCCTATCACAAAACGACCTAGTTTTCTAAGGGGGGGTCACCTGGGTTTTTGGCCCCGGGCTCGGCGGCCACCTAGGAAAACCGACCAAACCCACACATTTCTGAAAGCTGGACATCCGAGGGATTCCATGGAGGTATAGCTTGCGTGGATACCCCAACGTTTTCCTACCCAGAATCCCCTGCAAACCTCAAATTTAGCTGAAAAAAACACTTTTTTCACACATTTTTGTGTGGGAAAGTTGTGGAATCACTGGACTGACACAAATTTCCTACCACCCAGCGTTTCCCCAGGTCTCCTGATAAAAATTATGCCTCACTTGTGTGGGAGGCCCAAGTACCCGCAACAGGCAAGGGCCCAAAATTTATTGAGGCGACATCAAAATTGCCTATCAAAAATTTTTTTGGGTCCTTGCCTGTCTCAAGTACTTGGGCCTCTCACATGAGTGAGGCACCATTTTTATCGGGAGACCTGGGGGAACGCGTAGAGAGGCTACAGGGGAGAAATAGAAATCCCTCTGGTACCTGCACCAGAGGGATTTCCGGAGCCAAAGGCCATGACGGCCGGGAGCCGTCGTGCGCACCCAAGCACCGTTGCGCACGACGGCTCCTGGCCGTCGTGCGCATGGAAGGGGTTAACAGTTCAACATGCGGGTGAATAACACCTTTCTTTTATCTTCTTTTGTAGTTGTTTTGCTAGATGGCATGTTTTGTCCTGAGTAGACCCACTGGAATCATAGTGTGGGTTTAAACGTCAACACATTCTTAGGCATTGTTTAATGTTGATTCAATCTAACATGGAAAATGGAATCTGGGCTGAACTGTGTACATTAATAAATTTGGGATCACTCCTCATGAATGCAATTGTATCATATTTACTATTCACATCACTGCACCAATGAGATCTGCGCCGTCTGCACCTATGTAAATTAGAAACACATATATAAAGATTTAAAAAGAAGACATTGCTGGTTCCCAGAAAGGCTATATTTACCCCGGTAGAGGTAGAATCTCTCCTAACCAAAGTTAAATCTGTGTTCCCCCTAGATGTAATCCCCGCAAAGATCTCCTCCTGGCTAGCTAAACAGCTAGCCACACCCATTTGTGTCTTCCTCAACAGTGCTTTGAGGGTTGACAGACTCCCTCCCGAATGGAAAGCAGCAGAAGTCGTTCCCATTTGTAAAAGCCTTAACGTCCCCACTACCGAGCTGTCCAATAATCACCCCATTTCTCTGCTCCTCTTCAGAGCAAGCTCCTTGAAAAACACATAAACAGGCACTTGTCTGATTTTGTTGAAACCTCGCATTGCCTGGATGTCTCCCAGTCAGGTTTCCGGGCCAAGCACAGTAGCGAGTCTGCCCTGATCGAGGTAACTGATAACATCAGAATGGCCCTGGACAAGGGTCAGGCAGCACTTTTAGTGCTGCTTGACCTATCTGCGGTGTTTGACACCATCTCTCACCGAATCCTACTGGAGAGACTTCAGGACATCGGGGTTCAAGGGGTTGCACTGAAATGGATGACAGACTTTCTAACAGATAGAACACAGACAGTCACTTTGAGCACTTTTAGATCTAAGACCACCAAAGTTACCGAGGGAGTACCGCAGGGCTCCTGTTTCAGCCCTACCCTCTTTAACATTTATGTTACTCCCTTGGCTAAACTAATGAGGACCCTAGGGTTTAGTCCCATCTCCTACACGGACGACACCCAGCTCCTACTCCCCTTTGATAAGTCGAGTCCTAACATACAACTCATCTTTTCGGAGGGCATGAAGACCATTGCTGCCTGAATGAGGGCAAACCTCCTTCAACTGAAGGCCGAAAAATCGGAGAGCATATTGTTTGGAGGTGCAGCTATAAGCTGGACTCCAGGTTAGTGGCCGGAGGAGCTGGGTTCAGCTCCCACTCCAAAAGCAGTGGTCAAGAACCTGGGAATCTGTATTGATCAGAATCTTACGCTCGAAGCACATGCCACTACCACCGCTGGTACCTGCTTTCACACACTCAGCCTCCTCAGAAGAGTATTTTCTCTGTTACCATCCCCCAGGCGAAAAACACTGATGCAAGCTCTAGTGTTAAGCCGTCTGGACTACTGCAATGCACTGTTGCTTCGGCCAACGAGGCTTCCTTAAACAAGTTGCAAGTGGTCCAAAATACCGCAGCCCGACTAGTAGCAAATGCCCCTCCCAGAACGTCCTCTATACCACTTTTTAACAAATTCCACTGGCTCCCTGTGAGAAAGCGGGTGAAATTCAAGATCTGCTGCACTGTTTTTAAAGCCCTTAACGGCCTGGGGCCTTCCTACCTATCTGACAAACTGCTAAAGTATACCCCCTCTCTGCCCATTCGATCAGAATCCAAGCTCCTCCTTTGCACCCCGAGAATTAAAAAGGCTCGCATGGGTGGCAAAGCATTTACTTACCTTGCCCCAACTTTCTGGAACAAATTTCCCCGCCAACTACACGACTGCCAGAGCCTTTCACATTTCAGGGAACTGTTAAAAACCCATCTCTTCTGAGGCCCGCTCGTTTGGCTGTAGCATGATGTCCCAGCGCGGAGATACCCCTTACGGGGTGATTCGTGCGCAATATAAATTAATAGATATCAAATATTGTCATTCATGTTTTTGAAATAAGCATCAGAATTACAGGTGTGAATAGCCATATACTGTTACTTAAATGAGACCCACATAACTGTTGTTCTTGATCTATAATGTACCATGGTTCCATTATTGGGCATTTATCTTTGGGAGGGAGTTATTAGTTACACTACTTTATATATTAAATGTTTAGCATGAATTCAAAATTAATGCATAAAAATGCTAATGTAATATGTAGAGAAAGTATGTTATTTCCATTTAAATTGACTTTATCCTGTATTTTAAGATGGTTACCGTGGTTTGTCATCTTGCTTTGTGACACGTGAACTTTTTATTTCTAGGTGAAGCTGGAGTTCCAATTGGGAAATACAACGTTCTCTAGCTTTCTTTCTCATGTGAAGAAATGTTTTTATTTCTATGTGAGAATTATGGAATGGTTTAAAGAGAAGCGCATTCACAAAGACACCTCCAGAGTACAGCCTGGACATTGTAACTCATCTTGTTGCAGATATTGTAAGTTTAAAGGGCGCTGAGAGAAGCCTGTTTTGTAAGGAGTCCTGAGAAGATAACAAGCATATAATGGTATCATCTTGCATTAACAGGATTGCTTACGCTCATACAAACTGCGTGCAGGTGTGTAAAATGTTAGAATTGTGTGATTTAAGTTAGTGCAAATTTTAGTATAGGGCAGACTGTTTTAAGATGCAACTTGTAGCAGAGTACTCTCTTAATAAGAGAAGTGACCTTTCTTTGGCCTTCCTTTGAGGTGACCGTATGCTGGTTCGTCCTCTGAAGTATATGATTTTGATGTATTTAAACTGCATATTAAGTGAAGCATATGCATTTGAGTATTATTTGATGCTAACCTAATTTTTGCATTCTTTAAACACATCCCGTTTTAATAAACCTTCATGGTTTGAGAAAGAAAACTTAAATATTCTCTGGCCTTTTGTGGAGCCTTATGTATTTCACATATTATTGAATGAATTTCAATTTGTTTTCCAAGCTCAGCTGTGAACCTCAATCCATTCGATCGCACTTTATGGTACCAAAGTTTGCACATAGAAAAAACCACCAACAGAGCTGCGGGCATACCTCGGGGTTACTCCTATGAAAGCATGTGACAGAGCTGCAGGCATACCTCGGGGTTACTCCTATGCATGTGACAGAGCTGCGGGCATACCTCGGGGTTACTCCTATGAAAGCATGTGACAGAGCTGCGGGCATACCTCGGGGTTACTCCTATGCATGTGACCAGTGGTCGAAGTGGGGGAAAAAAAGTTGGGGAACTGTGGGCGGAGACTCAGGGGGCGGGAATAACCCAAGGATTGGATTAGTGGGCGGAGTCGGAGGTGTGGCTAGAAATAGCAAAACATACCAATTTTTGAACGTTTGGCATTTCACTGACCAGTTACAGCTTATAACGTTATTTAATTCAAAGAATCAATAAACATGTTTATTTGAGGTTTAATATATGTTGTTTATATTTAATTCATTTACAATGTGGGACATGTTTCCAATCACAGAATATTCCAAATAAGCTTATAAGTGGAATCATAAGCCATTTGTCTCCGAGCCATGCAGTTTCTTTCATCTGCACTTCTCCTCCCTTTTTCTAACCATTTCTGAACATAAAATTCAGGTTTAAATTCTATGACAGGAGACCCCACGATTTTTCTGAACATTATAGAAGACAGACGATTGATTGATATTCTGTTCCGCAGTGGTGTGAGCACATCATTCATTACACTAAAGCCCCGTTCACATTCAGCAGTTGAGGTACAAAAGGTGTTTATAATGTGCATTAATGGTTTCAGTCTTTCAGAGATGCAATTTTTATTTTGTTTGTACTCTCTGAAACCAAGGATGTACTGCCTGGTATCAAATACATGCAACCTGCTACAAAGGTTTTGTAATTCTCCCTCACCGTATAAGATGTCTACTGGATCTGGCCAATAAACTGGTTGTAGGAGTTTCATTCTATGTACTAACTCTTTGTATTCTATTTCATCATTGTTTGTGGTTGTGCATCTAGAAACATTTGATGCATTAGACATTGTCATCCTTTTTCGCAGGTTATTTGCTAAGCTCCTAAAGAACTGTGCTCTATTGATGCTAACACAGCCTTTGTTCTATTGCAGTCCTACACCAGCAAACTGCATCCGTTCAGCAGCATCTAATGCAGTTGTAGCAAACAAAGGGCCCAGGTGCATCAACCATTGATTCAAACACTAAAATCTGCATCTGTATTGAACGACCGGCCTCATATATGGTCATATCACGCCGCTGCAGCCTTCTGGATATGTCACCCAATTCTGTGAGAGCATCATATAAAATGCCCATATTTTCAACCAACACCAGGGAGGTTAATAAACGGTTTAAACCAGCATATTTCCTCTGCTCAATGTCACTCCTCGTTGAGTCTTCGGAAGATTCCATGAAATGTTTAATAAGTCCTTTGTAGTTATTCCAAACAGCTCTCACAGATCTTTCACTTGAGGACACCCAACGTACATCTAGCACCTTTCCAATTGCCAGAAGTCTTACTTCTACCTCCAGAGCACATTCCCCAAGCTCTCTCTGATTTTTCGGAGAGGCATGGTAGGTGGTATATAGTTTATCAAAAAAATTTTTTAGCTGATTAATGCCTGCGACTTCTTTACAAACAACACCCACAGCAAGCTCCAGCTTGTGGTTAGCACAGTGCCATACACTCAACTGTGGATATTTCAGTTTCAGAAGAGTTGCCACACCGGATTTCCTACCTATCATATTGGAAGCACCATCTGTTACAAGCTGAACCAAATGACTTTTTGAATACTCATCAGTAAAACCGTGTCTCTCTAAGCATGCAAGTAAGGTATCTAAGATTAGATCTGCTGCTGTGCTTGGCAACTCAACAAGGTCCAAGAAAAAGGTCAGTGGCTCATTGTGTTTATCAATACATGCTCTTACACAGATAATTAGTCTGGTAAATTTACTATTTGTGAGCTTAGGGACATATTTATGGGAATGGTGGCGCAGGGCAGCACAGCAAGTTACTTTGCTGCGCTGCCCTGCATCACAGGGAAAGGGCGGGAATGTGCCGTATTTATCCAATATGGTGCATTCCGGTCTTTTCCCCCTGCACTGGCGCCATTTCGACAGCCTAGCTTCAACGCAGGCACACTTGCCCCATGGTGCAAGGGTGCCTCCTTTGCATGCAGGATTGTTTTTGTGCAGGAAGGGGCACCTTCCTGTACAAAAACAATCTTGAGAGGCTTTTTCATCTTTCTATGTGGGCTGCAGAATAAAGCACAGTTTGAAAGAGGAAAAAGCAAGGAGAAATAAAGATATTTCTCCTAGTTATGCCTCCTCTGGGGCAGCGCAAGATTTTGCCGCATTCCCAGGATTACAAGTCCTTGTAAATCTATGAATGCGTCAAAAAACGTGGGGGTTGTGTGGGAGACTTTTATTATTGCAGGAAAACTTTTGCGTGACAAAGCCATTGCTGCTCTAGGGTGTGCTGCTTTGTAGACCTGCCCGCAAGACTGGTGGTGAACTTCGGTATGAATTGTGGTGGACAGGGCTTCAAGTTTACCCAACTGGCCACCGGTAGGGTTCACCTGCTGGTGCTAAGAGAGCAGGGCTTCTAAGGTCTAGTGGGGCCTTCTAAAGTCTATCATGGGTGCTCCCTCAGGAGTGGTCTGATGGACAAGGCATGAAGGCTGAACCAGGTTCCCCAGTTCCAAATTTGGTAGCTCTTGCCATAATGCCACATCCTATCCCCACCGAACACCCTTCTGCCCCACTGAGTGAAACTCGCACTGTCTTCACCTACAACCCAATTCTGCCCCATTATAAGCACCTGGATGTGACTCATTTCAAATTATGCAGTGCCTGAAAAAAAGTAACAACATTCTGGGAAAAGCAAATACTCATAGGGAATGCAGGATTATGTAAAGCATGCAAAATATAAGCAGGAACGACATGTTACCTTAACGCTTTTACTCTCGTTCAGAAATCAATGAGTATTTTTTGTCTCAAACATTGAGGACATGAATATAGGGCTCCTCCTGTACACATGTGTTAAGCAGGGCTCAGAGACAAAGGAACTCTTCAAGAGAATCTGATCTGACTCGCGGAAAACCATAAGGGCTCCTTCTTATCCACAAATTGTGCACTCTTGATTGTCAGCGCCAGGATGCCTGTTAGGTGAGAGTGCGCTTTACAAGTGAGATAAATAAATAAATAATTCTTATTCATGTCAGCCAGCTAGCTGCTCAAACATAGTATAGCACATATGTATTCAAGTGTCCTGCAAAGAAGAACGAGTGCGAGTAAGTAAATGTGGGTGTGAATGATTGAGTGCCTGAATGTAACTGAGCATGAGTGAAAGAGTGTATGTCGATGAAAGTGAGAGAAAGTGAGTGAGAAGGAGTCACGTAGAGTAAGTGAAACTGTAAGTTAGAATGAGGTAATCAGAGTAGGAAAAAGTGGTGAGACTGATTGAGTGAGAATGTGATACCGAATGTTGAAGAGTGAGTGCCAAGTGAGCAATTTTGAGTAAAAGGGAAAGTGAATGAGAATGAATAATGGGGGTAGTGAGCCTGTGTGAGATAACATGTGAGCAAGCAGGACAAAACACAGGCCTTGGCAAAGTGGAGGTAAATATTTACTTATGGGAGGAACATATTGTGCATCTTGAAAAAAAATGTGGTCAACTCCTGGGGATGTTGTCTTGGCACAGTAATGGCTTTTGAGAGAATTTGTGTAAAAATGGGGTGTTGAAAATAAAATGCAGTATTTGACCCTATAGTTTTTTTTTCAAAATTATCTTGGGAGTAGCAACACCCAGACTGCAAATCCTCCGGGCCCTCCTTTATCTCTTCTTAGTCTTACAAGGCCCAGTAAATCGCACTCTTTTCCAAATCTCTTTCTAAATATTAAAACACTCTCAAAAACTGTTTTTTCTATGTAATTGTCCTTTGATGGGAAGAGGAGGTTTCTGAGGTGGTAGTATCAGGCAAGTGACACTACTTGGGCTCCCTCTGTTCGAGCCTTCATGGAGGATCCCTCTTCATTGCTACCTCCACCTGACCCCAGACTCCGCAACGCACTCCCTTACAGGCTCCCTCTGTGCGAGCCTTCAGGGAGAATCCCTCTTCATTACTACCTCCACCTGACCCCGGACTCTGCAGTGCACTCCCTTACAGGCTCCCTCTGTGCGAGCCTTCATGGAGGATCCCTCTTCTTTGCTACCTCCACCTGACCCCAGACTCCGCAACGCACTCCCTTACAGGCTCCCTCTGTGAGAGCCTTCAGGGAGAATCCCTCTTCATTACTGCCTCCACCTGACCCCGGACTCTGCAACGCACTCCCTTACAGGCTTGATTATCCACTACTCCTCTCCAGTGCACCTTATCTCACAGCTGACCTTGGGCCCCAGCCCCATATCAGGCACCATCGGGCTCCACTTTCATTTTTCCTGGTAAAAACATTAGTAAAATCACCTTCAAACTTAAAACATTGAATATAGCAGTAAATACAATTAGCACACACTTTAAAGTATGTTCCACAGTAGCCCTTATGACCCGACTGCTAATTAAATAAACAAAAACAGAAAGGCCATGACAAGGCCGGCTATAGCGCTGATGCGAAAGTCTTTTTTGGCGCCACACCAATAATCACTGCCATACGCCACAAGTGCTCCTCATCTCCCCATAGCCCCTCCCCCTCATGACCTCCTCCTCGGATTCCCTCACTGCCACCCTCCACCAGTGCCCCTCATTTCGCTGTAGCCCCTCCCCCTCATGACCTTCTCCTCAGAATCCCTCACTACCATCCTCCAGCAGTGCCCCTCATCTCTCCCTAGCTCCCCCCTCCCCCCCATGACCTCTTCCTCGGATTCCCTCACTGCCACCCTCCAACAGTGCCCCTCATCGCTCCATAGCCACTCCCACTACCTCCTCCTCGGATTCCCTCACAGCCACCCTCCAACAGTGCCCCTCATCTTTATGTAGCCCCTCTCTCATATGCATTTCATTTGTTGTGTAGCGCTACTCATATCAGTATAGTGTGTGTCAGTACTTCACACCACGCACACATTATACAGAGACAACGAATCATACAAGTATGTAAATCAGCCTACAGGGAATGTCACATAAACCAATGAGGATTACAAGGTGTATGAATCACATGTCATCCATACTGGTGGGCAGTTATTTTAAGAGGGTTTGGTCTGGAGAAGCACAAACTCAGGATTTAAAGAGTACTCCAGTGGTTAGGGGTTGGCTTTACTGATAAAAATGTATATCTGCCCAAAGATACTCATTTTAGCAACATTAGAATAATGAAAGACTGGGGAAGTTCTAACTATATCACAAAACAAAAAACGTGAAGTTCTAACTATATCATTCAGGTTTGCATACAGCTCTTTGATGACAGTTCATTGGTCACTGTCCTATGTTAGGATTGTAACTTCTGAACTGCAAGTAACACAAGGATCTCTTGTCACAATGACAATAACCCACTGAGCTTCCACATAAAATACAGTTCATCTGCACTTAACTACTAACAGAGAAATTATTGCTCTCCAGCAGGATCATTAATCCCCAGCGTTATGTGGGCATTTTTTTGTTGTCCTATTGTTGTCCTGCATCAGCCATGATAACGATAAAAACGGATTAAATGAAGCACACACAAAGTACATGTCCTGCTGCGCCTGTGCAGAATTTAAAAAGAAAAACAAATAGTGACACATTCTCCTACCTACTCCATTAGTCAATCTTAGTGTTGTAGCCTGAAGTGATAAGCAGCTGCAGGGGTTGGGAAAGGTGAATCATAATAAACAAACTTCTTTTCTCCTGCGCTGCATAGAAAAAGAATATCCACGCAGCAGGACAGCAGGCAAAGGTTACCGCGGCCAAAGAAAGGATGTGTCGCCTTTCGCCATGCCCCTGTTGGAGATGAAGGGGTGAAAAAAATAAACAAAGCCTCGTTAACATGTAAATGGTCTTTTAAAGACCTGTGAAGTACTCAGGTACGGCTGCGATAATCTCTGAAACTGTCTGTGTGTGAAGCACTTTGAGCCCCATGGCGCCTACCTTCAAGCCCTTACTAGAACCGGGTCTGAATTAGGGCAGTCCCGGGACGCTTTTTTAAAATCAAGAAGTAGGGGAACGACTAGCATAATTTTTAAAAGTAGGGGCACGCCGTGCCCTTCCGTTCCCCCCCACTTCTAACACTGCATGTGACAGAGCTGCGGGCATACCTCGGGGTTACTCCTATGCATGTGACAGAGCTGCGGGCATACCTCGGGGTTACCTATTAAAGCATGCGATGAGCAGAATCAACCTGGGGGGAGTCGATCATCCTGGTTTTATGTTAAGCAAGATAAACAGGTAATGGATCATGCCTGCATTTGCACTTTATAATACTTTAACCACACTGACGTTTTAAACATGCCTCACCAATGAAAACAGCAATCAGGCATCGAGTGCTCCAACCACTTCTCCCGAGGACACTCTATCCTCTTTCTTCGCTGCTCTAGCAGCCAGAGATAAGTGTTTTTTCCCTCTACCTCATATCGCTGTACATTTTGTGAATGTATTCTGTTTTGTTGGCTGTTAATAAGGATCCGTATGTCCAGGCTTGTGCAGCCCTTATCTTTGACATCTATTGTGCGCATGCTTGTGTGTTTCGTAGCCACGTGGCCGCTGGAGCGTTCTCGCTCCTTCACACACCCTCATTCTGCTGACAGGATCTCTACGCAGTGCCCTCTACTGACCGCAAGGGGAACTGTGTTATTGGCTCCTGCGCACAGCTCGTCTTGACCCCTGTGGCTCGCCAGGTATATCATTCACTTCCTGAAATGTGGAGATAACTCGCACGGCCGCTGCTCTGCCTAAACGGGGGAAGTTGTAATACAGTTGATTACATGCATTGAGAGCCCTGTTCTGCCTGCAGCATAACACTCATTTAAACAAGTAACACTCACGTACATCAGGGGACCGGCCCAGGCATTTTACTAACCTCGTTATTCAGAAGGGAGAAGTGGTCCCAGGCGATGGGCCTTTTTTACTTATTCACCCTTTGGGTTGCATTTAACAGCTGTTTCCCTAAGTCCTCATTACCAATCCTCCACAGTCCTCAACATAACACAACTAATGGAGGACTTTGATAACTATTACAAGGAGAAAGACCCCAAGCGCGTGGAAGAAGCAGACGTGGATGCCTTTGCAGGACTAAAGAAAGTCTATGGATTCTTAGGCTTCCTCTAACTACTCCCACCCCGTAGAGGATCTGGGGGAACCTCCGGGGGCCCTGTCACCCCACCCACGGGGGACCCGGATGAGTCTCCTCAGACCTCGGATGGAGATGGGCACTCTGGAATACATGGCGCCTGACAGTGACGGGCCCTGTCTCAGAACCCTAGGACCAGGGGACAGACATGCTGAATCCGGATGACCTGCTTGACCCCAGGTCGGCAGAATGAACTCCCGCCTCTAAGGTGCAGCCTACATCGCTGCCAGACTGCACAAACCACTGGACAAGGAGGTAAGGCGCTGTCTCTGCACAGAGTGCCCGAGACCGGTGTCGGAGGGGAAAGTGTCCCTCCTGCCGGTGGATGATGTGAAGATGTTCTAGTTCTAGGACACCCCCGCGCCGCACGGCCACCAGCTGCTGCGTGTGCCCCCTGCCTGACTGCCTCGCTGCCGCCTCGTGACCACGCCCCCTGCCTTCGAGCGGCGTGGTCCGTGCCTGCCTGCCCTGCCCCTGCTGTGTTTGCTGTTTTGCCTGCTTAAATTGTTTAATCTCATCTTTTTGTTCCTGTAATAGTTGTAAACTTGTTTTTCCTTCCTGTTTGGACGTTTCGTTGCCCTTCGTCCTCCCTCCCCGATTCCCGCCACCGCCGCTAACCCCGCCCCTTTTCCTTCTGTTCCCTCCCCGCTCCCGCCTCCCAGCTGCTCCGCCCCCCCCGCGCACTTGGCCATATATGGCGACCGTGCGACGCAGGTGAGTGTGACCTAGTTCTAGGACACCCCCGCGCCGCACGGCCACCAGCTGCTGCGTGTGCCCCCTGCCTGACTGCCTCGCTGCCGCCTCGTGACCACGCCCCCTGCCTTCGAGCGGCGTGGTCCGTGCCTGCCTGCCCTGCCCCTGCTGTGTTTGCTGTTTTGCCTGCTCAAATTGTTTAATCTCATCTTTTTGTTCCTGTAATAGTTGTAAACTTGTTTTTCCTTCCTGTTTGGACGTTTCGTTGCCCTTCGTCCTCCCTCCCCGATTCCCGCCACCGCCGCTAACCCCGCCCCTTTTTCCTTCTGTTCCCTCCCCGCTCCCGCCTCCCAGCTGCTCCGCCCCCCCCGCGCACTTGGCCATATATGGCGACCGTGCGACGCAGGTGAGTGTGACCTAGTTCTAGGACACCCCCGCGCCGCACGGCCACCAGCTGCTGCGTGTGCCCCCTGCCTGACTGCCTCGCTGCCGCCTCGTGACCACGCCCCCTGCCTTCGAGCGGCGTGGTCCGTGCCTGCCTGCCCTGCCCCTGCTGTGTTTGCTGTTTTGCCTGCTTAAATTGTTTAATCTCATCTTTTTGTTCCTGTAATAGTTGTAAACTTGTTTTTCCTTCCTGTTTGGACGTTTCGTTGCCCTTCGTCCTCCCTCCCCGATTCCCGCCACCGCCGCTAACCCCGCCCCTTTTTCCTTCTGTTCCCTCCCCGCTCCCGCCTCCCAGCTGCTCCGCCCCCCCCCGCGCACTTGGCCATATATGGCGACCGTGCGACGCAGGTGAGTGTGACCTAGTTCTAGGACACCCCCGCGCCGCACGGCCACCAGCTGCTGCGTGTGCCCCCTGCCTGACTGCCTCGCTGCCGCCTCGTGACCACGCCCCCTGCCTTCGAGCGGCGTGGTCTGTGCCTGCCTGCCCTGCCCCTGCTGTGTTTGCTGTTTTGCCTGCTTAAATTGTTTAATCTCATCTTTTTGTTCCTGTAATAGTTGTAAACTTGTTTTTCCTTTCTGTTTGGACGTTTCGTTGCCCTTCGTCCTCCCTCCCCGATTCCCACCACCGCCGCTAACCTCGCCCCTCTTTCCTTCTGTTCCCTCCCCGCTCCCGCCTCCCAGCTGCTCCGCCCCCCCCGCGCACTTCGCCATATATGGCGACCGTGCGAACGCGCAGCGGTCACGCGCAGCGGTCACGCGCAGCGGGCGCGCCGATTGTGCGCCGAAGGCGCGCCAAAGGCAAGCCCGTCTACGCCCGTCCGCGCCTGGACCGCGCCCAGTGCCAGGACCCCTGGCCCACGAGGACCCCGGCCAACCCGCCTGACGTACACCGCCGCCACCCTCAGCGCACTCAACACCGGTCGACTTCCAGGATGCTACCAAGCCACCCCACGACGCACCCACGGACCCTTCAGCTGCCACGCCTGCAAGTTCACCTGCATCCAGACCTGCCTCGCCAAGCCGAAGCCGAACACCAGCAGCAACCACCTCAAGTGCATCCTGCTCAACACCCGCTCCGTCCACAGACACGCCATCGAACTCTGGAACCTCCTCGACACCACAGCCCCTGACGTGGCCTTCCTCATGGAGACCTGGCTGAACGCCTCTTCAGCGCCCGACATCGCCATCGCCATCCCAGAGGGATACAAGATCACCCGAAGGGACCGCACTGCCAACCAGATGGGAGGAGGCATCGCCATCATCCACAGGAACACCATCCGTATCACGACCAACACCGACAACACCCTTACCACCGCCGAACACCTGCATTTCCAGATCCACACAGACCCGAAGACCACCCTCAGAGGCACCCTGATCTACCGACCTCCAGGACCACGCACTCAATTCAGCGAGGACATCGCCGACTTCGTCAGCCCGCAGGCCCTCCCCTCCGCTGACTACATCCTCCTGGGGGACCTCAACTTCCACCTGGAGAACAACAACGACCGCAACACCAGCACCCTGCTCGACAACCTCGCCAATCTTGGACTCAAGCAGCTGGTGTCCACCCCCACCCACCTCGCCGGACACACACTCGACGCAGTCTTCTCATCCAGCACAGACATCGCCTTCAGCCACGCCACAGAGCTTCAATGGACGGACCACAGCTGTGTCCACTTCACCTTCAGAAGAACGACGACCCACCACCACCAGCAACAGGTTGCCCGCAGAAGCTGGAACAAGATCACAGCCGACCAGCTCGCCACCTCCCTGAGCCAGCACCCTCCTGCCAGCTCAGCGAACCCCAGCCAGGCCGCCGACAACCTCACGAAGTGGATCAGCAACTGCGCGGACGAACTCGCCCCGCTGAGGACCCCGCCCAGCAGACCCGGCAGCAAGAAAGCCCCATGGTTCACCGACGAACTCAAGAGCTCCAAGAAGAACTGCCGAGCCCTCGAGAAAGTCTGGAGAATGGAACCAACACCGGACAACATGACCACCTTCAAGCTGGCCACCCGGAAGCACCACCAGCTGATCCGCGCCGCCAAGAAAACCGCATTCAAGGACCGGCTAGACAACAACGCACACAACTGCAAGGAACTCTTCAACATCGTGAAAGAGCTATCCAACCCCAGCGCAGGAAACAACGACATCACCCCATCGCAAGACCTCTGCAACTCCCTCGCCTCATACTTCCACAACAAGATCGCAGACATACACAACAGCTTCAGCACCCAACCAACGCACACCACGACCGAACCACCACCCCCCACCACCACCCTCTGCACCTGGACTCCGATCAGCACCGAAGACACCATCCGCATGATGAACTCCGTCCACTCCGGATCTCCGACCGACCCCTGCCCTCACCACATCTTGAACAAGGCCGACGCTGTCATCGCACCCCACCTGCGGGACATTATCAACACCTCCTTCGACACCGCCACCTTCCCTGAGAGCTGGAAGCACACCGAACTCAGCGCTCTACTCAAGAAACCTACAGCGGACCCCACCGAACTCAAGAACTACCGCCCCATCTCGCTCCTCCCGTTTCCAGCCAAAGTCATCGAGAAGACCGTCAACAAGCAGCTGGCCGCCTTCCTTGAGACAAATGGATCCCTCGACCCCTCACAGTCTGGCTTCCGAGCCAACCACAGCACCGAGACCGCCCTCATCGCTGCCACCGACGACATCCGAGCCCTGATGGACAACGGAGACACAGCGGCCCTCATCCTCCTAGACCTCTCCGCGGCATTCGACACTGTCTGCCACCGCACCCTAGTACAGCGCCTCAGCTACGTCGGAATCCAGGAGAAGGCACTGGAATGGATCATCTCCTTCCTCGACGGAAGAACACAGAGAGTCCGCCTACCACCGTACAAGTCAAAAGCCTCCGAAGTCATCTGCGGCGTCCCTCAAGGTTCCTCCCTGAGCCCCACCCTCTTCAACGTCTACATGAGCCCCATCGCGGCCATCGCACGCAAACACAACCTCAACATAATCTCCTACGCCGACGACACCCAGCTGATCCTCTCCCTGACCAACAACCCCGCCAGAGCCAATCTGCACGAAGGGATGAAAGATGTAGCCGAGTGGATGACGACCAGCCGCCTGAAGCTGAACTCAGACAAAACGGAGGTCCTCATCCTGGGCACCTCGCCCTCCGCCTGGGACGACTCCTGGTGGCCTCCCGCCCTGGGCTCCGCACCCAAACCAACAGACCACGCGCGCAACCTGGGCTTCATCCTGGACTCCTCCCTCTCCATGACCAGGCAAGTCAACGCCGTATCCTCGGCGTGCTTCAACATCCTACGCATGCTACGGAAGATCTTCTGGTGGATCCCCACCGAGACCAGGAAGACCGTCACCCAGGCCCTCGTCACCAGTCGACTGGACTACGGCAACGCCCTCTACGCCGGTACCACCGCCAAGCTCCAGAAGAGACTCCAGCGGATCCAGAACGCCTCAGCCAGACTCATCCTCGACATCCCACGAACCAGCCACATCTCCGGACATCTTAGAGACCTGCATTGGCTCCCCGTCAACAAAAGGATCACCTTCCGCCTCCTCACCCACGCACACAAAGCCCTACACGACCAAGGCCCGAGCTACCTCAACAACCGAATCAACTTCTACGCTCCCAAACGCCACCTCCGATCAGCCAACCACGCCCTCGCCGCCGTCCCCCGCATCCGAAGAGCAACAACAGGAGGAAGGTCCTTCTCCTACCTGGCCGCCAAGACCTGGAACTCCCTCCCGACCGACCTGCGCCGGACCCAAGACCACCTCGCCTTCAGGAAGAAGCTGAAGACCTGGCTGTTCGAGCAGTAACGGCACCCCCCTCCCCCCAGCGCCTTGAGACCCTACGGGTGAGTAGTGCGCTCTATAAATGTCACTGATTGATTGATTGATTGATTGATTGATTGATTGATGGCCACCTTCCTGGCTAAGTTCGTTCGAGATCTCAAAAAAGGAATCAATTGATATTGGCGATCTTGCCAGGATAAGATCTTAGACACCGCTGGCCCCTAAGCTAAGATTCTGGTCATGGCGGAAGACGCCAAGACTTTAGGCGCACTGATTTCTCCTGAGGCGCTTTCCAATTGGGCGCAAAGGGCAATAATATTTCTGGGGAATTCAAATCCCGCGATCTCCACTGAGAGACACCGATCCCTGCTAATGAAGATAGACCCTAAGCTGGGTGAGATCGCCACCTCCGAACCAGCTCCGATGGCAGAGAGCAACAGTTTCAGGGACCCCTTTGTGAAAGAGTTAGCAAATTTGTAAATACACTAAATGCTCTTGACAAGGATCAGTCGTCAATCAAGCGTATTTTTACGCCACGTGTTTTTGGCGCAGTTGTTCGTGACAGGGGGCTCTTGACCGTTCGTTCTTACTACCAAGCCCCTTCAAGTGCACGGACTCCTGCAGAGGACAGTGGCAGGTTCCTGCCAAATTCTGGAACTTCTATCTCACGAAATCATACTTGCGTCGATGAGACTGTAGAGGAAGAGGCAATGGGTCCTACAATACCCAACTATGTGAGTGTTCAGCACTTGATGGGAATCAAAATTGGGGGCAGACTGCGGCTCTTTGCTGGCAACTAGGCTTCCTTAACCTTGAGTCCTACAGACGGTCGGAGGTTTCAAAACAGGTCTTCGACTGCCCTGTTCTAGATTCATGCCCCAGTCCCCTCACTTGTCCCTCCGTACAGATGAAACTGATAGACGGAGACATTTCTGACCTGTTGACAAAATGGGCAGTGGTGCTTTCTACCCTCCATCCCAGGGGTTCCTCAGCATCCTTTTCCTGGTGGAGAAGAGGGATGGGGGTTATCGTCTCGTAATAAATCTCAGAGAGTTCATCAACTGGCTGATCAATCACCAATTAAAGATGGAGGGTATTCACCTCCTAAGCGATCTCCTCCAGGGTCGGGACTGGATGGTCTGCTTGTACCTCACGGATGCTTACCTCACGAACCCAGTTTTTTCCCCTCACAGACGTTTCCTCCAATTCGAATGAAGTTCCCAGATATTCAAATTTACATCCCTTCCTTTTGGTCTAACCTCTGCTCCGTGGTGTTTCACCAAGGTAATGAAACCTGTGGTGGAACACCTGAGAGCGGGTGGGGTCAGACTCTTAGTCTATTTGGACGACGTAATCATCACGATTCAATACCCTCCACGCTTACTCTCTCACTTTCAATGGACAGTGAGTTTACTAGAGCCCCTGGGCTCTGTGATCAATTAATCGAAGTCAAGCCTCATCCCTTCTCAGAAAATTCAGTCAGTTCCTGGGGTTTATGGTGGACACCACGCTGATAGTCTGTTCTAAAAATTAACTTGTTCTAAACTACGATTTTAAACATTTTACTTTAGTAGTCTATTTAGTCACGCTGCATTTTAGACAAATATTGTAATTGAATTTGAATCTGACTGTTCGTTACCTGGCTCATTCCTGCTCTCTCGCCGTGCAGCCACAAAGCAAAAGCCCGTACTTGTATTGGACAGTAGAATCTCAGCCAATCAAGTGGGGAGGGGGGTGGAGTCTATTACACTGCGAAGGCTTCAAATTGATGCCCGCAGCGCTGAGGCGCTGTTTGGAGACACCGCGCAGACATTATGTTCTAAAAATTAACTTGCTCTTAACTGCGATTTTAAACATTTTACATTTGTAGTCTATTTAGTTGCGCCGCATTCTAGACAAATATTGTAATTGAATTTAAATCTGATTGTTCGTTACTTGGTTCCTTCCTGCTCTCATGCCGTGCAGCCACAAAGCAATAGCTCGTACTGGTATTGGACAATAGAATCTCAGCCAATCAGGTGGGGAGGAGGGCGAAGTCTATTACACTCCGAAGGCTTCAAATTGATGCTCGCAGCGCGGAGGCGCCACTGGCGCGCCAAAGGCTCACCTAAGGCAAGCCCATCTGTGTTCGGACGGGGCCAGGTGCTCGACACTATGGCCAAAAAATCACCTAAATGCTGGCAGAACTAAAAGACATGGCCCCGTGACTCAGGCAACTGCACGACCTGCCTCTGGATGAGCTAGACCTCTTTCATCCAGGTCAGGCGCTAAACTTCTTTAAGCGCAGGGACACTTTTCAGACCTCGAGCCAAATCACCCTGTCCTTCGCTGGGGAAAAACAACACCCTGCGAAGGAATTGAATATAATGTATCTAAACACTCGCTCTGCAGTTAAACACCAACTTGAACTATTTAACCTGCCAGATACCGATGTGCCTGATATGCTGTTTTTGGCAGAAACATGGCCGACAGAGGAATCCCCTCCCGCTATGCCAGCCACCCTTCCAGTAAACTACTATTTCTTACAATCTAATAGATCCTCAGGAAAAATGGGGGGAGGTGGGAGGGGGTGGCAGTTGTCATCAAAAAAGGACTGTCTTTCAGTGCCATAACACTTGTTGACAGCCTAATAGTCAAACTAGACTCCTCTAATAGTACAATGGTATGTGTGTACTCTTGAATAGACCTCCCACAGCGATGCCGGAATTTCCCAAAGCATTTGTAAATAGCATTGTGTCCTTGACCGTGGACTATGCTAAAGTCCTGGTCATAGGAGACATGAACTATTGGGCTAACGAGGCAGAAGGGGGAAAGGGTGCCAAGGAACTGACTGGGTCCTTACTAAGTATAATCCTTACGCAACACATCCAAGTACCCACTCACATTAAAGGTCACACACTCAACCAAGTTTGGTCTATTAACCTTACTCTTCAGAATTTAGCAATCAATTTAGCTTAACTTCACATTAAGGTCCACTCACTTGAAGACATCAAGTCCCTCAATACAACGCTCCATAAAACGCAGATCTGGCTGGCAAAGAACCATTTAAAACTAAACACCCTAAAAACAGAATTTCTCTTAATCGCTCCTCCCAACCAAACAACCATCATCCGCGAGTGGATGAAGCACATCACAGCACCTCTCATCATTGATTCCACTAAATCATTAGGAATAACCCTAGACAATAAGCTAAATATGCAGAAGCACATCAGCGCTGCAACTAAAGGAGCTAATTTCCAGATGAACTCCCTGAGAAAATTTAAACCCTTCATACCGGAAAGTGACTTTAAACAGGCAGTTCAATCTCTAGTAATTCCCAGATTGGATTATAGGAGTGTTGCTCTTTGCGGCCTGCCCAGATTAACGACCGCTCCTCTAAGAGCCTCAATCAATACAGCCGCCAGACTCATCACACGCTCCAAAAGAAACTTCCACATTTCCCCTGACATTCGTGTCCTCAACTGGCTACCTTTTGAGGCCAGAATCCATTTGAAAATCGCCAGTACGACACACAAGGCTTTACAAAACACCGAGATACCTAGCAGAGAAACTGGTACTATCTGGTGGTAACAGATCTGCTAGGAGCTCTAACAATCTTCTACTTAAACCACAATGTTTCTCTAAGAAGAAAACATACTACCGTTCCTTCTCAGGAATGGCTCCCAGGATTTGGAACGCCTTGCCCCCAGAAATGAGAATTAATCCATCCGCAGCCTTTAAAAAACCCAGAAGTTAAATCGATTCTCCTGGCCAAATTCACCTGATTCTTTTATACTCTCTTGAAAATATGTGCTGCTCTCTAATGTGTACCATTACTGTATTCACCTAATTAATTGTGTTTTTTCGTTTTTATATCGATATATCTGCACTGTAAAGCGCTCTGATACCCGCAAGGGTCTTGTTCGCGCTATACAAAACTGTCAAAATAAATAAATAAAATAAATAAATCCACCGTTTTGTAAGGTCAGATCATTATACAATTAGCTGCACCTTGAGTCATATTACCCTGCCCAAAACTTTTCCCCAACAAAAAGGCTCATCTAGAAACTGGAATCACATAAACATGGAATCCTTATGTGACACCCTGACCTGTGAGCTGCCTATAAGTCTGGACAATATAGACAACTTAGAGATAGAGATTGCCAATTGGCAATTGAACGCCATTAACACTCATGCCCCTTTACAAGCTCAAACCTCTCGTATTAGGTGGCATGAAGCATCTGAATGGTTCACTGCCAACACAAAATCTGCTAAACTTAGAGCACGCCAGGCCAAAAGGAAATGGCGTAACACATATTCGACAGAATCTAGAGAACATATAATGTGAGCCTAATGGCATAAAAAAAGCCAGATTAAATGTGCACTATTGTGTCCTTATTATAGGATTTGTTAGGAGTGGTACACATGGGGTGGTTCCTGTGGAGTCCTAAAGATGAGCAAATTGGGGAACAGCTCTAAATATGTTGGCTACACATTACTGAGACAACCAGACTCATAATGGTCTTTATTTTTTCAGTAATAACCCCTGATTTTAACCTTATCAACCAGGGGCGGGAATACAATACTGGCCCACTAGTTAGGTATTTTTAATAGCACTTTTTTTCCACTCCCCTTTACTTCACCTAGTCTACACCAATAAGTGCTCCTGCCTAATCGCTAAGTCACAGCACGCCTCAATCCATAGAGAATTGGCATGAACCCCAATGATAAAGAATGCCACCTAGGGGTAACTATGGTGGGTGAGGGGTCTCTGGAAAAAAAATATTTTTTCTAGTAAGCGATTACAGTGGATTCTCGCTGTATCCTATCACCATTCCCTTGGGCAGGTTCTCTTCGAAGTATTCAATTTTTGTGTGTTACATATCAGTAAGGAGGATAAACCTAGCCTCTAGCTCTACCTCCCTCCTTTTTTGCTTATAAACTTTTGGGCAGCATGCAGCTGTGGGAGTTTCCTCCCCTATTTCCCCCACGACAAGACAACACGAATATGGCCGAGGTCACAGGCCTCACCTTCTTGGAAGAGGAGGTGGATAGGATTCTGTCAACGATTTCTCCATTGAATGAGAGAGTGACCTCTGAAACAAGTGTAACAGGTCCCAGCTGGGATGAACTAACGGAATTGAAACAGAATCAAATTAAAACCATGATTCATGGTATTATGATGGCAGAGTACCTGATGGTCAATGCAGCACCCCAGCGTCTAATTGTACGCAATGAGCCGTTCATTTTTTAACATGACAAAACTTTTTTAAAAGATTGGTCCCTAATATCGTGGCAGTGCTCCAGGGATTGGCTGGTCATGATTATCAAGATAGCCGCACGCTTATCACAGGAAATTAAGGAAGAAATTCACACCATTGAAGTGCGGTTTAAGTCTTACCATTCTGTAATGGAATTGAAAAAAAGACTGGAGGAACTAAACAAAACGATGCAGAATTTTGAGAAGACACTAAAGGACACAAAATTTCAAAAATTCAAGAAGGACACAAAGAGTTTTTCGCATGAAAAAGTATATCCCTACATAAGGGAAGACTACAAAACAACTGGTAGAAACCGGGGATTTAACACAGATGCAGATGGATAAGACACTGGTTCTGACAGTTCGGATTCCAGTAATACCAGGAGAGGCAACCATAGAAACAGGCATAATCATGGGAGAGGGATGGGACATCAAGGTGTACAAGGATGAGGATGGCCACTTTTTCAAGGCCCCCCACTTTACCCAGACCCCTTCTACTGTGGGCCACACCAATTTCAACAACAGCCCTATGAATACTGGAATCCAGCTCAAACACTACAACCTGGGTACTCAGGACTACCCATGCCTTTTTCAAGGCAAGGCAAAGGACCCCAGAGAGGCCAAATGAAGAAGGGCCAACAAGTACAATGGTTGAACCCACTGGAACTGACGAGGATGACAACGAGGGGCATGGACTCCACAAACGACCCAGGAACGAGCAACCGACCAGTCTAGTAGTAAATCTGACAGATAAGATCTTATCACCTCCTCACCTAAGAGTTTTGGAGAAAGGCCTAGGGTCTGTTCCTACAGCGAACCTGGACAAATTAAAGTTGAGTTGTGAAGTCAATGAATTTATCCGTAAAATTAAATTGAAAGTGTTCTTTGATGACAAGCCAGCGTCCGATGCCAACAACAGCGACACAGTATTACTACTTAAATCCAGCTTCACTCCACCATCTTCATCCTTACCTGTGGAACCCCTAGTCTCAGATTGATCCCTGGACAATCAAGACCTTCCACAGAACAAATTGTAATCCAGCAACTGGCCAATGACGCCAATGTGGTAATAAAACCAGCGGATAAAGGGGGTGCAATAGTCCTACAAACTACGGAAGCACACAACAGGGAATGCCTGAGACTCTCGGATGATGAGAGAAACTACCAGCGAATCAGGCCGATCCAACAGAGCACATACGGATACAGATAACCAGTATGGTGGAAGAAACGGTATCACATGATTGGATTACCAAAAAAGAAGGGGATTTACTTACCAACACTCACCCGGTAATCCCATAATTCTATACAATCCCTAAAATCCACAAATCCTTGGAACCCCCATCCCTCCCGGCATCAGCTCGGTGTTGGGACCACTTTCCAAATTCGCAGATGCCTTCCTGCAACCCCTGATCCAAGGCACAAACACAAATTTACGGGACAAGAAAGCGGTCCTATGGCTTCTCCAGGATCTATAATTACAAATACTACAATCCTGATACCAGTATTCTAATTGGTTTGGACGTCGAAAGCGTGTATATAAGCCTTCCACACAAAGAAATCTTGGACATAATTGAAGAAGTCCTTTTTGAAGTAAATTGGACCTATCATACACCAAGACACCTGGTATTAGAATGCTGCAAATGGGCTTTGACAGAAAACGTCTTTCGCTTTGAGGACATGCTATTCCACCAGCAAAACTGGATTAGCATGGGAGTACCTTCACCCCAAGTTTGGCGGGGTTATATGTACACCATTTGGAATCCCATAAAATATTGGCAGAAACCAACCAATTTTTTTCCAATACATAAAACTATGGAAAAGGTATATAGATGACATTCTGTTGATCTGGGAGGGCGAGGAGTCAGCTGACGAATTCATAGGTTGGCTTAATATTCAAGCCACTTTTCAGAAATTCACCCACACTATGAGCAGATCCAAGTTGGTAGTCCTCGATCTCAATATTATCGCAGCAGATGGGATCCTCAAGACTACTACCCACGAGAAACCTACAGCTAAAAATACCTTACTACTGTATGATAGTTTTTTGGTCCCAGACATTTGAAAGAAAATCTCCCCTTCAGACAGTTCCTTAGGTTAAGGAGAAACTGCACAGAAATAGAAGATTTCAGGACACAGGCTGAAAAATTGTCGGAAAATTCTTGGCAAAAAATTACCCTAAATGGATAGTTTCAAAAGCAAAAAAATTAGCAAGTAACAACCACAGAGACTCCTTGTTGGAGACACGTCCAAAAGCAAACAATGAGGAAGACAAGAGAACCATTTGCATCACCAACTTCAATATAGCCTCAGATCGGGTTTCTAAAATTATAGGCAAACATTGGCGGATTCTGAACAGCGGACATCTCAACATCTCAAAACCTATGTTCTCCCACAAAAGGGGGAAGAGCCTGAGGGACATACTAGTCCACACCCGCCCAAAACCTAATGATATCAGAGAAAGGAACCAAACTATGATGGGCGCACCACCAACAGGCCACTGTCCCTGTGGCAACTGCAATGTCTGCCACCTCACGACCATCACAAAGACTGTGTCCTTTAACAAGGAATGAGTTGGGAACTGCGTAACTTAACTAATTGCAACACAACAGGAGTAGTGTATCAAATCACTTGCCCCTGGGCATGACCACGAGAAAAGTGAGTACTAGAATTTGCGAACATCGCAGTACTGTCCGATGCCAATGCTTTACCGCGAAAATGTCATCACACTTCGTAGAACAAAAACACACACCTAAAGACTTGAAATGGGTGATCCTGGAACACCTAAGACATGGAGAGAATTTGGAGCAACGACTTCTTGAGAAGAAGCAGCAGTGGGTCTTTAAGCTCCGCACGGACACCCAGGGACTGAATGACAACATTCTGTGGGGCTTATTAATTTGAGCTCTGTTTTCTTCTTGATAAAGATCTTTTACTTTAGTGTACACAGTGCCAACATAATGGTTACGGAATCACCATGATAAGACCCCTATACATCAGGGGACAAAAAAGATTTATCCAGCCAGAAACCTCATAAGTCTGAGCATCCTCTCTATAAAGCCTACTATATGACAACCGGAGCGTTCTTTGATATCGCCCAATAAGAATTTGTCTTTATGAGTCTCCATTTCCTTAAAAAACGTTAGTGGACTCTCTTTTTGTAGGAATGTTCCTCCATATAGCACCTGCCTGGTTATCTGAACCAATGCAGGAATGACATGAGCTACGCTAAATCCTATATGTAACAGAGACCTAAGAAACAAGCTCTCTCTTTACGAAAAACCATCAGTTTTTAAACAATACCTGTTCTATGACTCACTCATGTAAATTGATATCATCACCTCCGCCAGTTTTCTTTTAGCTTTAACACTTGATTCCGTGACTCTATTAATTTAATAGAACCATTACCCCCTTTTAAAAATCTGTAAAAGCAATCACGTATGCACTGTGGAAAGGACAAGCGCAGCCCTTCCTTTGTTTCACAAACTCCATACCTGCCACATGGTGCCGGCGTGACGCCACCTCCGGCGGCCATGTTTAAACACTGCACAGTGTATTGTTTACATGAGGCAGGGCTCTGGCACTGTCACGCCGCACGAAAGCGAGCAGCTTTCGAAAGAGGGACCGGAGCAACAAAACACTAATATACGGTCCCCAGGGCATAAAGTAGGTGCCTTGATCCGAGGCGGCCTTGATGAAGTGAGCGACTGAGGTATTACCTAAGGATGCTCACGAACAGGCGGCAACCGATTGAAGTTGTACTACCAACTGCAGCTTTTCTGAACGGCATATATATTTTTTCTGATCGGCATATACTTTCTCCCTCATAGCGTTTGACTACAGGCCCCTCCACTCTGGTTTTGACTATGACGCTATCGTTTAGTGTTTATAAGTATAGTATGTTATGAAGTATTCTACTTCCTATATGTTAAATGAATTGTCGGGTTATGTCTTGTGGTGTCTTGTCTCACGAGTGAGTGTTTTTTGCACAAACCACTAAGTGTGGCAACAATTTTACACACTAAAATGAGTGACCACTGTTTAGACTTATTGAGCACTCACGATATACGGGTGTCGCATAGTCATGGTTGAGGATGACCTACTGTGACCTGCCAGCCCGGCTGACAGGTCTATGTTTTTAATGTTTTCCCTTTTGTTATTACAGATACAGGATATTTCAATAACAAACCGTATGTATACATAGTGTATGCAAATTAAATGTGCGTTAGTGTATCCTTATTATAGGATTCATTAGGATTGGTACACACAGTGCTGGTTCCCCGTTGAGTCCTGAAGAAGATCCAATAGGGGAACGGCTCGAAACATGTTGGCTCCCCATTACTGAGAAAACCAGACTCATTATGGTCTTTGTTTTTTCAGTAATAACCCCTGATTTTAACCTTACCAACTACGGACAGGAACAAAATAGTGGCCCACTTGTTAGGTATTTTTAATAACACTTTTTACCACTCCTCTTTACTTCACCTTATCTAAACCAATAAGTGCTCCTGCGTAATCGCTAATTCGCAGCACCCCTCAATCCTTAGAGTATTGGGATGAACCCCAATGATGAAGCATGCCACCAAGGGGTAACCCTGGTGGGTGAGGGGTATCTAGAAAAAAAATATTTTTTCTAGTAAGAGATTACAGTGGATTCTCGCTGTATATTGTCACCATTCCCTTGGGAAGATTCTCTTTGAAGTATTCGATTTTTGTGTGTTACATATAAAAAAGCCACACTGGAGGCAAAAAATTGTTTTTTACTAACAAAGTACTAAACTCAAATAACAAGACTAAATATATTTTCAGTACAGTAAGGGAGTTATCTAACCCTGATTGTGTGATTCCCGCCTATCATTGCTACACAGAAATTATGTAAAGATTTAAATTCTTTCTTTGTAGGTTAAATTAAGAAAATCCTAGAATCCATAGATTCCAGGTACAAAGATGTGGAAGAACTTTCAGCAAACACCAACCCCAATTTGATGGCTGCTTTTCCCTGCCTAAATAAAGAACATCTCTTTGAACTCCTGAATAAAATAAAATATGGCTCCCCTAAAGATGCATGCCCCCGTCATACACAAAAATCAATTTTTACGGCATTCCCAGAGACTATCCTTGCCCTGCTGAACCTATCCTTCACCTAAGGGACTGTGCTGTAAGTCTTTAAAGAAGCAGTGGTTATTCCGCTGCAAAAAAAACAAGGTATTGACTCCCAGAAGCTGGACAACCACAGGCCTAAATCCCTTCTTCTCTTTCCGGATAAATTACTGGAGACACATGTAGCCAAATTCTTTAGCACCTTTGTAGAGGAAACTATTTTTTAGACTCTAAACAGGCAAGCTTTCGGCCATCCCACTCCACCGAATCTATCATACTATCCGTCATGGGCGATCTCAAAGGAAAGGTAGACAAGGACTGCACTCAGGCCCTGATTCTCTTAGACCTGTCTGCAGCCTTCGATACCATCAACCATGATACATTAATTGAAGTTATTGCTGCAGCAGGTCTCAGAGGTGCCGCCCTGAGTTGGTTTAAATCCTTTTTAGAGGACCGGAAACAATAAGTGTGGCTTTCGCCCTACAAATCCGGCATTGTTAATATGAGCTGTGGAGTACCGCAGGGTTCTTCTCTATCCCCGCTTCTCTTTAATGTTTACATTCACCCCCACATATTTAAGCTTCGTCAGATGGGGGTTAAGATCTACAACTACGCTGACGACATGAAGCTGATCTTTTCCATCGATGAATCAACAAACTCCATGGAGTTTCTTAGAAATACCCCGCTATTCATCAAGAATTGGATGAACAATAATCAATTAAAACTGAACTCTGAAAAAAACAAAATCATCATCCCCAAAAACAAACTCCTACACTGGACTCCTGCACACTGGCCCCCGGAGCTAGGCCCTGCACTTACTCCAAGGAATACTATTAAGAGCCTAGGCATACAGATCGACTCAGATCTTTCCATGAGCTCGCAGATCCGCTCGGTTACCTCTGCATGTTTCTTCCAACTCTGGAAATTGTGAAAAATCTAAAGGTTTTTCAGCAGAGAGGCCAGCATCCAAATCATTGTTGTTTTGATTTTATCAAAAATTGATTATGCAAATGCGAATTACTTAGGCCTCCCGCAAAATAAGAAATACCATCTGCAGCTGATACAAAATCAAGCCCCCACAATTATCTATCAGCAAGACAGCGCTGTCATATCAGGCCGCTGCTGAAAGAGCTCCACTGGCTTCCTGTGGAGCAGCGTTCCATGTTCAAAACAGGATGCATCCTGTTTAGAGTTATACATGACATAGGTCTCAAGTACATATCCTCAAGAATTCACAAATACTCCCCACAGCGCACCCTAAGATCCATGCACATGAATTTATTGGTAGTCCCCACATTCAGATGTCAACGGCCCATCGGGTCGCGTTTTTCAATACAGGGACCACAATTCTGGAACTCTCTGCCTACATCTCTGAGATTAGAAACGGACCATTTGCGATTTAGAAAAAACTGAAGACATGGCAGATTGGTCCTCAGATTCCACCTTCAAGAGGCTCTACTTTAACCCGGTGGCAAATCTGGCCTCCTTGGTGGAGGAGAAGCTTTAAACTAGCCTAATCCTTGCCTTTGAACCTGACATAGAATGAAACATTTCCTAGCTACCGTAAAGGAAAGTTTCAATTCTATTGAAGACTCAGAGGTGAGGATTAGCTCACCCAAGTAATTGGCAAGCCCAGTCCGAAATATCTTCTTTGCTGATGTAAGTAATCCTCTGATTGTTTTATAATTATCATGATGGAATGTTTACCATTTTGTAAATGAATATACTGTGTATCATTCACTTGGTTATTGCAGATAATGTTTATTTTCGCTACCAAGTGTTGACTCCGCTCTTTTAATTCAAAGGATCTAAACCTAGTAAACAAGAGAGATACGGAAATTCATCAACTGTGTTCACAGGAAGAAAGAGGAGGACAGAGTCTCCTCCGGGGAAGTTGTTGGTGCACTCGCCGGCTGCTTGGACATTATCTTTGGACCCTTTTTTGTTCATTTCCCGAGGTTTCATGGAAAATGTTGTTTTTTTGTTCTTATAAATGGCTGCTGGATGAAATAAAGCAAGAAAGAAAATGTAAGACTAATCCTTGCCTCTGAGTCCTTAATAGAATTGAAACTTTCCTTTATGATAGCTAGGACATTTTTCATTCCCAGATATTCACCCAAGCAAAGAAAATAAACATATATTCCGTTATGCATTTCTGATCACCGCTTCTTTCTTACTCCTGTGAGCTTCCCTGTAGTATTGCCAGGACCCTACTATGGACTAAACTAAAATGACTGCTGACTGTGATATAAAAGATGTGTTTTGACTGTCAATTACAAAGTCACATGTTACAGCAGTATCAAAAACAGAAGAGGCATTAAATGACACATGCGTCTCTGCTAATAACGTGTGTTGGTAATGCACAATATTATGTTTATTCTCGGCTGACCTCAGGTAATCACATTCAGGCAGTGTTTGGGGAAGCACAATCCAGAAGGTGAACATTGTGTACATAAAATATTACCCTATTATTCAAATAATGTTGAAATAAGCGCAAGTAAAATAATCAGAAACAACTATACAAATAAATGGCCACTTTACATCCTTGATAAATGTATTTGGAAATGCAATGAATTTTCTAACATTCACCCAGCTGGCCACACCAAATTAGAGCAATATTATTAAAGTAAAAGATTGAGATGGCTTTGATTAGTTTTAGTTACAGGTTGTTAGACATTTGTTTTGTGGCTGGTAGAGTTATGCACCCTGTCTAAGCAGGAGCCACAATCCTAGCCAGGGTAAGTTACAAACACACCCTAAATTAACCAGGGCTCACCCTCTGGAAGCTTGGCACAGAGCAGTCAGGCTTTACATATGAGGCAATGTGTAAAATATTTGTACAACTCTTAAAACAGTAAAACAATGAAAACAACACACAAAAATAATCCACACTAGGTTAGACAAATAGAGCTTAATTTAACCTGTTTACCGCGGCGAACATTCCGCCGCGGTGCGGGCATTCTAAAAGGTGGGCGGGGCTGCGTCGGCCAACGGTCGTGCGCTGCACCTGGAAGGTAGTGCTCGCGTCGGCCATTGGCTGACGCAAGTACGGAACGGGTTAATTAACAAAACAATCACCAAAACGATATCCAATAAATAGAACCGGAGTTATCCATTTTAAAAGAATTTCTTGAAAAATAGTGCTTAGAAACATTAAACGCTAACCGGGGCTAGCTGGTCGTGCTGGACCGAATCGAATCTGAAAAGTCAGGCCAACCGTGATAGAGCGTGGGTCGGATAAAGGAGCCACGCAGGACCCACTGCAAAAAGAACCCTCAGGGAGGAAGTGTTGACGTCGAGGAGCTAGATGCGAGGAGCGATAGGAGGCGATGCGTCGTCCTCAATCCTTGGGATTGTAGCTGATGCGTCAGGTCCAAGTTGCGCATTTGGGAAATGCTTTGTCGTCGAGCTACTTGTGAGGCAGGCGATGCATCTTCGTAGAGCCACGCTGTTGGTGCCGTGATGTCCTAGTAGCGGCGATGCATCGACATCGAAGGGAATACACCATTTCCGACCGGTGTAAAGTTGGTAATGCGTGGGGTTTGGTGCTGCAGCACAGGAAAACCCACATCCAGGGTCCCAGGACTGAACTGATATTACTTGGCAGAGTAGGACTCACAGATGGCAGGGTCAAGTGTTAGTTGGTGAAATGGAGTGAAGTCTTTGATGTTCCTAAGACTTCAGAACAGGAAGCAAACAGACAAACCCTTGGATTCACTCTGGGTCCAAGTGGTGTAGGTCAAGTCCTTCTCATCCAGGCAGAGAGGGCAGCAGGTGGCAGGCAAGTCAGCACAGCAGAAAAGCAGTTCTTCCAGAGCAGCAGTCCATCACAGTGGCAGTCCTTCAGCGGCACATCAGTCCTTCTTCCTGGAAGAGTTTCCACAGGTCCATAAGTGAACTGATTTGGTAAGGTAAGAAGTTTAGTTTTTATACCCAGTGGTGGCTTAGAAGTGGGGGTGACTTCTAAGAGGGCTTTGAAGTGCACAAAGGTCCTTCATTTCCTGACCTAGCTCCAGTCATACTACAGTGGGGTATGGACCTCTTGGTAAGGGGACAGGCACAACCCATTCATGTGCAATTGTCAGCTTCTCCCTCTCATCCTGCCCAGGATGACACATTTAGGATGTTAATTGCCCATTCGCATGTGAATGGCCCATAAGGCACACCTAAGCTCCCTTTATGTGTGACTGTCTAGAAGGAATGCACAAGCCCAGCTGTCACCTAGCCCAGAGTTGTATTGGAGACTGGCAGCAGGCATACAGGACTTAAAAACAGACAAATGCTGACTTTCTAAAACTGGCATTTTCCAAGTTGTAATCATAAATCCCAATGTACGATGAAAGAGTATTTATTATTACAAGTTCACAGGTACCAAAAATGACAGCTCTACTCCTTCTCAATCAGGAATTACACTTAATAAATGTATTAAGGAATCCTCAATGTTAACCTGTGTGAGGAGTAGGCCACACAGCACTGAAAAACAGATTTGGGAGTTTTTCACTACCATGACATGTAAAACTAAAGAATATATGTCCTACCATTTACTTACATAGCACCCCGTCCTATGGGCTTCCTAGAGCATGCCTTAAGGGTGATTTATATGTAGGGGTGGACGGAGTTAAATCAGTATAACCCTAAACTCTCGACGTCACACAGACCTCCCTCAACCCACCTACATGTTCTTGCGTTGTTTTCCTCTATCTATGCTTTCCAATGTGAGCCAGTGGCAGCACAGGTCCAGCAGCGTGGTTCTTTCCCAGCGCATTCAAGGACAATTGCAGCGGTAAGCAAACAGCGTGCAGTGGTCCCAGTGAACCTCTTACCATGTGTCTCCAGTGGCTCGGCAAATCAGAGGCCCTTCTAACACATCAGGGCCCGCTGCCTAGTGGTATACTGGCCCAACCGGAATTGAAGCAAGCAGAGTGAGGCTCTTACTTGGCAGGGGTCACATGACCTGGCAATAGCTAATCACAGGAATGTGGGAGGGCAGTCACTTGTGGGAGCTGCTTGTAAAAAGACAGGTTTCGGTATGTGGCAAAATAAAGGGGACAACAGACATGTGTTAATGATCTGCAGGCGCTTGAGTTAAACATTAGAACACAGTCACCCGACCCACATAATTAGTTTTATTTATTTATTTTTTAATGAGTGTTCACAATTCCTGCACCCTCACCTAGTTCTGGGGTATTGTTTTTGGAGTTTCTGGCAAGGGCAGCATTAGCTTTGGAGAATGTTAGCTTTTGCTTGTTGATTATGGGGGTGGGTAGCAGGGAAAAAAGTACGCCACACAGCAGAATTGAAGGTTTTTGCTAAACTTTGTGCTCCCAGTGGGGCGCTGAGTTGGCAAAACTCTGCAAACTCCACTGGCGGAGTGGAGTTCACTGCCCACCCTTACTTATATGTAGTAAAAGGGGAGTTTAGGGTTTGGCAAGGGGTTTTAAATGGCAAGTTAACATAGCAGTCAAACTGCACATACAAGCTCTACAGTGGTAGGCCTAAGACATGTTTAGAGGACTACTTGAGTTGGTGACACAATTAGTGCTGCAGACCCACTAGTAGCATTTAATTTTCAGGCCCTTGTCACATATAGTGCACTTTACGAGGGACTTATAAGTAAATTAAATTTGCCACTTGTGGATTCACCAATGTTACAATTTTTTGGGGGATGAACACATACACTTTGGCAGTGGTTAGCAGTAGTAATGTGCCCAGAGTCCTTACAGCCAACAAAAATAGATCAGCAAAAAGTGAGGCAAACAGGCAAAAGGTTTGAGGGAACACCACCCTAAGGCTGACAGGTGTAGTACTGTGTCCCCCTGCTGGAGGTGGCGAGAGCTACACATTTCCTTGGGAGATGTCATCACTAAGGTGAAAGAACCTAGAGTGACCATCAGCATTGGTGTTGTCTAACCGATGTCTGTGTTCCAACGTAAAGTCCATTCCCTATAGGGAGATGGACCACCTCAACAATTTTGGATTCTCAGCCCTCATTTGCATTAGCCACCTGAGTGGCCTGTGGTCTGTCTGAATCTAGAAGTGAGTCCCAAACAGGTATGGTCTAAACTACTACAGTGCCCAGACCACAGCAAAGGCTTCCCACTCAATAGCAATCCACCTCTGTTCCCAGGGTAGTAACATCCTGGAGCTTAAAGCTACAGGTTAGTCCACAGCATCTTCATTAAGCTGTGACAGTACTGCCCCTAAGCTATGCTCTGAGGCATCAGTTTAAGCTATGAACTCCTTGGAAAAGTCAGGTGCCTTGAGCACAGGGGCAGTGCACATGGCTTGTTTCACGGAGTCAAATGCTCCTGTCCTGATGTCCTCTGTCCAGATCACATTTGTGGGTTGTTTCTTTGATGTCAGTTCAGTCAAGGGGCCACAATGGTGTCATATCCTTTGACAATCCTCCTGTAGTACCCGGTGAGGCCTACAAAGGCTCTCACCTCCGTCTGAGTCTTTGAGGCTTCCCAGGCCATAATTGTTTCTATATTGGCCTAGAGGGGCTGCACCTTAGCCTCGCCCACCAGGTGTCCTAAGTATAGCACAGTCCTCTGCCCTATCAGGAACTTTCTGGCCTTGGTAGTCAGGCCTGTATCTCTCAGGGCCTGAAAAACGTCCTGGAGGTGGAAGAGGTATTCCTTTCAGCTGCTCCTGAAGACAGCTGTGTCATCCAGATGTGCAGTGCAGAAGGACTCTATTCTAGGTAAGTCTTGTTTTACCAACCTCTGGAAGGTGGCAGGGATGTTCTTGGGTCCAAAGGGCATCACCCTAAACTGATAGTGGCCCACTGGTGTGGGGAAGGCTGACCTTTCCTGTGCTCCTTCAGTTAGGTCAAAAGTACTCAGGAACAGGGCAGCCCCTAATCTTTTGATCAGTTCATTCGTCGCTGGATCTGATGAGCATCAGTCTTGGTGACTGAACTGAGTCCCCTATAGTCTACCCAGAATCTGAGTTCTGGTGTAGTGCCCTTTGGGGCAGCTGTTGCTACCAGCACCACAGGGCTGGACCAGAGGCTACTGGAAGGTTCAATCCTCCCTAATTCCAGCATTTTGGAAACCTCTTCCTTAATGCTGGCCCTCATATTATCTGACAGACAGTACATTTTATTCTTAACAGGGGGTCTGTCTCCTGTGTCTATGTTGTGGGTACACAAGTGTGTAACCCCCGGAGTGAGGGAAAACAGAGAGTAGAACTGTCCAAGCAACTAGTGACAGTCCATCTGCTGTTCAGAAGTCAGGGTAAGGGAAAGGTTTACACTTGTCACCGACCCATCCTTCATTTCGGAGGCCAAGAGGTTAGGGAGAGGTTCACTCTCCTCTTTCTCTCCTCCATCTATCACCAACAGCATGGTGACCTCAGACCTCTCATAATGGGGCTTGAGAAGGTTGAGGTGGATCACCCTTAGTGAGTATCTGAGGGTCTTGAGGTCCACCAAGTAGGTGGACTCCCCCTTCCGCTCATCAATCTTGTGGTGCCCAGTCCAACGGTTTTGGAGGGCCCGGGCTCCATGGGCTCCATCACGCACACTTTCTATCCAGGTTGCAAGTTTACAGGGCCGCCATCTGGTTGTCCTGTCTTCCCATTGGCCTGACAGGTCAAACAGGTTCTACAGTAGGCATCTGAAGAAACCTTTATCCAAGGCCAGTGAAAGTAGGGGACAAGTCTGGCGAAGGTTTTGTCCTAGCCCATATGTCAGGCCAGGGAATTACATTATCCAGCCCCAATAGAAAAGACCTGTAGCATTGGGATACCACCAGGACCCTTGTCATCCCATGCATTGGTGCCATTGGCTCACTGTACAGGAAGTTGTCCTCCCAGTAAATCCAGTGACTATCAGAGAAATCGCCTGCTTACTGGGCTTTGGCCTGTTGCCTCATATCCTCCAAGTCTGGGCACTCGTTCTAAGCATTTCAGAAGTCCTTCGTAGTGGGTCCTCTTTCTACTTGCCATCCAGCAAGTTCAGGCAGGTGACTCAGGGAGACAGTGTCCTCTCCACTGGACTCCGGGGCGACCTCCTCCGTCGCCGTATCCACCTTAGTTGGGAGACACTATGGGGCTGGTTCCCCACACCCCTTGTCCTTCCTTCTTTTGTCAGCTGACTGGGCAATTCTTCTAGGCTCCAGTCCTTCCTGGCTCCATTCCTGGGCACCCATTGACTTGGTGGTAACAGATGCCCACTCAGGAACCCCCAACATTTCCAGATGTGACCTAATCTCCACTTCCTTCCAGGTAGTGTGCTCTGCGTCATTCACTAGCAAACAATCCACAGGCCTGGCAGGGCTCACAGCTAACTTTAGAAGACCCACGCCACTCAAATGTAACAAGGGCCACTGGGTAGTGACCCTCACAGTTGTCTGCTATCATATCCTGGTAGAATACATTGGGTAAAATCTGCACTCGGGAAGTTGTATGACGGAACTACACATTCTTTTACCATACATGCCTTTACAATGCGGGCAATATAACGTACGCATCATTACCACACATTGCTTTACTGCGCAAGTCATAACAAAGACTTGCCTTAAGGAAGCGCTGGACTATGGAGTAGTATAATTTACTATTCAAACTTCAGTCTGTGCAACAGTAGGGAAGGTGTTGGACATAACATCCAATACCAGTCCAACAACGTGTTCCTTAAAGCAAGAGCAAACTTACGCGTGGTAATGGTGCATTCATTGTAGAACCCATGTTGTGTTACCCCCACTGTTGGCATATACCTCCACAAAATACCCCCCAATATTCCCCAGGAACCTTGTGCACCCTTAGAGCCATCTCGTAGACCGAGAACCACCTATCTATGTCATCCCCCACCACATAACTGGGCACCAATTCCTTTGAGATGCGAACCTTTTCTCCACCAGCGGACACTGCAGGTACGCTGCCACCATTACTGCTGGAATCCACTTCCATGGCCGTGATGTCCAGCTGTCTGAGCCTTAGCTCATGATCCATCTTCCTCTGGTCTGCCTCCATGGTCAGCCTCCTTTCCTCCAAGGCTTTCTCCTTCTCCAAAAAAGCTTTCTCCATTTTAATCTTTAATTTTGCCAGCTCCAACTTAAGCTTTCTCTCCTCCCTCCTGTCCTCCAGCTCCTCTAGGGACAGGCCCCTGGATGATAAGCTGCTCCCTGCTCTGGGAAAACCCTGCTCCTGGCAAGTTATTGGTCTCATGTCCCACAGACAGTCCCAGATTGTCCAGTAAATCCTGCTCCAGCTCCTCCTCATCATCCAGTATCTCATCCTCCTCCTCTAGGGTCACAGGTACTTCATCCCTAGCTTCTAGGCTATTCCTTCAGGTCCTCAGTTCCTTTTTCAGCTTTTTGCAGGCACAGATGCAGGTACAGATGTAAAGACATTATTGTCGGAAAAAGCAAAAATGCCAATCACGGAGAATGGAAAAATAAAAAAAAAGCCAATCAAATAGAGTGGTGAAAAAATGGTAATGGGCATCAGGGGCAATTGATTTAAATTGGTCTTAGATGCGGATGGTAATGTAAAGAAAATTGCTTTAAAGTACTGCACAAACACAAGTCCTATCTTCACCGCTGATCACCAATGTTAGAAATTGGGTTTATGGTTGGCAGAGGTATGCACCCTGTCTAAGCAGGAACCACAATCTTAGTCAGGGTAAGTCAGACACATACCCAAATTAACCTGTGCTTACACTCTGGTAGCTTGGCACGGAGCAGATAGGCTTAATTTAAGAAGGTGTAAAGTATTTGTGCAACGCTTATAGCAGTAAAACAGTGAAAACAGCACACACAATTATCCACACCAGGTTAGAAAAACAGAGCTTAATTTATTGAACAAAACACGACCAAAGCAACAAAAATCCACATTGTAGTACCAGAGTTATGAATTTTTAAACAAAATCTTGAAATATAGTGCTTAGAAACGTAAAGCGCCAACCTGGTCTATCTGGTCGCGATGGACTGGGTCAAATCTGAAAACTCTGACTGATCCCGATGGAGCCATGCAGGGTCCGCTGCACACAGTACCTTCACAGAGGAAGCATCGACATCGAGGAGCAAGATACAAGGAGCGTTCGGAGGCGATGTGCCGGTTTTCTCTTTAAGATTGTAGACAATGCACTGGTCTTGAGTTGCGCAGTTGTAAAATGCAGCGGCGATGCCTCGAAGGGAATGCATTGGTTCCAACCAGCCCAAAGTTGGCGATTCATGGATTTTGGTGCTACAGCAGAGGAAAACCCACTTCCAAGGGCCCAGGATTGGATTGGCATGACTTGGAGGACTCACCAAACGACAGAGGCCAGGTACATGTTTGTGAAATTGAGTGAAATGTTTGATGTCCCTGAGACTTTGGAACAAGCTCTTGGAGTCACTCTGAGTTCAAGTAGTGTAGGTCCAGTCCTACTCACCCAGGCAGAGAAGGCAGCGGCATAGGCAGGTCAGCACAGCAGAAAATCAGTTCTTCCAGAGCAGCAGTACAGCAGAGTGGCAGTCCTTCAGCAGCACAGCAGTCCTTCCTGGCAGAGTATCCACAGGTCCAGAAGTGTACTGATTTGGAAGGGTCAGAAGTTCAGTTCTTACTCTACTACCACCCCTTACGTCAATGACTGACTCCCTCTTCTCCCTGCCTTGATTTGCACTCCACACATCGTCGACTCCACCAAATCCATAGGTATATCACTAGACAAAAACCTCTCCATGTCAAAACACATCAGCGCCATCACTAGAGGTGCTAACCATCAGCTGCATATCCTCTGGAAACTTAAACCTTTCCTCCCCTTGACCGAACTCACAACCGTGACTAATGCACTTGTGCTCTCAAAGCTTAACTACGGCAGGCCTACCTTTGTGGGCCTTCCATAAACCTCACTTGCACCTCTCAAGGCTACCCTCAGTCCTGCAGCTAGGCTCATCACGAGTTTAAAAAAAGGGATCACATTACCCCTGACCTTCGTGCATTGAATTGGCTTCCCTTCGAGGCCAGGATTTATTTCAACATCGCCTGCATGACCCACAAAGAGCTGCACAACAATACCCTCTCCTACCTGTCCCAGAAACTGACCCTATTGGGAGGAAATAAATCCTCTAGAAGCACAAGTTCCCAACCTCTCAAGCCACAAAAATTCAAGAAAAAGGAGACCTACAACTGTTCCTTCTTTGGAATGGCCCCTAACATCTGGAGTTCTCTACCCGTGAAGATCAGATGCAACCCATCCACATCCCTCTTCCGGAAAGAAGTACAAATGTTTCCATCCAACAAATTCCTCTCTCTCTAGGACTAGGCCACTAGTACCTCTTCCCCACACACCCCACATAACCTGTACATCACTACCTCTGGGAAAACTATGCCTCTACTCTTCCCACCCTGTAACTCCCTCTCTCTTCTACCTCAGAACATTGTGTTCACATATTTTAGTGTATATTTTTTGTTTACATTCTTTATATTTCGTTACTTTGCATTTTTATTTATAATTATGTAACCCGGGTAATTTATGCCTACGTATCCCACTATATATCATTTACTCTTTTTTACCATTACTTTGTATTTCTATATATTCTTTATGTTCCTCGTGTTATTTGGTTGTGCTTACTCTGTAAAGCGCTCTGACACCCTCGGGTCATGTTCACGCGATATAAAACTCATCAAATAAATGAAATAAATAAATATACTCAATGGTGCCTTTGAAGTGAGGGTGACTTCAAAAGGGGCTTTGAAGTGCAAGATGGTCCTCCCTTTCCTGAGGTAAAGTGCCCAGAGTCTTAACGCCAACAAAAACAGATCAGCAAAAAGTGAGGCAAACAGGCAAAAGGTTTGGGGGAAGACCAACCTAAGGCTGACAGGTCTAACATTTGTACTTGCAAATTGTCATTAGTAAGTGCCAGTGGTGTAAATAAAACAGTACAGTGAAGAGTCCTCCATGTACAATCATCCTGCCATTCATTATGGTCAAGTACCTCAACTCCTGTAATCCACACTAGAGAGATTGTCGGAAGTGTTAGTGCACATGCGCATGGTGATAGCACAGAATACCAAATACCTGTTGCTGTGCTTTTATGTAGTAGCCTGTAGAGGAGTGGGGTGTAATATGGATAGTGCAGTGGAAGGTAAATGAAGTGGAAACAGCTCATGCTAAGAGGGTGCAAACGCAGATGGACTCTCATGGAGTGCTCAGAAAAAAAACCTTTTTCCCTGATTTGAAACTGCGGACGGATACAGGCCATCCAATATTAAGGATGGTCATAAAGCTATGCTCCACGAGAGGGACAAACACAATGAAAAAGAAGGATAGCTATTGAATTAGCAAGCAAACTAGATTTCCAAGAAAGCCAACTAACGCCAAGCAATAGTCTTGCAAAAATCCCACTGCAAATTCTGGCATTCCCCACAATAATAGGTCTTTCAACAAGACCTAAAAACATGACATGACTCTTTTGAGAGGTATGGGGGAGGACATGTTTTCACAAGATAATTACCTTTCTACTGTTCTTGAATTCTCAAATAAACCTGAACTGTTTTATTATGTTTACCTTATGGGTGGAACTAGTCTCTATATTCTAGTGAGCCCTGGAACACATACTTATAAGTGCTCAAGAGGAACATTCATTGGTAGAGTGTAGGAATCTCATGGTGCATACATTGGACAGTCAGTGTGAGTAACAGAGTGAGTGAGAATGAGTGTTCAGCAGTGTGAGAGAGCGTGGAGCAGTGGAGACAAAGATAGTGTGAGTGAGAAAGAGAATGAGAGAGAATATGCATGAGTGCAAATGAGAGTGTGGTTCTGAGTTTGTCATGCTTCTCAGTCCGTCACTGGCCCTGGCAAACTGGAGGTAATTCTTGGCTTCTGGAGGCCACTATATCATAATGATGGCACATTATATGTAATTATTTGCTTAATAGGAACACCTGGCAAATTGCTGGTGCTGGCAAACTAGAGGTAATTGTATGTTATGTTAAATTTATTTCTAGAGTGTATGATTACCCGGAGGTGTCTTGGGGCTAGCTCGACAGAACCTGAAACCTAAAAGCTCATGGAAGATCACCGATTGTAAGAATTGAGCAGAAAGAAATTGACCGAAGTTCATAGGGAACTGAATAGCCAAGTTTTTAAGACTTTCCAGAAGCCAAACAGATTGTTTATAGTTTCTACATGGGGCAGTAGGGCGTTCCAGGATCGTGATGCGCCGATCACAAAACTTCTTTCTCCCCATGAGGAGAGTCTACATTTCTAGACTATTACCTTCTTGGCTGTGGAGGACCTCAGTGATCTTGGTGGCTGGTTCCAGTTGAATTTGTTCTTAGTAGTCAGGCCAAATGCTGTGTAGAGCTTCAAAGCCAGTAGAGCAGGGCCTTAAATGCTCTTCTCTGTCTTATTGGCCGCCAATGTAACTACTTTAGTGCCATGGATTCAGATTGGAATTTAGGGATGCCTAAGAGCAGTCATGCTACTCCATTCTGCATAATATGTAATTTGTTCAGATGTTGCTGTTGCATATTGATATATAGCCCATTGCAATAGTCTAGTTTTGAAAGCATCATAGAGGTAACTATTGCTTTCTGCACATTGGACAGGAGGAAAGGTAAGTCTTCTTTTTTATCTATGGGTGTAAAAAGTGAAAGAAGTGACCGATTTTACTTCCTCACTATAAGTAAGTCTATCATCAATGATCACTCTGAGAATACGGGCTTTGCTGACCAAGATCGGAAGCCTCCGACACGTAAAACCTCTGGGAAGCGGTATTCGGGGGGCCGTAAAGGGCCCCCCTTCACCCGTAACCTTACGAGTCAGTCACAGGGGGGACCCAAGGGTCCCCCCTACACATGCATGTACTTTGCGGTTGGCACCGATGCGTCCCCATGACAGTGGGCACCCTTGTCTGCAACGTACCTTTTTCATCAATGGCAGCCTATGTACGCGACGTACAACAGGCTCCCACTGACTTCAATGGGCCTCCAAGCGATCCGAGTCCGTCAGCACATACTCGCATCGTACTCGGGCGCTTGGAGCCCAGGAGCACGAGTCGGTAGGAACGCCCTCTGGTTCCAAGTTGTATAGAGGGTTTTCTGAGTGGGATCGGAATCCGGCCCTTAATAATATAAATAATCAAATTAACTAAATTTACAACGTATTGTTTCATATTTCACAGATTATAATTCAGAACAACTCCACCCAAAAACCCTAAAATAAACATTACATTTGAAAAAAATACAAAATCAAGATAATAAAAAATTATAATACAAATTAAGAATATAAATCACCAACAATTAGACTTAACTATTAAAAAACTATAAATGTAATAAAAAATGAATTATTACTAACAAATACTTTTCTCTTAGCTGCTTCTAGAAAATTCAACAAAAAACAACATCAATGAAAGAAACTTCACCAAATGCATTCAGTAAGTATCTTTATTTCTCTAATAAGATAAATACACTAAAAAAGCCAAGCAAACAAATAAACTAAAACTATAACCTTCTATTTGACATTTAACAGATTACACTTCAATAAATACTCCGACAACTACTTTCCGCAAAAAATCATCATTGATTTTGAACAATCAATGATTCATTACATTTTAAGATTATACCCACACACTGCAAAACAAGGTTGCTACTACCACTTTATTCAAAGTATCTGGAGGCACCTACAAAAATCTACTTTAAGTATAGATAACGCCACCAATAGCAACTTCGCCCACCAAATAAAAATAATTCATAGCCCTGGCCTGTGTACCAACAACTGAAGTAGCAAACCATTACAACCTACTTCTTGAAAGCCCCTTCTATCAGGGAAATGAAACAAAACGAATTCCCTTCCTAGACTACTTCGAAGATACTTGGGTGGAAAGGTTACATAGATCAGGGCACCGTAGGCAACCCAAATTCCAAATACCTTGGTGATACGTATATGACAGTACTCTAGCTCAAAAAGCAAAAACAAACAATGCAGTGGAAGGATGGCACAATGCCTTCCAAGCCACAATTGGAAGAGGACAACCAACCCTACATAAACTTATAGAAGCTATTAAAAAAGAACAAATCTATCAAGAGCTCAGACTAGAGCTATACCTAAAAAAAAATTGGCCCTAAACTAAGTAATGAAACTAAAATGATATATGAATATCTACAACATAAAACTATACTATTTGCAAACACCGAAGGTGTAGAATACTTAGACATGATAGCTAAATCTATACTGTAAAAAACAACAATGCTAAACACCATAAACATTTAAAACTTCAAAACATTTAAAAGAAATAATTCTACTCTTTTTTATAATTATAATTATATCATGTAAAAATGTTTAAATAACACAAATATGGTGCCGATTCCGATCCTGTAAAACCCGGGTACAAATGGTCGTACGGAGTGTTTTCTCCGTCCGACTCGTACCCGGGAAAAACACCTTACAAACTCGCAAGTATACCACCAGTGGACAGGGACATGTGAGGTGTGGGTGCCCATCACTCCCAGCAGTGGACAGAGACATGGGGGTGGGTGCAGAGGACTCCCATCAGTGGACAGAGACATGGGGGTGGGTGCAGCGGACTACCAGCAGTGGACAGAGACATGGGAGTGGGTGCAGAGGACTCCCAGCAGTGGACAGAGACATGGGGGTGGGTGCAGAGGACTACCAGCAGTGGACAGAGACATGGGGGTGGGTGCAGAGGAATACCACCAGTGGACAGGGACATGTGAGGGGTGGGTGCATATCACTCCCAGCAGTGGACAGACATATGGGGGTGGGTGCAGAGGACTCCCAGCAGTGGACAGAGACATGGGGGTGGGTGCAGAGGACTCCCAGCAGTGGACAGAGACATGGGGGTGGGTGCAGAGGGCTCCCAGCAGTGGACAGGGACATGGGGGTGGGTGCAGAGGACTCCCAGCAGTGGACAGAGACATGGGGGTGGGCGCAGAGGAATACCACCAGTGGACAGGGACATGTGAGGGGTGGGTGCATATCACTCCCAGCAGTGGACAGACATATGGGGGTGGGTGCAGAGGACTCCCAGCAGTGGACAGAGACATGGGGGTGGGTGCAGAGGACTCCCAGCAGTGGACAGAGACATGGGGGTGGGTGCAGAGGGCTCCCAGCAGTGGACAGGGATATGGGGGTGGGTTCAGAGGACTCCCAGCAGTGGACAGAGACATGGGGGTGGGTGAAGAGGAATACCACCAGTGGACAGGGACATGTGAGGGATGGGTGCCCATCACTCCCACCAGTGGACAGAGACATGGGGGGGGTGTACATCATTATCAGATGACCATAACTCCATGGGTGAATGTACGTATCCCTAACTTTGGACAATGATGATAGTGCCATAACAACACATCACTGACAGCAGTGTCCCACTCCCAGGAGGATGGATGTCTTTCCCCCACTGCATGACACACCACATGTGGGTGTGAGGACAAATAACACATGCATACCAACCCCTGGCAGATGCAGCACAATACACACACTGAGATCATGCCACAAGACTGTATAGTCATGTCACTGCCTAATAAACTAAGAGAGCCAAAGAGAACACACACTGTCACGCACATCCCAGGACTGATAGGAATGTTCAAGTGCTGGGCTAGCCACCAAGATGTTGTCTGTCATGGAAGGAATAGGGTGGAGTTCCCACAGATACAATGGCCACAATTGTGAGTCAGGTGTTCAAATACCCAGCAGAACAAGTACCATATGTGTACTAGGCTGGGATTACACACATGCATTGTGCGGAAAAGGGACAATTTCTCCATGAAGGCATGGCAAAATACTCTATACACAAGTACAGTGAGTACCAAGGATGGCACAGACGATGCAGCCGGTCACATTGCTGAGCAGGCATGGCCAGAGTTGAAGGGATCCATCACCAACAAAGGAAATGTAGACACAGGGCAACACAACTATTGTGCAACTCTCTGCAGGGGAGATGTCAGGTGCCACAGAGAAAGGAACACTCCTTGGGACAATGTCTCCAAACACAAAGAGCATACACGACAAAGAATCTTTGCAGAGACCTTGTGATGGCACGCAGATACCAGGTTCCACCCCATGAGCAGCAGACTACAACATTTCCCTGAAACATAACACATGCCCACAACCCCAACTCCTGTAGCATCAGCATCAACATCAATACCTGAAATGCAAGACTTTTCAAACGAAAAAGAAAATGCTTTATTCAGCATGAAAATAATAATGTGTAAACGAGACTATTCACAAAGGCCAATGGCCAGTCCATATCATCAGTCCTTGGGGGGGTACACATGGCCATGCGTCTCCCCTAGCTTGCCTGCACATCACAAGACTGTGTCGTCGACGGGGGGGGGGCATCGTGTGGGGAAGGACCAGGCACCGCAGGGACAGGAGGGGGAAGGGTAGGTGTGGTGGGTGCAGGGACGGACGACTCCACCACAGTGGGTGGGGCAGCGCCAAAGGTGGAGGCGAGCTCGGCGCTGCACACTTCTGCCAGTTCTTCAAGCGTCTCCCCTGCACCCGGAGAAACAACAGGCCCCAAGGAGGGGGGGGGTCAGAGGGATGGGTTGCAGCGCTACTGGGGGAGGTGGTGGACGGGCTGCGGGACTTAACTCCCCTACCCGTGGAGTGCCTTGACCGTTTGCGTCCAGTTGAACTAGTGGGGCTGAGGCCCAGCCCAGCAAAGTAGGCCTCCTTCTCCGAATCTGGGGCAGGGGAGCCAAAGGGAGTGACATCGGAGGGACTGGGGAGTGAGTCATGTGGACGAGGACTGTGGCTGCGTGCCTGCCTGTGTGCCCCAGACCCAGTGGGTGTGCCTGCTACCCCCTGAGTGTGCGTGTCAGGAGGTGTGCGCTTGCCCTTACGTGGTGGTGTGCTGCTTCTGTCTGGTGGGGTGCGTGTGTGTGGATGTCTTGGTATGCTTGGGACAGGCATGGGTGTGGGACTTGTGGATGGGGCAGGGGTAGGGGGGCAGGCAGCGCTGCAGGTGACTCGCTACTGCCGTCAGTGACGAGTCCAGGGACCTCAGCAACATCCGTTGTTCAGACATCGCTGATGACATGCCCTCCATGTACGACACCATCTGGGTGAGCAGTCTGGTGTGGCCATGGAGGACAGTCAAGATCGATGTCTGCCCAACTTGCAACTGCCGCTGAATGTCCACAGACTCGGCAGTGAGGGCAGCAGGGGGGACAGGGGCAGGGGGTGCGGTGCCTGGCACGAAGGAGACACGGTGTGGCCTAGCACAGACAGAAAGGACCCGAGCAAGTGGGAGGGCGGTGATGGGATTGGAGGGGGCGGCGAGAGATGTACTGCTGCTTTCAGTTGTTGGAGCAGCCTCTGCCCCCTCTGGGAGCTCAGCCTCAGACCTGTCTGCCTCGTAGCCAGTGTTGGTACTGGGCAGGTCCTCCGCCTCACTCCCCTCGCCCTCCGTGCCACTAGATTCCACCGACTCCTAAGCAGTGGTGGCACCACTGCTCGATCCCTCCTCCACGTCCGTGCCGGTGTCTCCCTCGGTGTCCTCCGATGATGCTGTGGGCAAGGTGAAGAGACAGGAAAAAATCTGTCACCTGTATACATCTGACACATGAGTCCAAACAAAATAGGCAACAGTGCATATCAGGAAAGGCATCATGAGTAACATCTAGAATACTCCCCACATATGTAAGCCCTGCACTCCCCAGTTGGTTGACCCACCATGCCACTTGGAAACTATGGAAATTAGGACACAACAGCTAATAACTTGAAATCACAAGATCATGAGAAGCTAGTGTCTGGGATCAGTTGAGCACAGCAAGACTATGAAGGCATGCCACCTCTTGTTCACTGTGAAACAAACAGTATTGTCGCAACCAAGGCCAAATACCACATGCCAATGCAGAAGGTGTCCCCACACTCAGAGACCTGTGAGTACTTTTGACACCCCAAAGAAATACATTGTGACTCCTGGAGAATCACACCCCTTCACAAAATGGACATGTCTAGCATGTGTGAATGTGGCACTCTGTGAACACAACACACATGTGTCTGTATAGCAAAAGTCACACAAGGAGGTGCACACCAAACTACATGTACACAGTCATTGTCTGAGCTGCCAGACTCATTCAAATCAGCCACTGTTAGGCAGAAATGGTGTATCAGTAAGTACATATACATGGCACCAGGGTGGTCTGGATGACTTGACACTCGTAAGTTGGTATCAGCAACAACCAAGGACTAACCCAAATGCTAGCACACTGTGGGAACATGTATATGTATGAACTCCAAACAAGTTTTGTTCAAACTGTGCCTTACTTTAAAATGTGCCAGCTTGTCCCTGGAAAGTGTAATGGTGGTGTCTTGTGCACTTCCTTGGGAGACATCTGTCATGCAGGCACATCATTGTCCTTCACAACCAAACAACAAGGTCAAGCATATGAAACATTGAGACATGTTGACAGGTGTAGTGAGTTCCAATGGACACATGGCTATCCGTCACCTGATTACACAGTTGGCTACACATATGACCTAATGACTGTCATCTGGAGTGGCACACATGTCCACACCCAGGACAATGCATAAGCTAATGGGCCTGCAATTGTTTAGCAAAAAAGCCTAGCTGTACTGTGGGTTCCCCCTCATGGCAAGCCATAATGTACCCACAGATGTCAGCACACAAAGTCACAACTGTGTAGCATCTGAACAACACACAGGTGCCAAAAATGTACAAGCAGGATACATGATTGTCAAAAACTGACACAGGCAATGAAGCACCAACATTAAGCACTGCACGATGACTTTCTGTACTGCGAATCATCACACACAAGTCAGAACTGGCAATGAAACATCAGGGTTGAACATATACGCCCCTCCCGCACACACCCACCCATACCTGAGTCAATGTGCCTGATACCGATCAAGGAGTGAAACCTCTTATTCAGGGTTACAATAACTGTGCTTGAAAACTAGCTTCATTAACACGACATCACCTTGTAGGGCTGCCAAAACATATTGGTCACAAACAAACATCAACAGATTGTTGTGAATAGCCACACAGGCACTGCCCAGTGTGAGTATGCACAAGCAAACTGGTGTATCCCTGTCCAGTGGGCAAATGTATCACACATGTGAAAACTACTACCTAGGCCAGGGAACAATGCCACAGAGGCAGAGCCATGATGAACCCACAGTGAATGTGCACAGTGTTGGATGACACACATGAGTAGGAGGGCAGGCTGTGTCAGGGGACTGTAGTGTGCACACTGCTCCATGGTCCTGGAATGAGCTGACTGTTACAGGAGCAACCGTTCTGGCACTATGCATATATCCCACTCATGCACATCATGTCTGAGGCCACAACATTGGTAATGCATGCAGCAAGTCTGTTCATTTGAACCCTCACACTCTTATGTTGGGACTCAGCATCAGTGCCAACAATTATGCATCCCCAAATGACTGAACAGGACAGGGCACAGGCAGACCACCCCCACACATGATGCTGAAAGCAGTGCGCACCTTGAAAAACTGGCAGCCTAGATGACCATGTGCAATAGTGATAACACACAGACCAGGTAACACATGTCAAGGAGGGGAAGAGAGGAGGAACAGCACAGGTTGACTTTGGGGTACAGGATATGCACTGCACATATATAGCCTGGCAGTGTATCCAGGCGAATGAGCAGCTCCAAAAGCTGGCGATACACAACAAACACACATGTACCTACCCCCTTCCTGCTGCTGTAACTCCTGTATCTGCCTATCCAGGTCAGGGAAGACCACCGCCAAGACACGCCGCATCTGGTGGGTCAGGCGCCGGCTTGCGAGGAGGTGAGTCCTTCAGCATGACCCGGTCGATCCTCCGGGTCCAGCACCGGATGTCCTGCCATCTCTTCCTCACTTGTGGCAGGCGCCGACTGCGACCCTCCGCCGATTGCACGGCCTTGACGGCATTCTTCCAGATCTTCCCCTTGTGGTAGGGGGATGACAAAGTGGGACAACATCACTCCACTTGCACCATGTCACAGAGACACACATTTGAACATCTTAGATTTGTTGAACAGGGCATAGTATGCTGCCAAGTAATAGCACCTTAGTCATAGGAACTTTTTCCACTGGGGACGCACCAATGCACTACATGGCACAGTAAGTACACAGGTGGCATGAGGGGTGCGAAAAATCCTTGATCATGGCACACACTGTGCATCCCAAGCAACACAAGGAGTACAGAGTGATTGGTCAGACTCATTTGCATCCTACGTTTCCTCCAATCCCTTTAAACATACACCAGTGACAGCCTTTGCATCTTTCGATTTTGCAGCATCATGTCAAGTCAACAACCACTTTGCAACAATGTATAATGTGGCCAACTGCTTTTTCCAGACCACATGATGTAAAATTTTGAACTTGAAACTCGGTATCCATGACAACCAGCATGCATTTAGGCCCTAATACTTGTCCCTCATGTGTCCCCATCGTAATTCTTAAATCCCCACACAGGTACGGCGCGTTTCACACGTACCCCTAGGGCACCATCACTACAGTGATAAGGGCAGTACTCACACGTGTACGGGCCGTACACGCGTGAGTACGTGCCTATCACTATAGTTGCGGGTACCATAGGTCCGAGTGATACGGCACGTACTCACGCATGTACGGGCTGTACACGCGTGAGTACGTGCCTATCACTACAGTTGGGGGTACCATAGGGCCTAGTGATACGGCACATACTCACGTGTGTACGGCCCGTACACGCGTGAGTACGTGCCGTATCACTAGGCCCTACGGTACCCCCAACTATAGTGATAGGCATGTACTCACGTGTGTACGGCCCGTACACACGTGAGTACGTGCCTATCACAATAGTTGGGGGTGCCGTAGGGCCTAGTGATACGGCACGTACTCACGCGTGTACGGCCGTACACGCGTGAGTACGTGCCTATTACTATAGTTGGGGGTACCGTAGGGCCTAGTGATACGGCACGTACTCACGCGTGTACGGGCCGTACACACGTGAGTATGTGCCGTATCACTAGGCCCTACCATACCCCCAACTATAGTGATAGGCACGTACTCACACGTGTACGGGCCGTACATGCGTGAGTACGTGCCTATCACTATAGTTGGGGGTACCGTAGGGCCTAGTGATACGGCACGTACTCACGCATGTACGGGCCGTACACGCGTGAGTACGTGCCTATCACTATAGTTGGGGGTACCGTAGGTCCGAGTGATACGGCACGGACAGTAAATTTATTAAGGGCATGGTGACAACATCATTCCTGTAGAGTACATGAACATGTCTGAGGATTACTAGCTCTTCGCTGACTTGTTGTGTGTCTGTCCTCCCCAGGTTCTTGCGTCTGTCGTCTGCTCATGTCATCATTGCCCTCCTGCTATTCCTCATGAGTATTGCAACGTGTGCGGGATCAGAGTTACATGCACAGACATGGTGAAAAGTCATTTGGGGTAAGGAGTGCAGCAAGGCATTTTGTGGGTGGTACGTGTTTGTGATATGTGGGGACTGCTCCTGTGCATGTTGTGTTACCATGCATACATGTCGACTCACCATGGGCCACATGACGTGTTGCGTGGCTCCCATGAATTGATAGTCACCCTTCCTGACAGTCATCTGTAATGGTTTGTGGATTCTGATGAAGGCATCAATGTGTGTATAACGTCCCTCAGGAACATACGGGATGCTAATGGTGGACATAGTGTGGGACATCCCCATATGGGGAATTGTAGACTCTCCGTGTGCAGCAAGGGGTGTTAGGCTCAACCCCTTCACTTGTGTGCCAGCTCAGTAGGATTTACACATCTGTGTGTTGAAGGGGGTGTCCAGTGTAGGTCACACATGGTCAGCCAAATGACCTGTGAGTCTGTTCCAATTGATGCATTTCCCTTAGTGTGAGCCTGAGTAATAAAGGTGTTCATCACACTCCAAGGTGCCTCATCTCTGTCAATGCAGGTCTCTTGCCACTTTGCATGCGGCATATCTGGCATAGTTGTGGAAGATTATGCATAGGAGTCCATGTGTAGTTTAGCAACATGCATGCAGTTGCTCATGGATTAGGCTCCCTATTGGGCATGAAGTACATGGTTGTGTATGTTTTTTGGCATGTTGGTCCACACAATGGGCCATCAACAGCTGCTGAGGGTGTGTCTCCTGTGCGCAGGTCGGCCTTCAGTTTCCTGATCCGGTGTCATGCTTCTTTGGTGATTGTGCATGCATTGTCTCTGGGTGTGCCATGTGACACTGGACACTCCTTACTTTACACACGCGCCTTTTGCAGTTGTCCTTCTGACATCCTAGTCTATGTGTGCTAATTCTGTCATTTTGCAAGGAGATGCCGCCTGCTGCTGCGGCCCCTGCAGCAAGGGCCCACAGAGTATCCAGATTTGGCAACACACAGGCCTCCAAGATGCTCCTCACTTCCTCCCTCCACCCATTCATTTGGCTGTCCTCAGCTTGTCTATGCCACTGTTGCCGCCACGCGGTGCCAAAGGCTGGACCATAAGCACATGCAAGGTGCATATTGCACCACCATCCTGTCCTTGCATAACCCACATCACACTACAGTCTGATGTATCAGCCACACTCCGAGCTATGTCCATCCGCACATCTAACGCCTGCTGTCAGACATACCCTGGGCACACACACGACACGTTTGCATGCTGAGTGTGCAACTCCAACTGCCTACACTGCGCTGCCCCGCCTTCCAGGCCCTGTCACACCAACCAGGTCACGTCCCTAATACTCCCCACAGGCTCTGTAGCCCAGCAAGGGCATGGGAGTGGGACTCAAGGCTTCAGCATGTAGTATGGTGTCATCGTCTGGGACATGGCACAGGTATCATCTCTCAGCATGTCAATCTACAGAGTGTCCAGGACCCCCCTCTCCACCATCACATGCGTACAGCTCCTCATCATCAGCTCGTATGCCATTGACAGCCAGGTGCTCCTCACCCTCAACAAAGACACAGACATTGGCAATTCCATCATTAAAGTATGCATGAGAACAATTGATGAATGGCTGAACACGAGCCACCTGAGGCGGACTTGTACAGGACTGAGGTGATCATCTGAGGATTGTCCCCTTCCAGCTGGGTCAAGTGCCTGTGTCCCACCCGCAAGAGCCCTGCACAAGCACCCAGTGGCCACACACACAAGATGGTGTGCATCATGTTTGGCTCGCTCACATATGCCATGCTAGTCCACACCATCTGTACCTCATGCTGCAACGCCCTCTGCATTATGCACATGATCCACAGATAGATCCACTCCAAGAAAAGACAGACCATCCCCCAGGTCCATGACAACATCCGTGTCAAATACTGCCCTGCCCTCTACGGACAAGTACATCCAAACTCCCAGGAAACTGGTCCACTTCCAGGGTGCATCTGCACACCTCAGGTTCAACACCCTGCGCCCCAGCCACCTCACCGTCCACCATAGATAGCTGCAATGGATCACTGTCTGCTGCAGGATGACCTCCACACTCCCCACCCACACTCAGGAGGCAGTCCACAACCCCGACCCCAACCAACCTTGTACGTCTGTCATCCTAGATCCCGTTGGGCCATCTCCGTGCATCCAACCTTGCCCTGGCCACCGTTCTTCACATCCACCGTACTCCAGCATACAGGACATTGTTCTCCCACCTGGCCACACATACCTGGTACTCCCTCCCCGGGAACCTCCACATGAGCCATGACCTCTACGCCTTGATGATAATCTCTCAAATAGGTCTCTCCGCACAGTTTAGCAAGCACCCCCTCAGCAGCAAGAGGCCATCACAGGTGAGTGTTGTGCTCCATGCCTACATTGAATGATACCTTGTGACCCATGTGTGTCCTGTACCAGACTCTGATCCCAGCGTATGGATGGCTGGAGTTAGTTCAACACTCAGGCATAGTTTGACATTTCCACACACATATGTCGTTGAATAATGCAAAATGACAGGAACGTCTCATGTCCAAAGTGACATATTTATTTGCGGTGGGGTAAGTGGTTTGGTAGATGCAATTAGGTGCTCTACCGGGGGAATAGAATCCAAAGTTCACAGGGGGAGATGGTATCCTTGGCATTGGAAGTCATCAGAGTCCAGGGCACAGTGTTGGTCATCATTGGTCAGACTGTGACCAGCAAGTCCATGTGGCAGAGAATGTCATTGGATGAGGTGCTGCTGTTGCGCCAGAGGGCCAGGTGCCAGGCCAGGTGACCTGGGAGATGTGGATGGTCCGCTGACTCTCACGGTCTTTTTCGTGGACGACCCACCTTCCTCCGGGGACCCTCAGATGCAGGCCTTGATGATGCTGGGGACGCTCCATCAGACGAATCCTCCTCCTCCTCCTCCCTCCCTTTGTCTGGTGCTGGTCTATGCCTGGTGGCACAGGGAGGGTTGCCGATGCTTTGGGCGATCTGACGGAGTGATTGGCTCACGTCTCTGTGCACCGCCAGGAGCTCAGCCAGTCTTGCCTCCATCCGTCCTTGGTGTTGTTGATGACTGGCATGATGCTCGACCTGCAGGTTCTTAATCTCATCGAGGGTCCCCTGCATCTCGGAGAGTCTGGACACGACCTGGTTGATGCCTCTGGTGTCACGCCGGTATGAGTCCAGGATGTTGCGTATGTGTGACATACCGGTGTCCTGAGCTGGCTGGTCAGGTTCGCGCCTCCGCTTGCCTCCACTTCCACCACCCCTGCCCACTTGAGCCTGGCCTGCCCTTGTGGGCACATCGGGTCTACGGGACCCCTGAGGGATGGCATTTGCAGGGTTGCCTGCCTCCTCCTGGGTGCCCGGAGAACCTTGTCCCTCCTGGTCAGACTGGCTCTGTTGTTCAGTGCGAGCAGGGCTCCTGGGTGTGTCCTGGGATGTGGCAGGAATGGGGGTGGTGGTTGGCACAGATGTACCTGACGCAGGTGCTGCAGGGGCTTGGGCACCAGAGGGTCCAGGTTGTTCGGGGTCATCCACGCAGTGGGGAGAGTCGTTGCTGCCGGTGGGATCATCTTCACGCGGAGCCTGGGACTGTGATTCTTCCCCCCCAGTGTTGGGGGGAGATCGTCGACATTGCCCTGTGTGTGAGAGAGAGACAATGTTAATGGTGTTTCATGCGACATCTATGTTTCATACATATTCAAGTTGACACAGTTCCTCCAGGTAGTTGGATGTGCCTAGCATTCCTCTCAATGTTCACTTGGGAATGGGTATGTTGCGGGGGACAGATTGGGATGTTCTCCTGAGTGTTTGACCTGTAGATTGTTGGCTCTGATGCTTATTTGGCTCTGGATTGGTCTTGTTGTGTCACATGTCCATTGTGGGACTGTGTAAATCCGTTGCCTGCCCCGGGGTTGTGTGCTTGTGTTAGGGGGGGGGGGGTTGTGACCGGGCGTGCTGTTGTGTGTAGTGTGAGTTGTCATTGGGTCTCCCAGGTGATGTGTCTGTCCCCTCATGGTGCATGCTGGCATGACAGTGAGTGTGAGTTCCTGTGCTAGATACCTGTGCTAGTGGAGTTGGTGTTTGAGTATACAGCGATTTCAGGAGGGCCTTGTGCTGCATACAGCAGGGCCAAGTGTCAGCTACCTTGTCAGTACTTTGCCAGTCCCTGTGCATTGTGCATGGGTATGTACCTATGCCATATGGGCTGAGGGCACTGGTGTCTGCGTCTCATTTTCACAATGTGTTGTGTCTTGTGTTTGTGGTTGTTGTAGCCTTGGACATGGCCTTGCCTTGATTTGTGAAGGGTGCATGGAGACGTTAGTGGCATGAGCGTGGTTTTTGAGAGTGGTTGTGTGCGGTGAGTGCTTGGGGGAAGTTGCGTGCATTTGGTGTATATGTGGTGTGGACCCCATTGCCCCCATGTTACGTAAGTCTGCGACTCCTTCGACTCCGTGTATTCCCACCGGCGATAGCAGGACCATCACCTTCTCCTCCCAGGGATGGTAGTGTACGGGTCTGCAGGGCGGCCCACCTCCAGTGATGTTACTCTGGGCATACTCTTCGTTCATTCTCCTCTTGACCGCCCTGCGCAGATCGTACCACCTGGCTTGGCATTCATGCCTGGTCCTTCGGATGGGCGCAACAGCATTCACCTTATCGACACGTACATGCGGTGGGGGTATGGTGCGTTCAGGTGCGGCCCTGGGGTATGGCGTGTACATGCGGCGGTACGGCGCGTACATGGGGGGGTAAGGCGCGTACATGCGGTGGGGGTACGGTGCGTATACGTGCGGCCCTGGGCTACGGCGCGTACATGCGGAGGTACGGCGCGTACATTGGGGGGGTAAGGTGCGTACATGCGGTGGGGGTACGGTGCGTACACGTGCGGCCCTGGGGTACTGCGCGTACATGCGGAGGTACGGCACGTACATGCGGGGGTGATGTGTGTACAGGGGGAAGGCGCGTACATGGGGGGGTACAGCGCGTACAGGTGCGGGGCTGGGGTACAGTGCGGACAGGGGGGTAAGGCTCGTACATGGGGGGTACGTCGCGTACATGGGGGGGTACGGCGCGTACAGTTGCGGGGCTGGGGTACAGTGCGGACAGGGTGGTGTACGGTGCTCACATATTTGGGGGTGTGGGGGCTGTACGGTTCGTACACGGGCATAAGTTTACCCGTGTACATGTGTGCTACTGCGTTGGCTCCGTACGGGCCATTTTACGTGCGATTGTGTATTCGGACGGACGGTCGGGATCGTACGTGCGCGCTCAGACTTGTGTTTTACGATTTGCACGTAAAAATGTCCGGCTCACTCTCGTACACTTTTCCCGACGATATTCGGACGTGAAAACTTTCCGACGCACTCTCGTAGACTTTTCCCGACGCTATTCGTAGTTATTTTTCATGGACGAATCGTACTTGGCAGTTTGTACGGTACTTGTACGACTCGTACGTAAATAAATACGGATACGGGTCGTACGCAAATTATTTTTTAACGGATCGGAATCAGCACCTATATGTGACATATTATAATTATTAAATTTAAAAATATACAAATAGATCAATGTAACAAAAAACATTTCCCTCCCATAATAATTAAAAATAACTTACAGGGATGTAGCAGTAGACGATCCGGGAAATCCAATAAATCAATAGAAGATATATCGAAAAACAAATCCATTCGAAAAGGGAACCCCCCCAAAAAAATGCAAAAATACAACTGTAGAAAAAATGATCCAACGACGCAATCCTCTCAATAACGAAACCCTCAAAACCCCCAAAAATAGCTCTAAAAAAAATGCTCCAACAAACCCGAAAAATAAAAGGAAGTGTAAAAATTCTTGTCAATAAACAAAATACATTTTCCTTATTTGAAAAAAGGATCGAGATCACCATCCATTCAGGATCAAGAAAATCTGTTAAAAAAAAAAACAACACGTACAAGCCCGCAAACATTAACATTAACAATAAACACAAACTAACACAATTAAACAACACATAACTAACACTACATAACACTCTACTCTATTCCTACAGTACGGCAAACACATAAAACACTAAACCACCAAAACAACACCTAACCACTGTTCCCAATAACGTGCTCGCCTGGGCGCGTGCACACCTCCGTTAAAAGAAGCGCGCAGTGCTGTGTGTGGAGCGCGCACACACACAGCACATCAAAGAAGAACATTCATGCCGCTGCTTTAAAAAGAGAGCGGCACGAAAACCGGGTGTTTCTTCCATGTGGCTGCGGTGCATACTGTGTGCTTTTGTTTAAGTATTTATGTTAATTGCAGCTCCGTCACGAGCTGCAATTAACATGAATACTTTAACAAAAGCACACAATCTTCCCATCACCCTGCAGCTGCGCTCTATTATGAAAAGAAATTCAGCAAGTCTACAAACACGGTGTGAAAAGCACAAGTCGTGTTTGTAGACTTGCTGAATTTCTCTTCTTAACCAGAGCTGGGCTGCAGGGTGATTGTGTGACTTTGTTAAAGTTTTCAGGGGTTAATTGCAGCTCCAGACGGGTGCTGTGATTAACCTGAAATCTTTAACAAAGGCCCAAAATCACCCCACAGCCCAGCTCTGTTACGAAACGAAATGCAGCAACTCTACAAACACGGCGTGAAAAGCACACGTCGTGTTGGTAGACTTGCTGAATTTCTCTTAATAGAGCGCAGCTGTGGGGGGATTTCCACTTACTTTTCTGTGTTTGGCATAGTGTGCCACCCTACTTGTATTTTCCTGTTTCTGTCATTGCATCCAGCTATATGATACAACAACTTGTTGTATCATATAGCTGGATGCAATGACAGAAACAGTGGTCGAAGTGGGCGGAATCGGAAGCGCACGGCGTGCCCCTACTTCTACAGTTTCATGAAGTCCGTTCCCCTACTTTCTTATTTTAAACATGCCTCCCGGACGGCAGAAATCGCCAAGGCCGATTGTTAAGGCTCGGCTTTTGGGGACGGGGGGACGGGCAGAGAAGGAAAAGAACTCTGTCTTTTCCTTCGTGCCCAGAGAAGACAAGGACCATGTTCAGTTCTCCTGCCTCTGGCAGCGGCAGCTGCCCCTCCTCCCCCCCCTTTGTTCCCCCTCTTTCCTCTCTTTCTGTCTCGCTCCTCCTCATTTAGTGAAAACCGAGACTTCAAGAAACAGGTATTACCTTCTCTTTCCTCCTTTCGTTTATTTGCTCCCCTGTGAAATGGATCCAAAAAAGAAACAGTTTTGCTGGAAACTCTTCTGCCATTTGCCAAGTGCAGTCTCGGGGTGGAGAGAAATAAAACATGAAAAATATGAAAAACTAAGTAACTAAAGCAAAACAGAGGGCCAGATGGATTTCTTCACACCTAAACACATTAGCGCCACTTTACAGTGTTTGCCAGTGAAGCGCTACTTTTGTTTTCTCGTCGCTCTTTGAAGAACATTGTTTTCCCTGGGTGGGAAAGTGCACTATTCCTGGAGGTACTGAAATACCTGCTTGATGGGTGAATTGGAAAACAAAATGTGTACAGCGGCTGTGTTCACGAATGTGGTCTTTTTAAACCATACTACTTATGTTTTGTAAGGATATAAGCAATAGGCATTAAAACGGGTCCCTTCTGGGCCTTGTGGTCTGGCCTTAACTTTTCAGGCAAACGCACTCACTAATTTCTGAATAATGAGTGTAAAAAGAAAAAGGTAACCGTGTTGTTCCTGCTTACATTTCACATGCTTTAATTAATCTTGCATTCCTTATGAGTGTTTGCTTTTTTTAGGATGTTAATTGTTTTTTAGGCAGCATATTGCTCTTGTCTAGTGAGTAATTTGAATTGAGTCACATCCAGGTGTTTATAGCTGGTCATTGCAGTGCAAGTTTATCTCAGTGGAGCAGTATGGTGTTTAGTGGGGGAGAGGATGTGGCACTATGGTCAGAGCTGCTGAATTTGAAACTGGGGAACGAGGTTCGGCCTTCCTGACCAGTCCACCAGATCACTCCCACTGAGGGAGCACATTCCTATGCTAGACCTTAGAAGGCCCCGCAAGATCTTAAAATCCCTGGTGTCATTGCACCAGCAGGTGGACCCTAGCAGCGGCAAGTGTGGGTTAACCTTGAAGGTCTGTCCGCCACAATTTATTCTGAAGTTCACCTCCAGTCTTGCAGGCAGGCCTATGAAGCAACACACCATAGAGTGACTGTGACTCTGTCACTGAGGTCACAGGACCCTTGAGCAGGGTGGCTCTAGGGCAGTGCAACCGCACCAGGCGCTGACCAGCCGAGGTCCGTGCAGGTAACGGCGGTGGGGCAGAGGGGCCAGGTAAAGGGGGATTGCGAGGGACGATGCCGAGTTGAAAATTAAATAAATAATTCATTTTCCCTTGGCATCGTCCCTCGAAATCCTGTCTTACCTGGCCCCACCGCAGTTACCTGCACAGACCACGGCTGGCGCTGACTTCAGGTGGGGGCGTCATGTTTGCAAGTATAATATGGTTTTCAAAGCACTTGCTGTCTCCTTCTTGGCCTCCAACAATTTTCGGCAACAATAAAAATGTAATGATAACTCAGGTGATTAATGTTCTTAGTAGCGAGAGTTGGCGTTTTGTCTAGTGGACGTTTTGACCCATGGAAAGGAAGAGCAGAGGGTTAATGTGCCTGCTGCAAAGAACATGTACCATGCAGATCAAAAAGTGCACATAATGTAAAAAGGTCCGTGGGGTTACTGCTTTTGTCAGAGAGACCCTATTGTTACTTGCAGTTAATAAGTTAAAATCCTAACATAGAACAGTTAGCTATTAACTGTCATGTTAGAGCTGCATGCAAACTGCAAGGTATAAATTAGAGCGTTATGGTTTTTTCCCAGTCTTTGATTATCCTAAAGTTGCAAAAAAGGGTTAATTTGTGTAGAAATCAATTCGGATTATTAAAGAGAACCTCCAACCATGTTATTACGTTTTAAATTCTGAGTTTTTGTTTCTCCAGACTATCACTATTAAACTATACTGCCCACAAGTATGATTGTCAGGTGACTCCTACGCCTTATAGTCCTTTGTCTTATGTAACATTTCCTATGCAGTTATTTACACACTTATGATTGATTGTCTCTGTGTAATATGTGTGATGTAAAGTGCTCTGACACCCTACACTGGTATTAGTGGCGCTTTAAATTTTCTGATACTTTTATTATTTTGACATTTTTACAAATGCTAAAAGTCTCTGCAAAGATTTTTCCTTATTAGTACCAGTGGAACATACAGCTGCCGCAGTGAGAAAGGTGACCAGTCAACCTTTGCAAAGTGCCCTCCACTTCACAGCAGCACAAGTCACATTTTAAAGTAACTTTTGATCAGTTTGGGCTATAAACAATTTATTAGTTAAAATCGTCAGATTATGCAGCAGATGATGTATTATGTGGCAAATATGGCAGAGCCATAACTATGTGGAAAACATTTGCAAACTGTGATATTTGCCATTCATGTTTGAACTGCTCTTGTGGAAAAAGGGAGGAGAAGTGCTGATGACAAAAACTCCATGGCTGGGAGACAAGTGGCTTGCAATTCCACTTTGAAAAGGATATTTGGGACATTCCGTGATTGGAAACGTAACCCACTCTGTGAATGTATTTTAATGTCAATAACTCATATTAAACCTTAAATAAACATGTGCATCTATTGGTTAAATTAAATAACGTAATAAGCTGTAACCGGTAAGTGAAATGGGAAACAAATATCAAAAATTAGGATATTTTGCTCTTTCTGCCACACCTCTGACTCCGCCCACTGACCCAATCCACGGGTTATTCCCGCCCTCTGATTCTCCGCCCACATTTCCCCTACTTTTTCCCCCCACTTTGACCACTGACAACAAGTGACATCATGGCTGAGGGTACACTGAAAGTAATGAAGGTGCACTTAACGCAGGGATAAGGTACTGGAGCTTTTGATGGTGCACTGGAGCTAATAATGGTGCATTCCGACTAATAATGGTGCACTTAAGATAGTGAAGATTGACTGGAGCAACCAATGGTGCACTGGATCTAATGATGGTGTATTTAATGTAGTGATGCTGTATAGGAGCTAATGATGGCGCACTTGACATAGTGATTGTATCGGATGTTACCTGCATTTATATAGTGCTTCATAAAGCAAGAAGTCGGACTATTGGCTTTGTCAGTTGCATGAGATAAATAAGCAGCAACTATGGCTTTCATATAATACTGAAAAAGCTTCCACTTTAAGCCCTGGTGACACCGCGACAATGTTGCTGCCCCTGAGTTTCAAAAAGAGAAGGGAAGCAAGTGTTAGTGAAGAGAAGACTCCCGACAAATGGATCTGTCATTAACACACTTGCAGCTACCATCTGCTCAGACCTGCATCTTGGCAAGATTAAAAATCTCGGCAAGGCCTAACCAGCCTTCCACCCTTCTTAGTTCGTTCAGGTGAGCACGGTTACATAGAGCAAGTGTTTAGAAATGACAAGATGGCAAAAAAGGCTCCTTATAGAACCCCCCAATGTCGATATGCAGAGACGCTACTTTTGAAGCATTGCCATACCACACTCGCTGTCTTCTCTGACATATCTTTTGTCCTTTTTTCTTCCACTCCCCAGCTGCTCTCGCTGTCTCCTTCTCTTCTTTTTCTTCTTCCTCATATCAGTCCCGATCCACGTTTACCCACTTTCCCCTTCTCCCCATCCCATTCTTGTCTCCTTTTCCCTCTCACTGCCTGTTCTTTGCTCTCTCTTACCGGTTTTCCATTCTCCTTTCTCCCTCCCAGTTCTCCAAAGCCTCTGGCTGCCTTTCTCTTTCTGTCCCTCTCTTACCAATTTCTCCATTACCACTTCCCCATTTCTCGCCTTTGTGCCCTGACTTTTTTTCTACTTTGTTCCTCTCTCCCCCTTTCTCCGCCACTAAATCCTATTTCTCACTATTCTCCTCTCCTTTTCCTTCAGGCTATGTTACAATTTTGAAAACACATACCACTATCCCTGAATATTACATGGAAGCACATTTAGAATTTGGACCAGTGTGCCTCTGCAGTGTGGGTGACCTGGCCAAAAAGGACATGAAAAAGCTGAAATTGAATCATAAATCCAAAGCTGTTCTAATCAGAGGCCCCGGAAATAAGTTTGGCCCTGGCACTCAAAATCCTTAAGATGTCCCTGTGAATTTGGTAAAGTTTTCATGTTAATCGCAGCACCCATCATGAGCTGCAATTAACACGAAAACCTTAACAAATGCACACAATCCCCCCGCAGCCCAACCGTATTAAGAAAAGAAATGCAGCAACATAGCTGCCAAGGTTTTAAATTGCAATGTGGGATGTTTTCATAATTTCACTGTAATTATTAGTGCCATTTGAACAGGGCTGGCTTTAGTGCTGGTGGCGCCTGGTGCGACAATGTTTGTTGGCGCCCCAATGACCACCTCCACCACGGATACTCTCATTACCAACCTTTAACAGTGACCCTCAAGTCTCCATAACCCCTCTCTCTTTCATATTTATTTTGTTTAATAGCGCCACTCATACCAGTGTAAGGCGTTAAGCACTTTACATCGAATACACATTACACAGAGACACTGAATCATAGTGTGTAAATCAATGTGTAGGAAATGTTACTTCAGACAGAGGAATAAAATGTCTCTTAACAGAGCTGGGCTGCTAGGGTTTTAAGCAAACGTTTGTAGTGATATTTGGCTCTGCACACACCCGCGGTGTGGTTCGTGGCGCACATAGCCATGACTGCAGCGCACACAGACCCTATACTGCCGCACACAGAGGAAAATAATTAGAGGGAACATTGCACCTAACTACACCAAAAATGAACAAACACGGTTCTCACAAACCTAATTGCACTACTGCTACCTCACCCCAACCCTAAAACTATCTCAAAAGTTTATTGAAACAAACTTACCTTAAACAATAAAATGCAGCTCCCAACCGCGAGGTTCCGACTTCTAAAATTACCTAAAAACAAAACAGATAGATAGAAAAGTGAGGAAACAAGAAATAAAATGGCGTGTAATAAAAATTTAAAAAAAGACTTACTCCTCATTGAAAAGAATGGAGAAATAATATTAAAATGCAAAAAAATAAATATATATTTTTATATATTGTAAACATTTTTACAAATGTTCCAAAAATATGCAATTTAAAAATATATATATTAAACATTATATCAATGTATAATGAAAAAATATATGTGAAAATATAGATTTGTAAATTATTTACCATATTAAATATTATTTAAATAAAACTAATATTCAATATACTAAATAATAAAATATACAAAAACATATAAAATACATAATATATCATTGCATCAAAAATAAAATTATATAAAATGTAGTTAGAAATTGTTTAAAAAATCAATACATATGTTTACTTTTTGTCATAATGAACAATGAAAGTAAAATTATTTAAAATAAATAAACAATTAATATATTTACTTTACTATTACATGACTATACTTTAAAAAAGTAAATTTTTTCAATTATATTTTAAAAATATATGTATATTAAAACTATTGTTAATATTCCAATTCTACATTAAAATGTATGTTAAAAAGCATTTTTTTTACAAATCTACATGACAATTTATGTTAAAAATGTTTGTTAATCTTCCAATTCTACGTGAAAAATGTACATTCAAAAATATTGCTAATTTTCCAACTCTACAAGAAGAAGTATGTTAAAAATATATTATACTTTGCAATACATTTTGAATAACATCAAAATACCTGGATAATGTTTTTAATATTGTGAAACAATGTATAACAAATGCAAATGAGAACAAATATACTGTAAAATAAAGAAAAACATGAGTAACCAATACAAATATTTTCAATAAAAACCAACATGCTTTCTTACTTAAATGTACAAACAAGAAAAAAAATAATAAACAATAAAAATTTACTACACCTAACTCCAAAACCAACAAAACTCAGTAAAAGTGCTGGATAATAAAGCAAATTAAATTACTATTCCAACTCCAAAACCAACAAAACTCAGGGAAAGTGCTGAATAATAAACTAATTAAATTACTATTCCAACTCCAAAACACACAAAACTCAGGGAAAGTGCTGGATAATAAAACTAATTAAATTACTATTCCAACTCTAAAGCAAAATAAACTCAGGGAAAGTGCTGGATAATAAAACATAATAAATTACTATTCCAACTCCCAAACCAACAAAACTCAGGGAAACATGCTGGATGATAAACCAAATTAAATTGCTAATCCAACTTCAAATCCAACAAAACTCAGGGAAAGTGCTCGATAATAAACCTAATTAAATTACTATTTCAACTCAAAAATAAAATAACCTCAGAGAAAGTAGTGCATAATAAAACGTAATAAATTACTATTCCAACTCCAAAGCTATAAATTAACTCAAAGAAAGTGCTGAAACATAAAATATAATAAATAACTATTACAACTCCAAATTTATAATCAATCAACTAATTGTTTCAAATTTATCTTTATAATACATTTTTTAATAAAAATATCATCATATTTTCCTAAACAATAATGTTTGGGTTAATAAGTTACAAAAAATATAGACAAATGTACTCAAACATAAATATAAACTCAACATTTTCTTTTTATTTAAATTTTCAAATTTAAAAATAAATAAAAACATTTCAATTTATACTTTTAAAATATATAAATATTTTTAAACAACATTAAAAACTACACCCTACCCTGTGGAGGGAGGCGCGGTGACAGCAACAACTTCCGGGCTAGAGGGGAGGAGGGCGCTACGTCTTATCCTGCACTTTGACCTCAGCTGCATAAAAGCTTCATGCCATACGCTACGCACAGCGGACGCGCGCTGTGACAGAATTCTCATTTAGTTTTCATTCACGGTACCTTCCTCTTTTTAAATTTCATGTGCTGCTCTTTTATAATCGCCGAACTGCTTTTAAAAACTGTCAAAAATCGAATGTGCTAAAACCATTTTGAACCACTTACTCGCACTTCTGAACCCTTGGACACCCGACACCCGCATTCTCCCCGGTCCACCACGGAAATTCATCCCGATTGATGTGGAGGGAGGCGCGGTGACAGCAACAACTTCCGGGCTAGAGGGGAGGAGGGCGCTATGTCATGTCCTCCACTTTGACCTCAGCTGCATAAAAGCTTCATGCCATACGCTACGCGCAGCGGACGCGCGCTGTGACAGAATTCTCATTTAGTTTTCATTCACGGTACCTTCCTCTTTTTAAATTTCATGTGCTGCTCTTTTATAATCGCCGAACTGCTTTTAAAAACTGTCAAAAATCGAATGTGCTAAAACCATTTTGAACCACTTACTCGCACTTCTGCACCCTTGGACACCCGACACCCGCATTCTCCCCGGTCCACCACGGGAATTCATCCCGATTGATGTGGAGGGAGGCGCGGTGACAGCAACAACTTCCGGGCTAGAGGGGAGGAGGGCGCTACTTCATATCCTGCACTTTGACCTCAGCTGCATAAAAGCTTCATGCCATACGCTAAGCTCAGCGGATGCGCGCAGCGGGCGCGCCGGCGGCATGCCGAAGGCGCGCCAATGGCTAGCCCGTCTGCGCCCGTCCACGGCTGTCCGGGGCCTTGGGCCATGACCCCTGCCCGGTTATTTCCCCGTACTAGAAGCTACAGCCCCAACTCCTTACTGAAACTAAGAGGAAAGGCAGCTACTCCTTGCCTCTCTACCTGGAATCCGGCATACGAATACACAGTCTACCCACACTGTGGATTTCTGCCTCTCCCTGACCCCCCAATCAAAACCTCACAGCGGAACATGTTCCTCCTGAACTGCAGGTCACTCCCCAAGCATACTACTGAGATATCCATGCTCCTAGAAGAACTTAAACCAGATATTTTATTTTTAACCGAGACCTAGCTTCATTCCGATTCAGAAGCTGACCTTATTCAGGCTCTACCTCAAGGATATCAAATCTTACGTGAAGACCGCATAACGGGAAGAGGTGGCGGCCTAGCAGTCATCTATAAAGACTCCTTTGGGTGCCACAGCTCTACTAACCCTATACCTGACTGTGAAAGCCTCTCCTTCTCCATAGACTTTTCGCCCACAAGCACGTTCTCAGGGATACTTATATACCGCCCTCCTGGGATCTTGGGTCAATTCCTCTACTCCCTGCCTTATACTCTAGCCAATCTAGCCTGTAACACATCTAACTTTACTCTCCTAGGAGATATCAACATCCATCTTGATGATATCATGGACCACACCACCCTAGAACTGTCTATCAGCCTCTCTGCACTTCAACTTAAACAGCTAGTGCAAAAACCCACCCATGCCAAAGGGCATCTCCTTGATCCCATCTTCAGCAATTGCACAGAGCTCTCAGTAGGAACCCCTCTCCCCCTGCCCTGGACAGATCATTTCCTCATTCCCTTCTCCTGGCTAAATCCACTCTCTCTCCCTCCCCCCACTACGTTATCCACACGAAACGCAACTGGCCAAAACGTTCCCAGTCTGATTGGGTAACGAGTCTCGAGACCTCCACACCACCCAACACCTCCGATCTAATGAAAATTATAATAAATGGATCTCGAATTCACTTGACTCCGTGCTTCCCTTAAAAAGCACTGAATCCAAGCATAGTACTCGAACCGCTCCCTGGTACTCCCCTGGCTTACGGGAAAAGAAACGCCTCTGTAAAAAACTCGAAAGGAAATGGCGAATGGATTACTCTCCCTCCGTGAAAACAGCTTACAGAGCCGCAATAAGAACATACAAAAATGAAATTCAGATCGCGCAAGCAACCTTTTTAGAAAATAAAATTAATACAGCTGCCTCTAAGCCTAAGGAAATATATCAAATCGTGAAAATCCTCCTTAACCTACCAGACAAACCCCTTACCCCCTCAATGTACAAACCCGCTGTAATAACCTGGCTGAGTTTTTTTTCCAAAAAATACAAACCATTTACACCTCCTTCCCCCATATCCAGTCCCCCATCCCACCCACCAAGCTGCGTGAGCTGGGACTTTGGGCCCCAGTAACACTCCGGAACCTTCCACATTTTGATTCCACCTCGCTAGAAACCATCATGCGTCAGGTGAAATCTAGCTCTCCCAACGACCCAGCACCTCCATGCAATCTGCTGACAGTAACAAACCACATCCTACCTACCATCCTTAACTTGCTTAATGCCTCGTTGTCCACTGGGACTGTCCCGCCCCCCTGGAAGCAGGCCATGGTGAAAGCTCTCCTTAAAAAATCCAATCTGGACCCAGACAACCCAGTGAACTACCGACCAATCTCCCTACTACCATGGCTAAGCAAGATCCTTGAAAAACACGTTAACAACGCTCTGGTTGAATTCCTAGAAAATAATCACCTACCCGACCCTTCCCAGACGGGATTCCGACCCATGCATGGGACCGAAGCCGCCCTCATTGCGGTTACAGAAGAGCAAGGAAGATCATGGATCAAGGAGGATCTGCCACCATCATCCTCCCCGACCTAAGTGCCGCCTTCGACACTGTAAACCATAACATCTTACTGCAAAGACTCGTGAGCCTAGGAGTCTCCGAGAAAGCTTTGGCATGGCTCGAGTCTTTCCTGTCAGATCGTTCATTTAGGGTCTTTGAGGGCGAAACCATCTCCCCTAGTAAGCCTCTCGGGTGCGGAGTGCCGCAGGGCTCTTCCTTGAGCCCTACGCTCTTCAACATATACATGAGCCCCCTAGCTGAGATTGTCCGTCCTTTTGAAATAAAAATAATCACCTATGCGGACGATACTCAGCTAGTGGTGGCCCTTAACCAACTACACACCACACCCAACCATCTGAGGGACTGTCTGGAAGCAGTATACTCATGGATGACATCGTCTTGTCTCAAATTGAATGGAGACAAGACCGAGCTGATGCTCCTAGGTAACTCCCCTGATCCTTCCATCGATCACCTATGGCCCACCTGCCTCGGATCCGCCCCCACAACCAAGGATACAATCAAGAGCCTAGGCATCTGGTTGGACAAATCTCTTAACTTTAGTTGCCAAGCAGCCAATCTCTCAGCGACGTGCTTTGGTTTGCTCAGGCTCATTCGGAAAATCCTTCCTCATTTACCCTTCCAGGCAAGACAAATTATGATCCAAGGTCTAATTCTGTCGCGCCTCGACTTTGGGAATGCCCTTTACCTGGGGGCCCCTCAGGCCACTCTACACAAGCTCCAGGTCATCCAAAATTGCGCAGCCCGAACCCTCCTTCAGATCCCTCGTCGACTCTCCATCAAATCCGGACTGAAGAATCTTCATTGGCTACCAGTAAGGCAAAGAATTGAATTTAAGAGCCTATGCATCATCCATCGAGCCTTTTGGAAAACCGGCGCTCTCATTAATCAATCACTGGCCATTCCCTACATACGGAACAGACATCTCAGATAAATCTCCTCTTTCCTCACCACTGTCCCCAGGATCAAAAGAGTTAGATGTGGGGGCCGCTCATTCTCCTATAACTCGGCCAAACTATGGAACGCCCTCCCCCTCCATCTCCGATCAGAGCCCAACCTGCTCTCCTTCCGTAAACAGCTAAAAACCCTGCTCTTTAATAAACCAGACTAAGTATCTCAATTCTCACCCACACGCCTTGTCCATTAGCGCTGGGACGCCTCAGGGTAGCTATCGCGCTCAATAAATCCTCTTTTCATTTCATTTCATTCATTTCATCCCCTATAAAATCTACATCACACTACTAAATTATCTCAAAAAGTTAAAAAAAAACTTCAAACAATTACAAATAATATTTTCAAATTACTCTCCACCCTGATTCACTATAAACACAACAACCCGCCACAAAAACTTTAAAGATTTTTAATGTCTCTATACTAATCAAAAAATGTTAAATACTCCACATGCATATTCCCCATAAATACAACATCCCACAAATAAATATTTGAAATATTTTAAACATTCTTTACAATATTCTAAAAGATTTATTTTTTAAATGACTCCCCACCCTTATCCCCTATAAACCCAATATCCCACTCCTAAAACTTTACAAATTCATTTTAAATATTTACATTTCATATCAAATTGTTGAAAAGACTCCCCACCCTTATCCCCTATAAACCCAACATCCTGCTCCTAAAACTTAATTAAAAAAATAAAACAAACATTTTAACATATATTTTTTAATCTATAAAACATATAATAACTAATACTAAATTAATTATAATAAAATACTAACCTTAAAGAAAAAAATCAATATAATTTACAATATTTTTGACATCGAAATTTACAAAATCAATATTTTTGCATTACATGAAATTCAATATTTTTAACTACAGAAAAACTTTCCTCGATATCTTACACCATTAAAATTCTTGACTCAATATTAATGCAATTCAATATTTCCACATCAATATTCTGTCTCTGCACCATCTCCACAGCATAAATCCTACTTAAGGGGTGGAAAGTTGGTGTTGCCTTGGATGTTTGAAAGCACCTACAAACGTGTACACTATTGACCCTTCTCAGACTCTGATGTGACCCTTTCCTACCGTCGACGTGTGAGCCACCATTACAAACCTTATGCAGCACAGGAAGTAAGGAGCAATTCAACCCTCCCTAACAAAAAACAGGCTGGGGCGGAAGTAGCGGTGCAAACCTCTGTGATAATATACAATACAATACGGGAGCAAGGAGCTGTGAAACCGTTCATCACAAAACAGATGAACTATGGAACACAGGAGCAGTGCTAGCCTACATCACAGACACAGATGGAATAAGCAACAGCTGTGCAGGCTTCTCATAAAATCAGATGTAGCACAGGAGCAAGTATCAGTGCAAGCCCTCACACAAAACAGAAAGCATGGCATTCAACTGGGCACAACTCTTGTTCATTGTGTAGAGCTGCTCAAAGGACTGCTAGCCCAGAATATATGAGGGATATCGAGGCATACCGTGATATTTATGCCAGACAATAATTTTGTTATGATAGTCTAAAATACAAGCACATTAGCAAGCCTAGTGAAGAACGGACCCCAAAATATCTACCTCTGACAAAAAGAGATCTTCTAGAGGCTACTACAGCAATATGCAGTAAAAATATTTAGGGCCTAATTACGAGTCTGGAGGGGCTCAGACCGCAAGACTCGTGGTGAGGCGGCAGTGGCGATCTTCTGACCACCACATTATGTCCTTGGCGATCATGCCGCCCTGGGACCACTGACTCTGCCAAGGAACCACCGTTCCCTGGCAGTGGCATGGCAGGCTTGAGGCAGCAATATGCTTAGCAGTACGGCCGCTCTCCCACTAAGCATATTATGATTTTCCTCTCTGATTTCATGGAGATCTTTCCTCCATGAAAACATTGGAGGTGAGGAAAGAAAGGGGGCCCTACAGGGAACCCCTATGCCTCACCCCATGTGGATGCACAAACAGAGGGGCAAACATGTGCACCCCTGTGTGCATGCACCCCCAGTTCCAGCATGGCATGGACTTCACAGTCCATGCCGTGCTTGAACTTCTTTTGACCTTCCCATAGCCGTGCCTATTTTGTAGGCACCGCTGTGGAAATGCAAAAGAAACCACCCATCAGTGACTAAAATAGTCCTAATATGGCAGGCGGTTCTCCCTCGGGTTTGGTGGTGCGGTGGCAGGGCGGTCCTGCAGCCGCACCAATAAACTCGTAATCGGGCCCTTGAAGTTCACCTCAACAATAGTGGCACAGGACAAGAAATCTACCAGTCTGCTAGGTGCTGTACTTGTTCAGCTACATCCCCATAAGTCCTTTCTGCAGCGTGTGCATTGAAACCCTGAAATGTTTTGTAGCTGCATATCTCTTGGTGCCTGAAACCTTAATGTTTGTTGTAGGGATTCTTCTGCAGGTGTAACTTGGTTTGCAGGGTGCCATAAAGTAAATCCCCACCGCCACACCACAATCAGGTAGCCTCCCCTGAGTACCTTGCCTCAAACTTTCTGGAGAAGTGTCCATCAATCACAAGGGATGCATTCTTCACCTGGCGCAGCGTGGTTCTGCTCCTCTCAAATATTTTCTGGCGTTGCCTGAGCCAAATCTCCATGGTCCACGGAGACTGTTTATAAAGAAGTCATCCATCATACTGTGCTTTTACTGTTACGCTGTTACACAGCAATTAATGCACATGAGGAATTAAGAGATTTATAAGATCCTTTAATATGGGTCCCTTTTCTCTGGTTTTCTGATTAGGCTCAGTGCTGTAAGTCCACTTTCCAGATATCAAATGTGTTTGATGCAACAAAAAAACCACTGTCCCAGCTCTCCTGTAGCAGCTGCTCATACAGCTCGCCTTCTAGTTATCTATAGATTCGGAGCATCGTCACTTTGCAGGAGGCTGAAGAACCTCTCCCTTGTTGTTGGATGGCAGATAGACACATCTATTGTTTTTGGAATTTGCCACAGGGACCTTGGTATTGTGAACTTGCTACTTGGAACTGATCAGCGATGTCGAATCTACAGAGCATGGCAAAGCAGTACACCTACAACTAGTCACAAGTCCATATGCCGCACTGACCGCACATCTAGAGAAGTCCCAACTAATCTATTAGACTCACCGAGAAAGCTTTCTGAGTGCAAATAACACAGATCCAAGACACAAGTTAACAGCAAGCACTGCAAAAAAACAATCTTTGCTTACTGTTGAGCCCGAGCAGTGAATTAATCTAAGCATTGCACACACGGAGCAATTTCATTTTGGGATTGGGACTCTGTCTTCATTTTCCAAAACCTTTTCCCTTCTCACTGATTCTAAGGATCTCCGAGGAAAGGCTGTTGCATCATACCTCTACAATTATGGGGGCTTATTCACAAAGGAAACTTTACAGATGTAAAATAATCTATTTATCCACGCTGGTGTAATTCCACACTTTTGTGCTACTCACTATTTCCGAGTGTAGATTTACACCTATGTATGCAATTACATCCCACATTGCCGGTAATCTGTGACAAGAATTATTGCACTGCATCCTAGAAGGTAAAGCTGTTACAATTGCTTGTGTTTATGGACCCAATACTGACTGTCCTGGTTTCCCCCTGGAAATATGGAAGCGAATACTCAGCCTCAACCCAAAGGCAGTTACTTTGAAGAGGGGGCCAAATGTAAATAAAATATTGGGGACCGTGCTAGTTAGGTGCAGTTCTAACAGAAAGCCTCACCCGCTTGCGCCCAGTAGCTGCACGCACGCTTGATAATGACTTAGTTGCTATTTGGAAGGCCCAACATATAGATGCTAGTGAGGGCACTTGTGTAATTACCTCTCATAGTGCCAGTGGCTGGTGTGGCTGGTGTTTCAACAAGAAAACATGAAACTACTCATATCTACTATGCGTGTTCCCCTAATATAAGTCATTTACTTGTGATATTATTTATTTGTGTGCCAGGGCTCGATATGGACTAATACATATTAAGTTCCTACACATTAAGCTCTGCACAGCCTCACTATATAACATATATATGCATATATATATATAAAAGAAGTCCTTGGCAACCCCAATTGGAGATGAAAGGAGCGGCACACCAGGAGACTGCACAAATAATTTATTGCGCACCAAAAGCAAGACGACGCGTTTCGGCGTGTAGCCTTTTTTGAGTGATTTTACATATGGCAAATTCCTTTAGAAAAAGGAGTCATAGTTCATCAACATGGAAGACATACATCGTGGCGTCACTGTGAAGTTTGGATCAATAACAATGATACATTTTAATTGTAAATTGTGCAGTGAGACAAAACATCTAATTCATTATGTATAATGCCAATCATTTCTAAAATCATGATTTCTCATTATTGATTAACATAAGATCCAGTGTCTGACAATAACGTTTTTTCACAATTGAAAAAGACATAACAGTAAAAGCTTGCAGTAAGGATAATTCCATTGCATTCATAGTTAATAGCTTATCTGTTATTGCGGCTTTATTTTCGTATTGATACAATCGTATCCATACTGGGAATAATAACTCGCCCTTGATCTGGTTTATGTCAATTACGAGTAATCAATAAAGTTAATTCCAAATGAAAAAACATATCATGTAATTGGGACAATAACCCACAGCATAACAAATGCATGACAATATCATGAACTTTGACTCCTATTTCTAAAAGAATTTGCTGTATGTAAAATCACTTGAAAAAGGCTACACGCCGAAACGCGTCGTCTTGCTTTTGGTGCGCAATATATTATTTGTGCAAACTCCTGGTATGCTGCTCCTTTCATCTCTAATTGGAGTTGCCAAGGACTTGTTTTACATTTGAATACGGCTGCTGTCGCCGTACAGCTGGTACTGACACCCTAGGATTGGGAAAATCGCAGTACAGCAGTATGGTGGATATTTATATATCCGGCCGGCGGTGGCGGTTCTTCCGCCATGACCAAGATCATTACTCACCGCCAAATTAGAATGGCGGTGGGTATCGCGGCGAATGCAATGTCCGCCGCTTTCTCACCGGAGGCAATCACACTGATTGCCTGGCGGACGGAAAAGTGCCACAAATATGGTGGCGGTGCCTAGCAGGCACCGTCCGCCATATTAGGATGTGTCCTGGAAGAGGCCTTGAAAGGCTGGCAGGGATTGGGGTTGGGGCCCTGTTGCGGGCCCTCCTTGTTTGGGGGGTGTCGCTGCACTGGGGGGCTACCCTTGGCACCCCCCTGTATTTCCATGGACCAAGTAGCAGGCACCGCGTGGTGCCTGCCATGCAGTGTAGGGAATTGCAGAGCAAGCACCTTTAACATTGCGGACAGAGGTGCAGCCAGCAGCACCGCCCGCAATGTTAAAGGCCCAGGATGCGCTTCCTGTATGGCGGGCGCATCCTAATCACAGTGGTGGGACCGCTGCATGTCTGGTGGGTGATCCCAATCCCCGCTACGGTGGCGGGCGGACCAAGTCTGCCCGCCATCGTAATCACCCCCATTATTTATTTTGCCCATAAGTGTTGAGCCTCAGTCATTATCATTGTTTTATCAAATTACTGGTGTGTAACTACTTCCCTCCTATGTTATTCTTTAGGCTTTATCCTTCCATGCTGTGGGTGACTACATTTTTTCATCATTAACTTTTTCCTCAATGACATTTTGGATTAATTATTTATACAAGGAGTTCCTCATCTTGATTGAAGCCACTGGGAGTCATGCTTTTCAATGCAATAATATATCTGGTTTCGATTTGACTGTCTTTCCCGGTCTCCTCCTCTTTCTGATCTGAGCTCACGGTTAATTGCATAATATTAAAGGTTTTCCCATTTACACTCATGATTTTTCTCCATGTGTTTAGTCATAGCATAGCTTCTGCACTTATTTTTTATCGCTCTGATATGTTACAAGATGCATTTTGTCATTTGGCAAGTTGTGTTGTCAATATATTCAAGTTTGCAGGGGTAAATCAGAACATGAACCACAAATTTTCTTTTGCAGGTTACGAGATGTTTTATCATTAGCTATTTACCTGTGCCAGTGGTAAATTACAGTTTATTTGTTGCTATATTACATGTTTTACAGTTTGAGCATTTCTAAAATTCCTTGTGGGCTTGCCTTAAATTTTTTTTTCTGATTTAATAAAATGAATATGCATCAGCCGGGCTGAGGTCTACAGTCATAGCAAGGATATGGAACGCTGGATCCCCACTCAAGCACAGTGGGTTTATGTGTGTCAGAACACGGCATTTACAGCCTCCTGTCACAGAACAAGCAGCATGGGCTCCAACCCAGTGGGGAAAGGGTCAGCTGGACCTGGGGGTCTGCCCTAGGGAGCCGATTCTGGCGCATGCCGGTGGTATCTAGCGAGAGCTGATTAGCCAAACCTGATTACCTTCTTTTGCAGAATGCTGCTTCAATGTACCCACCCTCTCCCAAATCGTCATAAGTTGGGTCGGGGTCAGTGATTCTTATGGAACCCACCACACCCTATGACGACATGGGAAATGGAGGGCATGTGAGGCAGTAGAAATTAGCAGCATGCAGTTCCGGGGGCAGTTACAGAGCTGCTTCAAAAATGGACACTCCTTAGCGTCATTTAGGGGTGGACCCCAAAGTACCCAGATAAAGCCAGTCCAGGGCTGCAGTGAATGAAGCCTTTGGTTTCGACAATGACTGGCACATGTGCACCATTGTGTATGTTAGTGAAAGTGCCTTGCGAGAGTCAGAGTATGAAGCCAACAGAAAGGACAGGCACTGGTAATACCCAGCTGTTTTTTTCATGCTTTGGGTGCCATCCTCACTGATAATTAAATAATCCTAATACACACTGTGAAATGGGATTATTTAATTATTAATGTGTATGGCACATAGAGCGCAAACGTTAGGGGGGGTGGAGCCCCAGTGCCCAAAGCGAGTATCTGCCCCTGGTTTTAGGCCTGATGGTCAAAGGTTCATTTTGACAGGCCGAAATGTCAATAAAAATCTGCATACAGACTGAAATGACAGACATGAGACACATTTAAAAGCACTACTTAAGAGGGTAGCACAATAAGTGCTGCAGGCCCACTAGTAGCATTTAACTTACATGCTGTTGGTACACGTTGTACCTCTTTACTAGGGACAGTAAATTAAATGTGCAGAATGGGTGTAAGTCATTTATCATGTTTAAGGAAACAGCACGAGCGCTTTAGCACTGGTTAACAGTTGTGAAGTGCAGAGTCTTAATGGCAACAAAAACAAAATAAAAAAAACAGGAGTGTTGAAGGCAAAAAGTTTAGGAGTAACTCTGCAGAGAGGGCCAAGTCCAACAGGGACTATTCACAATCAGCATTTTATAGTAGGTGAAGTAGGACTATAGCAGTGCCACTCATGTACTTTGTTCCCACCAACCATTTGTGAGATTCGTATAACTGAGTGAATTAAAGACCCATTGCTGTTCCTCGTTATTGTTTGCATATTTCTATGTTGTGGTGAGACACATACAAACTCATAACATTAGACGTGGTAGCATTATATGTCAGCATCGAACATCATATAGACATACAAGCCTGCTAGCTTTTTTCTGATGAGCTGAAACATACGCTTCCATCAAAACAAACCCATGCTATTAAAGATGATAAATGTGTATCTTCACAGCAATATCTTTCTGTTCAGCAACAAAGAAATACGCAAACAAAATGAGGAACTGCAATGTGTTTTTTATTTACACCAAGTTATGCCAATCTAACAATGGGGTAGTAGTAGACAATGGAATACGAAACATCTATAAATCAAACTACAATGTGGCTTTGATTTATCAACAATCTTTTTATCAGGGATGGCTCAAAAACTGAATTCAAAGGATACTAGCCAATTCACAAATCTATAGGAAAGTACCTTGACCGACATCTACAGGTATTGGTGCATTTGCAGCTGCAGAACACCTGGGCGGATCAAAAAGCTGGTAGGTCCTGGTCTCCTCGCCGTATCAGAGCATTTTTTAGCCTACAAATTTCTAAATCTCAGGTTTTGTATTTGGACTTCTGTTCACCTTTAGCACCACCTCCTAGGATCCAGGACTAGGGAGGCACCACTTGGAGGGTCAGACCTCACACAGGCAGGGTCCAGGTGCAGGTTCAAGATGGTTGGAGCCTTTTCTGGCCCTGGGGCTCTGATCTGGGGGCCAGCCAATTAGCCCCTGGAGTCATTTCTGAAAATTCTGGTTTCAAGAAGAGCAAGGCTTAAGCAGCAGGGCAGACCTCTGGAGTTCAGAGCAGCCCGCAGGCAGCAGAGCATTCTTTCTTGGTGCAGCAAAGCAGTCTCTCTGAAGTAGACAGCAGGTCACAGCAACAGGCACTCCTCTGAGAGACCTTGCACAAGACCAGAAGTGAACTGAAGAGTGGGTACAAAGGTCCCTTTTTTATATCCCGGTACCTTCTTTAAAGTGGGAGAAAAATCTGGAGAAGTGACTGGAATTTCATGCCTCCTTGCCCTGGCTCCAGCGTGGCTACAGGAACAAAAGGGTAGTGTGAAGTTTCTTGTGTGTGAGTAGGGCCCAGCCTATTGATGTGTAAGCGGGGGTGGCACAGCTCCGCCCGCAATCTAACCAGTCATGGCCCATTCAGACACACATAGTCCCTCTATTGTGCAGTTTTTTGGGAGGAATATGCAAAGGTCAACTGTCATTCACACCTAGTCAAGTGACACCGGGATAGATTGCATGCACCAAATGGTTGAAACACAAAGATGCTGACTTTCTAAAAGTGACATTTTGAGAACTGTAACTTAAAATTTGACTTTACCATTATAGAGGACTTTGCTCTGCATGTATTTATTTTTTTTATAAGCAAATTTTTATTGATTTTAAAACACATAAAACAATTCAGCCAATACACGGAAATCACGAGTTTGAATCCATTCATAAAATCAATGTAACCCCCAATCAAGAACCCCTTAAAAATTACATAGACAGGATTTGGAACCAGGTTAATCAGGACCCTCCACATTCCCCAACCACTTCCCCCACACTCTGCGGTATTTCTTGACGCACCTCTTGGCTTTGTAAAGGGCTTTCTCTTGGGTCGCGCACCAGTCCACCCCTCTATGCCACCTCTAGAGGGCTGGTGGGTCAGGGCTTTTCCAGGCCGCCGCTATGTCCCGCTTGGCCACCATCATAGCTGTATTAAAAAATAACTTGTCACTCCTGGACCCGTTCAGTCCATCAGTGATCCCCTGCAAAGAGTGACATGGATCATGAGGAACCTCCCAGCCCAGTACCTCCGTTAGCTCCACTTCAATAGATCCCCAGAACTGTCCTAAGCAGGGGCACAACCAAACCATGTGGTGGAAGTCGGCCGGGGCATGGTTACATCTCGCACATGACGCATCTGGGCGCAAACCCACTCGATACAGGCGCAGGGGAATGAGGTACGCAGCGTGTAAGTAGTAGAGCTGGATCAGCTTGAGTTTAGCGGAGACGGTGACTGTTCTGGGGGCCATAAGGGAATCACGCCAATCCACCTCGTCAAGGAGGCCCACCCAATCCACCCATTGACCCCTCAACCTATCTATGGATGTGGGGGTGTTGTTAACTAGGGTGCGGTAAATGCGGGAGACCCCTCCCCTTACCCAAGTCTCCCAGCATCGTCTGGGCCTCAGTGGGGCTATATTCGGGGAGCCTCGTGTCATCCGTAATATGCATGTGGAGGGCATGTCTCAACTGCAAATATTTATAAAACTGCGACGAATGTAGGGAGTAGCGAGTTTGGAGCTCCTGGAAGGACAGCATATGGCCCCTGGCCCATACGTCCCCTAGCTGGGAGATGCCAATAAGGCCCCAAGTTTTAAACCCCTGTAGTCCACTAACCTCCTGGAGCCAAGCCCCATGCCAGAGGGGAGTACATTGGGTCAACTTCCCCGTCCATCCAGTGTGACGGAGCGAGGCCCGCCAAGCCAACAACACAGAGCGCGTCACATCAGGCAGTCGGGTTGGAATGGGGCCCCCATATATCATGGCTTGGATGTCTGCAAGACCCAGGTCACTCAGTTCATGCCTGTAGGCTGGGTCTGACCAGTCCCCATTGAACCAATCAGGAGACGTACCGCCAATAAATACAGATATAAGTGCGACATCCCCATACCACCATCGTAGGAGGGAATCTGGCAAACAGACAGAGCCACATGTGCCCGTCCTCCGCTCCAGAGAAACTTGGTGATTAAACTGTCCAGTTCCCGGAACCAGGTCCTGGGAAAACAGAAGGGGGTATTCTGTAGGACGTAGCTAAATCTGGGGAGGATCATCATTTTAAACAGGGCCACCCTCCCCAGGGGGTTCAGAGGCAGTGCTTTCCATTTAAGGAGGTCATCCATGGCCTTCTTAACCAACGGGGCAACATTGAGGGACCAGCCCAGCTCGGGAAGCAGGGTAATCGAAATCCCCAGATATTTAAAGGACTGCCTCCAGAGTGGTATGGTAGACTGCCAGTCAAAGCACTCTCTAGCAGGGGGCCAGCACTGATTTCCCGGGATTTAACCACAGCCCTGAGGCCTGCTCGAAAGAGTGCAAGATCTGGAGGAAATGTGGCCCGGGGGAGGCTGGGTCGGACAGGAAGACAAGGACATCATCTGCGTATAAGGCGATCTTGTCCGTTTCAGTATTGGGCCACTCCCATCCACGGAGGCGGTCTTCAGCCCGCACCAGGGACGCCAAGGGTTCCATTGCCAGGGCGAATAGCAAAGGAGAGAGGAGACATCCCTGCCTAGTGCCCCTGTCAATGGGGAAGGCCTCCGACAGTACCCCGTTGACCAGCACTCGAGCTCTCGGGCGAGCCTACAGGACCCGGACCAGAGAACGGAAGTGGGGCCCGAACCCCATCTTGGACAGCACGCCCTGCAGATATGTCCAGTCCACTGAATCGAATGCTTTTTCCAAGTCTATGCACAGGAGTGCCAAGTATGGGGTAAGCAGGTGCCGGTGTGCAAGAGCTAGTTTCAGCCTGCGGAGGCAGTTGCGGGTCCCACGCTGAAGCATGAACCCACATTGATCCGGGTGCACCAGTAAGGACAAGTAGGGTTTCAGTTGTTGGGCCAGAATGGTGGCATAGAGCTTGATTTCGGTGTTGAGGAGGGATATGGGGCGATACTCAGCACACATTCGGGAGGGAGGCTGGGAATTCGGGAGAACCACGATGGTGGCAATATCCGCTTCCGGCGGAAAGGAACCTCTCTCCACGGCTTCTTTGAATAAGCTGGCCAGGTGGGGCGCTAGGGTGCCTCGCTATGCTGCATAATACTCCTGCGGAAGGCCATCTGGACCCAGGGTTTTGCCCAGGGAAACCAGGGTGATCGTCTCTTCAATTTCTCTCAAGGAGATGGGGCGCTCTAGGTCCTTTTGAGCGGCTGGTTCCAGCCTAGGAAGGCACACCCTACCCCAGTCAAGGAGAGCTGCAACGGACAGCTCAGGGGTGTGTGTTGTGTACAGCCTCCGGTAGTATGCAGCAAAGGTATTTGCCATTGCCATGGGAGCACATTGCACCGCTCCAGCTGCATCAACCACCTCTGGGATGATAGGATTCGCCCTAGGATATGTGGCCAATCTGTGCAAGGTTGTGCCGTTCTTGGCCCCTCAACCTTAAACTCTTGCTACCGAAGACCTCCAGAGGAGCTTGGCCGCATCTAAGGACAGTTGTTTAATGTCATGCCGGATGAGGGCTAATTGTCGGTTCTGGGCAGCGTCCTCAGACGTGGATAACAGCTGTTCCTGCGCTTCCTTGGAAGAGATCTCCTGCAACTGTGATTGCCTCTGGATCTTAAGCTTCCGTTTTGCGATACCTCAAATGGTCGCCTTCCCTGCCTCCCATAGGGTGCCCAGAGAGGCTACCGAGCCCTCGTAGGTAGCAAAATATTGTTTAAGCTCTTTCCCCACCGCCTGCTTGAAGTCTTTATCCTGGAGAAACCAAGCGTTCATCCTCCATGTTTGGCGGGCCGAGGGAGGGGGGGCCCCTGTGCTAAGGAGTATCGGGGAATGGTCGGAAATGCCTCTGGGCAGGATGTGGACGTCAATAATCATAGAATAGTCGGGCGTGGGGACAAAGATCGCATTTATGCGCGCTTGGGTGTGGTGAGCCGCGGAGGTATGTGTAAATCGGGTGCTGCGTGGGTGCCATGTGTGCCATCCATCGCAGAGTCCCAGGGACTCAGACCAGTTTTTCAGTTGTTTCGCACCCACCGCCCGGGCATCTGATGGAGGTCCCATTGTGTCGAGGGCCGGGGCTAACACTGCATTAAAGTCACCCGCAATGACCATGTTGCCAGCGGGCACACTATGTAGCAGGGCAGCAGTGTGTGCAAGTGGGGGCGCGAGCATGGAGGGGGGCATATACCGACATGAGAGTGAGAGGGGAACCAGCCAGTGATCCGCAAATTGTCACAGACGAGCCTTGAGGATCATGTTCCCTCTTGGGAGAGGACAAAGGGCAGTGTACGCCTCAGTAGGATGGCAACCCCTCGTGAGCCCCTGGAGAAGCCGGAGTGCCATACCCTATCATTGCCATAGCGAGCTAAGAAGGGGCAGCAATTACCTAAGAGGTGTGTTTCTTGAAGCATGAGGATATCTATGTGGAGACGCTGTGCATACCGTAGGACCGCTGTGCGTTTGTGTCAGTCCAGCAGGCCATTGACATTCCACGACAACATGTGGAGAGACGCCTTGGGGGGAAGTGTTATCTGTCATGGTAGGCGTTTCCTGGTCTAGGCTGAATGTGTGGCGTTGGGTATACAAACGCGCTTGGGAGCCCGCGGTGGTGTGAGCGTTCGCTTGCTACGGGGGCAAACCCATCCCCCCATTGGTAACATGTGTCATTCCGTGGTAGCTGAAACAAGAACCAACAAAAAACATAACAACGTACAGGGAAAAACTTTCCCAAACCCCCCCCCACCCCTTACCCCTACCCCCCACCCTACACTTCAGGAACAGAAGCATCTGTCGACCCCTCAAAAGCAACACCCTCATACACGGGGCGAACAACCAAACTAAAACGCCTGGGAATGGGGAAGCGTGGAGGACCCCTCCTCTTGATCGGATGCAGGTTTACAAAGACCATCGGGAAGTTAGGAACAGATCTGAGTCAGAGCGCCATCGCTGGCCGCGGGGCAAAGCCCGGCGGGCAGAGACCGGCTCAAGCAGGGTCCCTCAAAAGCATCGGGCTACAGAAGAGGTCCATGTCCGGTAGGTCAATCGCAGAGGGCCGGGGTGCCGCATCTCCGCCATCCAGTCAGCCAGCGGAACCTGAGTGCCTCCCAGTCGGCGCTCCCTCTTCGACCTGGGGTGGCTGTTGTGAGTGACCCAGCGGGGAGTCCGAGCGGGCCCGCCTCCAGTCATGGTGCCTGCGGGATCGATTACATGGAGGCTGAGGAGCAGAGGGAGCGGAGCCGGCAAGCCCACCCGCCTCTTCGCCCAGGGCACAACCCTCAGCCCGCAGAGGGCGCTCTTCCATCGCCCGTGTCCAAGCCTCCGCCGGGCTGTCGAAAAACAGTGTCTTGTTCGCAAATACCACCCGCAGGCGAGCCGGGAAGAGGAGCCGATACTGAATGGTAAGTGCCCTCAACTTCTGCTTGACTTCTCCGAAGGAGCGACGCTGGTCCTGACCCTCACAGGTGTAGTCTGGGAAGATCATAATGGCGCAGTTTTTGTGGAGGAGCTGTTGTTGCTTGTGGGCTTCAGACAAGATGATGTCGCAATCCTTGAAGTTAAGAACCCGCATTATGATCGGGCGGGGAGAAGCAGCCAGCATTGGTTTGGGGGCCAGGGACCGATGAGCCCGCTCGATTGCAAACCAAGGGGCTAGGGATCCCCCGGGGACCCACGACCTCAGCCACCTCTCCAGGACGTTCACTGTACGACCCTGTTGCATCTGGACCTGTTTTCAGCATCGTCTGCCCGGCGGTGCAACTCCTGAGTATGGGACTGAAGACGGGCCACCTGCCCCTTAAGTTGCTGCACATCATCTTCCACAGAGGAGATCCTGGACTCAGTCTCTTTAATCCGGGCGTTCGCGTTGCGAAGGTCCTGCCTGATGAGAGTCATGTCCACCCTCACTTCTGCGATCCTGCCCTCCACCGAGGTCTGTGACGTGTGAATGGCCTGGAGGATAACGGCCAGTTCAGTGGGCGGAGGAGACTCCTGCCCAGCCACTCCCCCAGGAGCCCCCTCCCCCGGGGTGGTGAAGCGGTCCATTTTTGCCTGGGTGGCAGGGACCTTTGTTGATCTGTCTGTTCTACCCATGTTCGGCCCTCGGCGAGGGACGGGCTCTGAAGGACCCCCCAGCCGGGCCCCACACTGGAAGGTCGATGAAGCAACAGAATCGACCCAGGGAGCCGTGAAATGCAGGCAGCCGATGTGACGACCCGGGACAGCCCAGTCCGCCTCCCAAGAGGTGCAGCCAGGATAGAGGAGCCGGAAGGAAGGGTCACGATCAAGGGCCACAGGCTGGACCCCCTCCGCTGGAGCCACAGAACGGTCCACCGGGGCAAGAAACACAGCAGATGAAGAGATTCAGGAAGGGCACTGGACCCCGGATGGGGGGTGGGGGGTTCGATGCGCGCAGTTTCCCCCTGGGATGTGGTGGCGGGTCCCACGAGTCCTGCTTCACTTGACTATAATCGCAGCCCCATGGAAGCCACCGGGCCTCCGTCTACAACCACCGTGGAACACTGCCGCCCGAAATGGCGGCCGAAGCGCTCACACCCACGCCCCGGGTCCAGGAGGGTAAGGCAGCGGGCTACACCACCACCGTCGCCATTTAGAAGGGGCCACCTGCCCCCACCATCAAGTCCTGTGCGGCCCGCCAGGAGCGGGGGATGGGGGAGGAGGGGGGTAGAGCCACACCAGCCAAGGGGCCCCCGCGCCCCACCTGCTGCCCGATTGACAGCCGACCCACACCCCCAGACCAGACACAATCGCGCCCCCACTCCTTACCTGCAAGCCTGTTCAAAGGATTGCTCCCTCCAGCAGCCAACGACCGGCAGCACCCGCAGCAGCGGCCCGGGCCGCCGGGCCCAGCGGGGCTCAGACGGGGCCTTCTCACGTGGACTCAGGCAGGGTACCCAGAGTCAGCGACGTCCACCCAGCGCCGGGGGGCGACAGAAGAACACCTCACCCAGAAGGCCGCCCCCCCTTCGGCAGTCCCCAGCACTGGCGACGACCAATTTGGGCCTTTTTGATACCAAACGGCCACCTCCCTGGTCAGCAGCCCCGCAGGTGTAGTCTCGCCACTCCGGTGACACCGGTCCAGATAGCAGGGGGGTGTGGGAGGGCACCGCCACCACCAGTGCTCGTAGCAGGCACAGGGCAAAGCCACAGGAGCAACAGGGGATCACCTCCCCTCAGGCCTCGTCCCCGCCGGGCTGCGGCGTCATAGCAGACAGGCTGAATCCAAGGCCGACAGGGCCGCAGAGAGCCCCAGGACCAACATAGGCTCACCGGCACCAGCACACCACTCCGTGGAGGATGCCACACCACTCCGCATTCCTCAGGCCAGGCAACAGGAAGGATTCAGCAGGGCCCTCAGGAGCACTACAGGTGGTCAGCGAGCACTGAGACCCCTCTAGGAGCCACGGCACCACGCACACTCCAGCTCAGGGGGGCTGATCGGCGTGGGACAGAGGCGCCAGGCCTTCAGTGACTCTCCTCAGCTGCGCAGGGCCACTGACACGGCGTCAGCGGGACCCGCAGGGGAGGCGATGGTGCGCCCTGGACAGAGGGGGGAATCCACCATGCAAGGAGCTCCCCCCGCAGGAAGGCGGGGCCAGTCACAGACAGCGGACCGGCAGAAGTTCTGGAATCTGCGCGGCCACGGCCGCCATCTTGAGGAGCGCAGCCCGACGGATCCGGGAGACAGGATCAGCCCTGTTTGCTCCAAGTTCAGCGCCACATGATGCAGAAGGAGCTGCAGAGGCCCCCAGGCATCCAGGTACGGGGCACAGGATGTGAAATGTTCCCCATGGCGGCGGATGGACGAGCGGATGATGGAGGGGTCCGGAGCACACCTAAGGTGCGACTGCCATCTTGACGCTTGTAGCCACGCTCCCTCTAATGAGGACTTTAAATGACAATTCCTCAGATACCAAACATCACTTTCATACCAAAATGAATTTGTGATATTTTCACTATCAGGACATGTAAAACTTAAAAGTAATGGTCGACTTTTTCATCACAATGCACAATGTCCTTTGGGCTGTCTAGGGCCTACCTGAGATGTGACGTATATGTGATAAAAAGAAAGTTTTACACTTGGCAAGGGGCTTATTTTGCCAAATGTAATTGGCAAATTAAAACTGCTGGTAGGCTGCATTGCAGGCCTGAGACATGACTTACAGGGTTATTTGAGTGGGTGGCACAATCAGTGCTGCAGGTCCACTAGTAGCCTTTAATTTATAGGCCCAGAGTATATGGTATACCACTTTACTAGGTACTTATAAGTAAATTCAATATGCCAATCAGGTTTCGCCAATTTTTCCATCCTTTAGGAAGTGAGCATAAGCATGTTAGCACTGGTTAAGTCCTAAGGCCAACAAAACCTAATTCAGAAAAATAGGAGGGTGAAGGCAAAAGGTTTAGGGTAAGACCACTCTAAGGCTGACAAGTCTAACAGTCCTGGTACAGTGCGACCAGACAACCATAATTGGTGCTCTTTGTTTCTTGGTGCGTTTTCCTCTAAATCTTTGAAATTCAGTCAGTCAGTCAAGAAAGCTTTATTTCGGCCGTACGGCCATAAGAGCACATAAAATTTTACAAATACATTTGTTACAAAAAAGAGAAAGAAAAAAAAAAGTAGCAAATGTTATACTAAAATACCACCATAAAACCAAGGGGCAGATCTATATCGGAGATGCGCCACTTTTACGCCGCCGTTGCGTCACTTTTGTGACGCAGCGGCGGTGTAAACCCTGCGCCACGTTGCGCCATATTTACATCGTGACGCATCTATGGAGATGCGTCACGATGTAAAGCCCTGCGCCACGTAAAACCTGCGTCAGGTTTCACGTGGGCGTGTCGACAGAGGGGGGGGCGTTCCGTCGCAGGAACGCCCCTGAAAAGTGACTCAGTCAAATCTATAAGATTTGACTGAGTCACTTTCCCAACGCTGATGCGCCAAAACCCTGCGCCTGCTTGAAGCAGGCGTAAGGCTTGACGCACCATGTTAGGGATAGGGTAGGTTGGAACAGTGCTGGAGTTGCGTCGCGCTTGCGACGCAACTGAAGCACTGCGCCAACCTTACGCCATCGGATGCGTCACGCATCTGTTTATTCCTGCGCCATGATGCGCCGCATTGTAAATGCGGCGCATCATGTGTGGCGCAAGGGTAAACTTGCGTGACGCATCATTCCTGGCGCATCCTTGCTGATTTGCAGGGATGCGCCAGGCAACATAAATCTGCCCCCAAGAGTGCAAATGCCAATTATACAGAAATTTGAGATTCAGCATTGACTGCATTCCCTCTTGTCAATTCTCAATACTAAAATGGTGCATTATTCAACAGTGAATATGTATCACGATGAAGACAATTGCAATATCCCTTTTTATTAGTTAATACATAATAAAATTCTAACTTTGACTGATGGCCCGAGGGCGTATTTTAAGAGAACACGTTAAAAGCGTATGAAATATGAAACATTTAAAAGGAGTGGATAAACAAAACAACCCAAGAGAGAAGAAAACTTATATATGTATTTTGTATATTTCTGCTGGTGGGCCTATCACTCTCTGAGAGCAATTTTTATGTATTTTTAGAATACCCCCTGTTGACTGGGTCAGTTTTAAGTTAGCTTTCTTTACTTGTGTCCCCCAATCCATCTTGTCATTAAGGGGCCGATTCTGATTCCGGCCGCAAAACGAACCGGCCGGCATGGACCTGGACCGGATACCGACTGACAAGGACCAGCACCGTACGACCCGTGCAGTACGATGCAACACGTGTGAATTACAACCGACACGTACGGAATACAAGCCGTACGACCGAGCCGTAGGGAAAATAGTGATCCGGCCGGAAAACCGATGCGAATTTCACCGACCGACACAAACCCGGAATGAACCCGACCGACCCGTACCCGCGATGTCCGATCTGCGCAGTACGAAGCAATGCGTGCAAACTCAGACCGACTCGCACGAAGACCAAGCCGCACGAACGACCGTCACGCACAGAAAACTGGGCCCACAAGCAATAGAGACCTTAGCGACCGACGAGTATGAAACACAGAAGATAGGCCGCATGAACGAGGCGGAGAAGCCCGCACGAGACAACATCAGCGTCCGTATCCATCAGATGAACGTCTCCTTCATGTCTACAAAACCCAAAGGAACAAAGACAAAAAAAGGACCAAACAAGCAATAACAAAGCCAATAAATACCAAATAAAAAAAACCTGGGACAAAGACACACCCACAACTCCAAATATATAAAGGACTACAATTACTACCATCATCCCTTGCAAACAGGAGACACAGCCAGCAGTAAACACTATTACACAGCAATCACAGACACACTCACAAGTCACCCATCACACAACTCACACAACATCAGCACCTCATCCAACATCACACACACATACAGCCAGCAAAACCAACACCAACCCACCCTCACTTGCACCCGCACACACACATCCCTCACCACCACCACCCATCACCATGCCCCCAAAGAAGAATCCAAAGTTCACAGATAGTGAGTTAGAAGCGCTGGTAGACGAGATGATCAGAGTAGAGCCACATTTGTTTGGTACATTGGTCCAAAGGTCCCCATGTCACACAAAACCAAGATGTGGGCGAGGATTGTGGACAAGGTGAATGCCCAAGCACCAGCAAGGCGCACAAAGGACGATATCCAGAACAGGTGGTATGACGTGCGCAGGAGGGTCAAGAAACTCATTGAAAAAGATCCCGCCCTGAGTCAGTGCACCGGCGGTGGCCCTCCTGCCAAACCAGTCTACTTCAGGACCTGGGAGGAGAAGGTGCGGCACATCCTACAACCAGAGAGCGTCCATGGGCTAACAGACATATCAGAGCCTGGTGTGCACACAAACAACATACCTAAGATTGTGTGGCAAGGGGACAGTGAAACCATGCACCGCATGCAAAGATACAGTAACCAATAGATAATCAACCCAAGAGGTGTATGCCAGTCAGACAAACACAATACCTGCCATCTCTTTTTTTTTTTTTTAAATAGCTTTATTGATTTTCCTTTTACAATAGCATCACCCCTAAGCCATGCCCCCCCGACCCTCCATTCCACCCCTTCCCCCCTATTCGAACACCGGCACAATTTACAAAGTTTCCCAAGACACTTGGAGCATACGAACGGATGAGGAGCCTTTGAGCTCGCATTTGATAGAATGCGAAAATATTGTCGGTCTTGATTTATTGAATACTTCCCTTTTAATAATTTTTCAAATCTAAGTATAGTTAGACATCCATTGTACCAATGGATCCCATATCGACATGCCTCTCTTATATTTATTGCGCCCTTTTCTTCTATATATGGCTACCTCCAGACTGCACGTTGCTAATAGCCGAGCCCTCCATTGTTGGAACGTCAGTGGGTTCGGGTCTAGCCAGGCTGAGGCTATGCATAGCCTTAGAATGGCCATAGCTACAAAGATCAGACCATGCATACATTTTGGACGGGTGCAATCTGCCGTGCCCAAAAATATTTCCTCTATGGAAATATAGATAACTGTTCCAAAACTTTCTGATGTAAAATCGGAAATCTCCCTTATTATATTTGACAAAGCTTTACAGGAGGCAAAAATATGTACACTATCAGCCTCAAATAGTGAACATAGTGGGCATGTTGTACCTTTTCCTATCCTCCACTTTGCTATTTTCTTCGGGGTATAATATAATGAGAAAAACGTTTTATAGTATTGAGCTTGTAGTTTAACTGACATAAAACAAGACTGTGACATTTCGAAGGATAGAAGAGGGGTTTGAGGTAATACAGCTAGCTTTGTCTGCCACATATGTCTGTTTCTCCATATCATCAGAACCCAATGAATTTAGAAATTCATATATCTTCCCAATAGTTAAGCTAGATTTTTTGCATATCCGGTCCATGATTTGTGTTGCCTGGAATTTTTCCCTACCCCCCTACCCTATTTTGTCAAAAAATCTCTAACCTGCAGGTATTTAAAAAATCCCTATGGCTGAGGTCGTAGTCATTACGTAGTTCTTCAAAGGTATTCAAGCCAATTCTATTAAAGAAACGGCCAAGCTGTGATATCCCTATCTGTATCCACCAATCCATACAACTATCATCAAATATCTCAGGGAGATCATTATTTTTGGATACAGGGGTATAGTATGAGTATCGTCCAAAATCCAACATATTACGAGCACAGCTCCACACCTTATATATACCATATATACTCTTGAATTTTACTTTCTTAAAATAATTATCGTTGATGTGTCGCCAAAAGCACCCTTCAGAACCCCTTCCTAGTATAAGTGTTTGTGGGGTAGGTATGTTATTGCCATTGGGCTCTAAAGATATAAGTGCTGAGCAATATCTCAAAACCATAGCCCAATAATACAATTTGAAATTAGGCATTGCCATACCCCCTCTATCCTTTGGGAGTGTGATATACTTTAGAGCCCGGCGTGGGTTTTTATATCCCCATAAGAATATGGAGAACATAGATTCGATAGATCTGAACAGTTGAGGGGGAAATTCTAAACAAATGGTCCTGAAAAAATATAAGAATCTGGGAAGATACAGCATTTTAATCACATTACATCTCCCTCCTATCGTTAGATGTAGGTTGTTAAGACGTATCAGTTCTTTTTTTGTACGTTGAATCAGAGGTTCTACATTATTACTAACTATGTTATCCACCTCTGCCGAAATACTCACTCCGAGATACGTGGCTTTGTCAATAACTCTGACATCTCTCATCTTGATCTTATCGTTAAGAATGATCTGTGTTTTACTCTGGTTTAATTTATAGCCAGAGACTGCTCCGAAAAGCAGAGCTTCCTTTTCTATCGCGACAATTGCTTTGATTTGATTGCTGGTAACTATAGCAATATCATCTTCGAAGGCTAGTGTTTTAGTCTCTAATTCTTGTACCCATATTGGAGGAATTAACATGTTCGGATCTAACCTACGAATGAACGGGTCGATGTAGATCGCGAAAAGAAGAGGAGAACACGGACACCCCTGTCTTGTCCCCCTTGTGATGGTTATTTTTTCCGACAACATCCCATTTATTAATACCCTAGCGATAGGTTCGACATATAGCATTTGTATTGCCTTGATAAATCTCTGACTAATCCCACTATGTGACATTGTGGTCTAGAGGTATTCCCAGGAAACCCTATCAAAAGCTTTTTTGGCGTCGAGTAATATGAGCGCCATAGGGTCTCCTGTCGCCTGGGTAAAGTCAAAAAGAGAGATTACCCTTTGGACATGATCAATTGTAGATCTTCCGGGGATAAACCCGTGCTGACGTTCCGCTACACTCTTATGAATAATTGGTGCTAATCGGTTTGCTAATAGTTTAGAGTATATTTTAGAATCTTCATTGATCAATGTAATGGGGCGATAAGACCCAGGTTCTAGAGGATCTTTGTTTTTTTTTAGAAAGACTACAATTTTGGCAGATGACCATGAAGCTGGTGGTCTTCCACCCTTGAAGATATGAATAAACAGTTCCTGCATTATATCTTTCAATTGTGCTGAAAATTTAACATCGAATTCTGTTGGGATACCATCCATTCTAGCGGCTTTCCCTGTAGCAAGGCTGGTCATGGATAATAAAATTTCCTTCCAGAATGGAATAATATCTAAGCTTTCCTGGTCCCCTTTTTCCAATCTTATTGAGGCGTTTAAGTTTAGGTATGTCTCTGATCTACCCATTTGATTCTCTATTGTTTCATAGAGATTCTGATAGAATTTTTGAAACACCATTCTAATCTCGGAAGGTTCAGTTTTGAGGCCAGTCTCTGGATCCATAATCTCTTTGACAAGATTGGCTGAGTGTTCTTCCCTAGTACGTATCGCCAGCTGATGGCCAACCTGTTCACTCCATTCATAGATTTTCTCCTTATGGGCTGTGGCTTTTGCGACTACCTTTTCCGTTAGAATATCAATGATTTGATTTTTAGCCACCGCAACTCGATTTAGTTCATTCTCAGGTGTACCTCCCTCCTGGGTAACCTTGGTCAGCTCTCCCTCAGCCCTACCCAAATTACCCTGGAGTGTTGCCATCTTTATTTTAGCCTCTTTATTAGAGCTGAGAGAAAATTGCATTGTCTCCCCTCTAATACCGGCCTTTAAAGCATCCCAGACCACATCGATTGTAGTACTGCCAAGATTAACCTCCAAAAAACCCGGTATCCATTTAATCATATGTTGACAAAATTTCTCATTCCCCAAAAATGCTCTTTCGAATGTCCATGTCCTAATCTTACGCTTATTTGTCCCATATTCAAGACTTAACACAAGAGGGTTATGATCCGATAAAATTCTTGGTGTTTTTTCCATTATACTACCGGACCTCAACGTACTAGACATGAGTATATAATCTAGCCGGACAAGCCGGGAGTGCGGGTATGAATAGTACGTGAATCCCGGATCCCCAGGATGCCCCACCGGCCAGCCATCAACTAAACCATGAGATACGCACAAACTTTTGGTTTCCGCCCTAAATATCTGAAATCTGGATCTGACAACCACTCCCCTGGTAGATTTATATTAAGGTCTCCACACACAATTAAGAAAGAAGGAAGAGGCCAGTGGGATAGTTTGTTAGCCATATGTAACATCACATCGGGATCGTCACTGACATTTCCATAAATAGTACACTAAGGGGCATATGTATCAAACGATTTTTTACTCACAAACGCCGCGATTCGCAAAATAACAGCGTTATAAAATCGGTAATCGGGATGTATGAGCCAAATCCCATCGCAAAATTAAGGAATTGCTAATTTAGCGATTTCTTAATTTTGCGTAAGCATTTAAGAAATTGTAAATTGCGATTTCTTAAATGATATGTAAGTAGCACCCAAGATGTGCAAAATATCCTTAAGAAATCGCAAATTACCACCAACTTCCAGTTAGTGGTTATTTGCGATTTCCTTTCAAAATGCACTTTTTTAAATTTTACAAAGTGCCATGTGGCGCTCATACATGCCCTTAGGGCATGTATGTGCGCCATATGCACACACATGCTCAGTTCAGGGGTGCATCAGGGTGTCATCTTGACACCCTTGCACCTTTGAAATTATTCTCAAATTGCGATTAGCAAATTGCGAATCGCTATTTGAGAATTACTTCCCATTCATTCCTATGGGTCTCCTGGCCCATAGAAATGAATGGGCAGGTATTCCTTAATTGCGATTTCGCAATTTGCTAATCGCAATTAAGGAATTTTAAGAAATCGCAAAAGATTTGCAATTTTTTAAATACATCACGTTTTGCAATTCTCAAATAGCGATTCTTTAAAAATCGCTATTTGAGAATCGCAAATGGTGATGTTGATACATATGCCCCAGAGTCATTTTGCTTCTCCCGGGGTCATAATGACGCTCTGCAATAGCCCAGCGACCGAATTTATCCGCTGATGTACGTATAAATTGGAGATCTCCCCCTTTAGCCAGGATTGCCACCCCCCTTACTCGCGCCCCTTGTGTTAAGGCTGTAATCAGTTGATATCCTAATGTTTTCAGCAAATATTGTTGTTACCCCTCTACACGTGTCTCTTGTAAACATAAGATATTGGCACCAATCCCCTGTAGCCCTACCATAACTCTCTGCCTTTTCTTACTGTTGTTAAGACCACAAATATTAATAGTGGCAATTTTCAATTTGGCCATCATGGTATTTGTTCAAATGATCCCTGCTTGAAAACGATAATCTCCCTTGTTGCACACCAAATTTGTCAGGTACTAATACTAGTATTCTTAGTCTATTCTTATATTGGCCCCTCCACCCACTAGTTGTCACGTAATCTTTGTGTCTGAAACTTCCCCTCCCCTCCACCCTCCCCCCATCCCCACCCCCAACCCCCCACCATAATTTAGGCAACCAGGCTCAATCCTGAGCCTGTGTGATAGCGTCTGAACAGACATCGCCCACCCTCCACATCCCCCATCACCAAGCCATCAATACATACAGTTGCCTCTTCCCTTCCCCTCTTCCCCTCTCCCCACTCTTCATCCCTTTATCCCTCAGATTCTCCCCAGAAAAAAAGAAAAATAATAAAGGGGGAGTGGAGAGCGACAAGAAAAAAGAGATGGAGCACCATTAGATCAGACAGGAGAACCCTCCTGTAGACCAATTAAATAACCACAAAATATGATATAGGAAAAGAAGTACTGTTCATGTTCTAGGCGGATCCTGCTTTGCCAATAGGTATTTCCTTAAGTAATTGTTCCGCTTGGATTTCTGAGGTAAAGAACCAAGTCCGACCTTGCGAGATAACCTTCAGTTTTGAGGGGATTTGAAGGAAAGCGGCAGCACCAACTTTTTGAAATGGTGTGATCAGCTGTCGGAGTCGCCAACGCCTTTCCACTGTCGCGTGTGCAAAGTCTGGTTTGGCGAAGAATGAGAAATTTCCCCAATTCCGTTTTTTGTTGGGTCTAGCCAAGTCGTATATTGCCTGACGGAGCAAAAAGTTTCCAAAATAGATCAGAATGACTCTGGGATATGTCTGGTTATTTTGCGGACGTTTAGACAAAGACATTGGGAATCTATGCACCCTCTAGATCTCCTTCTCCCAGTCCCAGTGTGCTAATTCCGGAAACGCATTTTTAAACAAATTAATAGAAAATGCGCGAATGTCGCTTCCTTCGCTGTTCTCCGGGATCCCTAAAATCCTTAGGTTGTTCCGCCATTGGCGATTTCCACCTTCTCGAGTTTCCACATAATGTCTTTTACCGCATTCTCTTGAGACGTTACCTGTGTTTTTAACATATCAACGGTAGTTTCCAGGACCTCTGTCTGATTTTCCACCATAGACATTCTTTCTACTATTTCAGTACAAGTCTTCCCAATTTTGCGTACCGAACCCTGCAGTTTTTTTGCAGCCACCCGAGCATGGCGATTTTCAGTTTTAACCTCGTTTTGAAACGCATTTAATTTTTGCAAAATCATGGTTAGTGTAGGTTCAAAGGATGGATCAGGGTCTCTGGGAGCCTCCAACCCCCCTGGAGTTACCCCATGTAGCGCCGCCAAGGATTGCATTTGTGTATCTGAACAATCCCATTTGAGTTCTCTCTCTTCCTCCGTTCCATCCTGTGTATGGGTTTTCTTCTTTCCTTCAGAGAGTCTCTTAGATTTCCTGGGAGCTTTTCTGTTCTCCTGTTGGCTATAGTTACTTGTGGAAGTATCCGCGCATCTATCGTCGCTACTACCACTTTGTGATTCGATAAGATCTGAATCGGCAGATTCCTCATTCAATGAGAAAAAGTTATCCGTGGGGTCGGGAAATAGATAGCCCAATTCTGTAGCTTCTGCGAGATGTACTTGCCCCACAAGTGTCGCAGGGATGGCCTGTCCAATATTAACATCCTTTTCCCTGTTTCCGTTAGCTTTAGCATTAGCATTAGCAAGAAGGGAAGATTCTGCCAAACAGTCCGCACTCTCTTGCTGGATGGTGGCAGGGGAGTCGGCCATAGCCAGCACCGTAGTCTCATTGTTAACCCCCCATGAGGCTCGCCTACTTCCCAGCAGGTCTTCATCGATCTGGGCTCCCCCAACCCTTTCAGAATTACCTTCAGTGTTAGTCATATTAGTATCATCTTTAGATTGCTTACTCCTTTGCTCCCCCTCTCTGTTCATGCCTTTCTTAGCGAACAAACTACTAATTACAGGCTGATTCCTCTCTAGCCCGACGGCTGGTATGCTGCCTTCTGTGCGAGCATTGCAGTTCTTTCCATTTTTGGTTTTACTATTTTTATAGCTCTTACCCGTTCCTTGGCCAGGTTTCTTGGCCCCACAGTCTGCTTTTGATTCCATAGCCGGCTGTACCCCGGGAGTAATTGCTGGGATCGAAGAGCGCGTCTTGCTGCGAGCTCCTCGCGCTGCCGTCGCCAATCCTTTGTTCTTCCTCCGGAACACCACTGTAGCATCTTTGTTGATAGGCAACTGCAGTTGACGTCCGACGGGATTCCACCCGGTTACCACTGACAGCAGTAACCGCGCAAGTGCCTCCCAGTGCGAGTAGCAGCCTTTGCTCAGCCACAGTCCAGCCTCCCGCCTCACCGTCGGCCCCCGCACTTTTCTTTGCCAAAACAGGGAATCTGCATAACCAGGACGCATCCTAAGCAGTGCCCGACATTAAAACAATCCGCGAACTGGGCGAAGCGATGGAGCGATGCGGAGGTGAGCTCCGAGACCTCTCACTCAGCCGCCATCTTGCCCGTCCTAGAATGCACTTTAAACGAATACCTGCCATCTCATAGTGACTTGGAACTGTGTCATGACATGCACCAACCTACAAACAAATAGAGCAAGGCAGTGGCACAATGCTAAATAGACACTGCCAGACAGTTTGCCACCACAAACACACTACCTCACAGTGCAGCTGACTGACAGGAAGGAATTGTGGGGATGCAGGTGAAGTGAGTGTATCCAAAAGCATGATAGGGTTTGTAGTCACAGATAATGCTCCCCCTCAAATTGGCCCATCAAGGCCTCTCTGAAACATGCCCACATCACAGGGAGTAGAAAATGACTGACAAGATGGTTGACACTGGGTCCTGCTGTGGGTAGCACAAGGCCCAGCTAGGGCATGTGTGCAAATCAGAAGCAGGACACCACTGACTAACATCCTGAAAGACAACTTGCATGCCCTCCAATTGAAGCACGTTTCATGGTGGGATGTCTGGCCGGGTGGGAAGGAGGACTGACAGCTCTGACCATACTTACCAGCATGTGGAGACACACACCCCCCTCAACACAAACTCCACACAACTCACCGGGTAGAATGCATTGACCCACACCTCTGTGAAACATCATCAAAAGACACCCCGTACTGGGTGCAGCTGTGTGTAGCACAGGGGCTCTCTTTGGACTTGTAGCCCAACAAACACAAGGATTTCACAGTCAGCCATCTTTCCATTGCTGTCACACCCTCTCACAGGGTAGCAGAGTCAAGAGGGAGGAAGTATGGGCATGCTGGGAAGGGGGGTGTAGCCAAGAGTATGATGGGAGTCGCAGTCACAGACAATATACACCCACCCACATGGCCCAGCAAGCATACACTAAACCATGCTCGCCTCACAGGGAGTGGGAAGGGACTGACAAGATGTCTGACACTGGACTCTGTTGTGGGGAGCACAAGGCCTCGCTGGGAAATGGGCTACAACAAACACCAGGACTTCACAGTCAGCCATCTTGCCATTGCTGTCACACCCACTCACAGGGAAGCAGAGTCAAGAGGGAGGAAGTATGGGCATCCTGGGAAGCGGGGGTGGAACCAAGAGTATGATGGGAGTCACAGTCAAAGACAATCTACACCCACCCAAATGCCCAGCAAGCATACACTGAACCATGCTCGCCTCACAGGGAGTGGGAAGGGACTGACAAGATGTCTGACACTGGGCACTGTTGTGGGGAGCACAAGGCCCTGCTGGGAACTTGGCTACAACAAACACCAGGACTTCACAGTCATCCATCTTGCCATTGCTGTCACACCCCCTCACAGGGAAGCAGAGTCAAGAGGGAGGAAGCATGGGCATGCTGGGAAGGGGGGTGTAGCCAAGATTATGATGGGAGTCGCAGTCATAGACAATCCACACCCACCCACATGGCCCAGCAAGTTCCAACTGAACCATACTCGCCCCACAGGGAATGGGAAGGGACTGACAGGATGTCTGACACTGGGCTCTGTTGTGGGGAGCACAAGGCCATGCTGGGACATGGGCAACAACAATATCAAACTCTGTCTGTGACAAGCTGGGAAAAAGCATTGTACAGGCAGGCATCTGTTCGTACAGTAGAAAATTTCATGTTTGTGAACCATCGATGCATGTAGAAACATAACTCACATCGTGTGTCTCTTCCAAACACAGGTGGTGCTGGGGACCCAGCACCAAATGAAGAGGATTTCCAGGCCCAGACTCTGGTGGACACTGAGCTCTCTGGTTTGACTCGGTCTCTGTCCTCTTCATAAGACGACGACCAACCTGGCCCCTCCGGTGTGAGTCATCATGCAGCACCAGCAGCATCAACATCTGCACCCCCTGTACCCACGCCTCCAGCATCTGGAAACCGATAGGGCACCCCCGCCAACACGGACAGACCAAGGCCACTGAACACCCACAGCACAGGGACACAGGACCCCCGGAAGCTACAGCAAACACCACCAGCAACACCACCCAAGGGGTCCCAGTGTCCCTGTGCGTCCCGCCGCTGGTCCTGCCCGTGTGGATAGGGGTGCTAGGAGGGTTGGGAGGCAGAGGACGCACCTTGCAGAGGGGTCTGGACTGCATGATGACCCTCAACTGGCACGCATCATAGGATAGCACCGGAGGATTTGGCCAGGTAGTGGGGATCCTCAAGGACATGCAACCGGAGCAGGCTGCCCACCATGCCCGCATGGAGGCCCAGTGGGATGCCCTTACTACAGTGCATCGGGACATACTTCGATGCCTCCGCCAGATCAACACAAACCTGTCCACACCTCCCTGTGTGGCCACAACATCTGTTGCAACACCATCTGCCAGCACCACAGGGAGGGAGGAGGACTCTGGCGGAGAGTCCCCTGCACCGCAGAGGCCTGCACCTGAGGATCCCCCCCTTCCCCAGAAGAAGAGGGGTCATCCGAAGAAGGACATGCGAGAGGCAGATGTCCCAGCACATCCCCCAGGGCCTCTAAACCTGTTCTGGACAATGTTCTTTGTGCGCAACCCGTTCACCTTGTTCAATCGCACACAACTCGCCCACATGACAAGGAGGGTTCATGTTGGGCCAATGTAGCAGATGACTGTGGACTTTACTCTGGACATTTCATCTACCAGCACTTCCAACTGTAATGTGAACTTTGGGTTCCAAAACCAATGTACAGCACCCACCATCCTGTGCACTTTCCTCACACATGTTCAAAACTAAACTCACCGGTACACCATACTTGCCTCTGTTGTGATTCCAAATTGTCATGCGTCATGGAGATGTCGATCTGCTACACAACACAGTGCATGCTAAATACTGCAACAATGTGACCAACGTTAGGTGAGTCATGGTGATGTGACACATGTGAGGGAGACACACCACTATGGCACCACAACACATACTCACCATGGCCATGTTACTCATCCCACACAATGATGTTGACTTGAAACACATAGGTATGCACAACAACAACACCTGTATAACAAAAAATAACAGTGGAGCCTTCAATCGACCAGCACCTAACCTAGTATAACTCTCCCTATACTAACCCTCTATTTAAGGGAAAATCGTGTGCACACTCAATAGCACCCACTGTTGCAATGCCTATTCCCTTAGGAATCAATATAATTAACAACAAAAGAGAGGTGCACCACACGAGGAGCTCAAGAACACACAATTCGTACGTGGTTATGAATTTTCTTCAAGAATCAATTTTATATTCATTTTATTTTCGTTTCTCTACAGAAAGACCAGCCAACGCGTTTCGTCCTAAACAAGGACTTCTTCAGGGCACAAAAATATGACAACGTTCATAGAAGGAAGTGTCTTCAAGAGTGTTTCACCAATCCTAAATATTTTCAAACTGAAAGGCAGCGTTCCCTCCAATCAGCTAAATTCACGCCAGAACTTCGTTATGGTCCAATGGGTTAACATCACACGGATTCCACATTCACAGGAAACATGCACCCTATGGTGCTTGGGATGTGAGCAATAGGCAGCGTCCCAATGTTCGCAATACGATAATTGCTGGACAGATGAACAAATGCCATCTTCAGCGAATGAAATAGAGGTAAAATACCCTGGCAGAAAAAACAACAACACCTATCCACAGTCAGTGGTAACAAGTCCACAGGTGAGGTAAGCAAATGTCAGTCAGATGTGGGAAGACAGACAACACACATAACAAAGCATAGCACAGGTTCATTACACATCAGCAACATGTTTATTCAAAAATAGCTGCAAGGCAATTGTACGTTACGGTGGACACACGGTCACAGAGTGTCTGAGAATTGTAGTCCAGGGGTGTGTGGCACATCACTTGATGTCAATTGACTACTCCCACACTGGTGTCGGATTCTGGGTGTTGGGGGTCAGTGTTGAACATACAACAGGCAAATTACCCTGTAAAGGACAGACACAAGACACAGTCAAAATCACAGCAGAACAGGAGAGAAATGCAATACACATGCACAAAACATGTCGCAAGAAACCTACACAAAAACAATTTAGCAGTACTACCCTATTGTGGAGAACATACCACCTGAATGGACACATCACTGCACGCATCCAGTCAAGTAGCACACAGACACACTCAGACAGCAATAGAGCAGCCACAACACATTCCAGGCTAACTCCATACATTGGGTGAAAGGAGCACAAGTCTGCTGACTCAAAACAACACTGTATTGTTTAAGGAGAAAAAACCTAAATAGGTTTTATATAAAGCCCTCACTCGCCAACCTGGTTGGTGACATGCTTCATCATCGGGCTCCACTGGGTATGGCCGAATGCCATCCCATTGTGCAGCAACGCCAGGTTACTGCGGAGCGGAGTTCGTGTGAGGTGACAGTGAATTTAAAAGCTTCCAATTGAGTCAAAACGGCAATTTTATTTGTTTTGCTAATTGGAAATATTAAAAAGGGAGAAGAGTGAGGGTCAAAAATTAGAAGACCAGATTCACTCTGTGGCGGTCAACATGTTTCTGCCTTAATGTATGGTATACAGGCTTTCGTCAGGACCAGAGTGGGGGTGCAGAGTCCCGGTGGTATGAGCGCGCTAAGGAGAGGGAAACAAAGGGGAAGATCACGCCCCCCTCACAACCAACCTACATGGACAAACCTCCCTCCACAACAGGGTAGTTTCGGCACGTACCCGATGCAGTTCCACTACCCATTCAATCCACAAATGGGCTGGAACCCTGGTTTTGCGGCCCCAATGTACCCACAGAATCACTTCGCACAAACCCCTTTTTTAGAGAGAGGCCAAAGGGGCAAAGGCAGGCGGAGAGGGCCCCATCAAAGGGTGCAGTGGGCACAAGACGACCCAGTGGGCAACCACACTCGGAGCAAGCAGCAACAGGACCAACTGGTGGCAGGGACGAGCACCCCGACAGTCTGATAGTTAATCTGTCAAACAAAGTGCTAACTACTAATGAGACCAAAATCCTAGAAAAGGGCTTGGGGTTCGTTCCTACAGCACGTCCTGACAAATTCCGCCTTCATTGTGAACTCTCCGCTTTCTTTAGGAAGCTCAAACTCAAGGCCTTCTTCGAGGAACGCACCCTTGAGCTAGTAGAATCTGACAAGGGCGACACATCTCTGCGACCAAAATCAACATTTACTCCTCCCCCACATACCATCCCGGTGGAGATTACTACCTTTGAGCGGGCAGTTTTCGCAGAGATTGAGAATTTGGACATACCCTCCACTTTCAAAAATCTTAGTGCAGAGGAGTTCAAAGCCATGGACTCTCTACGCCAGAATGCGAATATCACAATCAAACCAGCGGACAAGGGGTTCGTAGTAGTCCTATTAAACACCACTGATTACGACCAAGAAGGCCGACGGCTTCTTAGTGACCGAAAGAACTATACGCCGCTCCTCACTGATCCCTCCAACGATCTGAGAGATCAGATCAAGGGAATAGTTGAAGGAGCTCTGACCGAAGGGGTTATCACCACCTCAGAAGCACGGTTCCGAATAGGGAGTCAGGGAACTATTCCCTACTTCTACACCCTCCCAAAAATTCACAAGGACAGACTCACTCCCCCGGGCCGCCCCATAGTCTCGGGGATTGGCTCATTGTTGGAACCATTATCACGCTTCTGTGATCACTTTCTCAAACCATTGGTTCAATATACATCCACGTACCTCAAGGACACAAAGGATTTACTGAAGCTGTTGAACAGCACAACATGCTCTGACGAGACCATCTTGGTGACGATGGATATCGAATGCCTATATACGAGCATCCCCCAGGACGAGACAATCAGAGTCCTAGAGGAGTCCTTGAATTCCCATCCATGGGAATATAGAACTTCCAAGGATTTTATCATCCAATGCGCTACTTTGGCTCTCAAACAAAACTTTTTCGAATACCAGGGACACCTGTACTTACAATCTACAGGTACTTCAATGGGTAGTACCTTCGCCCCAAGCGTGGCAGGACTGTACGTGTATGACTTTGAACGTAAATTCATCCTACCCAGTACTAACCCATATACATCCTCCATAGGCTTATGGAGAAGATATATTGATTACGTGCTGTTAATCTGGCAGGGCAGCCAAGACGCCCTACTTGCTTTCTTCGAATGGGTCAACACTCTGGATTCCAACCTGAGATTTACCCATACCCATGATCACTCAGAAGTGGTATTTCTGGATGTCATAATCACGAAAAAGCAGGGAGCACTACATACCAAGACATATTACAAACCAACCTCCAGAAACAATCTACTGGATTTTACGAGTTTCCACCCCCGTACTTTGAGGGAGAATTTACCGTACGGCCAATTCCTCCGCCTCCGGCGGAATTGTACCTCACTGGGCGATTTCAAAAACCAATCTGAGGATCTTACTTCCAAATTGGTAGCAAGAGGGTACCCCCAACCTATACTCCCCAAGAGTTACAAACGCGCTAGGAACCAACCGAGGGAAGTACTGCTGGAAGATCACACCAAGGATGTAAGTCTTACACCATTAACTTGCGTAACGACCTACAGCACTTTATCCAACAAAATGAAAAAAGTCATCAATAAGCACTGGAGTATTATCAATACTAACAATCGCAAGTGGGAGAAACCCCTCTTCTCTTTCAAATGGGCTCAGAGCCTGTGTAACAGCCTGGTACATACACGCCCGACTGTACAACTGAACACTACCCAAAGAACTATCACAGAAGCCTGGGGCCTGCCTACGATCACAGGACATTATCCCTGCTCCGATTGCAGCATCTGCCATTTGACCTCGCATACAACAACTTTAAACCTGGAACCAGGCAAGACCTGGACACAAAGAGGACACACTAATTGTAATACATCTAATGTGATTTATCTAATCACATGTCCGTGTGGTCTACGCTACGTAGGAATGACTACCAGAAAAGTTAAACTCAGAATATGTGAGCACTGGAGCAACATCAGGTGCAAACGCATCACAACAAAACTGAGTGAACATTTCCTGACTTCCAATCATACCAGCAATGACTTAACATGAACCATTATTGAGGAGATCACCCCACGGCGGAACATTCAAAAAATTCTTTTCGAAAAGGAACAGAGATGGGTCTACCGTCTGGGGACTAATCACAGTGGGCTTAATGACAACATACCTTGGGCTAGAGTATTATAAGTCTCTAATACTCTCTGTCATCCCTAATTATCACCAATCTAGAACCCCTGCGTTGAGTCTAACTGCTCATTGGTGACTTAACCACGTTTTCAGGACTGATACCCCTCAGTTTTCCTTTCCCTGAAAGACTCCCTCCCTGTGTCCTTCTTACACAGTTGTATGTAATAACGCGGACATCTGTGCACCCTAACTCTCTGCCCCATACCTGCCACCTACCCCGTGCATAGAGTGTTTGCTTATTAATACTACTTGCTTCGCAAGTATATTAATTTTTCTGCCGTGGTGTACTGTGTGCAGATCAACACGATACTAGGCCTATCGGTTGCCCATTGTCTGTGCTGTTTCCAACTATATACACTGTAGGTATCAACCTCTATATTACACTTCTAACCAATCACTTACGATGGTAGACTTACATAGTTCTACTCTCGAATATAGTTCCAACTATATACATGGGAGTTGTCATCTACTACATGATACTCCGAATCAACCATTTACGATGGGAGATTTTAATAGTCTTACTCTCAATAAAGTTTCGTCTTAACAATAAAAAAACCTGTTTCCTTCCCGATCAGGTATCCTAAACTACACGGCATTGTCCATCTCTTAACTCTGACACGATTGGTTCCCTAGCCTCCAGCATATCCTATCATACACCAGCATGGGCATAGCTGGACCAATCAGTGTGGCCGTCTTTAGTCTCTAGCCATGTGATTTGCCTACCATAGCGACGCACGTCAGCTTCGCTACTATATATACGAGCTCCTCACTCCGGGCCCCTATCATCTGGACCCGGGCACGAGAGGCGTTCTATAGGTACCAAACGGGTGCCGAGCAACGAGGGTGTGAGTAAAATCCCAACTCCTTTCCCTCCAAGTTACAGTAAACGCTTCCCAGCGAGACACCGCCCACTTGGTGATTCAACCACTTTCCTTTCATCTCTCTTTCAATTCCAGGGTGTTCCATATGCTCCCACCCTTCTCCCGGGATCCCTGAGGCTTCATACGGATATGCCTCCGAGTAAGATTGGGACTCTTCTTATTGTTAGTCTCTATCTATGACCTACACAGGGGCACGTGCCTACGTCCCCCTTGCCCATATGCTATATAGTCGCTATCACGTTATACAGCAACCACGTATGTCTCGATATACTCAACTAGACACGCTATCCAGGACGAGTTTCAAGTTACTTGCCTGACACCTGAGCCTTGGTACTTTTAGGTGCACCAATCTCACAAATAGTGCACCAGTGGTACAACCTAATGGCACATCACTGAATGAGCACTTTGTTTGCTGCTTGGCTGACTTGGCAGTGACTGATTACAGTATGGACATTAATACTTATAATGCTTTCATTTTTTGTCTTCTGTTGTGTGTCTGTCGGTCACAAGGATAAACTCGTTTCTCTCCACCACTATAATTATTGGCTGGTAATTTTTAATATAATTTTTCACACTCGCAGTCCTGGGCAGGGTGCGCCTTAGCGCGCTCATACCACCGGGACTCTGCACCCTCACTCTGGTCCTGACGAAAGCCTGTATACCATACATTAAGGCAGAAACATGTTGACCGCCACAGAGTGAATCTGGTCTTCTAATTTTTGACCCTCACTCTTCTCCCTTTTTAATATTTCCAATTAGCAAAACAAATAAAATTGCCTTTTTGACTCAATTGGAAGCTTTTAAATTCACTGTCACCTCACACGAACCCCGCTCCGCAGTAACCTGGCGTTGCAGCACACTGGGATGGCATTCGGCCATACCCAGTGGAGCCCGATGATGAAGCATATCACCAACCAGGTTGGCGAGTGAGGGCTTTATATAAAACCTATTTAGGTTTTTTCTCCTTATACAGTGTTGTTTTGAGTCAGCAGACTTGTGCTCCTTTCACCCTAAGAGGTTGTGTATAAACCACACGGACTTCGTTGTTTTTTGAGATTTATCCCTCGAGGGGAGTAGCCGTGTTGTGTTCCCTTCCTCTCTCGTTGTTTTTGAGTAACTCCATACATTGACATAACAACCCTGGAAACTCACATTCAGGTGAAGAAGTTGTTGATGACCTGTGAGCGGACGTCACCCTCATCCTCATCATCACTGGCATCTTGGTTCAGGCCGGGATCCTCCACAGGTGCCAGAGGTTGGTCATCGTCATTTTGGAGGAGAGGCACCTTCTTCCGCACTGCCATGTTGTGTAGCATGCAGCATACAAGGATTATTTTGCACACCTTTGCAGGTTCATATGGGAGGGCCCCTCCGGTCTTGTCCAGGCAGCGAAAACAGCTTTTCAGGAGGCCGAATGTCCGCTCAATCACCCTCCTGCTCCGACCATGTGCCTCATTGTAGCGCATCTCGGCTAGTGTCACAGGGTTCCTGAGGGGTGTCAGCAACCACAGCATGTTGGGGTATCCGGAGTCACCTACACACACAAAAATGAACAAGTAACTGAGTTTTGTAGGAGTGCGGAATATAACATTGACAAACACACACAATGATAAACAGTCAGTACACACCAACAAGCCACGCATGATGAGCTGGCATCTGTGACATCAGCGTTGCAATGCGACTACTCCTCATTATGTAGGCCTCGTGCACAGAACCAGAGAACCCTGCACACACGTGTGATACACATGTCTGCAAGACATACCACCAGAGCATTGATAGAGTGGAAATGTTTCGTGTTCCCGTATGCCTGCTCATGTGCCTGTGGTGGTATCAGGGCCACATGTGTCCCATCAATAGATCCGATGACGTTCGGCATCCTCCCCAGTGTATAAAAGGCATCCTTTATTTCAGGGAGTTCTGTTGGGCTCGGGAACTTGATGTACAGGTCTAGGAAATGCAACATCCCCTCCAAGACATCGCCTAGCACCCGACTAAACATAGTTTGCGACATACCACCAGCAGTAGCCACAGTGTACTGGAAGGTACCAGTAGCAAAGAAGTGCATGGCTGCCATCACCTTCACCTCTGGGGTCAGTGCTGTAGGGTATGTCCGGCCAGGTAGCAGATGTGGCGCCAACTGCTCCGCCAACTCCTCAATAAGTGGCCTGGTGAAGTGGTACAGTCAAATGCAGTCGCGTTCCTGCATGGTTGCAAGGTCTGGGAACGGTCGATGGACAGCTGGTGCCCTGCAGAACAGAGATGGACAAAGGAAGATTGTCGGTTCATCCACCCATGTGGCCATGACCAGGCTCAATATCACATGATAGATCATGACATAACACAATGTACTGAGGTGTGTGCTGTTGGGCATGGACACATATGTCACCTACAGGACCATCACCTCACATCTCAATTCCACATGTCCACATGAGTCCCATGTAAATGTAAATTGATACTTGTATAGCGCACTACTCACCCGCAAGGGTCTCAAGGCGCTTGTACGAATACCGCTGTGGAACCCATCCTGGCTTTCCCTGTGAGGTGTCCACTCCTGGGCACCCCCAAGGTGGAGGCCAGGCATCCTTAGCGTTGTGGGGGCCGTTGTGGAGATTAAGCAAGCTATTGCCCAGAGTTGCAGAGTGTGACTCCATGATTGGGATAGGCACCGAGGCAAGAATTGTCAGGTCCGTGGAATTTTGAGCCCAAGACCCGCCGAGGAGGGAATTGAACCCTGGTCCCGGGCCAGACCTCTGCATCAGGGTCTGCCGTTCTAACCATTGAGCCACACTAGTGCAATGGCCAATCAACTGGGTGTGTCACCCGACCTATGTACTGCTGTGACGTTCCAAACACACACCACAGTGACAAGTGAGACCTGATTTCTCCAAGGCATCACAGATCTTTGCCATGCAGAAACCCAGGGTCCCTGTATTGCCACATCGACACTGGCATGGACATAGCGTATCACGTACACACCACAAGGCAAGCGTGAGTTCCACAGGTAGTGGCCACAGTTGTCCCTGCAGGCCCTACATGTACGTCTCTTAGACACACACACACCATCAAGGTTGATGCATACACCACGTGGATGTGGAGACGGTCACCCATTGGGCACATTTGAACAGACACATCTGAGACACAACATGCACACAGACTGTGGGTGCACATCAGTATTGTGGCTGCAGGTCTCACTGTGACTTACATGCCATCATCCCCAGTACTCAGGGTGTATGTGACATGGCCCAAACATATCCAACAGGAATCTGTGTCCGTGACTCATGCCCATTACTGTACATTAGCACATCACAGTGGTAATGTGCACCACACACAAAGGATTCTGCCCCCATGTACACATGCACAGCCTGGGAGTGGCTGCACAAAAGGCCAACCAACAAACCAAATGTGCCCCCCCCAAACAACCAGGGAATGCAGCCTTACATGCCATGGGACACTGTGCGGCCAATGCTGTAGTGTGGTAGGTGTGCACAGGTGTCCCTGGCAAGTAATTGTGTGTTGAATCCGTCGAATAGTCACACCAATGAGGTCTGACGCAGGTGACAATGCGTACGCATTGCACGGTTCATGACCGAGCCGTGCGTATGCTTTGCCATTGACTGCAATGAGGTCCGACGCAGGTGACTATCATGCATACGCGTCGGGCAGGCATGGTCCGAGACTGGTCGTATGCCTTGGCCTTTGAATCGTATGGAGATGGGTGCATGTGTATTTTCAAAATACGCGTTGTACAGTCAGTTGACCGAGCCGGGCACCCATTGGCTCTGAACTGTCATGGAGACGGATGCGGATTCAAAACTTGTACGAGTTCTGCGCTGGAAATTCAGTTGGATGCCTACAACAAATGTTGCAATTACTAGTGTTTCATGAAGGTGAAGATTTGAACGATGCGGAAGGCGTGTATGAGTCTTACTTTTCCATGGATTGGCCAGATTCATAGAATGCAACCGTGTTGGACCTATCACTTGGGACACATGGCACAGATTCTGCCTCTGCAGTACAGATATAAGGCTGGCTGGCCCCCAGGAAGCTCACTTGCCTGCACTACATGCTACTGGACCACATCCCTGCTACCACTGCTGTTGTCTCTGCATCCTCTGGCTCCTGCTATGGCACGTACTCTGGAGAGGGCCCCAGCCTTCACTGAGGAGGAGAACCAGCCCCTGCTGGACGGGCTCCTTCCACAGTACAGCAAGCTGTATGGGAAACCAGGGGAGCAGGTGAGTGTGCAGTCCACTGCCTTCCTTATTGTGCATGTTGTCTGACTAGCAGTACCAGCAGTGTGTACACCAGTGGCAAGCATTCTCACTGACTACTTTCATCACCCAAAGTGTGTAGGTAAATGTAATGAACCGGTGTTATGCTGCTAAAGTGCATTAGTGCAAGCTTAAACTTCCCAGGCATTGTTAACATGTCAGACATGCAGGTGATTTGTCCTTCCCCATGGTTGCACTACCTGTGTAACTCATTTCCCTTTGTGATGATGACATGTATCTCCAAATGTGTGCAGCACAAATATGGGGCATGTGTGTTAATGTACTTTTAACTTTGTCATCCTCACAGGTTGATGCCCACCAGAAGCAGGAGATATGGCTGACCATCGCCCGGGCAGTTCGTTCGGTGGGGGTCTACAAGCGCCGGATCCGCAACTGCCAGATGAGGTGGCAGGACCTTCGGGGCTGGACTAGGAGGATAGCTAGAGTCCAGCTGAAGCTGTCACCTCCATGCAGGAGGGGCAGACGACGGACCCTGACCCCCCACATGCTCCGGATCCTGGCGGTGGTCTTCCCGGACCTAGATAGGCAGCTGAAGGCCAGACAGCAGCAGGAAGGGGGTAAGTCCATGCCTAATCTGTGTACTATGTCTGACATGATAATTGCAGTCTTTTGGCCTGGTCACACTTCCACATTACGTAGGTCTTGTAGTCCAATACTCAGGTCCCTCAATTGTGTGATGCACCCTACTCATCTGTTCCACAGGTGTGGCCCCTGCAGTCTGTTGCATGTGTCACTAGGGCACTGTGTTCCTGCAGTCAGCTATGCTTCAGCTACCGGACAGCATCTGTTCCTGTGACTCTGTTGTGTGTTTCACGGGTGGTTCAATTGTTTGCCCAATGCCTGAGATCTGACATGTGATCTGTGTGTGCCCTTGAGATGTGTTCCAATTGCTGGTCTGACTCACCACATGTGGCTGGGGTATTCCAAACAAAGCCATGCAGAAGGAGACTCCAATTTTGGGGCCTCAGGATTATGTATATCAAGTATGTCACACTTGCTTAGCCACCTGACTACTGTCCAGGGCCAAACATTGTTTCACGTAGACCTGGGCAGTCATGCCTCCTCAAGGGCATTTAGAAACACTCTGTACTCTGTGTTAATGTACAGGGAGTTGTGTTTGCAGAGACTCATATGTCTGATTTGCATGATTTGGGGTCTTCTGTATCCTGGATATGTTGTTTGCAGGGATGGGCAAGTGGACCTGTCATCTGCAGAGTTAGCTTTACCCCTGAGCTATGATTGTGAGACAGTGCATACTGTTGTTGTCTGGATGCCCTGCCCCTGTGACAGGAGACAGTGTTGACTGACATTCAGGGCATGCCAGTGCCATGGCATTTAACTTGCTATAAGTGATCCTGCATTGTGTTCAAGTGTGCACCATGCACCCCATAGTGCATTGCCTATCGGGACATGAGAACATCATAGTGTGTGTTGCTGGCATGCATCACAAGCATGTGGGGTATTAGCAATCAACATGCAACAGACATATGTGTGCAAGTCAAGGAGGGATATGTGTGCCATGGTTGATGTTGAGAATAACAATTGGCTTATTCTAAACAGTGTTGGCACTTTGAGCAGTGTTCAGCTGATGATGCCAGGCCTTGCCCTGTGATGTGATGTACTCATTGTGGGTTGTGCAGTCAGTGCACGTGACTGATGTTGTTCTCTTACTTCCTATTCCTATCCAGATACATCCATGGCCACAGGAGGGGACAGCTCCATGGACCAGGAGGAGCCACAGAGCCTGACAGGGACAGAAGGAGAAGAGTCGGGGGGACCCAGTGGCACGGAAGGCGAGTGGAGCCACACAGAGTAGTCGTCAGCACCATCCCCCCACCTGAGGGCCACTGCAGCTCTGAGGATGACTCCCTTGTGGAGGCGGGTGTCAGCAGCCACCAAACCCCAGCTAGTGAGGCTGTTCCCGCCACTGCCCCCACCACCACCATCACCACCCTCCCATCAGCTCCCATCCCAGAGGTCCCTGGAGGCTCCCGTGTTCTGGAGCATGCCTCCTTTGTGCCAGGTACCGCACCCCCTACTCCTGTGTCCCCTGCTGCCCTGAGTGAGGAGTCTGTGGACTTACTTAGACAGATCCATGTAGGGCAGACGTCGAGGCTGAAGGTCCTCCATGCACACACAAGTCTGTTGACGCAACTGGTGTCGTTCATGGAGGGCATTTCCTCGGGCATGTCTGCCCTACAGAGGACCAATCAGTTTGTGGCCTCCTCCCTGACGGCAGCAGTGTCCCTCCTCCAACAGTCCCGCACCCCTCCTACCCCTGCACCACCCACGATTCCTAGCAGCCTACCTGTCCCAAGCACACACACACCTGTACATTCTCACAAAGCCACAGACACGGGCAGCACACAAACACCCAAACCAAGGTCGAGACGTGCACACAAGCAAGCGCAGGGGACTGATACCACACTTACAGCGGATGGTTTGCAGACACACACACAGTCATCCACAACCACTCCGCAGTCCTCTGAAACCTCTCCCTCCCAGCCCCCTTCCCTTGCCTCACCTGCAACCTCATCTCCACAGAAGCTCATTGTTGGACCCGGCCTCGTAACATGGCTCTACTGGTCCCCACACCACCTAACCTGGTGCCGGCAGCCCCAATCCCCCCGGCCTAACCGATCCTTTCCACCAGAACGCACGCACCCGACCCGGACATCCTCGTCCATGGCCTCTCTCCCTTCGGCCACCCCGGGTCCGCGTGCCCACTTCATGCACCAAGATGGCCGCCCGGCCCCAGCGCGACCCGGGCCTAGAGGCGCCACTCCGGCTGGAGGACATCACGCTTCCAGGGGATGAGAGAGGGAGGAGCAGTTTCTATCGCACCTCTGAACTCCCCTGGGACGATGGGTTTCGATCGGCCCTCCGGCCTCCCTGAGGGCTGGCTCCACGCCTGCTGGGTGTCTGGGCCTCCTCCCCGACCCGGCCCTGAAAAGATCACAAGACAATGGCAGGAAACCCCGACAAGCGACCCCCAGGTGACAAGACCCCTGCCTGCACAGACTCCGGACATCAAAGAGGGGTCGACCTATAACAAGGGGTGCTCTGGGGCTGTCCGGCAGATTCGACGCTGGAACAACGAGAGCCTGCTGACGCGGTCGCGGCTCCTGGAACTTGGAACCACCTGAGCCCTGCTGAGTGACTCGCGGCTCCCTGAAGATCGTAAGACCTCCGAACTTGTACCTGAGCCCTGCTGAGTGACTCGCGGCTCCCTGAAGATCGTAAGACCTCCGAACTTGTACCTGAGCCCTGCTGAGTGACTCGCGGCTCCCTGAAGATCGTAAGACCTCCGAACTTGTACCTGAGCCCTGCTGAGTGACTCGCGGCTCCCTGAAGATCGTAAGACCTCCGAACTTGTACCTGAGCCCTGCTGAGTGACTCGCGGCTCCCTGAAGATCGTAAGACCTCCGAACTTGTACCTGAGCCCGCTGAGTGACTCGCGGCTTCCACAGACTCCACCGGTCCCGCCGGACCCTACGACAACCAGCCTACCCCCCAGCTCGAGGATTGTGAGCTGTGCGCCGGGTACATCCTTGCCTTGAACCTTTTTGCCAGAGACTGTCCCGCTACCCCCTATCCCCTTCCGAGACTCATTGAGCCCGTGCTCTCCTTGTACATATTTGCAGTGCTAACCTATTTGATAAAGATTGGTTCCTAAGAACGCACGGTGTGGTGTTTCTGTGTCGTGTGGTGCCAGAAGTACGATCCTCGATACGAGATCCCTCCTCCTGAGGCGTCTCCCGCCAGTGCCCGGCTACGATACTTTGAGGGTGGGTCTCAGGGTAGTCAGGACCCCCTTTCCGGGCTCCTCTGAGGTCACCGTCTAACATTGGTGGCAAGCGACGGGATTCGGGCCCATCACCGAGAGATCGTACCGTGAACGACGGACGCACTACCAACAAAGATGGCAGAAGGAAACGCCATGATCCCCGCAGAAATCAACGCCAACAGGGAGTTCCAGGTGGAACAACTAGAAGAATACACACACAAAGAACTAAAGCAATTCTGCAAAGAACTTAGAATCGCTACCACCGGTCTCAACACCAAGGAGGATTTGCAGAAAGCACTGAAAGCCTGGGTGGAGGCCGGGGCCTCCCGCCCGGAAGACACGGGGGAGCGCCCCGACGAGGCCGAACCCCCCCAAGGCGAAAGCAGCAGCAATCAGGTGCGAGGCATCGTACCAGACGGGGGTCTATCCCCGGAAGAACTCGCGGACAGAGAGAGAAGCCGCAATCACGAACTCGAGTTAGCTAAACTCAAAATCGAAGGCGAATTAAAGTTAGCGGAGAAAAAGCTAGCAGTAGAGCAAATGCGCGTGCAAGGCGAGCTAGAAGAGAAGAAGCTCCAACGGGAACACGAAGGAAGGAAGCTCCAACTAGAGCACGAACGCAGCTTGAAAGAAATTGAGCTCAAAGCCAGAAGTGAGGAAGGGAGGCCCCCGGGAAGCCGAGAGGCGACCTCCCCAGCGGAGCAGAAGGTCCACATCCCCAAGGACGTGGTCAAGGAATATTATAAAAACGATGACATTCAGCAATGGTTCAGGGCATACGAGGTCGCCATGACCTCCCATCGGGTCCCGCAGAAGGACTGGGGGGCAGGGTTGTGGGGACGGTTTCTGAGCGAAGGAAGAGACACCCTGCTCGACCTACCCCTCTCTCTGCAGACCTCCTACAGCCACATGAAAGAGGCTCTACTCACAAGGTACGGTCTCACCCCCGAGATGTACCGTCAGCGATTCCGGGACTGCAGGAAAATCCCGGGCACCACCTGGGTGGAATATGTAAACTTTTTTAGTCGGGCCTTCGATGGGTGGGTCAAGGGCAGCAAAGTCACCACCCTTGAGGAACTCACCGACCTCCTGTTGTGGGAACACCTGGCTGCGAACTGCTTTGTGGAACTACGCCAGCATCTGCTTGACAGCAAACTCACCGATCCCAGGAAGCTGGCGGTGGAAGCAGACCGCTGGACCAACACCCGGGTCACCCGGGGCATGGTAGGAGAATACCCCCGAGCCAGTCAGGGACCACCCCGCCAGAGAGGAGGGGGGAACCAGGGAGGCCAGAGAGAGTCCCAGCCTAGTCCCCCAAAGACCCAATCTCCACCTTTCCCAGCGCCCCCCCACCAGTAACCGGACCCCCCGGGAGACGGGGACACAGGGTAACCGTAACTTGTTTCCGTTGCCAGAAGCCCGGGCACTACGCCAATGACCCAGAATGCCCCATGGCCACCCAAAACACCCCTGCAAGACAGATAGCCAACATAGCTCTGGGGGAGGAGGTTGAGGAAACCGGGGAGTGGGAACCCGCAGCCATGGCCCTAGTATCCCTGGGAGATAGGGAGATGGTCCCTGGTAGCCTCCTTCCCTCCAACACGAAGAAATACGGGCAGCTCGTCAAGATCAATGGCCACCAAATAGAGGCCCTGCGGGACACCGGGGCCAGCATCACCGGTGTCCTCAGGCACTTAATCCCCGAGGAGCAGATCCTCCCCAACGTCTTTTGCCCAGTAATTTCCGCTGATAATAGAGAGAGTATGTGTCAGGTAGCTCTGGTGCCGTTTGAGTGGGGTGGAGTGACAGGTAAGCTGAGGGTTGCCGTAAGAACCTCCCAGCCGGTCGACTGCCTCTTAGGGAACGACCTGGAGAGTTCTCCCTGGAAGCACGTCGAGCGCAAGGCCCACCTAGAGATGATGGGGCTCCCCGAGTGGGTGTGCGCCACCACCCGATCCATGTCAGCCCAACTTCCCCCCCTGGGAGGAGTCGAAGACGCCCCGACCGAAGAAGTCAGAGCAGTAACCCCCGAGGGTCCTCCCGTCCCCCCATCGGAAGAGCCCGTCGCCAGCGACGAGCCCTCCCTGTCCGACACTGCCCCGGTCCCCGAGTTAGGCGATCTACCCGAGTTGGCCCAATGGCGCCACGAGGGCGGACCCACCCGGGAGGAGTTTTGCCGGGAGCAAGCCACTTGTCCTTCCCTGGTCGGACTACGGCGCCAGGCCGAGGGCCAAGCCGCAGGCGACCAAACTGGAACGCACCGAATTTATTGGGAGAATAGCATTTTGTACAGTGAGCAGAAGTCGGTGGAGCTGGGATCCGGCCGGGTGCTGGTGGTACCCCTCCGCTTCCGAGACTTCCTCCTGGGCTTAGCCCACGACGTCCCCCTCGCCGGCCACCTGGGTCAAGACAAGACCTACAGCCATCTCGTGACCCATTTTTACTGGCCTAGAATGAGAGCAGCTGTAGAAGCCCACTGCAAGTCCTGTCCCACGTGCCAAGCTAGTGGGAAGAGTGGGGGGAAGCGCAAGGCTCCCCTCCAACCCTTCCCGGTCGTCAGTACCCCCTTTGAACGAGTCGGGATCGACATCGTGGGGCCCCTGGACCCCCCCACCTCCCAAGGTCACCGTTTCATCCTGGTCCTGGTGGATCACGCCACCCGATACCCTGAGGCGATCCCCCTACGCACCGTCACGGCCCCCGTAGTGGGCCGGGCCCTGATGGGGATCTTTTCCCGGGTAGGTTTGCCCCGCAAGGTCGTGAGCGACCGCGGCACTAATTTTATCTCGAAGTACATGACGTCCCTGTGGCAACAATGTGGAGTGTCCTACAAATTCACCACCCCGTACCATCCTCAAGGGAACGGCCTAGTAGAGAGGTTTAACAGGACTCTGAAAGGATGATCACCGGCCTAGAAGAGCCCCTCCGGCGTAAGTGGGACGTCCTGCTCCCCTGCCTCTTGTTCGCTTACCGAGAGGTCCCCCAGAAGTCCCTGGGGTTCAGCCCGTTTGAGTTGCTCTATGGACACCCCGTCCGAGGTCCCCTCAGCTTGGTTAAGGAAGGGTGGGAGGCGGCTCCCCAGACCACCCCACGAGATGTGTTCCACTATGTTCTGACCCTCCGGAACCAGACCAGGAAGTTCCGAGCACTGGCCGAGGCCAACCTAGAGACAAGCCAAGAAGAGATGAAGCGCTGGTACGACCAGAATGCCACTCTGGTCGAGTTCCAGCCGGGCCAACAAGTATGGGTCATGGCCCCCGTGAAGCCAGGCGTCCTCCAGGACAGGTGGACCGGGCCCTACAAAGTGATTGAGCGGAAGAGTCAAGTCACATACTTGGTGGACGTCCAGTCGCCTCGGGATCCCCTCCGGGTCCTTCACGTGAACCGCCTCAAGCCTCACTTCGTGCGGACAGAACTGAGCCTCCTGCTGGCCACCGATGACGGGGCCGAAGATGAGTCCGATCCCCTCCCGGACCTCCTGTGTGTCAAGGAGCAGGATGGCTCCGTGGAGGGAGTGAACCTCTCCCCAGCTCTCACTGCCCAGCAACAAGAGGACTGCCGCCAGCTACTAGGACAATTTGCCGACCTCTTCTCCCTGATCCCCCGAGTCACCGACTGGTGTGTCCATGACGTGGACACCGGGGACAGCCCGCCGGTGAGACACCGAGCATACCGGGTCCCAGACCGGGTCCGGTCCTGCATTCAAGCTGAAGTCTCAAAGATGTTGACCATGGGGGTGATCGAGCCATCTGACAGTCCCTGGGCCAGCCCCGTGGTCCTGGTCCCGAAGGCAGCGGCCCCCGGTGTCGCCCCCGAGCTCCGGTTCTGTGTGGACTACCGGGGGCTCAATGACGTCACCCGGGCCGATGCCCACCCCATTCCACGAGCCGACGAGCTCATTGACCGACTCGGGGCAGCCCGGTTCCTCAGCACCTTCGACCTCACCTGCGGATACTGGCAGATTGCGCTCAACGAGGGGGCCAAGGAGCGGTCCGCCTTCTCCACCCCAGATGGGCATTACCGCTTCCGCGTAATGCCCTTCGGAATGAAAAATGCCCCGGCCACCTTCCAGCGCCTGGTGAATAGAGTCCTGGCCGGGCTGGAACAGTTCAGCGCGGCCTATCTAGACGACATCGCCGTTTTCAGTTCCGAATGGAGTGAGCACCTCCAGCACCTCCGGAGGGTGCTAACCGCCCTGCGCCAGGCAGGCCTCACAGTAAAAGCCAGCAAGTGCCAGATTGGGCAAGGATCAGTAGTCTACCTGGGGCACCAGGTCGGGAGTGGCCAGGTCGCCCCTCTACAGCCAAAGATCGACGCCATCGTGGCCTGGGAACCCCCCACCACCCAAACGGAGGTCCGAGCCTTTCTGGGCCTCACTGGCTACTACCGAAGATTCATCAAGGGGTATGGCAGCCTTGTCGGCCCCCTCACAGAACTCACATCCAAAAAACAGCCAAAGAAGGTTCAGTGGACGACTGCCTGCCAGGAGGCGTTCGATGCCCTAAAGAAGGCCATGTGCTCGGCCCCCGTCCTCCAGGCTCCCGACTACTCCAAGGAGTTTGTAGTCCAAACCGATGCCTCCGAGCATGGCATTGGGGCCGTCCTGTCCCAGATGAATGACCAAGGCCTAGACCAGCCCGTCGCCTTCCTCAGCCGGCGGCTGTTGCCCAGAGAACAGCGATGGAGCACAATTGAGCGCGAAGCCTTTGCCGTGGTCTGGGCACTCAAGAAACTACGCCCTTACCTGTTCGGCACCCATTTTAAAGTACAAACCGACCATCGGCCCTTGCGATGGCTCATGCAGATGCGGGGAGAAAACCCCAAGCTACTGCGGTGGTCAATCTCCCTCCAGGGGATGGATTTCACCGTGGAACACCGCCCTGGGACTGACCACGCCAACGCCGATGGCCTCTCCCGGTTCTTCCGCCTCAGCGAAGAGAACCCCCCAAGATGATGGGCAGTTCTCTCCGGCTTTCAGCTGGGGGGGACGCGTGTTGGACCCGGCCTCGTAACATGGCTCTACTGGTCCCCACACCACCTAACCTGGTGCCGGCAGCCCCAATCCCCCCGGCCTAACCGATCCTTTCCACCAGAACGCACGCACCCGACCCGGACATCCTCGTCCATGGCCTCTCTCCCTTCGGCCACCCCGGGTCCGCGTGCCCACTTCATGCACCAAGATGGCCGCCCGGCCCCAGCGCGACCCGGGCCTAGAGGCGCCACTCCGGCTGGAGGACATCACGCTTCCAGGGGATGAGAGAGGGAGGAGCAGTTTCTATCGCACCTCTGAACTCCCCTGGGACGATGGGTTTTGATCGGCCCTCCGGCCTCCCTGAGGGCTGGCTCCACGCCTGCTGGGTGTCTGGGCCTCCTCCCCGACCCGGCCCTGAAAAGATCACAAGACAATGGCAGGAAACCCCGACAAGCGACCCCCAGGTGACAAGACCCCTGCCTGCACAGACTCCGGACATCAAAGAGGGGTCGACCTATAACAAGGGGTGCTCTGGGGCTGTCCGGCAGATTCGAAGCTGGAACAACGAGAGCCTGCTGACGCGGTCGCGGCTCCTGGAACTTGGAACCACCTGAGCCCTGCTGAGTGACTCGCGGCTCCCTGAAGATCGTAAGACCTCCGAACTTGTACCTGAGCCCTGCTGAGTGACTCGCGGCTCCCTGAAGATCGTAAGACCTCCGAACTTGTACCTGAGCCCTGCTGAGTGACTCGCGGCTCCCTGAAGATCGTAAGACCTCCGAACTTGTACCTGAGCCCTGCTGAGTGACTCGCGGCTCCCTGAAGATCGTAAGACCTCCGAACTTGTACCTGAGCCCGCTGAGTGACTCGCGGCTTCCACAGACTCCACCGGTCCCGCCGGACCCTACGACAACCAGCCTACCCCCTAGCTCGAGGATTGTGAGCTGTGCGCCGGGTACATCCTTGCCTTGAACCTTTTTGCCAGAGACTGTCCCGCTACCCCCTATCCCCTTCCGAGACTCATTGAGCCCGTGCTCTCCTTGTACATATTTACAGTGCTAACCTATTTGATAAAGATTGGTTCCTAAGAACGCACGGTGTGGTGTTTCTGTGTCGTGTGGTGCCAGAAGTACGATCCTCGATACGAGATCCCTCCTCCTGAGGCGTCTCCCGCCTGTGCCCGGCTACGATACTTTGAGGGTGGGTCTCAGGGTAGTCAGGACCCCTTTCCGGGCTCCTCTGAGGTCACCGTCTAACACTCATCCTCTGTGACCTTTGCCTCTTCCCCACCGACTCAGCATATCCAGATTACAAGGGGAAGAGGAAGAGGAAGAGGAAGAGGAAGTCCCCACACACAGAGGGGAGTGCCCCTCACACCCGGACACCCTCCCCAGGCGCAGTCAGACTGAGACCCCCACCCGCAAGTCCCTCCGGAGCCGGAAGAGCAAGACCCCACCGCCGCCACGCAGCTCCAAGGGGAAGTCTCCGTCCTCCATCCCCCAGGCCACCACTCCAGAGGTTCCCCCGCCACTCCCTGCCTTGGGTTCCCCCACCCACAGACACACAACTGCCAAAATGCTGAGGACTCCCCCCCTACCACTTGCTCCTCCACACCTGGTCAGACGGTTAGTGCCACTGATGTGGGGACCGTGTCCCCCCCCTCTGTCCTGCCGACCTCACCTGCACCCCATTCCGCTCACATGGATTTAGGCACTGCAGAGGAGTCCACAACCACCCCGTCTGACTTGGGCACTGCAGTGGGGACCCAATCCACTCCATCTGACGTGCCCACTGAAGTTGTGCCGGCACCAACCCCATCTGACTTGTGCCCCACAGTTGTGACTGCACCCACCACTTCAGTCAGCTCCACTGCAGTTGCAAGTGGCTCTCCTGCATCCACCACATCTTCACTGCCTCCTTCTGCTGCGCCCTGATCCTGTCCCTGTGGTGCCTAGCCTGCCCCCATGTTTGCCCCTCCGAGGGGATGTCCCCTGTCCTTAGCAGTGCAGGCAAGCAACGTGTGACAGTTGTCACTCTAGTTCACTCCTTGGCATTTGATAATGGACTGGCCATTGGCCTTTTGTTTGAACGGACGTTTAACTTTTAATATGCTGAATAAAGCTTTTTACTTTATCTCTGTGAACTTGATTTAGCTGTACATTAGGTTGATGATGTTTAACATGCCCTTGCACCTGTAATCCTTGGTTTTCAATATTGAATACTGAGGTGTCGATGTCAGGTTCTCCATGTGGTCCATGAGATATGTATCCTATTCTGGTCGTTATCCATGTCATCCTTTGCAGCTACCTGGGTGTGTCATGATCAACTACTTGTGGACATCTCTGTGAACATTTCATTTGCATGTTCACATCTCTGGCTTGCACCATGCACATATGATGTGCTTCCCATTGTCAAATTTGTCTATTTCCCTGACTTTGTGCCCATCACCACTGGACCTACAGGTGTGGGCATCATTGGTATAGGAGCAACTGGGTCCTTTGTGCAACTTGTTGTACATATGTTTTGAGTATGTGCAGATGACTTAGGGGAGACTCCCGTACCCAGGCTGTTGTGACCAGAGCCTTCATTGTGTGGTAACTGATGGCTGACTGACCAAGTGTTCTGCTGACATGACTGAGACGTGCCGTGACTATGTTTGGCACAGCTGGGCTTCCACAGGAGTTGGGTCCCCTCAAGTAAGTGTGTTGTCCCTTGACATTGCCTGGGCCCATGGTGTGTGTTGTATGAGCATGTGTGTGTGTGTGTGTCAACATCCCTTTTCATACACAGGCAGTGTTCCCTTGATATGTTCCTGTTGTTGATGCTTGCTGAGTGGTACTGTGTTCATCCCACAACTTTGCCATGGGCTACCAGATGTGTGGGTGCATGACACACTACTGTTAATTGGTGTTTCATCATTGGAATTTGTCTGTTCTGAGTGGTGATGATGTTGTCAGACGCAGATGGGACACAGTCAGGGGTCCCCAAGGCACTTGTTTGTTCGCAATATCATGTAGTTGTCCCTAGGTGGTACCTTTCAGTGATTGAGACATGTGTATGTGTGTGTGACTGCTCTCACTTGTCAGGTTCAGGGCTGCAATGTTTGCAGGTGTCAGCATGTGTGCCTTGTGGTTCTCCTTGGGTTCTGCCTTGCCCTGGGACTGTGGCAGGTATTCTGAAGGTTACGTGAGCTTTGACGTCATGGGCATGTACCACATACTGTGCAGTATGTCTGTCATTCACCAGGGTTGTAAACTGTCCTTGTGTGATGAGTCTGTGCACCTTAGTTCCTCCCAACATTCCTGTGTTTGTCATGGGTGCATGTGCAATGTCACATGTCCATGTGTGCTTCACAGATGCAAATTGTTGCAGTTCAGGGTGTGTGGTGTTGAGGGGGGACTGATGTAAATGTTTCAATGGATGGGCCCCTAGCTCCCGTTTGTCCATGGATGACGTGCCATGCTGAGTGATTTGTGTTTGTGTATGTGTGATGTACGTTTGTGGAACAGGACACATGTCTGGCTTTCCCAGTTTGTACGACATCTACCTTTGTCATCACAGTGGAGGTGTCATGCATGCTTGTGTCACCCCAATGTCTGGTTCCTGGGGGTAGTGCTGTTGTGTGTCAGTCTCTTGCTGTGTTAGTTGGTGTTCATTCCAGCTTGTGTCACATGTGTCTGTTGTGCTCCCTCTCATCTTACAGTGCCTGATTGCACACTAAGGGTGTCCCAATGATGGTTTACTTTTGTATAGCACTGTGTCCATATCGGTGTCACTGTGGTTCAGCCCCCCTCATGTGTTGTGTAGTTGCCTGGGGATACTGAGACACACACACGTTGTGTCAGATGTGCAGTGTGAGGTTGCCTGTTTGTGTTTGTGCATCTGCATCAGTGCATTGGTATTGCTGTTGTGGGCCATTGTCTGGATGCTGTTTCTGTGATTTGCCCTGCTGTCCCTGTGAGTCATATCACATCATTGTGCACATTCATCCTGGTTGTTAGGTGCCATTGCTGGCATGGAATGGGTGTTTGTGACCTGACACCTACAGTCTCCACAGGTTGTTTTGATTAGTGTGTCTATTTTCGAGATGTGTGTATGCTTTATGATGGTCACTTCTGCTTTTGTGTCATTGTACACTGTATGCATTGTCAGCCCCCGTGGGTGTACTTGTCTGCACATGGCCGAGAGTATGTTATGTTTTCACAGCACTGTTAGCCTCACCACATCTCCGTGGGTATGGGACACAACCACTACTTTGCCCCAGGAGTGTTTGATGTGTTGGGACCGGGAATCATACATGCTGTTTGGCAATTGCAGCTTTAACCATGATGACACTTACCTTTTGGTCATAATCACTGTTGTGGGCATTTGTCACAGACTACACACTGTTGTCATGATGTTAGGAGGGATGTATTTTGCTGACATGCCTAATGTTGGAGTATGATGGATGTGTGGCCCATCACACATCTTATGAGTGGGGGTGGCAGGGGTGATGGGCAACATAAGCCCTATGAGTGGGGGTGGCAGGAGTGATGGACAACAGGTCCCCTATGGGTTGGGCTGGCAGCAGTGCTGAGCAACAGGTCCCCTATGGGTGGGGGTGGCAGGGGTGATGGGCAACAGGTCCCCCATGAATGGGGGAGGCAGGGGTGATGGGCAACATAAGCCCTATGAGTGGGGGTGCCAGGGGTGATGTGCAACATAAACCCTATGAGTGGGGGTGGCAGGGGTTATGTGCAACATAAGCCCTATGAGTGGGGGTGGCAGGGGTGATGGGCAACAGGTCCCCAATGGGTGGGGGTGGCAGGGGTGATGGGCAACAGGTCCCCTATGGGTGGGGGTGGCAGGGGTGATGGGCAACATAAGCCCTATGGGTGGGGGTGGTAGTGGTGCTGGCCATGCAACCCCTATGGTGGCCTGTTGTTAGTGGCCAGGATGTGGATCCCCTGTGTGTATGTACCATTTTGCGGGTACGTGTCATTTGTTTGTGTGGTAGGTGTCTGACTTACCGTGTGCGCCGTCGGCGTCGGTTCCTGATCCAGTCATAGGTGTAGAGTACTGGTATGACCTGCGCGATGGGATTCATGATGTGTTTGTGCCGTACACGCTGCTTGTTGCTCTGTCTCGTACCCGCTGCAAGCTGATCCGTCTCGCAGCCGTGGATTGAGATGTGGCGCGAATCGTAGCTGATATGTTTGTATTAAGGATGCTGTGATGTGCCGTACGTGGCGACCCGTCCGGCGCGTAGGAAGTACGCATCGTACTTTTCAGGGCGGAAACTGCTATGGATACTGCTTCTAGGCGACTCGGTTCGGTGTTCGGAGTTACGGATCGGACGGAGAATGAAGCTTGAATCACAGCCTACGTGTCGGTCGTGTTTTTGTCAGTTATGCACATCGTACTTCATCTACAGGACGGACCGGCTACGGGTATGTGTCGGCCGCATGGTAAGGCTATGAACAGCTCTCCGCGAGCTGTCCGACCCGGATCCGAATCGACCCCAAAGTGTGAGCCCCAAGTATTAAAAAACGGACACCCTCTCTAGGGCCCTGCCTTCCACTTGGGAATGTGGGCAATTAGTGGTATTAGCAGGGAAGACCATATATTTTGTTTTTGGGAGATTTATCTCTAGACCCCTCTTCCTGCAGAAAGTACTAAATTCTTCAAGTACCCGCTGCATACCGATAGGTGATTTAGAGATTCGCAGCGTATCGTCAGGCAAACATAAGTGCTGGTATTTTGCAGTTTGCCAACCTCGGTGCATCTATGTCTTTCCCTGCTAATAAAGTTTCAATTAAACCATTTAAAAAGAGGGAGAACAATGTCGGGGCTAAAACACATCCCTGTCTCACCCCTTTTTCTATGGGAAAGGGAGCGGTCAGTTTGCCTCTTTTGCCATATCTTATTCTTGCATAGTTGTTTTGGTGCAGACGTTTTAGCTGATGACAGAGATAATCTGGTACTCCCATATCAAGGAGTATACCCCATAGCTGATCTCGATGCACCATATCGAATGCAGATTTAAGATCCACAAATGTGAGACAGAGGCTGCCACCCTCTAAAGCCATGATTTTCCAATGGATCAATTGCAATCTAAAGATCTGGTCAATAGTCGAGGTCTTGGCCCTGAATCCGGCTTGTAAAGGTGTTAGTACATTATTTTCTTCTATCCAGCATTGCGGACGACCCAGGAGTACACGGGCAAAAAAGTTTTGGCTAACATCTATGAGGCTTATTGGGCGATAGTTTCCTAGATTGAGTGGTGTACCTTTTTTATAAATGGGAATAATTTCTGCCCCAGCCCAGGTTGGGGGCAGCGCCATACCTTGTAGGATGGCATTGAATAATGACCATAGATATGGTACCCAAACTGCTAATTCAGATCAAAATAGGTCACCAGGTATCCTATCTAACCCAGGTGCCTTAGCTGGAAGTAAGTTGCCCAAAGCCACTGTAATCTCCTTCATTGTGCAGGGAGGGGCGTCTGAGTTTGGGGGGTTTACTTCTACGGTGGCTAATGCTTCACTGAGGTCTTCAGCTCCTTTTGCAGACCTCAAATATAAGATTTTAAAGTGGGATCTCCAAACTTCTTCCCCCAAATTTGGTCCATTGGCCAATTGGCCTTCAGGTTTCCCTGTCTTAACTAAATTCCAGAAACCTCGCATATCATGGTTATCTGGCTATTTTAGTAGCTTCCCATTTGTCTAATTCCCAGCTAGTTTTAGCTCCAGCTGTGATTTTTATATATTGGGCCCTGGCTTCTTTTATTCATGGTGTATCATTCTTTTTAATACAAGCTAATAGGGCCTGCTTGGCTTCCCTGCATGATTTATTATACTATGGATGCTTGGGTTTAGGATTCTGCCTGGTCTTATCGCTATTATGAAAAAAAGGTGCCACTGTGGAGAGCAGGTCCTGGTGATTTTTTGCCATCGCCAATTGCGATGCCAAGCTCCAACTACTTGCAGACAGTTGAAAGGCAGTTTCTAAAAAGAGGGCAATTTGTTGGTACAGAGTAGCCACTTTTTCTGTTGACTGTTCAAAGACCCCCCAACGTACCCTCCTACCTCCTTCAATCAATACTAAATTTGGGGTGGGGTGTGGGGATGTGCTTTGATGGTCCTTGGGCGTGGGGAGGTCTATTTCTAGGGCCAGCGGGTTGTGGTCACTTTCATGTTGGGAATTGACCATAAAATCCCCAGTCTTATGCCATAGTTGGACATCTAACAGGATGTATTCTATTATAGATGCCTGTTCCCCGGACTATCAGAGGGGAATCGGCCGTTACAGGCCCTTAGTGAATGGCTAAGTATAACTGAGTTCATCTGTAAGACTAGGGGAGTCCATACCCTTGTTGGCTGGATGTTAGATTCTGGGTTCAACCACACTGAGTCTTCCTCACTTGTGATAGGTGTAGTGATGCCATTAAGGGGCTCAAATTGGCAGTTAAAATCTCCACCAATAATTACATTACAATTTTCTGATAAAGTGTGGAGAAATGTGACAAGGCAGTCAAGCGTCTGGGAGGTGTGCCCCTGACTCACTGGTCAAGAGTAAACATTAATTATTACAATCTTCAAGGAGTTATAAAAAGAAAAAAGAATGCACTGGATGTCAGGGGAATAAGTCTCTAGCATTTTAGCATTGCATCCCAAATGTACGCCGACCCAGGTACATAAACCCCGAGGGTCTCCCCCTGACCCTCTGGACAGCTGGAATATTATATGTAGCGTAGCCCACTCTATGTAGTTCTGTCCTTGACCATGTTTCCTGGAGCAGGCATAGCTAATGTTTATCTATAAATTCTCCCCAATCTGGAAGGTCCAATTTTGAGCTAAGGCCTGCTATGTTCCAGGATAAAATCTGTGTGTTCTGTGGTTCGTCTGTGATAACTGGCAAGGTCTGGGGGGTATGACTTTCCTGCAGTGGAAGTGCTGCCTCTCCTTATCAGAGTTCCCTGGCCCCTCCCCCAGGTTACATTCGTCAGCCCAATGTGTCTTACTCAGAGGGTTGGGAATGCGGGTTGTGATGATGGTCTCATGGGTCTTGCCAGGGACTTTATTTCCCTCCTTCATCTCTCCATTCATTTGGAACTCAACTTGCTGTATGTTTCCCTGTTTATCCTCATTATTATTAATATTAATAAGCCTTTTGCTATTGGGATTTAGTCAATCTACCAGGTCCATAGGACTAAATCTGTTATTAACTGGGATGTTATACGCCATTGTTTTTTGGCGTTCCCAGCCCGTGTTTGACATGGCACCATTCGGGTCTCTTATTCCCTGGTTCTTATACACAATTCCCTCTTTGTCGTGCATAGGCCTAGAGGGGTAGAAATATCCCAAAGGCAAAGACAGAATACCCCCCAGCTCCCTTGAATGACCCCAGTCCAGGATGTGTTGGACCATCCGGATATCTCTAAAATTACGACACAATCCCCCGGAATATCCTTACGTCTCTGCCCCAGCCAACTAATCCTGCGTGTAAATAGAATTTCGCTATGTTCTTGGTAGGGGAGAGGCCTATATTTGTTCAACCAAAAAATGGTTTCGTTTTTAAGTTCAGAATGTGTCTCCCCTCGGCCTATATACAGCTCTGGTACACCAGCTAGAATAACAACATAGGGAATGGAGGCTGGGGGCAGATCTATACAGGGGAGTGAGGATTTTATTTCCCTAGGTTTAGGGTGTAATATAATCCTGGTGTCTACCTCATGTTTGCTTTGTATTTGGTGTTCATTTGATGGGCTTGGTGTTGTTACTGTATGCCTACTGTCATGTGTGGTATCGGTGTGGTGGAAAGGCCTCTGTTGGGGATTGACTAGGTCCTGGTTTTGTGGGGCTGGTTGTTTAAACACGGTGGGTGTATTATTTTGCACAATAGGTTTGTGCCCTACAGAGGGGAGTGATACATTGAGAGCAGGTGGGATTGGTTGGTTAAGTTGCAAAGCCAACTTTGAAATTGAAGATTTAATGGGTTTGATTGTGTTAAAAATAGCATCTATTTTGCTCCCCCACGAGTCCAACAATGTTGATAAATTGTCAATGCGTCTTGTTACAGCATTGAGTTCAGATTTTATAGACACGGCAAAATGTGCTTTGAGTTCCATTAGCAAATGAGTTGCCCGCGTTGGGAGGTCCGAAGTTTTCTGCCAACACTCACCTGTGACTTGTCCCCCTGGAGGCTGATTTGGTAACATCCCGGGGATTTGTTTCACCTGCCTTCCTCCCTTATGTGTTATTTGTTTCCGTTTCCCACCCTTCTTTTTCACCCCACCTCCCGCAGTGGTCTTAGTGGTGTTACCTGGAGCTATGGTTTCTTGTGAGGACGGGGACTCCGGGATTAAGAGCACATTTGATGTTTGGGGTAAATGCGAAGTCTCTGGCTCCGTAGGTGATGAGCTATGGGGGTGGATCGGTTTAGAGAGAGACATCTCTCGGTACACTCAACTTCGCTAGACACTGCTCATATAGCCCGCTGAAGCATTTTGTCAATTGCGGTCAGTTGAGCAGTGGGAATTGGCAAAAGAGCTTTCTGCCTGGTGATTGGCCTTGTCGACAGGGGAGAGCGTTTGCCCTTGGCAGCTTAAAATCCAGGCTTCACCAGTCCTCGTCAATAATTTGTAGTGTTGTTAAGTTCTATAGTATCGCAAAACATAGGACACTTAAGGCTCCACCAGCTTTTAAATTTGGAGATTTAGGGCCCCCCAACTTGCTATCTCGTAACAGTTATCTCAGTAAAAGTGAGTGACCAAAACAAAAATAAATATATCTGTAGGGAGACCAAGAGGGATGGCCCAGCCCAGCCTTGGTCAGACTCGGATGGTCTCAGACGGGCCCGCCCTTGGCCCGGACTTCACCCTGCGCATCCCGCACGGCGGGGTGTGAGGCAGCGTTTTGTAGCGCGATGGGAACGCCTCCGCCCTCAGCAGGTGCGGGTAGTTGCCGGCGTTGCACTCTGGGACACCAAGTCCCGCCAGAGTGTGGCTGCCACAATACCGGTACCAACGGCAGCAGCAGGAGACACAGTGAGGCTCAGGGGCTCCTCAAGTAGAAGCAGAGTGTTCCACGGCTCCCCGACTGTCCCACGAGCAACGGACCAGCATGCAGGTACAAACAAACAACCCCCGCACAGCGGGGCGCGAGGCAGCACTTTCTAGCACAATGGGAACGCCTCCGCCCTCAGCAGGTGCGGGTAGTTGCCGGCGTTGCTCTCTGGGACACAGAGTCCCACCAGAGTGTGGCTGCCACAATACCGGTACCAGCGGCAGCAGCAGGAGACCCAGTGAGACTCAGGGGCTCCTCAAGTAGAAGCGGAGTGTTCCACGGCTCCCCGACTGTCCTACGAGCAGCGGACCAGCATGCAGGTACAAACAAATGACGCCCGCACTGCGGGACGCGAGGCAGCGCTGGCAGCGCGATGGGAATGCCTCCACCCTCAGCAGGTGTGGGTAGTTGCCGGCATTGCACTCTGGGACACCGAGTCCCACCAGAGTGTGGCTGCCACAATACCGGCACCAGCGTCAGCAGCAGGAGACCCAGTGAGGCTCAGGGGCTCCTCAAGTAGAAGCAGAGTGTTCCACGGCTCCCCGACTGTCCTACGAGCAGCGGACCAGCATGCAGGTACAAACAAATGACGCCCGCACTGCGGGACGCGAGGCAGCGCTGGCAGCGCGATGGGAATGCCTCCACCCTCAGCAGGTGTGGGTAGTTGCCGGCATTGCACTCTGGGACACCGAGTCCCACCAGAGTGTGGCTGCCACAATACCGGCACCAGCGTCAGCAGCAGGAGACCCAGTGAGGCTCAGGGGCTCCTCAAGTAGAAGCAGAGTGTTCCACGGCTCCCCGACTGTTCCACGAACAGCGGACCAGCATGCAGGTACAAACAAAGGACCCCTTGACATCAAAGGAAATTGCATTATAAAAGGCCCACATTCGTATTGCGATTGAAATTTAATATCTCTGGTTGCTCTGATTGGATATTTGTCGTTATTATGTCCTTTTATTTATTACATTTTACTCTATTTTTCTAAATTGGTGTACTGTTTTTCTGTTTGGTGCTTTCATTTTATTACTGTTTGTTTGCTGCATAAATAAGCACAGATTAAGCACAGGTTAATTTATTGACTTTAGGTGGTTCACCCTGACAGAGATCGTGGTTGTTTGCTTGAGTAGGGTTTTATCCCCCTTCACTTAAAGCCCAATTTCTCACATTGGTATTCATTGGTGAGATTCAATACTTGTGTTTGTGCAGTGCCACTCAGGGATTTTGTGTATCACTAAAATCCCATATTCAACCTCTTTTTAAATTCTCCTTGATTTGCCTCTTTTGCTTTTTCCTCATAGTCTTGTATGAGATTTCAGGTCTCAGCTTCACAGAAGTCTCCTTTCTCCATGAAAGCTGACAGACTCTTGACAGATTGACTACCCACTCCACTTCCATGATGAATTGATTTGAAGCCCCTCACCCAAGCTGTAATAATCACATTAAAGGTTTGCCTGCCTTAGTGTAACCTTAACCTCCTACTGCCATGTTTTCTTGGTAATGCTTAAGGAATCTCCTGGAGGTGCACGTATGCGAAATGTGGATACACTCTGTCCTGGCACCCATGATGCAAAAGTTGAAAACTAACTTGTTTAGCTGAAAATGTAAACATATTTGTTATTCCTGAAGGCTGTCTGCTAATTCGCATGAGCTCAAATGAGCACTTGTTCTCCTGGTGGGAATTCTGTCATGCAATCACTACTAAACCTAGGTGTGGAGTAGGGTATATATGAGTTCTGCCTTGTGTTGGAAAGTTTGGTTCCATAGCCGATGCGTGGGGGATCGCCTTGTCGGTCATCCCTGTGATTCACATGCTATGAATTTTTGCAATAAATGCTTTCAGACCAACCGCAAACGTCAGAAGGATTTTTCGTTGACACACCAATGCTTGGTTCAAAGGCATAAATGGTAGCCTTGACAGGCGATAAGCTAGAAATAGTCCTTTGCCACCATCAACTTGTAAAACTCCAACCTAAGTAAGCTAGTTTGCAAAAGACAGGTATTGCTCTATTAACTCAGACCTAAGATAGGGCGAAGATCGTTTTCCTGGAAACCAATATGATTTATCCCTGAACTTTGTTTAGTAAACCTTCTTCAGCTTTACATACAGATATGGCATGAGGGGTATAGTTGTTTTGTACTAGGGATGAAAACATTTCATAATCACATGTACACACCAACATTATTTCTTTGAATGAATGAATAGAGGTACATGTAAGCAAAAACGTACACCAAACAGGTATCTAGGCACTAAGGGTGTGAAAAAGAAAAAAGGACTAGTAGAAAGAAAAAGAGCCAGTTAGTGAAAGCTAGGAAGGCACTGTACTTAATAGGTTAAACATGAATTGCTTTAGATAAAAAGATAGGGTATCAGTCTCCTATGAAATATTCTATGATCATTAAAGGATCTTAGGATATTAGGCAGCTGACTCCAGGATTTCAAAACAAAAACTGGAAAAGATTTCCCTTCCAAGGCAAGCTTTTGTTAATTGTGGGACAAAAGCCCTGTCATGCAATGGAGAATACAAAGATCGTATAGAAGTGTATTTAGTGATCCAAGTCATACGAACAGAGGTGCCAGTGTAGTTTATAGGTGTGTGGGCCAGACCGAGGTCTTTTAAAAGTATTCTCTGTTCCAGTGACATGGTCAACTTTGTGCACTCACTGCTGTATTCTGGATCAATTGAAGTCTGGACAAAAGTTTTGCAGGGACTCCTAAATAACAGGCTATGGAATCATGTTTGGGAAGAACAGTTGCTGACACTACCTTCTCTGCACTCACAAGAGACTTTTCCAATTAAGTTTCAGTTGATGAGAACATGAGGATGTGGAATTGATCTATGCTTCAAGAGATAGGGGCATATCAACAACAACCGGCGATAATTATCGCTAAGCGCACTTAGCGCTAGGATAATTATCGCCGGCTAGCGTTGATTTTTATCGCTGAGATAGCGTGCTATTAGCAACGCTTATCTCAATAGCGATAAAAATCCTCACGCTAAGTGGCTAACGTGAGATTATCGCTGGAAACCCAGCGATAATCTCACGTTAGCTTGTTGATAGGGACAGACAAACTTAGCCATGATATCCTCCTTCCATAGGCTATCATGGCTAAGTCAGAAAAATACCAGACGTAAAAAAGCAGCGTTAACCGCGGTTAGCGCTGCTTTTTTTGTCTCTAACAGGGTTAGCGATATTCTTGATAATAGTAGAAATGTCGCTTAGCGACATTTCTCCTATTATTTTACTCTGGAACGCCCCCTTTGCATCTCATTAGAGATGCAAGGGGAAGCGTAGAGTAAAAGGGTGCTAACATGTAAATTTGCATGTTAGCACCCTGTTGTTGATAGGGCGCTAGTTTTATCTCTCCTTTTTTGGCTTTTAAAGCCACTTATCTCTGCTTTTTTGGCTTTAAAAGCCAAAAAAGAAGAGATAAAACTAGGGCCCTATCAACAACAGGGTGCTAACATGCAAATTTGCATGTTAGCACCCTTTTACTCTACGCTTCCCCTTGCATCTCTAATGAGATGCAAAGGGGGCGTTCCAGAGTAAAATAATAGGAGAAATGTCGCTAAGCGACATTTCTCCTATTATCAAGAATATCGCTAACCCTGTTAAAAACAAAAAAAGCAGCGCTAACCGCGGTTAACGCTGCTTTTTTACGTCTGGTATTTTTCTGACTTAGCCATGATATCCTATGGAAGGAGGATATCATGGCTAAGTTTGCCTGTCCCTATCAACAAGGTAACGTAAGATTATCGCTGGGTTTCCAGCGATAATCTCACGTTAGCCTGTTAGTGTGAGGATTTTTATTGCTATTGAGATAAGCGTTGCTAATAGCACGCTATCTCAGCGATAAAAATTCACGCTAGCCGGCGATAATTATCCTAGCGCTAAGTGCGCTGAGAGATAATTATCACCGGTTGTTGTTGATATGCCCCATAGGGGCATATTAACAAGCCAGGCGATAAAATTATCGCCGCTTTAGCGGCAGAAAACTGCCGCTAAAACGGCGATAATGGGCTTGATAATATGCTCTATTGAATTCCAATAGAAGCCCATGTTAGATGTCCTTTACATCTAACATGGGCTTCAATTGGAATTCCATAGAGCATATTATCAAGCCCATTATCGCCGTTTTAGCGGCAGTTTTCTACCGCTAAAGCGGCGATAATTTTATCGCCTGGCTTGTTAATATGCCCCATAGTTCTTTATGAAGTTTATCATCTAGGGGCATATCAACAAGGGCTTTATCTTTAAAAGCCAAAAAAGGAGAGATAAAACTAGCGCCCTATCAACAACAGGGTGCTAACATGCAAATTTGCATGTTAGCACCCTTTTACTCTACGCTTCCCCTTGCATCTCTAATGAGATGCAAAGGGGGCGTTCCAGAGCAAAATAATAGGAGAAATGTCGCTAAGCGACATTTCTCCTATTATCAAGAATGTCGCTAACCTTGTTAGAGACAAAAAAAGCAGCGCTAACCGCGGTTAACGCTGATTTTTTACGTCTGGTATTTTTCAGATTTAGCCATGATATCCTATGGAAGGAGGATATCATGGCTAAGTTTGCCTGTCCCTATCAACAAGGTAACGTGAGATTATCGCTGGGTTTCCAGCGATAATCTCACGTTAGCCTGTTAGCGTGAGAATTTTTATCGCTATTGAGATAAGCGTTGCTAATAGCACGCTATCTCAGCGATAAAAATTCACGCTAGCCGGCGATAATTATCCTAGAGCTAAGTGCGCTTAGAGATAATTATCGCCGGTTGTTGTTGATATGCCCCCTAGTTCTTTGACAGAGCTCACAGGGACAGATGGGATCCCTTAGCTCAGCGTCCATAGGCTGCGATTGCAAAAAGGTGAGGGCCACAGATCAAAATTTCACTTTTTTCAATGTTTACTTCGCACATATTTCTGCTTATCCAAAATGAATTTCTTAAAGGCATGGATTAAGAAATTGCTGTATGTCCTCAATAGAGCGGTTGAAATAGAAAAGAAGCTGGGTTTGTCAACATATGACATACATTCCAGACAAAGGAACAGATTATACAAGCATTGGCATAGCCAATAGGTCTCGCCTTTGGGACCTTATAAGTGTTTAGCCATGGAGTACATTCTCCTGGGTGCTGTACCACCTGTGATTGAAGAGCTATACAATTACTACACACTGGGTCAAGCAGTCTGATACAGGAATGCATACTTGCATCGGGAAACATTTATGGACACATTCCAAGGCTTTTTAACACACAGACAGAAAGACAAGTGCCTTGATGCAAGTAATCCGCACTATATCATTCTGTGTGCTGCCATCTTCAAGCTATTTCCTTAATAAATGTTACAAAAAACAAAACATGTACTAATACCACGTAGTAAAAAGCAACAAGAGGAACCAGATGCTAAGTGTCCTTTAAACTGGAAGAATGCGTGAATGAGAAGTGAAGACTTTAGAACAATGTCCAAATTAATAAGGTGGCACCAGCCCCAGAGACATACGGTAATATAAATAGCTCCCAGAGCGCGGAGTCTCTAGGCACCCGTGAGTTTAGGTAATCCCCCAGTAATGTGCGAAGAATGACAGGTGCCTCCGTTGGTTGGGGGGGGGGGGTTCATTCCAGCCGAGTGTGAGGGAAAAGCTGAGTCCTGAACGGGGGCGGGAGGATGTTATCACTTTACAGTGTGCACAGCGGAGCACAAGATCACACAGCTCTGCATACTTCTGCAGATATGCGAGGAATAGGCTTGTTTCTTGTGCGGAGACATCCCAAACTCCCTGCGATGCTTAATCAGCAGCACTTATTTCATGCACTGTTTATAGTTTCACAGATCACATCGAAACGGGCAGTGTTTATTTACAAATGCTCTGGTGGAAAGCAAGGGAGGAGTTGCCATCCGCCAAAGGACTGCGAGAACACACAAGGAAAACCAGAACTGTGACTTTGTTACGAACTGCACTTTAAAAGTTCACAGAATAGCAACAAAAATCCACTTTGAGAGTTTTAGAAAATATATCATTCGATTCCTCCGGAGCAACATCAAGCAATGCGCCTTTCAGGAAACAGTGAAAAGTAGCACTAGAAAAACCGCCAGCTACACTAAGCGCAATATAGGCACCCCAGGCCAAGCAGTCACTGAATCCAGGGGGGTGTGCAAACTAATAAAACAAGGTTACTTATAATTATAGATTTATACACTAAAACATGGTGGTAATAGTGCTGGTTGACAAGATGCGCGATCTTGGGCAAAATTAAAACAACACAGGGAACAGAAAAAAAAAACAAGCAGCCGTGCAGCCCCGAAAGTGATCGCAAGAGCGATCAAACATCAAAGCGGCCGTGCGGCCGCGAAAGTGAAAGTAATGGCGGTCAAGCGCAGCGCGCGCGCCCGCGCACTTGCACTAACCCTCTAGGCTGGCCTGGTAGCACTTTTTGGAGCCCTCTCAAAAAGTCTCGCCAGACCAGCGCATGCGCTGGGTCAGGCGAGACCTAATAAATTAAGGAATGAGTTACGTATGTCAAACAAAATAAAGAAGAATGACGATGGACCTGTGATGAGTTGAATGTTACTTCATTACTCAAGTGGGGTAATTTAATATTGATAAACGATTTCATGGCATTTCCATTGGTAACCTTACATGGAATGTTTGGGTGGTCATTACTGATAATCCAGCTACTTGGGGTGATCATAGTATAATGTTAACACTCGTTGTCACTATTGTACAGTTATAAAATACGTTAGTAGCTCAGAAGGACTTTCCATGAACAGAAGTAGCTCTCACTGTAGAAAAGAGTGGAGACCCCTCATCTAGAAGCTCTCACATCGTGGGAAAAGCTGTGTATACATGTAAACTTCAGAAGGCAAGGAAAGTTTAGTTCTCTTTATGTGCTACCCCAGCCCCAAGTCTATTCAAAGAACTGTTTTATATTGTCACAGAACTATAGCCCCATTGATCCAGGCGTACCTCGATTCCACCTTCTTGCCAGTCACCTGAAGAATTTCTTTAAGGAAAAGATCATCAAAATGTGCAACAACATTTTATGGAACAGTGCTGTTTATTGGAGTCTGCGATGTAGATATCACAGCTTTCTGCCTCCAACCAAAGGCCGACAGCTTAACTCCTTCAGTGCCCATGACGAGATGGTCTCGTCATGGAGCGCGGTTGCGCTGTGCCCATGACGAGACTATCTCGTCATGAACCCCGCCCGCTAATGCAACGCCCGGCACAGGGCGGGGAAAGGGCGGGGCACTGAAGGGGTTAAATAGTGTAGGACAAATGGTACACAGTTGTATGCCTACAACCCGTAGGCCGGCAGCGATGTATGGACGATTTTAAACATTAAAAGTTGAAGAAAGCAAGATAAACCACCAGAAGAAAAACACAAAACAATATAATTCTCTGTCCACTCCCCACACCCCCCACCTCCACACCTGGTTTTTGCAACAGTTGCATGTTGAGCTGTGGAATGCTTCCACGGGCCCCTTATCGGTGCTCAACCCTGAAGAGGATGGCTGCTTCTGCACATCATGAAGGAGCAAGTGCAGTGTCTACAGGTATCTCGGGCAGGTCCCTTCCCTAAATTCTACCGAGAGGATTCGGATAAAGGGGGCCCACAAGTCAGGATAAGCGGCTGCTCTGCTCTCAATAGTGAGGGACATACGCTCCATTGCTAAAGAAGAACTAATGTTTATGGTACCATGAAAAATGGTCTGTGATGATCTCGGACCCCCAGGGCGCGAGGATCACTTGGCGTACTGCATCTAATGCTAAAGCCACCTGCCGACCCCAGATCGATCACAGGGGAAACGTCAAAAGGTTAGGTAGCCCAGGTACAGTATACACTGGGGAGGACAGTATAGCAGTGTCGAATGCTAAATCAATTTCATCTAAGACCTGCTCCCAGAATCTAGTCAGTTTGGGGCAATGCCAGAGGAGGTGAAGAAGAGAGCCCGCATGCCCACAGCCCCACCAAGAGATCTGAGCGCCCTTTTTCCATCTGTGAATTTGTGCAGGAGTGAAATAGTAGTAGGAGGCTATTTAGTTGGCCACATCCGTACCAGCCATGTTATGTTCAGTGCGGAGTACTCTATAGTAAATGCCATTCCATTCTTTAGTGGAGAGGGAGTGCCCCAATTCTTCTTCCCAGTGTAGCCGTTATCAGTGAGTAGAGCATAGAGATCAGAGATAAGATGCTTATCCCCCTCCTTAGGAACCAGCCATTTCTCGAAGCTGGTGAGTGGGCAGGAGGCACCCAACCTGTAGCCCTGGGAGGGCACCCAATGGCGCAGCTGCAGGTAATGCAACATGTCAGATGGAAGAAGAGAATAGTCTTGCTGGAGTTGATCAAAGGGGATGACCCCCGAAGGATCGAAGAGGGAGCCCACCCGTTTGCACCCCCGTTCGCACCAGCAGCTGAACACTTCCGAGCTACACCCAGGAGGGAAGTCGGGGTTATCGGCAATCCTGCCAGATATTAACCCCGGTGACCATCTGGTCCATGAACGACCAGTGTTTTTCAGAAAGGGGCCTATTCCACGCTACAATGTAGCGGAGTTGCATGGCTTAGAAGTAATGGGTGATCTGCAACAACATTTTGAAGGAAAAAAATCTTAATATGATAAAATGTAGTTTAGATCCTTGAGTCCAGGAAAATGATTTAACAGCCTTGACCCTTTCACCTAATTACGAAAACTCAGGTAATAGACATCCTTTTAACAAAGTTGTACCTCTGGTTCCTCTAATGACCTATGACCTGAAACTGCTTTGGCATTACATGAAAGAAGAGCTATTGTCTCTTGTTAATCCTGCGCTCGGCCAGGTATTGTCCCAGATGCCTGTACAGGCCGTGGTGAAACCCTGCCGTGTCCTCAGGGCTGCAGACAAGTTCAAGCTCGCTCTCTTTTACCGTAATTAGGTAAAGTGCTAGGAAAGGTAGTAACCGAGATGTACAAACAGGACTCACTCATCAAACTCACACGTGGTTGTGGAAAGGTCACATACCACCACGTCCTACGGCGGCCCGCACAGCCACCTGTATTGTAACCAGGAAACAAGAGCCCGCCTACTGGGAACCTCATCCGTGGCAATCACCCTTGCAGGCGGCGAACACGGTGTTATACAAAACAAATGATATCCCTCCTAAGAAATAGAATTTAAATCCAGGTTGAGTGAGCGAGTGGTTGGTAGATCTCTCTCACACAGTTCACTGCACGGGTTTGCCGCGCCTAATGCAAGTCGGTTTCCCACACTTGCTCACACACTGTTTGAGATCCACATTTCAGTAAATCGGCGTCTTTTTGAAGTCTCAGTTCCGCATTACTAGAAAGTCATAACATAGGCCACACAAAAAAACCGCGTCGCTGTGCAAAGGTCCATCAGAGAGCGAAAAACCGGTTAGTGAGAGGCTGCCTAGTGACACTGTTTGTGCATACCTCCTCAGCCTCTAGCAAGCTGTGCATGGCAGTGCCTGTCGATTTAACAGCAAACACTTCCTGCTGGCAGCGGCCCCGTGCACGGGGCAACAGGCTCGGTGAAGGTCCATGAGGCGAGGGCAGAGAAGCTACAGCGTCGTCGAAAACATGCTAAAACAATCAGAAATGCGGAAACCCCTTCCCAGCCTCCCGATTCTGAAGATGGAGACGGCAAATATCAAGTGGGGCGCGAGGGAGTACTCGCTGAAGGAGTTCGTGCGAAACTTTGAAACCTCTTTTCCCGTCATCATTAAGGTCACAGAGGGTTACCTTGGGAAACAGGAGGTGGACAGCATCAGCAACAGCACGGTAAGTCATCCGTGTGTGTGGCCAGGACCAGAGACAGCTTTCGGGCAGGGCCACCGGTGCAGTCGCACTGGGCGCTGACCTGTGGAGGGGGCGCTGTGTTTAGCAATAACTTGTGATTGGACAGATGAGGGGCACTTTTGCACGATGGAAGTGAGAGGAGGTGGTCATGGTGTGTGGAGGCACCAAAAATGATTGTCACACTGGGCGCCACCAGCGTTAAAGCCGTCCCTCGCCAGGACACAAGCCCTAAAAGTTATAACTGGGGAACAAATTTGCATAAGCACTAGGTAGTGATAATCAGTCACAGGAAGTGATGCCGTAATAAATATGTGCGTGTTGTTAGTGATGCACGATTTGACATAATGTTGCTTTTGCAGAACTATGGGACATTGCTACAAAAGTAATTTAAAATGTATGCTAAATGTAAATCCATCCGTCCCGTGCTCTGTTTCAGTGTGAAATGCGTCCTCACATCAGTTTTTGACACATGGACCCATTTTTTCTCAAACAATTTGCATGGAAATCCCTTGTGTGCTTATTTATGAGAGCCCTGCGTCACTTTTGCACCACGTAAAGTAGTACATGCATGATGCAGGGCTCTCAACCCAATTTCTGAAGCCACGCAAAGCCACCCTGTGTGGCTTTGAGTGGCCTCCTAAATCTTGAGTAAGGGAACGCATAGCAAATCACTGCGTAGCCTTACTGTGCGCCCAGAAGGCGTTACATTGGCATTGTGGTGGGTTTTCCCACGCAACATTCATGGATTTTGACACTGCCACAGATCTACAAAATTATGTAAACCTGAGGAAGCGCCAAATCTGTACGCTTCCCAAGGTGAGGCATTACAAGGAGAAATCTCTCTATTTCTCCTCCTTTTTTCCTCTTTCTATATATGCTGTTTTCTGCAGCACACATAGAAAGAAGAAAGCATATCTGAGGATTGTTTCTGTGCAGGAAGGTGCCCTCTGCTGCACAAAAACAATCCTGTATGCAACGGAGGCACCCTTGCACCATGGTGTAAGCATGCCTACGTTGCCACAAAGCTACTGAAACTGCACAAGCACAGGAAGAAAGGACAGGAAAGCACTGTATTGCATAAACACGTTGCATTCCTGCCCTTCCGGTGCCTTGCTGCGCTGCCCTATGCCAAAATCCAATAAATGCGGGCCTTGGTATCGCAAACAATAGCTATTTGCATATTTGTTGTTCATGCAGTCCCTACACCCAGTATTATAATTTTCCAGCAAGGAGCAGTGTAAATGCTCTGCTTTTTTAAGTGACGGCGATCATGGCGTACTGCCTAGATACACTTTGTTCGATCTCGAAAGCATCTGCTTGAAGGCTTGAGAGGTAGGAAAAAATAAAAGGCATATGTGCAGATATATTAACACATATCGATTTGAAAAGAACGTTTTAGATTTCATTTTTAGTTTTTCTAAACCACGCATAGGTATATTCTATTGTTAAAAAGGGTAATTGAGCTTCCATATGGCTCAACGTGACATTTAAAAAAAAATGGGTAGCAGATCCTTGATAAATTTAACAAGCATAGCCAAAGCCAAGTAGCTCTAAGCTGGTCGGGCTCTACAAGATAGGTAGCTTTAATACATGGAACACTTGTTGGCATAGAATGCCACATCACAAGTGCAATCCAGAAATGTTGGTGCAGAATAAACCGGAAACGTGCAATATAAGTGTGTTAACAATATTTGTGGAAAAGGTCTAAAAATGTTGATGAAATATTACACCACCACAGATGCAATTTTGCACCACAATTTGGACCGACCAACTGGTTTAAAAGTTGATGTTGCACTGATCATTTCTTGTACTTTTCCAACAGTATAAAGAGTAGTGTGAAATAACGCTGGTACCAGTGCAATCTATGCAGTTCACAAATGTGGTGCAAAATTGCACTGCCACATGTTGCAATCTGTGTCATTGTGTCATCAATTCAACAAATTCAAAATGATTAAACACGGATGTGTTTATGGTAGACCAGGGTGTTGTGACAACGAGTCAGGCAGCACCAATACACTTGATTTTTTTGGTTTTATCACCGGCCGAGGTGCAAGAAACAGTGGAATCATTTACAGGGCCGGACTGGAAACTGAAACTGGTACTGGCAAACGGCTCGGCAGCCCCCCCTGTGGGGCTGAGGGGGAGCGGCCGAGCTGTTTGCAAGCAGGGCTGGACTGGGAACCAAAATCGGCTCTGGCAAAGAGCTCGGCCGCCCCCCCCCCGGGGGGTGTGGGGTGCGGCAGAGCAGTTTGTCAGGGTCGGTTTTGGCCGATTTCATTACAGCGGCCGATATTGCAGCTATGCTGCAAAAATGGCCCTGTAACAAAATCGGCCTGCCAGGGGGCCAAAATCGGCCCCAGCCCTGGCGGCACACTGGGGAGATGCCCAGTGCCTAATGCAGCCAGTCCGGCCCTGTTTGCAAGGGTCTGTTCCGACCAATTTTATTACCGGGGGTGGATATTGCAGGCCCCTGGTAACAAAAACAGCCCCCCACGGGCCCATAACCGGCCCCCACCCTAGCGGCCCACCGGTGAAACGCCCGGTGCCCACTACGGCCAGTCCGGCCCTGATCATTTAGATCTAACAATTTTAAAGTAGCAGAAGCATCTCAAATCAAAGGTGTTGTACAAAGAATAATATTCTAACTAGGGATCAGTTAAGACCAGATTACATAGAGCAGGGCATGAACACAGAGGTGCCAATTACGATCCGGTAAAAAAAATTCCCGTACGACTCGCATCCGGTCTTTTTACCGTACGAATCGTACAAGTGCCGTACAAACTGGCAATCATGATTCGCATGGTAAAAAGCCCACACGAGTCGCATTGGGAATAATTCCCCACACGTCCTCGGGTCGGAAAAAGTGTCCGACACGTCCTCGGACGATTTACCGTACAAACGTGAAAAGCGAAGTCCGACCGGGGAATCACAATCCGTCCCGGGCGTCCGATTGTACAACCGTATGGTTAAAAGACCGTCCGCACCGAACTCCAATAGCAACCATGGAGACGTCCAAACAGGTGCCCGGTACGCGCCGTACCCCCCCAGCCCCTGCATGTACGCGCCGTACCCCCCCACAGCCCCCGCATGTACGCGCCGTACCCCCCCAGCTCCCGCATGTACGCGCCGTACCCCCCCAGCCCCCGCATGTATGCGCCGTACCCCCCCCAGCCCCCGCATGTACGTGCCGTACCCCCACCCCAGCCCCCGCATGTACGCGCCGTACCCCCCCAGCCCCCGCATGTACCGAACTCCAATAGCAACCATAGAGACGTCCAAACAGGTGCCCGGTACGCGCCGTACCCCCCCAGCCCCCGCATGTACGTGCCGTACCCCCCCCAGCCCCCGCATGTACGCGCCGTACCCCCACGTGTATGTACACCCGAGTACGTGTCGAACCCCCCGTGTATGTACACCCGAGTATGTGTCGAACCACCCGTGTATGTACACCCGAGTACGTGTCGAACCCCGCCGTGTATGTACACCCGAGTACGTGTCGAACCCCCCCGTGTATGTACACCCGAGTACGTGTCGAACCCCCCGTGTATGTACACCCGTGTACGTTCGAGTCGTACCCCCACGCGTGTATGTACGGTGCGTACCCCCGTCCGACCGGGGAATCACAATCCGTCCCGGGCGTCCGATTGTACAACCGTATGGTTAAAAGACCGTCCGCACCGAACTCCAATAGCAACCATGGAGACGTCCAAACAGGTGCCCGGTACGCGCCGTACCCCCCCCAGCCCCCGCATGTACGCGCCGTACCCCCCCACAGCCCCCGCATGTACGCGCCGTACCCCCCCAGCTCCCGCATGTACGCGCCGTACCCCCCCCATCCCCGCATGTATGCGCCGTACCCCCCCCCCCGCCCCCGCATGTACCGAACTCCAATAGCAACCATGGAGACGTCCAAACAGGTGCCCGGTACCCGCCGTACCCCCCCCAGCCCCCGCATGTACGCGCCGTACCCCCCCAGCCCCTGCATGTACGCGCCATACCCCCACGTGTATGTACACCCGAGTACGTGTCGAACCCCCCCGTGTATGTACACCCGAGTACGTGTCGAACCACCTGTGTATGTACACCCGAGTACGTGTCGCTACGCGCTGGGGGTACGCACCGTACATACACGGGTGGGGGTACGACTCGAACGTACACGGGTGTACATACACGGGGGGGTTCGACACGTACTCGGGTGTACATACACGGGGGGTTCGACACGTACTCGGGTGTACATACACGGGGGGGTTCGACACGTACTCGGGTGTACATACACGGGGGTACGGCGCGTACATGTGGGGGCTGGGGGGGTACGGCGCGTACATGCGGGGGCTGGGGGGGGTACGGCACGTACATGCGGGGGCTGGGGGGGGTACGGCGCGTACATGCGGGGGCTGGGGGGGGTACAGCACGTACATGCGGGGGCTGGGGGGGTACAGCGCGTACATGCGGGGGCTTGGGGGGGTACAGCGTGTACATGCGGGGGCTGGGGGGGGTACGGCGCTTACTGGGCCACCTACTCTGGTCGTTTCGCGCCGTACTTCGCATTTCCGGCACTTTTTGGGTGCCGTAAAAATATTGCCGTCCGGACTGCTGTCGGTTCGAATCGTACTTCCTGGGTCGTGAAACGCTGCCTGGAAGTGTCCCGACGTCACGTCGCAGCATTCCCGGATCACATTCGTATGCATATTTTCGTCGGTCGGTGTTTTTTACGATTCGTACGGAAATGGTGTTTCCGTGCGAATTGTAATTCCATGTTTGTAATGCTTTACAACCGGGTACGAGTCGGACGGTGAATACGCTCCGACCGACGGTTCGTACCCGGTTTTTCCCGGATCGTAATCGGCACCAGAATGTTGAGCTGATGCCATGACCTGAACCCAGTTTCACTATTTCTTAAATTGGCAGCTCTCACCACTAGGCCACACCCCCTCTCTTTAAAAAAACAAAAAGAGTTCTCACATGTTGTCCCCACTTTCAATTTTTCAGCAAAGCTAAAGCTAATGCTACCAAGGAAAATGGCCACCCCATACCCTTTTATTTGAGAAAGACAGTCATAATTGTGAGCCAGTGGGTCACTCAGACTGCTGCAACTGCTTCACTAATGATAGCTACTTGCGAAGTAGCCTGTTTTCTATGCCGTTTGTTAAAAACACAGATTGCCATGTTGTTCCATCACCCTCGCTGCTATCTCCTGGACTCAAAAACTAAGGTGTCTTCTCTGCTTCAATTTTCCCCTCCCATGGGCCATTGCTTTGAGACCCAAAGCAACACTGGACAGCAAGTATGCACTGGCCCCTCATGCAAGCAAGGAAGGAAGGATAGTAAAACAGCCATAATTGGGATTTAGTCACGGTCACTGGAATTATGCATTTTTGCGGCCACAGTTTTTTCTTCATAATTAGGGATTTGGCGTATTTGACACATAATTCATAATCTGCGGTATAATCTAGATTTTGACCCCAAAAAGTTGTTTCGAGCTCAAACAGATTAAACGTTACTAAAAACACACCCACGCAGTAAATGACCCTTCGCAAAGGTTGATTGGTCACCTTTTTGTTGCTTATAGCTGTGTTTTGGCGTTAAACTAGTACTAATGAGGTGAATTCTATGCCTAAACACTGTTAAAAAACGTAAAAACGAAAAAATAATGAATTTATACTTGAAATAAATGTGCTGCATTAAGCCTCATAACTTGCCTTTTCCTGCTGAATAATTTAGCCCTCAGCTGCCGCATAATTCTAGTGGCCCTGGGTTTATCTGGACACTCATACTGCTCGACCCTGTTCAATTGGTTAGGTACCAAAATAAAGGCTGCCTAGGAGGTTGTATATGTGTGCCTTAGCTGATGGAGTCACTTGGGGTGTGAAAGATTTATTCTTCTTGAGAGGTAATGTAATTGTGTTACCAGTGGAGTTCTGGACACTTGCAAAAATGCTTCTATATATAGTCTAATTACTTATTAATAAAAGATATAGGTATAAATAACAATTTAAATCTGCACAGTGCTTTTTGTCAAAGACTGGGAACTCGTAGCACTATAAATACACAAGTCAATACCCCCCACTGTACCAACCAGGATTCAATTCTGTGAATCTTTGCTCAGGCACAGACACCTGCACTGATCGCATTAGATTACTGTGGTTTAATAATGTAAAAAAGTATATTTTCCACTGATAATGTTAACCTGCATTTATTTTTCATTTAAGATGTGTGATTGTTTTTTAATATGAGGTTTCCTGATGGTGAAGAAAAGAGTTACTGAATATTTTCTTCTTTTTAGCACATCTTTGACTCCACTATCCCACTCACTGACTGTGCTCTCAGAATATTCAGGATTTCACACTTTCACCCTTGTTATGCTTTTCAATCTCTACAAATAAATGAAGATAGCGTGGAAATGTCCCAAACAAACAAGGTCTGTTTTCAGACTGCTGTGCAATGGGAGAGAGGGTATACGTAATGTGACTCTATGGTGGACATAACAGCAGCCCCTCCTAAACCCCATACAAGATAACCCCAGAAGTATGGAGGAAAGCCAACCAAAAAATAGATGGAGGAAAGAGGCTAACTTTGGAAACCCCTTTATGGGACTCAAGGCTCCTGGAAGATCTTGGTCACCTTGATTGCCATAGACAGTGGAACCTCTTAGGCATTTCAAACTTAGGAGATATATGGGCAAATGATGGCATGGTCTCCTATGCCACACTCCAGGGGAAATACGACCTAGCATAAAATCAGTGATTCAGGTACCTGCAGGTGCGACATGAGGGTTATAAGGACCTACTCGAAGAGACCCTACTAGAATTCTGGATCCTAGCATCCCCTCTATGAACAAGTTAGTCATACACTTTTATCACATGGGGTACCCCATCACAGCTCTACGAGACTGATGCCATTAGGGATCTGGGGGAAAAAATCATTATCAAAATATATTCTTTTATGACGTAACACTGCTTTAATCGTAGCAAGAAGGGAAATAATCCAACTCTGGGGGGGTCCCGAACCCGCCCACAGTGACAAGTTGGGCCAGAAACATGGACGGGTGTCAGCAGACAGAAGAGACAATCTATAGGGTGAGGGGATGCTAGAGGAATTCAATAAGATATGGGATGTGAGGAATGACTGCAGAACCAGTGCTGCGTGAACTATATCAGGGATGAGGACCTGAGGAGTCACCAGGGAGATCCGGCAACTCGGGCCTGCTTTGAGAGGAAATGGGATGGAAGTCGGGAATGGAGGGCACAGGTGTCGAATTGTTGTGTCATGCCTTGCACATTATGCCACAACTGGGAGACCAGGTTAACAAATTCCATAAAATGTTGTATAAAAAATAAGAGAGGTGTTCTGAAGGTCCAATATGTATACCTGGTGCATCTAGCATCGCGAGTTCGCGCTCAATGCGGGACAATGTGTTTTGAAGATCTTTAAGCACCCCGGCGTGTTTGGCGATACAAGTGCCCCTTATAACAGCTTTAAACCCCTCCCAGAGGACTGCCCAGGAGTCTACTGATCCTTTGTAATGGCACAGTACTCTTCAATCGCCTCGCAAATCTCCGCCATGAACATTTTATCGTGAAGCGCACAGCTGGGGAAGTGCCACTGATGTTCAAAGCCCTCAGGGCGGGGGACCTTCAAGTGCAGCAGGACCAGGGAATGATCGGAGTATGTCCTAGGGAGCACCCTGAATTATGTGCACCAACCAGAAACCTCGGGGGAAAGCAGCCAGAAATCGATCCGTGTCCAAGTATTGTGTTGGCCTGAATAATGTGTGTAGTCTGTAGTGTTGGGGTTACGAGAGCGCCAGATATCTAGGAGTGTAAACTGTTCGCAAAGCTCTGAAAGGACACGACGAGCTTGAGGTTTTGTGTCAGGAGATGTGGGTGTGCTATCTAGTTCAGGAGATAGTAGCAAATTGAAGTCCCTGCCTATTAACAAAATCTGTGGCTCCAACCTCTCAAGCTGAGTGTGTAGGGAGTGAAAGAAATCTGGGGAATCAGAGTTTGGGGCATATACACACACCAAGGTAATTCTGGAGCCCATCAGGGACCCTGTGACGATTAAATACATGCCCTCGTCGTCCCGGATAAGGGAACCGAAATTAGAGAGGACCCGCTTGTGTATCAAAATGGCCGTCCCCCTTGTGTACTTGCTGAAATTGGCAAAGTATCTGTGCGCTCCCCAGCTTGCACCGAAGCGTGCTGTGTCAGTTTTGGGAATAGGCGATATCAACATTATGTCATAATAAATAGTGTATCACCTATCTTTGTTTACGAGTGTCATTGAGTCCTCGTACATTCCAGGATACCAGGGAAAGGTCTCAGGGGCCTATTATCTTACTAAACCTGGCCATCTGATAGGAGCAACAGACGCGTCATAAGGAGCGATCGGCAATAAAACGGAATCTGCAACAGTGAACGTCGCATCATAACCAATAAACAGTTTGTGCAATCCTGATCCCCCCCCACCACCACCGAGCCATACCTCATTAAGTTGTCAGAGCACTGCCCCCACACCATGCTCTGAAGCATCTATCTTCACCACAAATTCCTTTGAGAAGTTGGGCGTCTTGAGCAGATGGCAGATTTCAGGGCATTTAAAGTTTTCTGACATCAGTCCAGTTCACCTTCCTCGGCTGCTTCCTGGAGTCAGCTCAGTCAAGGGGGCAACAATGGTGCCATACCCCTTGACAAATCTTCTGTAATATCCGGTGAGCCCGAAAAAGGTTATCACCTCTGTTTGGGTCTTGGAGGGTTCCCAAGCCAGAATGGTGTCAATCTTAGGCTGTAGGGGTGCCACCTGGTTGCTTCCTACATGGTTTCCTAAGTACACCACTGATCCCTGCCGAATCTGGCACTTGCTGGCCTTGATCGTGAGGCCTGCCCTCTGCAGGGCCTACAACATTTCCCAGAGGTGGTGCAGATGCTCCTCCTAAGTGGCACTGAACATTGCGATGCCATTCAGGTAGGCAGCACTGAAATCCTCCAGTCCAGCCAACACCTGGTTGACCAACCTCTAAAAGGTGGCAGGAGCATTCTTCAACCCAAAGGGCATCACCTAGAATTGATAGTGCCCCTCTGGGGTTGAAAATGCAGACCTCTCCTTGACCCCATCAGTTAAGTCAAACGTACTGAGGTACTGGGTAGCTCCCAACTGATCTATGAGCTCATCAGCTCTGGGGATGGGTTATCCATCAGTCCTGGTGATGGAATTGAGCCATCGATAATCTACACAGAACTGGAGTTCTGGCATGACACCGGGTGTGGCAGCCCTAGGGACCAAGACCACTTGGCTGGCCCAAGGGCTGTTGGAGGGCTCAATCACCCCTAGCGCTAATATCTTGGAGAACTCCTCCTTAATGCAAGCTTTGACCCTGTCAGTCACCCTGTAAACTGTGTGCTTCACAGGAGGACTGTCCTCAGTGTCTACATCATGGACACACCACTGAGTGACACCAGGGGTCAGGGAGAACAGAGCAGCAAACTGTCCCAACAGTTGGCAGCAGTCACTCTGCTATTCAGGAGTCAGGGCGGGGGAGAGGGTTACATCGTCCACTGACCCATCATGTTCCTTAGCTGACAGGAGGTCAGGAAGAGGCTCAGTCTCCTCCTCCATTCCAGCATCCGTTGCTAGGAGCATGCCTACTTCGGACCTCTCCAAGTGGAGCTTAAGGAAGTTCACATGCAAGACCCGCAAAGGGTTCCTGGGAGACTGCAAGTCCACCAGAAATTTACTCTTGTGCTCCACCACCTCGAATGGCCCAGTCCACTTTTCCTGGAGTGCACAAGGCTCCACTGGGCCATGACCTACACTTTCTGGCCAGGCTGAAAGTCGATCAGAGTGGCATTCTGATCATACCACTGTTTCATCTCTTCTTGGCTGGCTTTCAGATTTGCCTGAGCGAGTTGTCTGAAGCCCTTAGTCTGGTTCCTGAAGGCCAGCATGTACCTATATACATCCTGCGGAGGTTCACTGGGATCTTTCTCCCAGCCTTCTTTGACCAGACTCAGAGGTCCTCTTAAAGGATGCCCATACAGGAGATCAAAGAGACTGAACCCTAAGGACTTCTGTGGTACCTTGCTGTAAGCAAACAACAGGCATGGTAAGAGGACATCCCACTTACGACACATGGGTTCACAAAGACCCATAATAATGCCCTTCAGGGTCTGGTTCAATCTCTCCACCAGCCCATTACCTTGGGGGTGGTAAGGAGTGGTGAACGTATAGGTAACACCGCACCCCTGCAGCAGAGACTTCATATACATGGATATGAAGTTGGTACCCCTGTCAAACACCACCTCTCTGGGGAATCCCACACGGGAGAAGATCCCCATCAATGCCTGACCCACCATGGGCCCTCACAGTGAGTAGACAGATGGCCTCAGGGTACCGGGTGGCATGGTCAACTAAGACCAGGATGAACCTGTTTTGGGATCCAGAGGCCCTACAATGTCAATACCCACCCTCACAAAAGGTGTTGACTACAGGGAAAGGTTGGAGAGAAGCCTTGCACTTCCTCCCACTCTTACCACCTGCCTGGCAAGTCTGGCAAGACCTACAATGTGTGTCAGAGATCTAGCACATTTGGGGCCAGTAAAATGGCGTGACAAAGTTTCAAAGATTTTGTCTTGCCCTAAATGCCCTGCCAATGGTACATCATGAGCCAGACCCAGTAGGAAGGCTCTGAAGCGCTGGGGTACCACCAGCACACAGGCTAACCCAGGCTCAGCAACCTTAGGCTTACTATACAGGAGGCCATTCTCCCAGTAAATCCAATGTGATCCAGACTGATCACCTGCTGCCTGGTTTGCAGCCTGCTGCTGCGAACCAACAAAAAAAGGGCATTCCTGCTGCTTCTTGCAGAATTCCTCCCTGGAGGGCCCCCTTTCCTGTTGCCAATGGGTCAGCTCAGGCAGGTCCCCCAGTTCCGCCACTTGCTCTCCTGTAAGCTCCAAGGCATCCCTTCAAGGTTTGCCTCCTCCTGGATCATGGGAACTTTGGGGACCGGTTTCTGGCGCCCCCTGCCTCTTCTCTTTCTGGAAGGCACCTGGGACATTCTGTCAGGCTCCAGGTCCTCTGGATTGCCCTTATCGGCTGTCAGAGACCGAATGGTCTCACACGCCCACTCAGGCAGACCCAACATCTCCAAATGAGACTTACGCTCCACCTCCACAGTGCACTGTACTAGGGATTGACTAGTAGATCAAATATGCTAATCATGGAATCACAGATCCATAAACACAATTTACAGGGAGCACTTGCACTTTGGCACTGAACAGCAGTAACAAAGTGCTCAAAGCATCTAGACCAGCAAAAATGAAGCCCAACACACAGCAAAATAACAGGAGACAAAGGCAAAAATACAGCGGGGACCCACACCAATGATGCCAGGTCTAACAATGATGAATTTAGAACTTTGATCAATCTTGTATTCATGAAAGAAAAGAATTTCCTTTTTTGGTGACAAGCCAACAAAAAAGTGTACAAACCAGTCAGACCACTCAGCAGCACATCAGTGTATTTATATTATGTTATTTGGAGTTGAGTACAACACCTAGCTGTCTATTATAGTATTGTCGATCAGGTTAATGAAATGACCTGCTATGTTTTAAATATAGAATATCGGCACGTATTTATTGCCTACTCGGGCTTGACTCTGGTGCACAAAAATAGGTATGAAAATGAAATAGATTTGTTTTTGTTTTGTTTAAAGATACAATAATTTAACATTTTCCCAATGATTGATGTTTTCAAGAATTACTTAATTTATGAAAAAAAAGCGAAGTTCTAAGAAACGGTTTCCAAAAGTGAATTTGATTTAAATGCCTAATTATCCTATTGTGTATAAATAACATATTTGGTATTTTAATAAGAGTTAACATACTGAGTACAGATGGAGATCACTTCGCTTTTATTGGGAGTGAATACAGAGCAAAAGAGGGTACAGAGAACAGTTACAAATAAAAAAGGAAACAATTAAGTATATCAATACATTAACAATTTAATAAAAGCCTGGTTTCACTATCTGATTGAACCAATTTATAACATGTAGGTCTAGTATGGCCAGATGTTCAGGATAGACAGAACACAACTGGTGGATGGGACCACTTGTACTTAGTCTAACTCATTTCATTCAATTTCCTTTTGCTTATCTGTAGCATTAAGGACTTGAGCCAGTCAGGTGCAAATCAGTAAGGTTGTGTCTCATATTGGACTTTCCAAACTAATCTGCTGAACTATGTAATCTCTGTACAGGAAAAGAAACAACCACAGGAATGTTGCGGCCTTCTTTAGCCTCATTGGTGATATGCCGCTTAAGACATCTGGCGTAGCATCCAGAGTAACTACAAGTCGATCAGGTTTCAGTTGTTTCCAACTAGAACGGATACTTACAGCTGACAATCTTGTCTAGTTGTCAGAGATCTTGCCGCCTGGCAATAGATTAATCCACCATCGAAAAATGACAATGGATTGCAAGCAACACGAGCTGTATGTGTAAAGCAAAAGGGTGTTAACGTGCTACACATTCACTGATTGAATACTCCAGCATTTCCCTCTGCCATAGTGTGTCATCTCATCATCAGCCATTCTGAGAAAATTGTGTGAGTGTTCGACATTCGATCCCATGGACACATTATGCATTGTTCTGCTAATGAGCCTGTAGTTCTCCCAACACCCCTTAAGCCTGAATTAGCCCCTTCTTGACTTACCTGCCCCGTCTGTTTGTAGGTCAGGGTTACGTAATGTAAACAATTAGGATATAGTACATTATACAGAGACATACAGAAAGGGGTTTTGGCTAGCCTCTTGAGCCATCGGCCAGTTCCAGTGCCATAAATATATCAGCTCACACAACAGCATACATGTAATATGGAAATACGCAAGCGTACATCTGCTATTGGCTAGTGTCATTATCATACCCTCCTCACAGTATAGTCATTTAGTTAGTGCAGTATCATTGAGAGATGGCATTCTGCTTGCTTACTGTTTGCATACTGACCAAAAGGGGTCAGCTTCCGCAGGCAGCAACAAGCAAACGTGTCTATCGCCCGTGTAACTCGGAAGACAGCTTGCAGCACAGGTGAGCATAAGCAATAAAATTGTGACAAATACAAAATCATTTAATTGCAAATGAGGCTGCCCGCGGCCACGCAGGGGACCCCCATAGGAGGGCGGCCACATTAGTGCCACATGAAGGCACATAACCAACTGGTCCAGTGTTTGGACCCTCTTGGAGTCAGGCGCGTTCTGTGTCATTTCCAGTGTGCCAGTGGGGAGGGGGGGGGGGGGGGTGGCAGGTATATCTACCTCCCCGACCCATCTGGTGATCCTTTTGGGCCGAGACATCACGCCGTCTGGTCGGGCTCATCCGTTTTTGCGTTGCAGGAGTGGCGGTGAGTTGGCCCATGCCAAGGAAGGTCTTTTCCCCTGGATCTCACCCCTAAGAAGCCGTTTTCCCTTGGGGTCACCCCTCCTCATACAGCAAGCGCCCTCCCTCCCGGGCCATATTCCGGCTGCCCACCCGAGGTCCACGGGGACCGAGTGGGCTGGGCGGTGCCAGGGCCGGGAGGTGGGCATCTATTCCCAGGTACGCGCTTGAGAGAGGGGAGGGGTGGGACAATCTCGTTTGGCCTGTTTGGCTAGGTTCCTCCCTCTGTGGGCATACCGGGCATCTACAATGTCAGGAGGCTTTACCGTGTGCTCATTACTGCACTGACTCCTCCCAGGAAGTTATCTCCTGGTTTGAACAGCCCCTGCTGGGCGGTTTCTGGAGACAAGACCTCCAGAAACAAATATAACTATTGAACAAATACCCAATGTAGTTACCTTATACGAACTGATGTGTGATCTAGGAGAGAACCAAATAACCAGGAGCCAAGTTCTCGATAAATTGGAAATTGACACTTGTGGACATCCCAACACCAGCTTGAAAGGCAAATCAAAATTCTGTCCAAGCTTACCTCCAGGCAACAGAATTGACACATACCATGATCTGATGATCTCAGATTTAGAGAAACTAAACAACATTAAGCCAAACAATAAAGAGAATTTAACAAAAGGTGAGAGGAAGGCCTTAAAAGAACTAATGTACACTGACTCAATTACAATAAAACCAGCCGACAAGGGGGGCAATATTGTACTCATGGAAAAAACCCAATGCATCAAAGAGGCAAAAAGACAGTTAAATGAAGAAAGTAAATACATAAAACTAACCGGAAATCCTGTCAATGACCTAACAATTAGCTACCAGCAAAAAATAAAAAATTGGAGGGAAAAATGTATTATCAATGATGAAGGAGCCGGCTATCTAATGTATGAGAATCCAATCATTCTCACAATTTATTTATTTCCCCAAATTCACAAAACCTTGGAAACCTGCCTTGTAGACCGATCATCTCAAGCTGTGGATCACTATATGAGAATCTATCAATATACATCGACAGTATTTTGGCTCCCAAGGTTACAACTCTCAATTCTGACATAAAAGACACAAGTGACTTCCTCAAACATCTGACCAACATCACTTGGCACAATGGTCTGTTGCTAGTTACAATTGATGTAATTTCCTTCTATACATCCATAAGTCACGAAGTGGGATTGAATGCAATTAAATATTTTTTAGCACAACAGAATATCCAATATCTGGAACAATCAGAAGCCATACTGGAGATAACGGAGTTATGCTTACGTAATAATATCTTCTTGTTTGACAAACAAATGTATCTACAAGCTTGCGGAACCGCCATGGGGGTTTCCTTTTCCCTGAGCTATGCGAACCTCACCATGGGATGGTGGAAGAGGATGATAGCTTGTGGAGAGGGCAATGAACAATACATGGATAAGATCCACCTATGGCCGAGGTTTATAGACTACCTGTTTAAAATCTGGAATGGCACAAACATTGGATTCCAGGAATACTTTTCCCCACTAAATCACAATGATGTGGGTTTATGGTTCACTTGTAATACTCGCGGCAAGGAAGTACAATCTCTGGACCTCTCGGTCTACATCGAGGATGACCAGATAAAAACAACTACATACAGGAAACCAACTGCCACAAACAGCATCCTACATGGTACCAGTTTTCATCCTCGTGCCTTATTGAAAAGTATTCCATATGGTGAATTTTTAAGGACGCGAAGAAATTGTACTGATGATAATGTCTTCAAAGAAAAAACTAAGGAAACATCTGAAAAATTCAAAGAAAGAGGATATCGAAAAATTGACATTGAAAACGGTAGAAAAAGAACTGAAAATCTAACACAACTTGAAACACTGATAAACAAACAAAATCAAAAGAAGAGTGATGACAAAAACAAGAAAATAGTATTCATAATGTAATACAACAAAGAGCACAATGTGATAAGAAAAACCATTAACAAATATTGGAGCATAATAAGAAAAGACCCAGATATTGGAACAAACTTAAGTGAAAATGTAGATATCTCATTCAGAAATACTCCATCTCTGAAAGACAAACTAACGAGAAGCCATTTCACATTTCACAAGAGCACAGAAAGAAACATGGATTTTAAATCGCCAAAAAGGATTCACGAGATGTGACAAATGCAAAGCTTGCCAAATTGGCAAAAACATGAAACAACTGATGGACTTCCGAAAGAAACCATTCATAATAACACACAGAATCACGTGTGAAACAACCTATGTAGTGTACATGATTACATGCGACGGTAGAAAACAGTACATCGGAAGTACCATCTGTCCCCTGAGGAAAAGAATACTGGAACACATCAGGACAGTATCCAATGGCAACACCAACTATGCCATGACCAAACATTTTGAAATCCATGAGAATTACACTTGGAAGAATATGAGGTACTGTGGAATAGCACACATCCCCATCCATGAGAGAAGAGGAGACAGAACATTACAATTGAGAAGACTGGAATCCAAATTGATTTTCAAATTCAGAACCAAACAACCTCTTGACCTCAAAGCTGAAGAAGAGCTACATGTACACTTGTAAGAACTGAGAAAAGAATGAATCAGGAAAATACAAAACCAAACGTCTCTCTGAGAACAGGAACCAAAAACAAAAACATATACATAGAAACAGGATAAGCTTGGGTATTGACAATGCCACAAAGGCGGAAGGAGTTTAGTCAGAGAAGGAGACTCAGCCACTCAGGGGAAACTTATCTCTAGAATCTGAATACTATTGACACTGTGGAATACAACATCATTAAACTGTTCAATGTTGGGCCAATTATTAACCAAGAAATCAATGAACTACAAATAAATCACTTAGTCACTTAGACTCCACAGACAGTATAATAAACAGATCCTGAACAATCCAATGAAACCCATATATAACTAAACAAAGGGAAAACAACTAAACTGCAATTGAGCACAAAAATGGAAAGCAACCATTGTAAATAATTGTATATTATTGTATGCATTGTAACTACATATCCCATAATGCCTCATAATGGGCAAATGTGGAGAACTGTATACATTGAAATGGTGAAATACGTTGGTGGTAGTGGTGGTGAATAAAACCCTGAAACTAATATCTTTGGAGTGGGACATCCATTTGTTCTACTAATTCATTGTTGGGCTGGATTCCGCCCGCTCTATGTCTGCACCAGATGGGAGAGAGCGCTGTCATTAGGAACCAAATAGTTAAAGAATATATATATATATATATATATATATATATATATATATATATATATATATATATATATATATATATATATATATATATATATATATATATATATATATATATCTTCAAGATTCACCAATTGCTTTTCACCTCACGCAGCAAGGCAACCACGGCACCATGAAGAAATCCAGGTCGGGGCAGTAATATGTCTCTTTGATATTTATTTATTTACCATTCGTGCGGAGATAAGGACGGTCTACGCGTTTCGGCGCTATGCCTTCAACTGGACCATAAAGTCCGGCTGTCTAGATCGCAATTTTTAAAGTGGCTCATTACGATCCCTTGTTAGTTTCTACCCATGTGCATATTTCTAGACTGTTAACCCACTGTTCCTTCTCAATGGCTTTATGTTGCCGCCATTTTTACCTTTTATTAGGTGTAAAGTACAATAATGTATGTAGTACATACTATAGTAGCACAATACAAGTGCATTTTTCGCAAAATAAAGTGCCAGTGCAGAACATTATTCTCAATTGTAGATAACGTGAGGAACATTTAATTTTCCATGTTTTCACTTTTCCTTACATGTAAAGTACATTTATAGTCTCTTTCTTTGTAATATTACAAATGCATCATCAAATAAAGTTCAATTATGTTGTTTACAGAATAAAGTGCCGGTGCAGAAAGAATGTTTTCAAAGAGAAATGACGTAGGGCAGTTTTCAATCGTTCTCATTGAAAGATATGTAAAACCTTGTTTCGAACAGTAAAGTGCTGATGCATTATTTGTGGATAAATAAATAGTTGAAATGCCTGTGCAAAGACATTCCTTCAATTATTATTCAAGTAAAGTGACTATTGAGGAGAGATCAATCATGTGAGCATTTTCACAGCGGAGCTAGGGGGTGTTTTTTCAATTCATATGTATGTATGTATATTATCTATATGTATATGTATATGTATATTTTACTGCTCCTTTTTCCACCTTTAGCCGTTGCACTCGCAGACGGGTGCCCTTGTCGCAGGGGTGTACCCGCGTTATTTCATGCTGGCTTCACAATCCCAAAGGCAGTCAAAACCAATAAGAGGCACTCGCGGGGTGAATTCTTAATTTTATTCTTACGAACTCGTGCAAAACATGAACGAAGGACACATAGCTTCTCATTTTTCACAATGTAAACTCGCACCATCTTAGCATGTTGTTCACTGATAATAAATGTAACTGTTGCAGAAACACAACAGTTTTAATACTTGTATGTGTGCAGTTACGCTTACATTCTTTTATGCCCAATATTCCAGTCTAATAGCTATCACGCCCTGAATGGGCACTATAATGAAGCTTTGAACTTGAATAATGGAGTCCCCACTCTAGATTAACCCTGGGCGTCAAGGGGCTACGCAGAGCATCACTGAGTGGGGCCAAATCTACGCGCACCCGCACACTCCGCGTAGCCCCACTACGTGCCGCCCGCCTCCCTCTCACCCTCATCTTAAAATTACTTACAACCTTAAAAGTAAAGAAAATTACTTACCTGAGCTGCGGCGTTACGGGGCTCCATCTTCCTGCTTCCTCGCTAACTTCTTCCTCACAAATGCGCATGCACGGGCGCCCGCACTTGCGCATTTGTGAGGAAAAAGGTAGTGAGGAAGCAGGAAGATGGAGCCCCGGGATGCCGCAGTTCAGGTAAGTAATTTTTTTTACTTTTAAGGTTGTAAGTAATTTTAAAATGAGGGCGGGCGGGAGGTGGGTGGCGGGCAACTCTGCTCCGCTGTGGCGTGTGCGTAGTCTGCCTGCTACGCCTACTTTGCGAAGCGCGAAGTAGGCAGCACTGCGCACACTCCGCGGGCGGAGCGGAGCACTGCGCCCACCTTTACTCAAGATCCTGGTATATGGTTGTTTAGGACAAAGATACAATCTTCTTGTTTTATAGCACAAAAATGCAAATCAATTGATAAAATAATGTATCCGTTGCAGGTCAGGGCGACACGTAGTGCATCCTTATCCCTATTTTAGGGCAATGTGGTAATGTTATATAATGAGCCACGATGCTTCGATATAGTGCCCAGTCAGGGCGTGATAGCTAATCCAGTATTTAGAGTGATGGTTGCTGTTTCTATCGGTGGCACCGGCACTGCGAGGCGAAAGGCGGCGTTCGAGCAGCGTGATGTGCTGATTAACCTTGGAAAACGCACCCGGGCCGCCCCAGCACGTAATATCGAACAATAGGGCTTTGGGAGGGCGGCTGACCAGCGGGAGGCTCGCCCTCCTGGGGGGTTTTGTGCTGGGGGGGGGCATCCAGAGCACGGGAGTAGCTCTTCCGGGTCTTGGGCTCCATTGGGCTGGTTGGGTTCATTAGGCTACTTTTGGGCTTTTGGGGGTTTATAGCCTGCCATTTTGTGTGGCGACTAGGCCTGGGCGGTAAATTCCGTTCCGTTCGCGGAATTTGCGAAATTTGGGTAATTTCGCGTTCCGCGGAGAACGCGAAATTGCAAAAAAAATCTACGTTCCGCAACTTCGCGAAATTTTTTGCTTGTTCGTGTTTTCAAATGCGTGTTCGCGAGATATTTCACCCCGAGCACACAAACAGCGATCGCGAACAGGAAAAAAGTATAGCGAACAAGCAATTCCGCGTGTTCGCGGAATTTCTGCATGTTCGCGGAGATTTTTTACCGTTCCGCGGAGATTTGCGTAACGCGATTACGCAAATTCCGCCCACCCCTAGTGGCGACCCATCATTTGATGGATCGTGACACAATGGCCGGCTGGGGGTGTCTGGGGTTTGTTTTGTTACGGGATTGTGCAAGCGCCTAGACCGCTTGGGGGGCTTCTATTGTCGGCATCGTTTCACGAGGCTCACGAGTGATTCCCAAAAAAATCAAAATAAATAAATACCAATTAGGACAGGCTACGGGGCATCTTGCTGCTGCCGGCGGTTCCTGGGCCGCGTGGTTCCTTTCGCGGCGGCAAGGGTTTCGGGTCCCGCAGACGCTACCGAAGTGTCATACAGGGGCGACGGACACATTGACGACTCCTCGGTTACGATGGCGCAGCTTGAGGATCCGAGGATGGTGGAGGCCCTCCGCCTCCTCGCTGAAGCGGGCCACACGGATCTGTTGCGGCCCGACGCGCAGGTGAGGCCTAAGAGGTGAGCGGCGAGTGGAGTCGCAGCAGCGATTATCGCGTGCGACCCGCCACGCGCACGACAGCGGGCGGCGGTGGGGGGCAGGGCAGGGGGGGCGGTAGCGGCTCCCGTGCGCCGGAGGCGGGGGGACGGTGGGGGGGCACAGCAGCCTATGCTGCAGTTTGTGGGGGGTGGTGGTGAGGTTTGCGTTGTTTGTGGGGGCAGGCACCGGCGGAGGGGGAGACTGGCAGAGGGGGAGGGTGCCCGGGAGGACAGAAGGCGACTGGGTGGGGTGGGGGGGTGGGGCCTCGCCGCTGTTGATTGAAAGCTCGGAGGAGGGGGAGGGAGAGGGAGAGGGGAGCAGCGGAGGGGAGTCCGGCGGGTGGCTCGGGGGTGCGCGGTTGGCGAGGACATGGAGCACAGGAGAGGGGAAAGAGCAGGGCGGAGGGAAGTGGGTGGGGGTGGTGACCGGGTGGGGGTTGAGGAGCGGCAGGGGGTGGTCCCGGACATGGCGTGCGGGGGGTCGGGCGGGGCAGTGGGGGGGAGGGATCTGGGGGGACGAGCGGACGACTGGCGTGGGGGGCAGCGGGGGGTGGGGTGGGGGGCTGGGGTGCGGACCAGGAGGGCGGGGCGGTACGGCGGGAGCTGGAGGCGCTGGAGTGGAGTAAGGAGGAGGAGGGGGCAGGATGGGGGATGGGGGGGCGGGGGTGGGAAGCGGGGGCATGGCGGTCGGCCCCGGCGCGGCAGGGGGGGCATTCATCGTGGGTCGGGAGGGGCGGGGGAAGGTGGGGCGACGCGGGGGGGTGGGGGGCGGGCCGCTTTAACCCCGGCACGTTGGACTCCACTTCTTTGTTTCCACAGGAGCGTCTGGAGAGGTGCTCGGGAGAGCTGCATACGGCTCCAATCCGCCGAGGGGATGGGCCGGCTCTGCTTCATGCGGGCGGCCGCGCTCCAACGAGGGACCTGGCAGCGGTGGTTCGAGACAGGCGGGGCGGTAGGTCCCCGCCAGCCCCACCCCAAAGGGTAGATGCGGCCTCTGGGGGACGGGGGCAGCGGTCTGTCCGTTTTGATCGGGACCCAGAAGAGCGGCATGGCAAGCGGCGGAGAGCGAGTGTGGACATTAGGGAGCTGTTGCTGACGTGCAGGGAGCGGGCTGGTCTGAGCAGGCTGGAGCCCGTGGAGGGCGGCCTGTGGCGGGAGCGCAGAGTGGATGACGAGGATGGGAGAGAGTCCTTGGATTATGAGGATGGAGAGTGAAGAGGAGGGGGAAATCCGGGAGGAGGGGGGGGAGCCGAGTAATGCTGTGTCTAGTTCATTGCAGGAGGCGCCTCGGCGACCAAGGCGGCAAGAGTGACGGCCCCCCCTGTTCCACTGGTGAGGCGGCAGTTCCGGTGCGGACGCCGACCTTGACGCCAGGTAAGGCAGGGAACGGGGCAGAGAGGGGCTCCGGGGGGGACAGGCGCACGGTCGCGATTGGTACGGATGCGGGGGGGAGGGGGGAGTGCGGCTGAATAAGGGCACGTACGTGTGCGACGCGGGGGTGGGCACGGACAGTGCGGGGTCAGCGGGGGGCGCCGCGACTCCGGACAAGGAGGGGGGGAAGGGGAAAGATGGGAAAGAGGGGAAAGAGAGCCATGAGCTGCCGGTGCGTAAGCTGCCTTATATGGGCATTACGAAACCCTTGGGGGCGCATTTGTCGCTGGCCACGAAGGAAAAGATTTGGAAAGGGGACTACGTGGACATCCTGAAGCTCTTACATAGGGAGCTGACGGCGAAGGAGGGTCGAAAGAGGAGGAACAGGAGGAACAGGAGTTAGCCAAACGCCCCAGAGTGCCCATGAATATCGAGAACTGGTCCGCGGGGTTTTTGATTTTAGCTAGTGTTTACTGCGAAAAATATCCGGAACGGTCCGTTGCCCTTTTTAAGTACATGGATGTAGTCCGGAGGGCGCAAGTTCCCTATAGGGGTTACGCGTGGTCACATTATGATGAGGAGTTTCGGGCGCGGTTGGCTTGGGACCCGGAGGCAAAATGGGGAGAGATCGATTCTGATCTGTACCAGCAGACCATGGGGGGGGGCCAAGTTTGGCAAGACAATCTACACGGCGAGTGGGTTGCCCTTGGCGCCCCGCCCCTTTCCCAGCCGCCCACCCGAGAGGGTGTGGGGCAAGGCGACAGTGCCGGCGGAACCCCGGTGGGAGCATGCTGGGACTTCAACAAGGGTCTTTGTACGCGGCAATATTGCAAGTTCAGGCATGAATGCTCGAAATGTGGGAAACGTCACCCGGTGGTGCAATGCTGGGGGACGGGAGGCAACCAGGGGCAGCAGCCCGCTCCGGGGGGACAGCAGGCGGCTGGCAGGGGAGGTCGGGGGGGACAAGGGACTGTGGGAAAGGGCTCGTACACCGGTTAGACTGGATTGGTTGGAACCCCTGCTGGCGTCTTATCCACGGACCAAGGACGCTGGGCTGTTACGGCAGGGTTTCCGGGAGGGTCTTCGGCTGGGCTACGAGGTTCCGCGCATTGCTCGGTGGGCGGAAAACTTGAAATCGGTTGCGGCACAGAAGTCGGTGGTCCGGGAAAAATTGGACAGGGAGGTACGGGAGGGGCGAATGGCGGGGCCGTTTGGTGGGCCGCCGCTACCGGAACTGACTATCTCGCCCATTGGGGTGGGGCCAAAGAAGGAGCCGGGACAGTTTCGACTGATCCAGCATCTGTCATGGCCGGAAGGGGCGTCGATCAACGACTACATTATGACAGATTTGTCTTCGGTTTCGTATGCGTCGGTGGACGTGGCGCGGTGTTTGGTGACGGCGGTGGGGCCCGGCGCACTCATGGCAAAGTGCAATATCAAGTCGGCGTTCCGGTTGTTGCCAGTCCACCCGGATGACTACCAACTGTTGAGTATACAGTTCGACTGCGCCATTTTTGTGGACAAAGCACTGCCCATGGGGTGTTCGATTTCGTGTGCTTGGTTTGAGCGCTTCAGTACCTTCCTACAGTGGGCGTTTGGATGGCACACGGGGAAGGCGACGATGACGCACTATCTGGATGACTTTTTCCTGGTGGGGTTGCCCGGTTCGGCGGACTGCCAGCAGCAGCTGGACAGTTTTACGGAGCTCATGGGCTACCTGGGGGTGCCCCTGGCGCCAGAGAAGACACAAGGTCCCAGCACGGTGCTGTCGTTTTTGGGTATTGAGCTAGACTCGGTGGCCATGGAGGCCCGGTTACCAGAGGAGAAGAAGTTGGGCATGCTGGGTTTGGTGGACGGCATGTTGGGGCAGCGGAAGGTGACGGTGCGGGAGGTGCAGGTTCTTTTGGGACATTTGAATTTCGCTTGCCGGGTGGTGCGGGCAGGTAGGACGTTTTGTAGGGGATTGGGGCGGGCCCTGGCGGGCGGGACATTGCCGCATCATCATATGCGATTGTCAGCAGGCACGAAAGAGGAGCTTCGTATGTGGCGGGCGTTCCTGGCACATTTCAATGGGATCCCGATGGCTCCCCCAGAGGATTGGGAGTGGGATGTCACCATCTCGTCGGATGCGGCGGGAGTGGGCGGTTTCGGGCTTTTTTGGCAGGGGAGGTGGTGTGCGGAGGAATGGCCACCGCAGTGGCAGGGCGGCGGGAGGAGCATCGTGTTTTTGGAGTTGTTCCCGTTGGTGGTGGCGGTGACGGTGTGGGCGCGGGAGCTGGCGCACAAACGCGTGATTTTCAAAGTGGACAACATGTCAGTGGTGCATGTCGTAAATCGGCAGTCCGCTAGGGATCCGCAGGTGCTCAAGTTGTTGTGGGTGTTTGTGTTGCGTTGTTTGGAGCATGATATCTTGTTTCAGGCACGGCATGTGCCGGGGGTGGACAATGACATTGCGGATGCTTTGTCTCGTTCACAGTGGCAGAGGTTCCATGGACGAGCCACGGAGGCGGACGACTGCAAGATGCCAGTGCCGGAGGGGATGTGGTCGGTAGGAGAGAAAGGGTCGTACAATTGGTAAGAGGGTCCGTGGCCAGGTCGACGTGGAGGGCATATGAACAGGCGTGGCGGGAGTTTGTGGATGGCGGGGCGGGGTGGCAGGGGGATCCGGGGGCTCGGTGTGAGCAGGTGGTGCGGTTCATGTTGGCATTGATGGACAAGGGCTTGTCTAAAGCGACAATTGCGGGGAAGCTGTCAGCCATAGCGTTCATGGGGAAGTTGTGGTGGGGCTATGCGCCGTCGGCAGGGGAGCTGGGCGCGCGCCCACTGGAGGGTTGGTTGCGGGAACGGGGGGCCACGGCTCGGCAGCATCGGCCTATTACAGGGGCCATGCTACGAGGGGTGCTTCGGCGCCTGCCTGCTTTCTGCCACAATCGGGAGGAGATTCTTCTGTTTTCCACCCTTATGTCGTGGATGTATTTTGGGGCGTTCAGGGTGTCCGAGCTGGTGGGGCAAAGAGGGAGGGCTGGAGTGTGCTGGGAGGCGGTGGAACTGCGGGCCGGGGAGGTGGCGGTTCGCTTGCAGCGCTCGAAGACGGATCAGCGGGGTGAGGGGACCTGGGTGTTTCTGGGGCCCGCGTTGGAGCAGGACATCTGCCCGGCGGTGTGGGGGCGGCATCTGGCATCGCGTTTGCGGTCGGTGTAGGGTGAGATCTTTTGCGGGGTCGCGGGGGAACGGGTGACGGCGGCCCAACTGCTGTGGGTCTTGCGGCACGCCCTGCTCGGTATGGGGGTGGAGCCGAAATGGTTCGGGACACATTCCTTTCGGATCGGGGCGGCGACCGATGCGGCACGCCAAGGGTGGGGGAGGAAGGACATTATGCGTCTGGGGAGGTGGAAGTCGGACTGTTACCAGACATACGTTCAGCCGCAGGTCGCGGGGGGAGAAGAGTAGGCGGGGTACTCCCTTTGTGCTGACATGTGTCTCTTTCCAGGTGCGGTGGCAGGGCCGGACGCGGCCGGTTTGTCCATCCTCATCCTGGGCAACTCTTTCATCAAGCGAGCGGAGCGATACGAATGGGACAAGAGCAGGAACCTGAATGTAGAGTTGGATTCTAGGTTGTTTCAATGTCAGTGGCAGGGGCAAGGGGGTATGAGATGGCATGAACTTTTCCCGGTATTGAATAGGTTTGTAAAGGGGGGGCTGTGTCCGGATGTTCTGGTAGTACATTTGGGGGAGAATGATTTGGTGCAGTGCAAGGGCCTGGCGTTGCTGAAGCAGATGAAAAGGGATCTGCTGGAGATTCGGTCACAGTGGTCAGGTTGTTACATAATCTGGTCAGAATTTATTCCGCGGAGAATATGGAGGGGGGCTGCACGCCCAGCGGCCATAGATAGGGCGCGCCGGAAGATTAATAGGGACATGCGGGTTTTTTGTGACAGGGAGGGGATAGGCAGGATGGAACACCCGGAACTACGCTATGCGGCAGTGTACTTCTTTAGGGAGGACGGGGTACATTTGTCTCGGTATGGCATGGAGCTATACATTGTTCAGTTGAAGGAGGCAGTGGACAGGGCATTGGGGGTGTGCAGGTACCGGAGACGTCAGGAGGCCTAAAGGGGGGGGTCGAAAGCCGGCAGTTCCGACTTTCGAGTGGCGCTTTTTCCTAGGTCATGGGGGACATCTACTGATTTGTGTTTACGGTGGGGTAGGACATAAGAATTTACCTAGTTAGGTAGGGTAGGAAAGTTAGGAATTGTAAGTTGTTTTATGATTGTTGCAGGGGGGGAAACATTTTTAGGGGAGGGGGTGGGGGGCCAGATAGGAAGGCTATATTTAGTGAGGATTAGTTTTGTACGGCACAGGCCAAGGGATGTTTCTATGTAAGGTGCACCTGTTTCCAATAAAGCGGCCTTTTTCACACCAACAATCTGGCCTGTGGTCTGTGTTGCCCCCCCCCCGTAGGGCCCAATAGGGCTTTCGGAGGGCGGCCGACCAGCGGGAGGCTCGCCCTCCTGGGGATTTTGGGCCGGGGGGGGCATCCGGAGCACGGGAGTAGCTCTTCCGGGTCTTGGGCTCCATTGGGCTGGTTGGGCTCCTTGGGCTACTTTTGGGCTGGGGGGGTTTATAGCCGGCCATTTTGTGTGGCGACCCACCATTTGGTGGATCGTGACACAACGGCCGGCTGGGGGTGTCTGGGGTTTGTTTTGCCCGCCCACCCTCCCTTCGAGCTGGTGGGCCCCCACCCCTCTTTTAGGGGTTGGGGGGTGTGTTTTTTCTGGTTGGAACCCGGGGCGGTTTTCTTGGGGACAGGTGCATCGGGGAAGGAGGCTTTGTGGGGGATTTGTCGCTGGAACAGGTGCTGGTGTGGTGCGATAGGAGTTGGGGCGCTTTTTCCTAGGTCATGGGGAACATCTACTGATTTGTTTTTACGGTGGGGTAGGACATAAGAATTTACCTAGTTAGGTAGGGTAGGAAAGTTAGGAATTGTAAGTTGTTTTATGATTGTTGCAGGGGGGAAACATTTTTAGGGAGGGGGTGGGGGGCCAGATAGGAAGGCTATATTTAGTGAGGATTAGTTTTGTACGGCACAGGCCAAGGGATGTTTCTATGTAAGGTGCACCTGTTTCCAATAAAGCGGCCTTTTTCACACCAACAATCTGGCCTGTGGTCTGTGTTGCCCCCCCGTAGGGCCCAAAGGCATCGAGTGGAACCCCGACTGGTGAATTTGGAGTTGCAGACGCTACCGAGCCGACATCGGAGCCTGAAATTCTAGCCGGTAAGGAGGAATTGTGGGGACACGACATTTAGAGCAGCTCGTGCTCTGAGCCGGATGGCTCAGGGGGCGGCCCTGTTCTCTTGTTTACCCGTCCACAGTCGGCTTCCGTCTTAGGAGCCCACACTTATGACTGGCATTCTAACATTGAATGTTATCAAACGCAGGCTCGTTACTGTCGAGAAGTGCTGAGTTTGTATTTATAAGACGCATTCGAAAGGAAGTTGTCTGATTTCATCAAAGCTGGGGCAGTTGCATCACGGATGCTAACTTGCATTTGTGTCAAGTGTGGCACACGTAGAATTTCGGGAAGAGACGAACGATTGGGAATCAGAAAGGCATGCTGTGGCGATTTCCCTATTTAATGAGGAACTCAATTCCAACGAATCCAGTTCGAAAACGATTATTACCTTCTCCATCAAGGAATCATCTCTCACGCAAAATCTGGCTTTATTGGCGAAACTCTGCAAACGAGAACTAAACAAGTGGTGGGAGGTCACCTCTCTAACCAACTACGTAGAAGTGGGACGGGTACCCAGAGGGTTAAGAATTTCCATTGTTCCTACCTATGACAATCCAAATCCCGAACTTCACAATGAATGGGCAGTGTTCATGGCAAAAACATGCAAAGGAATGTTGGAATTGCTGATAAAGTACGCCAAAATCCACTTAGCTTTGAACCGACAAGATTTGGACAAAGTAAGACAAGAATTGGACAAATATAAAACTGAAAGCACAGTAATTAATTTTTTCAAAAGCCTAGAGGCCCGTCTAAAGTCATATGAGGACGCTATTAAATTAAAGAAACAACGCAAATTCTTAGGCGATAAGAAGGATTATGCTGAGGGCAGAATACTAACCTATGCCAAAAGATTCGACTGGGTCCAGAGATTCGACTGGGCCCAGAGAGATGTATGTGTCATCCAGCAACGGAGACAACAAGAGGCTGTATCCACTGACTCCAGTTCCGATCTCAGCTCGGATTCAGAAAGGCCAGCGGTCCCTTTAGGTGTGAGTCCACTAACCTTCATACACAACTTTCAGTTACTGAAACAAAAAAAGAAAGAACAAACAACTAGCGATTCCATTAAAAAGAAGGGGAAAGGACGAGGAAGAGGAAGAGGCAAAGGAAAAGCAAAGGGATCCGACAAAACCAAAGAATAACTAAGTGAAGGGGTGGCCAAACTAGGAATCTGAAAATGTGCCTAGCTAACCAATTTGACACCAACGATGAAAAGACCATTGTGAATCTGTCATCAAGAACATTGACACAAGATGAAAATTCATTACATAAACCCGGAGTCTATCTTTTTGTCCAACTCGGGACATGAACTATGTGGATTTAATAATAGATCTGTTGCTCTATGTTAGAAAATTAAAATTGATGAAACTGCACAAAATGATAAGGGGAAAACAAGGAAGGACTGGCAGTGAATCTCCATCTGATGCATCTTTTATTTTCACTTTAATTGACATCAACTCCATTTTAGCTTTACACGCCTTGTGGACGAGAATATACCTGACGGGACACAAGAACAGAGCACTAACAAAACTCTGAGGGCAATTGGTTTTACCCTTGACGGATCCATCAAGAGTGGCTTCAAACCGAGATCAAGATTCAACCCCAATGTTCCCCACGATAATATCGAAACATTTACATCTCATGACACATGAAGTAATTAAGATGTGGGGTAGCAATGATATCTGGGTGTGAGACAATTTGACTAAGGAACAAAGGATTGCACTGAAACAATTGACTGGGGACCCCTCCATAATCATCAAACCCTAAGACAAGTGGGGCAGCATTGTTTTGATGGACATGGATGACTACAGAACGGAAGCTCTTAGACAGCTGAGCGACTCGACGTGTTATGAGGAAATGAACTGGGAAACCTATAGACATTCTAATGGCAGATATCATGAGATGCTAAAAGACTGGTGGACCATAGGTCTACTGGACCAAGATGAGTATCTATTTTTAAGACCTGACCATCCACGCACTCCCTGTTTATATCTGCTTCCGAAAATTCACATACATCCCACTAGACCACCAGGAAGACCCATTGTATCATCCTATGGGGGTCTCTTAGAAAATACCTCAATTTTTCTTGATTTCTTTTTATCTTCGTGGTTGATCTGAGATCGTATTGCCGTGATAGAACAGACTTCTTGAGAAGGATCCATGAAATTAAATGGAAAAGTACTTATCTAATGAAATCTCTTGATGTATGCTCATTGAATACCTGCATTGAGCAAAGGAGGGGAGTAGAGGCTTGCATGTACTTCCTCCAAGATATTCCGTTATCTATGTTGGAATATACTAATATGCTAAAAACAATGATGCTTTACTGTCTATAGTTATACAGACAGACGACAGGTACTGCCATGGGCACCTGCTTTGCCCCCAGCCTGGTGAACCTTTTTCTGAACTGCTGGGAGGAGCAGGTGGTTTGGACAGAACAAAATGAGAAATACAGAGAGCATTTCCCCTGTTGGATTAGATATCTTGACGATTTGTTCCTGATTTGGGACGGTATTGAGAGTGCAGCGAGGGAGTTCGTTCATGTTTTAGAGACAAATGACCTGAATCTAACCCTTACCTACACCAGTAGCAGAACCTACTGTGAATTTCTAGATGTAGCCATACACATTAAAAGGGCAAACTACAAACATCTCTTTTCAGAAAGTAGACAGCTGGAAACAGCACGTTGCATGCATTCAGCCATCATCCTGCCCCACTCATCCATAGTATACCCTATGGGGAATTTCTTAGGGGACGTCGGAACTGGAGTAGGGATGACACTTTTAATAGTGAACAGGAAACATGAAATATCGCTTCATGAAATGAGGTTCTCTTGCAAGATACTGACACAGGCCAGAAAAAAATTGGGAGAGGTAAAGCAGTCAGACGTCCTTTTCAAAACTAAAGACACGAGTAAAAGAAAAAATATTATTGAGAACAACAAACCTAGACTAATTACCACCTTTAACAAAAGATCGTTCCACTTTAAGAATACCTTAAAAAAAACATCAGAATCTATTGATAACTGATCCCTTAATTGGCAGTTTAATAGGCAATGCCCCCCAGGTCACTTACAGGCAACCACAGTCATTAAGGGACTGCCTGGTACACAGTTTCCAAGAACCAATACCTTCTACGAGTTGGCTAGGCACGCAAAAGAAGGGTTTTTATCCATGCAACTCTTGCAAGGCATGTAAAAACAATCAGATCTGCAAGAACTATACCATGACCAATGGCACACTAGGCAGATTCGTAAACACATTACATGCACTACAGAATTTGTCATATACATCTTACAATGTCCATGAAGTTTAAGATATGTGGGTAGCACCAAACTCCCACTTAAGATGAGGATTTTTCAACACCTACGAGCTATCACGAATAATGATTTCAATTATCCAGTAGCTCTTCATTTCCGAACAACACAAGTCAGCAACAACAATCATCTGAAAGCCTTTGGAATTGATTGCATTGTGAAACATATCAGAGGGGGTGATAGAGAAAAGATGTTGTGGGTATTGGAATCCAGATATATAGTTGATCTGAACACTAGAATACCGTATGGGATGAATAGCAGCGAATAATTGACAACACATATTGGTTGATCCCAGTTCATCCATTACCCTACATGTGCACTTTTAATTTTATTAAATATTTCACTCACACTTAATCTACACTTTTGGCACTTTTTAATACTTAGCAGCACACTCGTTCATTATTTTGGGCACTTGCCCGGCATTATGTTTTTCTATTGATTTTCGGCATTATGTGTGTCTCCTATTCATAATTAGGACAAACCTGGCGCCATGTTTGTTGTTTCCCACATGTTTGTGGCCATATAGCCAACCACATATGGGAACTTGCCTACTCATGATTATCGGCCTCGGTCAATTGAGTGTTTATTTACCTTTTCCACATGGAGTTTAGAGTTCCAGTGGTCCAGTGCTAAGTTGGCTTATGCCCGCATGCCCCTGCACATTTTATTTATTTGTGCAATATAAATATACGAGTATTATTGCTATTTTCGAATATTGTAGTGCCATCATGTGTTTTTTCTTTCATTAATGTATATACATGTTATGAATTGAGCATGTATTTCACACTGGTGAACTATATATGAGCATTTATTCAATGAACATGAGAATTACATTCGGTGTATTGAATAGGAATTATCCTTACATATTTCCATGTGATTTTTGGAACATAATGAATTGTTTACAACATTGGTTATATGAATTTCATTCATTGCGGGAAGCTTTTCTTTATGTTCATGAGTTTAAGGCATATTTCTTAAGTGAGTGGAGCACATTGTGTAAACTTGACAAAGGCTTTTTTTTTAAAGAGTTTTATATAGCGCGAACTAGACCCGAGATATCGGGTATCAGAGCGCTTTACATAGCACCAGTTGCATTACAGAAGGACACATTCATATTTGTTAGGCACGGGGAGATTACGTGATTTGCCCAGAATCACAGGATGTTTAGCGTCGTTGCTGAGACTCGAACCCAGTTCCCCAGCTTTGAGGTCGACCGCTCTAGCCGTAAGGCTACATCCTCTCCCCTTCATTGCTGAAACGGGTTGTTGTGCACATTAAATCTTGGTGCTAATCACTTGGTGTGCCGTTTTTTCATTCTATAACACAGAATGGTAAATAAATAAATAAATATATATATATTATCTACTGGCGGTCGCCAGTAGATAGTTATAGCTAGGACCCTGTTTCCATAGGAAATCCGCAACATTCTATTTGGAATAACTTTGGCGCCGATCGACGAATCCTCGCGAAATTTTCAAAATAGGTGGGGCGCTACGCTCCGCTCCTACCCTGAAAGTCTCGGGGGATTCGTCAAGCGGGGGCTGAGATAAAAGGGGGTTCCCAAAACGCGTTTTTCCCATGCATTTTTCCATAGGACCTTTAGACACAGCTACAGCCCGAACGGCTGAACAGAGTTACTTGAAATTTGGCAGAGAGGTAGTCCTCAGGTCAAGGAAGTGCCTTTTGTAGGTCTGGTGTAAATCTGTTCAGTAGTTCCTGAGAAAATAGCATTTAAATCAATATATATATCTGAGCCAGCTTACGGTGCGCTTACCGTGAGCTTACGGTAAGCTTACCGTACGCGTACGGTGCCGTGCACGAGCGCGATTCTGATTGGCTGTTAGATCTTAGTAAACATTCTAATCGTTCGAAACCAGGAAGCGGCGGCCGCCATTTTCTCTCTCGCACTCTGAGGGGGGGAGGAAAAACAAAGGCAAAAAACATGTAAAGGGACTGTTTAGACAGCTCCTAACCACCTAGCCTTAATCAATGTGTCCCCAAAGAACCCCCAAGGCCAAAAATTCATTTTAATTTTTTTACGAAAAATCGCCGATTACGCTTACCGTACGCGTACGATAAAAAAAATAAATAAAAAAAAATTATCCACACTCTCACCACCCCGTGTGCAACTGGTGCCTGCAGGGCACCATTTGTGCATGTCATATATGTGATTAGAAAATTTAAAAGCTTACCTTTCACAACGAAGCGCATAATATGTCCTCCATGTGCGCACGGTGCGCGAAGCGCATCGTGCGTACATGGCCCATCCACGGCACTAACTGCGTAAAGCGGGCGCGCGGTACGCGAAGCGCACCGCGTGCTCACTGTGCGCGCACGGTGCGCGAAGCGCACCGCGCGCGCACGGAACGAACTGCGTTAAGTGGGCGCGCACGCCACGAATGGCGTAAAGTACCTTAGCATTTAAAAAACCGTACAAATTCACTGAAAAAAACATAGGTTTCACACACGTTATAGTTAGGAATTAGCATTTAAAAAACCTTGCAAATTCAGTGAAAAAACCATAGGTTTCACACATGTTATAGTTAACTGGACATTTTACTGATAAAAAACCAATGAAATTCCCCCGTTATAGTTAGTGCAGGCAACTATAACTCACGCGACCGCAATCCTCTGCTGATGACATATGTGTCTTTATGAAAAAAAAATATTTGTAATATATGTATAGCTAAAATTTAATGGAAGAAGACATGGGCAAATAATTGTCTAAATACAGTATTAGCATCAGCAGAGGATTGCGGTCGCGTGAGTTATAGTTGCCTGCACTAACTATAACGGGGGAATTTCATTGGTTTTTTATCAGTAAAATGTCCAGCTAACTATAACATGTGTGAAACCTATGGTTTTTTCACTGAATATATATATATATAAACGGCCTTTGAGAAAGCTGTATAGCGAAACGTGTCAGGCCGCGACTTGCACGCTGCCGAGCCTACGGGACATTGTTGGTCCTGGAGTGCTCCCAACCTTTTGGGCAACTTGGAGCTTTAATCCATATCGCGGCGGGCCCGGCTGCATGGGAGGAACCACTGCTGTAATTCAAGCGGGCCGATGAGTTGGGAATCTTCTCAGCTCATTTCGGAAGGAACAACGCCGGAATAATGACTTTTCAGCTCGTAAGGCCCATACAGGGCAGGCATCAGTGACTTTCATAACTTGGCACCCATTATGGGTTAATTAGTGCTTCACTACGGATACCACAATCTTGTGGGAACCTGTGGCCTATCAGAAGGCAGCATCTTCATTTTCCAGTGAGGCGCGCATTGCCGAGTGACAGACAGAAACGGCCTTTTAGAAAGCTGTATAGCGAAACGCGTCAGGCCGCGACTTGCAAGCTGCCGAGCCTATGTGGCATTGTTGGTCCTGGAGGGCTCCCAACCTCTTGGGCAACTTGGAGCTTTAATATATAGGTTTCAGGGAAAGTTCTTGTTAGTTGGACATTTCACTCGCACAAAACCATAGAAATTCCCCCTTTATAGTTAGTTCAGCTAACTATAACTCACGCCCCCGCAATGCACTGCTGACGACGTCACATATTACATCACTCATGACATGGTCAGAGACATCACTCATGACATCTCAAATGACATCACTGATGACATCATCCAGTGACTGTGTGTTTCTGTAAAGTTTAAATATGTTTAATATGTTTAGGGAAAGGCGTATTGAAGAGTGAATGGGTGTATAAGTGTCTGAATGGATGATTTAGTAGGTGCGTGATTGACTATATAAGTGAGTGAATTAACTTATCTTACTGAATGCATGGGTTAGTAAGTAAACTGTGTGAATGTCTGTATCCGTCTGTCTGTTGGTGTGTAAGCGGCTGCATGGGTTTGCGAATAGCTACATGAGTGTCTATATGGGTTATTGATTGGTTGCCTGAGTATCTGTATAGGTGCCTGAGTGTTTGTGTGGGTGGGGTATATGTGACTCTGTACATAGATGTGTGAGTGGGTGATTCACTGTGTGCATGGTTTCAAGAGTGCATCTGTGATGGACTGTATGGGTGGGTGAATGTGTGTATAGGTGTGTTAGTGAGTGAATGTATATCTCATTTGTATATGTGTTAGTAGTAACTACATATGTGAAAGGCAGTATATATGTGTGTTGGAGTATATAAATGGCTATAAGTGAGAGTATGTTATTGTGAGAGTGGCTGTATGGATGAGTCTGTGCTTGTGTCAGTGATTGTATAGGAGCGTAAGTATGTGCTAGTATTTGTATGAGTAAGTGAGCTGGTGTGTGTATAACTGTATAAGTGAGTAAATGGCAGTATGATTAATTATTTGCATGACTGACTAGGTGTGTGAGTACCTCTATGGATGAGTGGTGGTGTGTGAGTCTCTATATAGGTGTATGAGTGCATATGATAGTCCTGTACTGAGTGACCATAAGTATCTGTGACTGTACGGGTGAGTGAGTGGATGTGTGTGTAAAGCTAAGAATCAGTGTGTGGGTATGTGGTTATTGGTGTTGGAGAGTTTATGGTTTTGAGAATGGCAGTCTGTAATTTAGAGTGGGTGTATCAAAGGTTATATTAGGGTGTGAGAATATGCATCAATTTATCACATGGATGATGTCATCAGTGATGTCATTTGAGATGTCATCAGTGATGTCACTGACCATGTCATGAGTGATGTAATATGTGACGTCATCAGCAGTGCATTGCAGCGAGCTGAACTAACTATCACGGGGGAGTTTCTATGGTTTTGCACGAGTGAAATGTCCAACTAACTATAACTTTCCCTGAAACCTATGGTTTTTTCAGTGAATTTCTAAGGTTTTTTAAATGTTAATTTCTAACTATAACGTGCCTGAAACCTATGGTTTTTTCAGTGAATTTCAAAGGTTTTTTAAATGCTCATTTCTAACTATAACGTGCCTGAAACCTATGGTTTTTTCAGTGAATTTCAAAGGTTTTTTTAAATGCTAATTTATAACTATAACATGCCTGAAACCTATGTTTTTTTCAGTGAATTTCTAAGGTTTTTTAAATGCTAGTTTCTAACTATGTCTACAGAGTTAGGGCATGTGAAGAAAGAAGAAAAAATGCACAGAAAGAAGCAAAATAAATGCAGAAAGAAGCAACAGAAGTCCTCAACGATGAAGAAAAGTGCAGGAAAAAGCAAGACATGTGCAGAAAGAACCAACAGAGGAGCAGAAAGAGGCCTTGTCACAAAATCATTCTGTGCCCACAACTTTTTCAGACGGTTACTGGTGTTAACTGACTCTGACTAACCAGGCCTAGAGCGAGTGGTATGCTAAAAGACACTTAAGAATACAGTGAAAACACCTACATACACTAGGGAACAGTATGCGTTGGGGTACCCCTGTGATTAGCATGACCTCCTCTGTAAGCCCCTAGTACATAATAGGGCAGGGGGATTAAAACTACCTCTTAAAACGCTCCACGTGGTGCGTTTGCACACTGGTGAAGGGAGGGGGGAGCCTGAGGTGACATGTGTGCAAACACGCCCTGTGGGCGATTTAAGTTGGGGGATAATGTCCCCTTGAATCCTGAGGGTCCCTGGGGTCCAACTAGCCCACTAGGTACCTCCAGTAAGCAACACAGAGCTGCGTTGCAGAGAGGTGTAAAATGGAGCACGGCATAAACCACCTCTCTGCAACGCAGCGCAGTGGCGCTTACTGGAAGCACATGGTGGGCTAGTTGGCCCCCAGGAGCCCTCAGGATTGAAGGCGAATTATTTCCCCAACTTAAAACATTCACCAGTGTGTGTTTGCACACGTCACCTCAGGCCCCGTCCCCTCCCTTCACCACTGTGTAAACACACCCTGTGACTGTTTTAAGTTGGGAGATTAAGTCCCCTTGAATCCTGAGAGTCCCTAGGGTCCAACTAGCCTACTAGGTACCTCCAGTAAGTGCCACAGAGCTGCGTTGCAGAGAGGTGTCAAAAGGGGCACGGCCCGGACCACCTCTCTGCAACGCAGCGCAGTGGCAATTACTGGAAGCACCTGGTGGGCTGAATGTCCGTGCACCCTTTATGGGGCATTAGGGACAGAAACATGTTGGCAATAGGGTCCTAGGTCCATAATATCCCTAGAAAGCCTCTTTTCTATTTTTTAACATCAGTGCCAAATCCAAGAATAAAGGGAAACTGGGGTTTGACGCCGATTTTTAATCTTTAAACCCCCTGGCCAAAAATTATCTCATTAAGTGCTCCCTGAAATATTGGTCGAGCCCACCCTGACCTTTAGGCGTCGAAGTGTCCCGATGATGAAGCATGACACCACTAGGGTGTGTGAGGGAATATAATGACAAAAGGACTTGCTTCCTTCCCCACGCCTAGGTGGTGTTATTTACTTCAAATAGGGCATACCATCATCTGAGTTAGCAGCAGAGTCTTCATTGCTGACTGGTCCATCGTGGGAGTACTCATAGTGATTTAGTGTTTACCCACGGGAGGGTGTACTCCCTTACAGAGTTCCTCTCGGCCCCTTGCCTAACTAGGGATCTTTCCTAATATAGGTTTGTGTATTGGGCTAGTTGGCCCCCAGGAGCCCTCAGGATTGAAGGGGAATTATTTCCCCAACTTAAAACGCGCCACAGGGCGTGTTTGCACACGTCACCTCTGGCCCCGTCCCCTCCCTTCACCACTGTGTAAACACGCACTGTGGCCGTTTTAAGATGGGAGATTAAGTCACCTTGAATCCTGAGGGTCATTAGGGTCCAACTAGCCCACTAGGTACCTCCAGTAAGCGCCACAGAGCTGCGTTGCAGAGAGGTATAAAAAGGGACACGGCCTGGACCACCTCTCGGCAACGCAGCGCAGTGGCGCTTACTGTAAGCACCTGGTGGGCTAGTTGGCCCCCAGGGGCGCTCAGGATTGAATGGGAATTATTTCCCCAACTGAAAACGCACCACAGGACGTGTGTGCACACGACACCTCAGGCCCAGTCCCCTCCCTTCACCACTGTGTAAACATGCCCTGTGGCCCTTTTAAGTTGGGAGATTAAGACCCCTTGAATCCTGAGGGTCCCTAGGGTCCAACTAGCCCACCAGGTACCTCCAGTAAGCGCCACAGAGCTGCGTTGCAGAGAGGTGTAAAAAGGGACGTGGCCTCTGAACACCTCTCTGCAACGCAGCTCCCTGGCACATACTGGAGGTACCTGGTGGGCTAGTTGGCCCCCAAGGACCCTCTGTAGTGAAGGGGAATTAATTCCCCAACTTACAACTCGCCAGGGGGTCCCGCCGGCTCCCCGCATCCTGCGGGAGCCGGCATTGCTTTTGCACACGGGGAGCTGCTAAGATGCAGCTCCCCTTGTGAAAAAGCAATCAGCTTTGTTTTTTGGAAGAGAGAGCAGGTTTCCTGCTCTCTCTTCCAAAAACCAAAGCAGTTTACCATAGCAAACAGCAGTCTCCCGGGGTGGGCACCCCGGGACACTGCAGGATCAGGCCCTGGGGGGTGGGGGTCCCCAGGGCCATCGAGGGATCCAGGAGGGGGGTCGCGCGGCCCCCCTCCCAACATTTGCAAAGTCCCAGGGGTGGTGGTCCCCGGGGCTTGGGGGTCCGTCACGGACCCCCCCAATTTTAATCATTAGAGCCCCCGGGAGGTGGCGGTCCCTGGGGCGTGTGGTGGGATTCAGCCCGCCCACACGGGTAGTTAATTTTTTTTAAACAGCAAGCCCCGGGGGGGGGCGGTCTCCGGGGCTTGGGGGGGCCTTTGAGCCCCCCAAACCATTAAAAATAAAAGCCCCAGGGGTGGTGAGCCCCCCGCAAATACTTTTGAAAAGCCCCGGGGGTGGCGGTCCCCGGGGCAGGGGGGCCCCTTTTGGCCCCCCATTATAATGTAACCATTGCCCCCGGGACATGGCCCACCCAGGCGCTAATTAAAAATGAAGCGCAGATCCACGGATCCTCCACGCAGCACGTTTTAAAAAAAAATTAAAAATGCTTTTTTTGGCCCTGGGGGTCCTTGTGGGACCCCTGAGCAGGCCTAGGGGGTCTGGGTGATTCTACCCTGCCCCCTTTATGTGTTTTGCGCGTTTGTTTTTCGCTTTTCTTGTGCCTCGGTTCTACCGAGGCACAAGATTGCTGCCAACACTTCCTGGTTTGAAGTGGTGACAGCCAATTAGCATGAAGCTCGTGATCGGGAGGGTGCACAGATCCTTCGCGCCTCTAGATATCACTATCTTTATTTCTTAATTTCTCCAAAACTACTGAACGGATTTACACCATTTTTTAAAAGGTCGCTTTCTGAGCCAAGCAGTACCTTTTTACCAAATTTGGTGTAATTCCGTTCAGCAGTTTTTGCTATAACTGTGTCAAAGTTTCCTATGGGAAATTGATTTTTTTACCTCTATTTTTTTAATTTCTCTAGAACTACTGAACGGATTTACACCATTTAAAAAAAAGAGCGCTTTCTGAACCAAGGGCTACCTTTTTGAAAAATTTGGTGTAATTCCGTTCAGCAGTTCGGGCTGTAGCCGTGTCTAAAATTTCCTATGGGAAATAACATGGGGAAAACGCGTTTTGGGACCCCCCTTTTTTCTCGGCCCCCGCTTGACGACTCACCCCAAACTTTCAGGATAGGAGCTGACTGGAACGGGCTATTAGTTTTGAAAATTTTGCGAAGTTTCGTCAACCGGCGCCAAAGTTAATGGGAATAGAACGGTGCGATTTTCCGATGGATAATAGGTCCTATAGGTCCTAACTATAACTACCCAGTAATATATATATATATATATATATATATATATATATATATATATATATATATATATATATATAAATATAATACCAAAGAAGCAAAGGGTTCTCCCTGAAAAGGAGCTAATGAGCTCGTAGTCAGGTGGTGCGCGAGCATGCAGAACCACAGCCAGACAATAGTAGTCCCAAACACTCTACTTGCATTTTGGCAAGATGACTGTGATCAAGGAATCTTTCCGAAGCGAGTTGTAACTGAGGAATAAATCTCGTTTTGCACTTGCAGAGACTGTTTGAGGGTGCGCTTCTTTGGAGTGTTTGGGATATATATATATAAATATATATATATATATAGTCAAACGACCTCTGACGCTCAGGACGCCCAGCCTGTCGAATTAGGGCTTGTCAGCGAACGTCACTCGCTCAATATTTCCAAAAGAAACCCGCACTCCACTACCAATAGCGTAGAAACAAACCCACCAGCTGATCAGTAGTGACAGATTTTTTAATGATGGCAGCAAGTGCGGCATAACTCGTTTCGACTCCTCCAGAATCTTAATCATATCCACGCAACAGCGTTGTCAATTACTTGCTTTTATATAGTCTGCTAGACAGTGAAAAGGGACCCATATTGGCGATTGCAATGCTCTCACACCTGAACATGGACTCACAATGGAAATGGGTCAATTTATAATTGAACAAAGTAATGGAAGTCAGTGACAATATCAACAATTCAATGCTCTAACTAATCAGTTCCAATTCGAAACATTTTGCATCTCAGGAAAAACGTTTCACTGACATTAGTTCCAAAAATATGACTAGAGGACCACAATATCTATAATACCTTTTAAAGGTGTGTTCTGTCCCATTCTTCACTGCTTACGATATTCCGCAGCCTTTGGATTTATTTATGAAAAAACATACCCCATATTCACATCAGAAGGATCCAATTCCATGTAGGGTAGGGCGGTACAATATCATCCATAATACCCAAGGAATTGCCAGGTCTGTGTAAAGAAACCTTGTTGATTTATAGTTTCTCACACAGCTGCCGTCTTTCTAATCTAGTCTTCATGGCGTGAAAAGGATCGGCTGGTGGACTTGTTTTCATGCTACTGGAAGTGGAATGTGTGTATCTGATATATATATATATATATATATATATATATATATATATATATATATATATATATATATATATATATATATATATGTATATATATATATATATATATATATATATATATTATCTACTGGCGGTCGCCAGTAGAAAATTATAGTTAGGACCGTGTTTCCATAGGAAATCCGCAACATTCTATTTGGAATAACTTTGGTGCCGTTTCCGCCATTACGGACCCTCCTTACGCTTTTGGGCTGGTTTTGTTATGCGGCTGACCTCGCTGTTGCGAACACTGAATTGACCCGGAAGGAGTAGACATTCAGCCAGCCCCCCACACTGTGAACTACAATAGCACGTTTGTCGGCGAACTCGGAGGAGTGTTTGGTGGACCTAGCGGGTGTCGGAGGACGCTTACAGGACAAACCGAGAACTTCTGGGGTAAGCAGGCATTGCTGGATGCATTCTTTGTATTAGCGGGTGTAAGGATTGTGCCAAAATTAACACGCTACAAGCTTAAGAATATAGGCGGGTACGCGAGTGCTTCATTAATTTATTCACCATTTATAATGTCAACGTCAGCGGAGACGCTCCGGAGCCGTGAGGCAATAGCAAACACTTTGTTCCTCGATCTACCAAGTGTAACGGACAATGCTCAAACAACCAATGTGGAAACTAATGCACACAATGATGTTAAAACATCTTTAAAAAAATTGGAAAAACTGCAACGTACCGAGATCACCAAGTGGTGGGAAAAACGCTCCTTGGAACAATATAAGGAAGTGGGGCGTGTACCAAGGGGATTAAGAGTTCTCATAGCACCATCATTTGAGAACCCCAACCCCCTAATGCTGAAAGAATGGGCAACGAATAATCTGGAAGCATCTATGAACATGGTATGCATTTTAATCAAATATGCAGAAATTGATCGAAAGGAGATAGAAAAGGAAATTGAGCAACTTAATCAGTCACTGGATCAACATGAAAATAAAGATCACGTAAAGAAATCCAGAGAAGAAATTGCAGTGCGATTAGCTAAGCATGAAGAAACAATAAGAACACGTAAGCAATTCAAATTTGCACGTGACAAACGTGATTACGAAACTGGGAGAATTTTTACGTTTGCCCGCAAGTTTGACACAGTAAAAAGACAAGCACTAGTGTCAAAAATGCCTACATTGCCTGCACAGAATAATGCTAATGATGTTATATCGGATGTGGATACCAGCCCAGCAACAAGTAGTAATGAATCAGAGGATGGTGAATCAATGGCTCAAACCCATCTAGCAACAAAATATTCACCCTCAGAAGAGTTGGGTTTTTTAATAGAGGACAGACGCCAAACCCTGCGACCGAGAACTCAGCAACAACAACAGAACAAAGACGCAGGAGGAACAACGAATGCCGCAAACAAAGGCGGAAATGTAAGAGGGCGAGGTTTTACCAAGAGAGGCAGAGGAAAGAAATGGTAAACAATAAGTCTTTGACTATGCCACCTGACAACACTGTGGTTAACCTGTCTGATATGAAACTTACTGAGGCAGAGTCTCGACTCCTATCCTTGGGCTTGTCATTCTGCCCGCGCAATACCTTCAATTATGTTCAAACACGGATAGATGTTTTTAAATTCATCCGGAAGCTCAAATTGAAAAAATATTTTAAATTAAACAAAGTACAAGATCAGGTATCAGCAATAACTTTGAAAGATCGCCCTAGGAGCAAGTTCCAAGTAGCAGACACCAGCATGCTTAAAACAGTACATGCATTATCTGGCAATGAAGAGAGTGGTATGGGTTCAACGCAGGAAGAATTGGCATCAATGGGTATAATCAACAACCTTCCATGCTATAGTCATTTTAAACCAGCCTCCACGTTTATACCGCTTATGCCTAAAGATGTGATTGATAGGTTCAACGACATAGTAATCGAAGATCTTAAAACATTGCACACTGTAACATCAAGGAAACTTAAAAGGTATAAATACATGGAAAAGCAATATGCCAAGTTGATGAAAAAATTAAGGAGTAATTCTAATCTCATCATTAACAAAGCAGACAAAGGTGGCAACATCGTCATTTGGCCACGCACTCTCTATATGGAGGAGGCGAAGCGCCATTTGGAGGATAAGAATTGCTATAATAAAGGATCGTTTAATGACATCAAAAACCTAAAGGAGGAGGTTTTTAAAGAACTTAACCAATGGAAGAGGGAAGGACTTTTAAGCAAACAAGAATTCAGCTTTCTTAAAAATGACTTTCCGGTTATTCCCACACTTTACTTCATACCCAAGATCCACAAACAGTCTACACCAGTACCAGGACGGCCCATTATTTCAGCTCAAAAAAGCCTCCTGGAGCCTATGTCCAAATATGTGGACCACTTTCTACATGAATCGGTAGAAAACCTTCCCTCCTTCATCAAAGACACTGGACACTTTTTGTCTAAATTGAGTGAAGTGACTTGGGAAGAGGACTATGTGCTGGTGGTCATGGATATTTGTACACTGTATACGAGCATTCATCATGCTGATGGTTTAGCAGCTGTAAAATACTTTCTAGACAAGCGCAGCATTGAATTTAGTCACCATAATGGCATGATATTACGAATGATACAAATCTGCCTAGAAAATAACTTTTTTCTTTTCAACAAAGAGATTTACCGACAACAGAGAGGAGTTGCGATGGGGGCATGCTTTTCCCCAACCTATGCATGTCTTCATGTTGGGTGGTGGGAGGAGCATGTCCTCAGAGGAACCCATAAAGTAATCTTTGAATCCAATATAATCAAATTTTGGAGGTTCATAGATGACATATGTTTAATTTGGAAAGGTACCCCTGAATCGGCTAAAACTTTTCTTAACATGCTTAACATCAATAGCTTGAATTTACAATTCACTGCCGATATTAGCAAATCCTCTGTCCATTTTCTAGATGTTGAAATTTACATTGACAATAAAGTTATTCAAACTAAATTACATAGAAAGAAAACAGCGGGTAACGCGATTTTACACGCTAGCAGTGCCCACCCTGGTCATCTCATCAAAAGTATACCATACGGTGAATTTTTGCGTATGCGCAGAATTTGCAGTTCAAACTCAGACCTAGAAAAATGCCAACTTGAGTCCCTTAATAGATTTCTTGCCCGTGGATACAATTTGAAAGAGCTAGAATTGGCTAGAACTAAAGCCAATAGCCATACCAGAGAGGAATGTCTCAATACAGTTGCTCAGTCTAAAAGAAAAAATCCAGATGATGGGCTCAGAGATGATCAAGATGGAACTAGGCTAATAACTACATTCAATGTAGAAGAAAGAAAAATAAGAGGTATTTTAACTAAACATTGGCCTTTATTAAAAACAGACAACACTTTGGCCCCTCTTTTGCCTGAGAAACCACTGATCACCTTTAGAAGAGCTCCCTCGATGAGGGATGCTCTAGTTAAATCTAGCCCAGAGGTAGTCATCACCAGCAACTGGTTATCCACGAAGACAGGTTTCCGTAAATGTATTTCTTGCAGGGCCTGCAAATTTGGCAAGAACACTACAGAATATTGCAGTGTATTTGATAATAACCCTATCAAAATCCAGAAGCCTCTGACATGCCGTACAGACCATGCAGTGTATGTATTGGAATGCACTTGTAAAATGAAGTACGTGGGAAGTACTAAATTACAAGTTTTTAATCGCATCCTACAACACTTGAGAGCAATAGTCAATGCAGATGATAGCTACCCAGTAGCACGACATTTTAAATTGGTGCACAACAAAAACCTCAATGAGCTATGTTACTATGTCATTGACGCTGTACAAAAAAACTTGAGAGGCGGTAACAGAGAGAAACAGTTAAGGCAATTGGAGTCCAAATATATTCTGTTACTAGATACAAGAATCCCTAAAGGAATGAATACAGGGGAAGATCTCCATAACTTTTTATAGTTTTTAGAGTTCTTTGATGGGTTATATGTGAATGATAAGTTTTGATTTTATCAGATGCATTGAGGTATGTTTCACACTGCAATATTAAATGATCATTAAATATTTTCTGAAGAGGGGCTCTGGTTAGGCAGTTTTCAAACGATTTATAATGTGTTTTATTTATCGTATGAGGAAATTAATTTTATGTGATGATTTTTAACATAAAATTTGTGTGCTCTTAATGTATAATACATGTGTCGTGAATCGAGGAACTTTATGAATTTAGTATCTAGATATATAATTTGCACAATCATGCACAATATAAATTTTATCTGTCACTATTTGTCTTGCTGTGTTTCAAGAGACAAATTGGATTTGATATGAATTTTAATATCATAATAGGATTTTTTTTTTATTTCTTAGTTTGCTTAAGTAATTTTGGATTTTTTGAGCACTAGCACTTTATTTATAAGCGTGATTGGGACAGTGCAATAGGACAATTCATATATAGGAGCATTAATTGGTCACTTGACTGCAATTAGACTCCAGACTTAGGCTGTTTACGCAAACTGCTTATATAAAAAGGATCAGTCCTTTTTTTACTTAATGGATTTTATACATTTGGTATTTTTTCACTGTTTTTAGATATGTTACAGTGATAATGTATTTATTATGCTATTTATATATTTATGGATTTTAAACATTTACTTGTCTAATTGTAAGTATTTTGTTTAGCTCCATGCACTAACCATCACGCAGCTTTGATTATCCAATCTGTCACAGTATATAAATCATGTGCTTCACCGGGGGGTCATGTGATCAAGGCTGTGTGTTCACAGCCGAAACGCGTCATGCTGGCAAATGGAAGAATAAACTAAGCACGTTGAAAATTTATACGGCGCACTTTTGTGGTCTGTACCTGTGTGACTTGTGGAGTATGCTTCAAGGGATCCAGGACCATTGAATTGATATATATATATATATATATATATATATATATATATATATATATATATATATATATATATATATATATATATATATATATATATATATATATATATATTAACTACTGGCGGTCGCCAGTAGATAGTTATAGTTAGGACCGTTTTTCCATAGGAAATCCGCAACATTCTATTTGGAATAACTTTGGTGCCGGTTGACGAATCCTCGCGAAATTTTCAAAATAGGTGGGGCGCTCCGCTCCGCTCCTACCCTGAAAGTCTCGGGGGGATTCGTCAAGCGGGTCTGAGAAAAAAGGGGGGTCCCAAAATGCGTTTTCCCCATGCATTTTCCCATAGGACCTTTAGTCCGAGCTACAGCCCGAACGGCTGAACAGAATTACTTGAAATTTGGCAGAGAGGTAGTCCTCAGGTCAGAGATGTGTCTTTTGCAGGTCTGGTGTAAATCTGTTCAGTAGGTCCTGAGAAAATAGCATTTAAATCAATATATATATCTGTAAGCGCGCACCGTGCGCACAGGGTGTGCGCACGGTGAAAAACCAGAAAAAAAAAAGAAAAAGAAATACATAACTTAGCATTTAAAAAACCGTACAAATTCACTGAAAAAACCATAGGTTTCACACACGTTATAGTTAGGAATTAGCAATTAGGAATTAGCATTTAAAAAACCTTGCAAATTCACTTAAAAAAACATAGGTTTCACACATGTTATAGTTAGCTGTACATTTCACTCGTAAAAAACAAATGAAATTCCACGTTATAGTTAGATCAGGTAACTATAACTTGCGCAACCGCAATCCACAATGTGTCATTTCAGATGTCATCATTGATGTGATGAGTGATGTCACTGACCATGTCATGAGTGATGTAATATGTGACGTCATCAGCAGTTTATTGTGGGCGCGCAAGTTATAGTTACCTGAGCTAACTATAACGTGGAATTTCATTGGTTTTTTACGAGTGAAATGTACAGCTAACTATAACATGTGTGAAACCTATGGTTTTTTAAGTGAATTTGCAAGGATTTTTAAATGCTAATTCCTAACTATAACGTGTGTGAAACCTATGGTTTTTTCAGTGAATATATATATCTTTGGATTTGTTCGCGCCAGCCAGAGGTGCGTGAGGGGCCCCGATCCGAAAAGAGGCCGGAGCTTCACTGGCATCGCTGCGTGCAGCTTCTTTTTGTTTCAAGGGATTGAATAACTCCGGCCCGCCCTGTTGTGCACGCCTGTACCCTGGACCGCTGTGTGACACAGCTTGTCATTGACGAGGAGACAGGTTCACTGCAACTCTGTCTCACGGACCAGCCGGCAAACGCGCAACGAGGCTGGATCGTTGAAGGGGACCGGAGGAAGATCGGTGTTATTTTAAGCAAGGACTCATAATTTTCACACTTCGCACCGTTCCAGTACTATTCCCTATACTTATAGGGGTTGTTATATTTAGTCACTACCCAGCAACACTCACCCAGTTCTACAGCATTCTGGGAGCTGTAGTTGTGGCACAACTGCAGTGGAGTTGCCAACATGTGACCTTGTTTCAGCGGACATCCGCCAATGGTAGTGCTTCTGGACATTCAAAGGTGGGGGTGGAGTCACCCCTTGCAAACAGCAGCATCTGAAGAAGGCCGAAGGGCTGAAATGCATTATGCACTCGCTGTTATCAATTAAAGATCTTCTAACGTTCTCCCCCGAGTGGCCTCTACCTGTTCTTCACGAGTGGGCGTTCTTTGGATTTGTTCGCGCCAGCCAGAGGTGCGTGAGGGGCCCCGATCCGAAAAGAGGCCGGAGCTTCACTGGCATCGCTGCGTGCAGCTTCTTTTTGTTTCAAGGGATTGAATAACTCCGGCCGGCCCTGTTGTGCATGCCTGTACCCTGGACCGCTGTGTGACACAGCTTGTCATTGACGAGGAGACAGGTTCACTGCAACTCTGTCTCACGGACCAGCCGGCAAACGCGCAACGAGGCTGGATCGTTGAAGGGGACCGGAGGAAGATCGGTGTTATTTTAAGCAAGGACTCATAATTTTCACACTTCGCACCGTTCCAGTACTATTCCCTATACTTATAGGGGTTGTTATATTTAGTCACTACCCAGCAACACTCACCCGGTTCTACAGCATTCTGGGAGCTGTAGTTGTGGCACAACTGCAGTGGAGTTGCCAACATGTGACCTTGTTTCAGCGGACATCCGCCAATGGTAGTGCTTCTGGACATTCAAAGGTGGGGGTGGAGTCACCCCTTGCAAACAGCAGCATCTGAAGAAGGCCGAAGGGCTGAAATGCATTATGCACTCGCTGTTATCAATTAAAGATCTTCTAACGTTCTCCCCCGAGTGGCCTCTACCTGTTCTTCACGAGTGGGCGTTCTTTGGATTTGTTCGCGCCAGCCAGAGGTGCGTGAGGGGCCCCGATCCGAAAAGAGGCCGGAGCTTCACTGGCATCGCTGCGTGCAGCTTCTTTTTGTTTCAAGGGATTGAATAACTCCGGCCCGCCCTGTTGTGCACGCCTGTACCCTGGACCGCTGTGTGACACAGCTTGTCATTGACGAGGAGACAGGTTCACTGCAACTCTGTCTCACGGACCAGCCGGCAAACGCGCAACGAGGCTGGATCGTTGAAGGGGACCGGAGGAAGATCGGTATTATTTTAAGCAAGGACTCATAATTTTCACACTTCGCACCGTTCCAGTACTATTCCCTATACTTATAGGGGTTGTTATATTTAGTCACTACCCAGCAACACTCACCCAGTTCTACAGCATTCTGGGAGCTGTAGTTGTGGCACAACTGCAGTGGAGTTGCCAACATGTGACCTTGTTTCAGCGGACATCCGCCAATGGTAGTGCTTCTGGACATTCAAAGGTGGGGGTGGAGTCACCCCTTGCAAACAGCAGCATCTGAAGAAGGCCGAAGGGCTGAAATGCATTATGCACTCGCTGTTATCAATTAAAGATCTTCTAACGTTCTCCCCCGAGTGGCCTCTACCTGTTCTTCACGAGTGGGCGTTCTTTGGATTTGTTCGCGCCAGCCAGAGGTGCGTGAGGGGCCCCGATCCGAAAAGAGGCCGGAGCTTCACTGGCATCGCTGCGTGCAGCTTCTTTTTGTTTCAAGGGATTGAATAACTCCGGCCCGCCCTGTTGTGCACGCCTGTACCCTGGACCGCTGTGTGACACAGCTTGTCATTGACGAGGAGACAGGTTCACTGCAACTCTGTCTCACGGACCAGCCGGCAAACGCGCAACGAGGCTGGATCGTTGAAGGGGACCGGAGGAAGATCGGTGTTATTTTAAGCAAGGACTCATAATTTTCACACTTCGCACCGTTCCAGTACTATTCCCTATACTTATAGGGGTTGTTATATTTAGTCACTACCCAGCAACACTCACCCGGTTCTACAGCATTCTGGGAGCTGTAGTTGTGGCACAACTGCAGTGGAGTTGCCAACATGTGACCTTGTTTCAGCGGACATCCGCCAATGGTAGTGCTTCTGGACATTCAAAGGTGGGGGTGGAGTCACCCCTTGCAAACAGCAGCATCTGAAGAAGGCCGAAGGGCTGAAATGCATTATGCACTCGCTGTTATCAATTAAAGATCTTCTAACGTTCTCCCCCGAGTGGCCTCTACCTGTTCTTCACGAGTGGGCGTTCTTTGGATTTGTTCGCGCCAGCCAGAGGTGCGTGAGGGGCCCCGATCCGAAAAGAGGCCGGAGCTTCACTGGCATCGCTGCGTGCAGCTTCTTTTTGTTTCAAGGGATTGAATAACTCCGGCCCGCCCTTTTGTGCACGCCTGTACCCTGGACCGCTGTGTGACACAGCTTGTCATTGACGAGGAGACAGGTTCACTGCAACTCTGTCTCACGGACCAGCCGGCAAACGCGCAACGAGGCTGGATCGTTGAAGGTGACCGGAGGAAGATCGGTGTTATTTTAAGCAAGGACTCATAATTTTCACACTTCGCACCGTTCCAGTACTATTCCCTATACTTATAGGGGTTGTTATATTTAGTCACTACCCAGCAACACTCACCCGGTTCTACAGCATTCTGGGAGCTGTAGTTGTGGCACAACTGCAGTGGAGTTGCCAACATGTGACCTTGTTTCAGCGGACATCCGCCAATGGTAGTGCTTCTGGACATTCAAAGGTGGGGGTGGAGTCACCCCTTGCAAACAGCAGCATCTGAAGAAGGCCGAAGGGCTGAAATGCATTATGCACTCGCTGTTATCAATTAAAGATCTTCTAACGTTCTCCCCCGAGTGGCCTCTACCTGTTCTTCACGAGTGGGCGTTCTTTGGATTTGTTCGCGCCAGCCAGAGGTGCGTGAGGGGCCCCGATCCGAAAAGAGGCCGGAGCTTCACTGGCATCGCTGCGTGCAGCTTCTTTTTGTTTCAAGGGATTGAATAACTCCGGCCCGCCCTGTTGTGCACGCCTGTACCCTGGACCGCTGTGTGACACAGCTTGTCATTGACGAGGAGACAGGTTCACTGCAACTCTGTCTCACGGACCAGCCGGCAAACGCGCAACGAGGCTGGATCGTTGAAGGGGACCGGAGGAAGATCGGTGTTATTTTAAGCAAGGACTCATAATTTTCACACTTCGCACCGTTCCAGTACTATTCCCTATACTTATAGGGGTTGTTATATTTAGTCACTACCCAGCAACACTCACCCGGTTCTACAGCATTCTGGGAGCTGTAGTTGTGGCACAACTGCAGTGGAGTTGCCAACATGTGACCTTGTTTCAGCGGACATCCGCCAATGGTAGTGCTTCTGGACATTCAAAGGTGGGGGTGGAGTCACCCCTTGCAAACAGCAGCATCTGAAGAAGGCCGAAGGGCTGAAATGCATTATGCACTCGCTGTTATCAATTAAAGATCTTCTAACGTTCTCCCCCGAGTGGCCTCTACCTGTTCTTCACGAGTGGGCGTTCTTTGGATTTGTTCGCGCCAGCCAGAGGTGCGTGAGGGGCCCCGATCCGAAAAGAGGCCGGAGCTTCACTGGCATCGCTGCGTGCAGCTTCTTTTTGTTTCAAGGGATTGAATAACTCCGGCCCGCCCTGTTGTGCACGCCTGTACCCTGGACCGCTGTGTGACACAGCTTGTCATTGACGAGGAGACAGGTTCACTGCAACTCTGTCTCACGGACCAGCCGGCAAACGCGCAACGAGGCTGGATCGTTGAAGGGGACCGGAGGAAGATCGGTGTTATTTTAAGCAAGGACTCATAATTTTCACACTTCGCACCGTTCCAGTACTATTCCCTATACTTATAGGGGTTGTTATATTTAGTCACTACCCAGCAACACTCACCCGGTTCTACAGCATTCTGGGAGCTGTAGTTGTGGCACAACTGCAGTGGAGTTGCCAACATGTGACCTTGTTTCAGCGGACATCCGCCAATGGTAGTGCTTCTGGACATTCAAAGGTGGGGGTGGAGTCACCCCTTGCAAACAGCAGCATCTGAAGAAGGCCGAAGGGCTGAAATGCATTATGCACTCGCTGTTATCAATTAAAGATCTTCTAACGTTCTCCCCCAAGTGGCCTCTACCTGTTCTTCACGAGTGGGCGTTCTTTGGATTTGTTCGCGCCAGCCAGAGGTGCGTGAGGGGCCCCGATCCGAAAAGAGGCCGGAGCTTCACTGGCATCGCTGCGTGCAGCTTCTTTTTGTTTCAAGGGATTGAATAACTCCGGCCCGCCCTTTTGTGCACGCCTGTACCCTGGACCGCTGTGTGACACAGCTTGTCATTGACGAGGAGACAGGTTCACTGCAACTCTGTCTCACGGACCAGCCGGCAAACGCGCAACGAGGCTGGATCGTTGAAGGTGACCGGAGGAAGATCGGTGTTATTTTAAGCAAGGACTCATAATTTTCACACTTCGCACCGTTCCAGTACTATTCCCTATACTTATAGGGGTTGTTATATTTAGTCACTACCCAGCAACACTCACCCGGTTCTACAGCATTCTGGGAGCTGTAGTTGTGGCACAACTGCAGTGGAGTTGCCAACATGTGACCTTGTTTCAGCGGACATCCGCCAATGGTAGTGCTTCTGGACATTCAAAGGTGGGGGTGGAGTCACCCCTTGCAAACAGCAGCATCTGAAGAAGGCCGAAGGGCTGAAATGCATTATGCACTCGCTGTTATCAATTAAAGATCTTCTAACGTTCTCCCCCGAGTGGCCTCTACCTGTTCTTCACGAGTGGGCGTTCTTTGGATTTGTTCGCGCCAGCCAGAGGTGCGTGAGGGGCCCCGATCCGAAAAGAGGCCGGAGCTTCACTGGCATCGCTGCGTGCAGCTTCTTTTTGTTTCAAGGGATTGAATAACTCCGGCCCGCCCTGTTGTGCACGCCTGTACCCTGGACCGCTGTGTGACACAGCTTGTCATTGACGAGGAGACAGGTTCACTGCAACTCTGTCTCACGGACCAGCCGGCAAACGCGCAACGAGGCTGGATCGTTGAAGGGGACCGGAGGAAGATCGGTGTTATTTTAAGCAAGGACTCATAATTTTCACACTTCGCACCGTTCCAGTACTATTCCCTATACTTATAGGGGTTGTTATATTTAGTCACTACCCAGCAACACTCACCCGGTTCTACAGCATTCTGGGAGCTGTAGTTGTGGCACAACTGCAGTGGAGTTGCCAACATGTGACCTTGTTTCAGCGGACATCCGCCAATGGTAGTGCTTCTGGACATTCAAAGGTGGGGGTGGAGTCACCCCTTGCAAACAGCAGCATCTGAAGAAGGCCGAAAGGCTGAAATGCATTATGCACTCGCTGTTATCAATTAAAGATCTTCTAACGTTCTCCCCCGAGTGGCCTCTACCTGTTCTTCACGAGTGGGCGTTCTTTGGATTTGTTCGCGCCAGCCAGAGGTGCGTGAGGGGCCCCGATCCGAAAAGAGGCCGGAGCTTCACTGGCATCGCTGCGTGCAGCTTCTTTTTGTTTCAAGGGATTGAATAACTCCGGCCCGCCCTGTTGTGCACGCCTGTACCCTGGACCGCTGTGTGACACAGCTTGTCATTGACGAGGAGACAGGTTCACTGCAACTCTGTCTCACGGACCAGCCGGCAAACGCGCAACGAGGCTGGATCGTTGAAGGGGACCGGAGGAAGATCGGTGTTATTTTAAGCAAGGACTCATAATTTTCACACTTCGCACCGTTCCAGTACTATTCCCTATACTTATAGGGGTTGTTATATTTAGTCACTACCCAGCAACACTCACCCGGTTCTACAGCATTCTGGGAGCTGTAGTTGTGGCACAACTGCAGTGGAGTTGCCAACATGTGACCTTGTTTCAGCGGACATCCGCCAATGGTAGTGCTTCTGGACATTCAAAGGTGGGGGTGGAGTCACCCCTTGCAAACAGCAGCATCTGAAGAAGGCCGAAGGGCTGAAATGCATTATGCACTCGCTGTTATCAATTAAAGATCTTCTAACGTTCTCCCCCGAGTGGCCTCTACCTGTTCTTCACGAGTGGGCGTTCTTTGGATTTGTTCGCGCCAGCCAGAGGTGCGTGAGGGGCCCCGATCCGAAAAGAGGCCGGAGCTTCACTGGCATCGCTGCGTGCAGCTTCTTTTTGTTTCAAGGGATTGAATAACTCCGGCCCGCCCTGTTGTGCACGCCTGTACCCTGGACCGCTGTGTGACACAGCTTGTCATTGACGAGGAGACAGGTTCACTGCAACTCTGTCTCACGGACCAGCCGGCAAACGCGCAACGAGGCTGGATCGTTGAAGGGGACCGGAGGAAGATCGGTGTTATTTTAAGCAAGGACTCATAATTTTCACACTTCGCACCGTTCCAGTACTATTCCCTATACTTATAGGGGTTGTTATATTTAGTCACTACCCAGCAACACTCACCCGGTTCTACAGCATTCTGGGAGCTGTAGTTGTGGCACAACTGCAGTGGAGTTGCCAACATGTGACCTTGTTTCAGCGGACATCCGCCAATGGTAGTGCTTCTGGACATTCAAAGGTGGGGGTGGAGTCACCCCTTGCAAACAGCAGCATCTGAAGAAGGCCGAAGGGCTGAAATGCATTATGCACTCGCTGTTATCAATTAAAGATCTTCTAACGTTCTCCCCCAAGTGGCCTCTACCTGTTCTTCACGAGTGGGCGTTCTTTGGATTTGTTCGCGCCAGCCAGAGGTGCGTGAGGGGCCCCGATCCGAAAAGAGGCCGGAGCTTCACTGGCATCGCTGCGTGCAGCTTCTTTTTGTTTCAAGGGATTGAATAACTCCGGCCCGCCCTTTTGTGCACGCCTGTACCCTGGACCGCTGTGTGACACAGCTTGTCATTGACGAGGAGACAGGTTCACTGCAACTCTGTCTCACGGACCAGCCGGCAAACGCGCAACGAGGCTGGATCGTTGAAGGTGACCGGAGGAAGATCGGTGTTATTTTAAGCAAGGACTCATAATTTTCACACTTCGCACCGTTCCAGTACTATTCCCTATACTTATAGGGGTTGTTATATTTAGTCACTACCCAGCAACACTCACCCGGTTCTACAGCATTCTGGGAGCTGTAGTTGTGGCACAACTGCAGTGGAGTTGCCAACATGTGACCTTGTTTCAGCGGACATCCGCCAATGGTAGTGCTTCTGGACATTCAAAGGTGGGGGTGGAGTCACCCCTTGCAAACAGCAGCATCTGAAGAAGGCCGAAGGGCTGAAATGCATTATGCACTCGCTGTTATCAATTAAAGATCTTCTAACGTTCTCCCCCGAGTGGCCTCTACCTGTTCTTCACGAGTGGGCGTTCTTTGGATTTGTTCGCGCCAGCCAGAGGTGCGTGAGGGGCCCCGATCCGAAAAGAGGCCGGAGCTTCACTGGCATCGCTGCGTGCAGCTTCTTTTTGTTTCAAGGGATTGAATAACTCCGGCCCGCCCTGTTGTGCACGCCTGTACCCTGGACCGCTGTGTGACACAGCTTGTCATTGACGAGGAGACAGGTTCACTGCAACTCTGTCTCACGGACCAGCCGGCAAACGCGCAACGAGGCTGGATCGTTGAAGGGGACCGGAGGAAGATCGGTGTTATTTTAAGCAAGGACTCATAATTTTCACACTTCGCACCGTTCCAGTACTATTCCCTATACTTATAGGGGTTGTTATATTTAGTCACTACCCAGCAACACTCACCCGGTTCTACAGCATTCTGGGAGCTGTAGTTGTGGCACAACTGCAGTGGAGTTGCCAACATGTGACCTTGTTTCAGCGGACATCCGCCAATGGTAGTGCTTCTGGACATTCAAAGGTGGGGGTGGAGTCACCCCTTGCAAACAGCAGCATCTGAAGAAGGCCGAAAGGCTGAAATGCATTATGCACTCGCTGTTATCAATTAAAGATCTTCTAACGTTCTCCCCCGAGTGGCCTCTACCTGTTCTTCACGAGTGGGCGTTCTTTGGATTTGTTCGCGCCAGCCAGAGGTGCGTGAGGGGCCCCGATCCGAAAAGAGGCCGGAGCTTCACTGGCATCGCTGCGTGCAGCTTCTTTTTGTTTCAAGGGATTGAATAACTCCGGCCCGCCCTGTTGTGCACGCCTGTACCCTGGACCGCTGTGTGACACAGCTTGTCATTGACGAGGAGACAGGTTCACTGCAACTCTGTCTCACGGACCAGCCGGCAAACGCGCAACGAGGCTGGATCGTTGAAGGGGACCGGAGGAAGATCGGTGTTATTTTAAGCAAGGACTCATAATTTTCACACTTCGCACCGTTCCAGTACTATTCCCTATACTTATAGGGGTTGTTATATTTAGTCACTACCCAGCAACACTCACCCGGTTCTACAGCATTCTGGGAGCTGTAGTTGTGGCACAACTGCAGTGGAGTTGCCAACATGTGACCTTGTTTCAGCGGACATCCGCCAATGGTAGTGCTTCTGGACATTCAAAGGTGGGGGTGGAGTCACCCCTTGCAAACAGCAGCATCTGAAGAAGGCCGAAGGGCTGAAATGCATTATGCACTCGCTGTTATCAATTAAAGATCTTCTAACGTTCTCCCCCGAGTGGCCTCTACCTGTTCTTCACGAGTGGGCGTTCTTTGGATTTGTTCGCGCCAGCCAGAGGTGCGTGAGGGGCCCCGATCCGAAAAGAGGCCGGAGCTTTACTGGCATCGCTGCGTGCAGCTTCTTTTTGTTTCAAGGGATTGAATAACTCCGGCCCGCCCTGTTGTGCACGCCTGTACCCTGGACCGCTGTGTGACACAGCTTGTCATTGACGAGGAGACAGGTTCACTGCAACTCTGTCTCACGGACCAGCCGGCAAACGCGCAACGAGGCTGGATCGTTGAAGGGGACCGGAGGAAGATCGGTGTTATTTTAAGCAAGGACTCATAATTTTCACACTTCGCACCGTTCCAGTACTATTCCCTATACTTATAGGGGTTGTTATATTTAGTCACTACCCAGCAACACTCACCCGGTTCTACAGCATTCTGGGAGCTGTAGTTGTGGCACAACTGCAGTGGAGTTGCCAACATGTGACCTTGTTTCAGCGGACATCCGCCAATGGTAGTGCTTCTGGACATTCAAAGGTGGGGGTGAAGTCACCCCTTGCAAACAGCAGCATCTGAAGAAGGCCGAAGGGCTGAAATGCATTATGCACTCGCTGTTATCAATTAAAGATCTTCTAACGTTCTCCCCCGAGTGGCCTCTACCTGTTCTTCACGAGTGGGCGTTCTTTGGATTTGTTCGCGCCAGCCAGAGGTGCGTGAGGGGCCCCGATCCGAAAAGAGGCCGGAGCTTCACTGGCATCGCTGCGTGCAGCTTCTTTTTGTTTCAAGGGATTGAATAACTCCGGCCCGCCCTGTTGTGCACGCCTGTACCCTGGACCGCTGTGTGACACAGCTTGTCATTGACGAGGAGACAGGTTCACTGCAACTCTGTCTCACGGACCAGCCGGCAAACGCGCAACGAGGCTGGATCGTTGAAGGGGACCGGAGGAAGATCGGTGTTATTTTAAGCAAGGACTCATAATTTTCACACTTCGCACCGTTCCAGTACTATTCCCTATACTTATAGGGGTTGTTATATTTAGTCACTACCCAGCAACACTCACCCGGTTCTACAGCATTCTGGGAGCTGTAGTTGTGGCACAACTGCAGTGGAGTTGCCAACATGTGACCTTGTTTCAGCGGACATCCGCCAATGGTAGTGCTTCTGGACATTCAAAGGTGGGGGTGAAGTCACCCCTTGCAAACAGCAGCATCTGAAGAAGGCCGAAGGGCTGAAATGCATTATGCACTCGCTGTTATCAATTAAAGATCTTCTAACGTTCTCCCCCGAGTGGCCTCTACCTGTTCTTCACGAGTGGGCGTTCTTTGGATATATATATATATATATATATATATATATATATATATATATATATATATATATATATATATATATATATATATATATATATATATATCCACAAGCAGCCTCCGAGCAGAGGGGCCCCCGACCCTACAGGGCGGCCTCAGAACAATGGGCAAGGAGAAGCCCATCAATAAACTCTCCATTCACAAACACGATGAAGCCCAATACCGGAGTCACAGCATTTTAATTGCAGACACAGCAGCGCAGTAAGTTTCTCTTTCTCCTTACGCGTTTCGACAACAATATGTCTTGATCACAGGTAGAGACCTTAAAGTGCAAAGTGCATTTCTGCGCGCCTTTTATTTTAAAAGTCACATGACAGTCTCTTAGAAAATACAGTCCCCATGATGCATTTTGCTTGGCAGTTGTAATGTGATGCATGGAGTCTTGTTATCTCCATATGCCATTTCAGTAAAAAGTTCAATTCTTTCGTGCATGCATCAAATCTCATAGTGGGTTTATTTACTCACGATGTCTTGTGCTTGATTAATATGGCAAGTGCTCACTTTTCATTAGGCCTTACAACAATGCCAGTCTTCCGGCACGATCAGAACAGGGAATCATCTCTGCCTGAATCCTTTCCTGCGCCGTCACATCTTAGCTAATTAGCATTTCCTCTCGTAGGCTTGTGACGGTGAGTGGGTCATGCCCTAGATTTGAATCCACAAGCAGCCTCCGAGCAGAGGGGCCCCCGACCCTACAGGGCGGCCTCAGAACAATATATATAAATATCTATCTATCTATCTATCTATCTATCTATCTATCTATCTATCTATCTATCTATCTATCTATCTATCTATCTATCTATCTATCTATCTATCTATCTATCTATCTATCTATCTATCTATCTATCTATCTATCTATCTATCTATCTATCTATCTATCTATCTGTATATATATATATATATATATATATATATATATAATCTATTATATAGATATAGATTATATAATAGATAAGATTATCTATTATATATATTATCTACTGGCGGTCACCAGTAGATAGTTATAGTTAGGACCGTGTTTCCATAGGAAATCTGAAAATTCTATTTTGAATAACTTTGGCGCCGGTTGACGAATCCTCGCGAAAGTTTCAAAACTAATGGGGCGCTCCGCTCAGCTCCTACCCTGAAAGGTTCGGGGTGATTCGTCAAGCGGGGGCCGAGAAAAAAGGGGGTTCCCAAAACGCAATTTCCCCATGCATTTTCCCATAGGACCTTTAGTCGAAGGTACAGCCCGAACGGCTGAACAGAATTACTTGAAATTTGACAGAGAGGTATTCCTCAGGTCAGGCATGTGCCTTTTGCATATATGGTGTCAATCTGTTCAGTAGTTCCTGAGAAAATTGCAGTTAAAAGCACCCTTAGGATTCAAGGGGACTTAATCTCTCAACTTAGAACGGCCACAGGGCGCATTTACACAGTGGTGAAGGGAGGGGACGGGGCCTGAGGTGACGTGTGCAAACACGCCCTGTGGCGCGTTTTAAGTTGGGGAAATAATTCCCTTTCAATCCTGAGGGACCCTGGGGGCCAACTAACCCACCAGGTGATTCCAGTAAGCGCCACTGCGCTGCATTGCAGAGAGGTGGTCCAGGCCGTGCCCCTTTTTACATCTCTCTGCAATGCAGCTCTGTGGCGCTTACTGGAGGTACCTAGTGGTCTAGTTGGACCCTAGGGACCCTCAGGATTCAAGGGGACTTAATCTCCCACCTTAAAACAGCCACAGGGCATGTTTACACAGTGGGGAAGTGAGGGGACGGGCCTGAGGTGACGTGTGCAAACACGCCCTGTGGCACGTTTTAAGAGGTAGTTTTAAATCCCTGCCCTATTATATACTAGGGGCTTACAGAAGAGGTCATGCTGATCACTCGGTGATCCCAACGCATAGTGTTCCCTAGTGTATGTAGGTGGTTTCACTGTATTCTGAGTGTCTTCTAACATAGCACTGGCTCTAGGACTGGTTAGTCAGACTCAGTTACCACCAGTATCCGTCTGAAAAAGTTGAGGGTACAGGATGATTTTGCAACAAGGCTTCTTTCTGCTCTTCTGTTTGTTCTTTCTGCACGTTATCCTTCTTCCTGCACTTTTCTTCGTCTGTGAGGACTTCTGTTGCTTCTTTCTGTATTTCTTTTTTTTCTTTCTGTGCGTTTTTTCTTCTTTCTTCACATGTCCTATCTCTGTAGGCATAGTTAGAAATTAGCATTTAAAAAACCTTTGAAATTCACTGAAAAAACCATAGGTTTAAGGCACGTTACAGTTAGGAATTAGCATTTAAAAAACCTTCGAAATTCACTGAAAAAACCATAGGTTTCAGGGGCGTTATAGTTAGCTGGACTTTTCACTCGTACAAAACCATTGAAATTCCCCCGTTATAGTTAGTTCAGCTAACTATAACTCGCGCGCCCGCAATGACTGTTGGTGAATGAGTGGATGTGTATGTGGTTCTTAGAATTACTGAATAGGTTGATGTAACTGATATTGGTATGTCAATTGTTTTGAACATTTTAGTTTCTATTCTTGAATGTGTGTATCAAAGGTTATATTAGGGGGAGAGGAAGTCTGCCATACTATCACAAGGATGATGTCATCAGTGATGTCATTTGAGATGTCATCAGTGATGTCATGAGTGATGTCACTGACCATGTCATGAGTGATGTAATATGTGACGTCATCAGCAGTGCATTGGGGCGTGCGAGTTATAGTTAGCTGAACTAACTATAACGGGGGAATTTCAATGGTTTTGTACGAGTGAAAAGTCCAGCTAACTATAACGCCCCTGAAACCTATGGGTTTTTCAGTGAATATATATATATTCACTGAAAAAACCATAGGTTTCACACACGTTATAGTTAGGAATTAGCATTTAAAAAACCTTGCAAATTCACTTAAAAAACCATTGGTTTCACACATGTTATAGTTAGCTGGACATTTCACTCGTAAAAAAACAATGAAATTCCCCCGTTATAGTTAGTTCAGATAACTATAACTGGCGCGCCCGCAATCCACTGCTGATGACGCCACATATTACATCACTCATGACATGATCAGTGGCATCACTCATGACATCATCCTTGTGATAGAGTGGCGGTCGCGCGAGTTATAGTTATCTGAACTAACTATAACGGGGGAACTTCATTGGTTTTTTTACGAGTGAAATGTCCACCTAACTATAACATGTGTGAAACCTATGGTTTTTTAAGTGAATTTGCAAGGTTTTTTAAATGCTAATTCCTAACTATAACGTGTGTGAAACCTATGGTTTTTTAAGTGAATTTGTACGGTTTTTTAAATGCTAAGTTATGTATGTATTATTATATTTTTTATATATTTATTTTACAATAAACTACCTCTGTATCTAGTTATAGATTGACTGTATCCTGTAATATGGAATGGCTCGTTTAAAATATATATATATATTTTTTAAATGTTTTCCACCGTGCGCCCACCCCACGATGTTTTTAAAAAAAAGTAATTTTTTTTTTCAGCCTTCGGGGTCCTTCAGGGACCCTCTGACAAAGGCTAGGGGGTCAGAAACTCTTTACCCTGCCCCCTTTTCACGTTCGCCACCTTCCTTTTTCCCTGTCGCACACAAAACAAACAAAATGGCGGCCGACACTTCCTGATTTCGACCGATTCGAACGTTGACTGACATGTAACCACCAATCAGAATTACACTCGCGCACGTTAGGGTGCGCGCCTATAGATATTTATGTGCTTTTAACTGCAATTTTCTCAGGAACTACTGAACAGATTGACACCATATATGCAAAAGGCAAATGCCTGACCTGAGGACTACCTCTCTGCCAAATTTCAAGTAATTCTGTTCAGCCGTTCGGGCTGTACCTTCGACTAAAGGTCCTATGGGAAAATGCATGGGGAAAATGCGTTTTGGGAACCCCCTTTTTTCTCGGCCCTCGCTTGACGAATCACCCCGAGACTTTCAGGGTAGGAGCTGAGCGGAGCACCCCATTAGTTTGGAAAATTTCGCGAGGATTCGTCAACCGGCGCCAAAGTTATTCAAAATAGAATTTTCAGATTTCCTATGGAAACACGGTCCTAACTATAACTATCTACTGGCGACCGCCAGTAGATAATATATATTATCTATAGCAAATGTGTGACACATCTGAATGCCTTCTTGATGGAACCAAAGTAAAAAACTGAAAGTTTTTCCTACTGAGGAGACTGTAGTAATTGAGGAAATTAGGAAACATCATAACAAATAAGTCTCCCAAAATGGCCACCAGAGACAAAAGAGCCCAAATGTAGCCCAAATATCACCAAGATGTAGCCCAAGTATAGCCCAATGACAGAATATCCCAGAGTGTTCTAACGAACAACTAGAGCGCTAACAGTCTTACTTATGACAAAAGTATGGCACACCTGAAGCCATCTTGATTGGAATAAAGTTTTAACACTTAAAACATTTAATTAACAAAGGAACAAAATGAGGGGGTTCATTTTGCCATAGAAATTATGATTAGTGCTGCAGAAAGAAAAATTAGGGCACATTTTGACTTCTCAAATCCTCTTCTATTTTATAAAACAATTCTGACATGCAGACTGAAACATGCACTTTGAATACCAGCAGCAGACTTCCCTGGTGAGCAGTAGCTTTACTACAGTGATCTAATGAGCAACTAGAGTGCTAACATTCAGAATTTATGGCAAATGTGTGACACATCTGAATGCCTTCTTGATGGAACCAAAGTAAAAAACTGAAAGTATTTCCTACTGAGGAGACGGCAGTAAGTGGGGAAATTAGGAAACTTCATAACAAATAAATCTCCCAAGATGGCCACCAGAGACAATAGAGCTCAAATGTAGCCCAAATATCACCCAGATGTAGCCCAAGTATAGCCCAATGACAGAATGTCCCAGAGTGTTCTAACGAACAACTAGAGCGCTAACAGTCTTACTTATGACAAAAGTATGGCGCACCTGAAGCCATCTTGATTGTAATAAAGTGATAACACTTAAAACATTTAATTTACAAAGGAACAAAATGAGGGGGTTCATTTTGCCATAGAAATGATGATTAGTTCTGCAGAAAAAAAAATATGGCACTTTTTGACTTCTTAAATCCTCTTCTATTTCATAAACAAATTCTGACATGCAGACTGACACATGCAGTTTGAATACCAGCAGCAGACTTCCCTGGTGAGCAGTAGTTTTACTACAGTGATCTAATGAGCAACTAGAGTGCTAACATTCAGAATTTATGGCAAATGTGTGACACATCTGAATGCCTTCTTGATGGAACCAAAATAAAAAACTGAAAGTATTCCCACTGAGGAGACTGCAGTAAATGAGGAAATTAGGAAACTTCATAGCAAATAAATCTCCCAAGATGGCCACCAGAGACAAAAGAGCCCAAATGTAGCCCAAATATCACCCAGATGTAGCCCAAGTATAGCCCGATGAAAGAATGTCCCAGAGTGTTCTTAAGAACAACTAGAGCGCTTACTGTCTTACTTATGACAAAAGTATGGCGCACCTGAAGCCATCTTAATTGGAATAAACTGGTAACACTTAAAATTACATAACAAATAAATCTCCCAAGATGGCCACCAGAGACAAAAGAGCCCAAATGCAGCACAAATATCGCCCAGATGTAGCCCACATGTAGCCCAATGACAGAAGTGTACAAAACACTTATTTGTTGTGTATATGCAGTTTTATATAGTGCAGACTTGTCAGGTATTGGAGTGCTTTACATGAGCATTGGTTACATCACACAAGATCAAATTCATTTTGGTTGTAGACATGGGGAGATCAAGTGATTTGACCAGAATCACAGAATGTTGAGCTGAAGCAGAAACTCCAACCTGGTTCCCCAGTTGCAAAGTCTGCAGCTCTGGAAGTAACACCACATCCTCTCCCCTAGGTGCAACATTTAATCAAGTGGTCAACTGGATAAAAAAAGATAAAGATTACAAATAATTTAAAAGTTCTTTGTCGCTATTTGAAAACTCAGAAAATATGTCCTCATTTTAGTTTTTTAGAGCACTAACCATAATTCTGATGCAAATAAAACCCTCTCATATACGTAATTTCTAAAGGAAATACTCTAGGTATTACAGTTTTGATTACATCAAGATGACGTCAAGCGTTCCACACTTTTGTAATAAATATAGAATGTTAGCAATCTAGTTGTTCATTGGGATACTGTTGAGAGGCAGAGGCCAGGGGCACGGACTCTGAAAATTGAAGGCAGGTAGGAGAGTGCAGAGGCAACAATTTTACCACACTGGGCAGGCAGGAAGGGCAGTGGCAGCACAACAGACTATGGAGGGCAGTGGAAAGGGGGGCAGGGGCAACAAACCAACAATACAGGACTGGCAAGAGAGGCTGTGGCAATATAATAGACATGCCAACAGACCCGTTTCAGCCAGGAAACGTCCAATGTTTTTAAGCTCAAATGGGCTTTATTTGATCTGTCTCCTGTCTACAATCTCCTCTTTTTTAATGTAACTCAAAGGGGAAAATCAATACCCCAGGTTTTTTCAAAATCTCCCTCTTACCAAGTTCAAAATGTTCGCAAGTATGGTACATTGGATCATGGTAGGCAGGAGGAGTTGGGGTAGGGACATAGACTCGGATACAGAGGACAGGAGGGACATGGAGAGGTGCACCAAACTGACCCTACAGGGCAGGCATCAGGGTTTGCAGCAGCACAATACACCCCACAGCGCATGAGGACGGGAGTGCAGCACAACAATCCATAGAACGCAATAGGGAGGGGACAGGACCATGCACATGGACAACAGAGAACAGAGGGGAAAGAGGCAATGGTAGCTAGCGGATCATAATGGACAGACAGGAGAGAAAGCTGCAGCATATCAGACCATAAATGGCGGAGGGACGGATGAGGGGCATTACAATGGAACAGACAAGCCAGGAGGGAGGGAATAGGGGTCTGCACATGGAAACAGAGGGCTGGGGGCAAGGGGGCAGGGCAGGAGCAGCAAGATGACCATGGAGGTCAGGCAGGATGGGCACTAGAAACAAGACACACCATGGAGAGCAACAATGAGACTATGATGGCATACACACAGACCATGGAGGGAAGGTGGGAGTGGGTCAGGGGCAGCTAGCTGTCCACACAGGGAAGGTGGGAGGGGCCATGGCAGCACAGAAGTCCATGCATGGGAAGCGGGAGGGTTAGTGGCAGCACAATGGCTATGATGGGCAGGAAGGAGGGTGCAGGGGCATGCACAAAGGACCATGGAGGATAGAAGGGAGGGTCAGGACCTGGCACAGACAAGAGAGTTCAGGGGAAGGGGCTTCTCAACAGACCGCGCGGGGCAGGCAGGAAGAGCAGTTGCAGCACAACAAACCAGGGAGGGCAGAAGGGTGTGGCAGTAAAATAGACCTTGGAGGACAGGAGGAAGGGGATAGGGGCATGGCATGTGGACAGGCAGGGTGGAGGTGGCAGGGACAAGTTACAGTCATCTGACAATGCTAGGCAGGTGGGAGGTGAGTGGCAGCTCAACAGAACACTCAGAGTAGATAGGAGTGGCAGGTCCATGGTACATGGTGGGCAAAAAGGATGGAGCAGGGGCATGCACAAAGACATCGGAGGGCAGGGGGAAGGAGAATAGGGGCGGCAAGCTAAGCACAGAGGCTAAGCAGGAGGTCAATGATGGGCCATAGAATTGGGCAATGGAGGGCAGGTGGAGTGGACTGGTACATCATGCTAAATGGAGGGCAGTGGCAGCACAGCAGACCATGCATGGCAGGAGGGAGAAGGCTAATCCATGGATTCAGACAACAGAGGATAGGGAGGAGGTGGATGGGGCAGCAAGCTAACTGTTCAGAGAAGGTGGGTATTAGGAACTGTATTGTTTTTAAAATGTGTGTCTGTGCGAACTACTTAAAATATGAACAAGTATGCAGCATAATCTCACTTTTATTCAGGAAGAAGAGGACGTTTGTGACTGTGACTCCCGGCTCACTTGGCAGAAACACCCCCTGACCCTCCACCCCCCATCGCAAAATGTAATGCCCGTGAAAAGGGTAGGTGGACGCAGTGTTATATAGAACATAGTCCTGGGAGCATGATTGAAAATGAAAACTAGATATAGTATATGTTATAAACTATGCACCAAAAAGTGTGATATAAGATGAACCGGGGCTTGAAATATAATGTGCAATACATTGTGCGCAATGACAGATTCATTGGAGAGCGCGAGATAGCACAGGCACTAGCGTGTGCTATGCAATATGCGCCTTGGAGTGTAATATGCACAGGGCAGTGTTGTGTAACCTAACTAGTCTCTAAAGTTGTAATATAGAATATGTGCTGGGGAGTGTAACGTTGCATATGCACTGTGACAAAGATATGGATCCCAGATTGTAATATGTATGGCATAGCGGTGTGCGTTATAACATAGGAATCGGGGAAGGCACGTTAGATGGGGCAATATAACCCGTGCGAAGGCAAGTGTGGCATGACATATTCACGGGGTGGTGTTACAGTGCACATGGGCTAGAGAGTATCATAGCATACGCACTAGCTGGTGGAATACAACTCAGAGGTGTGAGGCACTTGACGGGCACTGGTGGGTGTAACACAGCATTGGGCTCAGCCCGGAGCACGCCGTGACTCTCAAGTGAGATTCATCTCCTTTCCAGAGAGTAAAATAAAAAGTATTACACATCCGGTGGTGGATGTGTATTTTATTAACCGTGAGGGGGGTTTCTTGCATAGTTTGGTCGAATTTTTGTCGAATCCCCTTTGAATGGCTTGGTGTGCGTGTATATTAAATGTGCCCGTCAATAGCTATCCATGTTTGTATATATAAACGACAAGGGTGTCTACTTGCAGAGTACCCACTGGCGGGGACGCCGGGATTAGGCACGGTGGGTCGTCAGACACGTCAGAGCTTCACTAGCGGTGTAAATACATTCCACGTGGATTCATTCCATGCATAGTCGCCTTTTAATGAATATCACGCAAATCGTCATGGTGATAGGTACATACAGTTTGTCCAGCATGTCCTAGGTGTTTCTATAAATTTATATATTTTTTAAAATATTAAAAAACAAAGGCCGGCCCCGGGGGATGGGGTCCCCGGGGTCATAAGAGGCCTGAGGAGGGAGGCCACGCAGCCCCCTCCTAAAGAATTTTTTTTTAAAAGGCCATGACCCAGGGGTTGGGGTCCCCGGGGCCAATTAAGACCTTGAGAGGGCCAAATACATTTTTTTAACAAAAAAACTTAGGGTGCAGACCCTGGGGGATGGGGTCCTCAGGGCCAGTAAATTAGAAAAAGAAGGGGGGGCCACACAGCCCTCCTTCTTAAAAAGAACGGCATCCCGCAGGAGGCCACACCCCCTCCATGCAGCACTCTGCAAACGCGCCCCCGGCCAGTTGTAAATTGGGGAATTAATTCCCCTTCAATACTGAGGGTCCCTGAGGGCCAACTAGCCCAACAGGTATCTCCAGAATGCGCCAGGGAGCTGCGTTGCAGACAGGTGTTCTGAGGCCACGCCCCCTTTTACACCTCTATGCAACGCAGCTCTGTGGCGCTTACTGGAGGTACCTAGTGGGCTAGTTTGACCCTAGGGACCCTTAGGATTCAAGGGGACTTAATCTCTCAACTTAGAACGGCCACAGGGCGCGTTTACACAGTGGTGAAGGGAGGGGACGGGGCCTGAGGTGACGTGTGCAAACACGTCCTGTGGCGCGTTTTAAGTTGGGGAAATAATTCCCTTTCAATCATGAGGGTCCCTGGGGGCCAACTAGCCCACCAGGTGCTTCCAGTAAGCACCACTGCGCTGCATTGCAGAGAGGTGGTCTAGGCCGTGCCCCTTTTTACATCTCTCTGCAACGCAGCTCTGTGGCGCTTACTGGAGGTACCTAGTGGTCTAGTTGGACTCTAGGGACCCTCAGGATTCAAGGGGACTTAATCTCCCAACTTAAAACAGCCACAGGGCGTGTTTACACAGTGGGAAAGTGAGGGGACGGGCCTGAGGTGACGTGTGCAAACACGCCCTGTGGCGCGTTTTAAGAGGTAGTTTTAATCCCCTGCCCTATTATATACTAGGGGCTTGCAGAGGAGGTCATGCTGATCACACGGTGATCCCTAGTGTATGTAGGTGGTTTCACTGTATTCTGAGTGTCTTTTAACATAGCACTGGCTCTAGGACTGGTTAGTCAGACTCAGTTACCACCAGTATCCGTCTGAAAAAGTTGAGGGTACAGGATGATTTTGCAACAAGGCTTCTTTCTGCTCTTCTGTTTGTTCTTTCTGCACGTTATCCTTCTTCCTGCACTTTTCTTCGTCTTTGAGGACTTCTGTTGCTTCTTTCTGCAATTTCTTTTTTTTCTTTCTGTGCGATTTTTCTTCTTTCTTCACATGTCCTATCTCTGTAGGCATAGTTAGAAATTAGCATTTAAAAAACGTCACATATTACATCACTCATGACATGGTCAGTGACATCACTCATGACATCACTGATGACATCTCAAATGACATCACTGATGACATTATCCTTGTGATAGTGTGGCAGACCTCCTCTCCCCCTAATATAACCTTTGATACACACATTCAAAAATAGAAACTAAAATGTTCAAAACAATTGACATACCAATATCAGTTACAACAACCTATTCAGTAATTCTAAGATCCACATACACATCCACTCATTCACCAACAGTCCTATACAGTCACTCATACATGTACTCACTCATCATATGTACTCATACACCTATACATCCTGTTACACAACGCCACTCATCCATAAAGTTACTCACACACATAGTCACTCATGCTAATAAAGAATCAAACATCCATTTACTTGCATATACAGTTATACACACACCACCACACTTACTTCTACAGAAACTTACACATACTTAGTCTTTTAAACAATCACTTATAGAAACACATACTTATTCATACAGGAACTCTTTCAATCTCTCACTCTCACATGTACTCACTTATATACACCAATAGTCACATATACTAGTTTAAAACATATGTAGTTACTCATAAAGACACTATTGAGACAGTCATTCACTCACTAACACACCCATGCACACACTCATCCACCCATACAGTCCTGCACACATGCTGTCTTCAACACATACAAACTGTGAGTCACTCATTCATACACCTATGCACTACGTAATACCCCCCACCGAACCATACAGACACTCAGACACTCATACTGATACTCAAAAAAACAACTAATAACCTCTATAGACACTCATGTAGCTACTCACCAACCCATGCAGCCACTTATACACAAAGTGAGAGACTGATACAGATATTTACATATTTAAACATTACTCACTAAGCCATGTATTCACTAAGATACACTTAATCAGTCAGTTATACAATCAATTTTTCAAAAACAAATCATCCATTTAGACACTTATATACCCATTTATTCTTCCATCGACCTTGAGATATACATATATTAAACATATGTAATTTTCAGAAAAACACACATTCACTGGATGATGTCATCAGTGATGTCATTTGAGATGTCATCAGTGAAGTCATGAGTAATGTCACTGACCATGTCATGAGTGATGTAATATGTGACGTCATCAGCAGTGCATTGCGGGCACGCGAGTTATAGTTAGCTGAACTAACTATAACGGGGGAATTTCAATGGTTTTGTATGAGTGAAAAGTCCAGCTAACTATAACGCCCCTGAAACCTATGGCTTTTTCAGTGAATTTCTAAGGTTTTTTAAATGCTAATTCCTAACTATAACGTGCCTAAAACCTATGGTTTTTTCAGTGAATATATATATATATATATATATATATATATATATATATATATATATATATATATATCAAAGCTCTTGAGGGTTGCCACACGAGTAGGAATCACTCGAACAACAGGTAAGGTTCACCTCACAACCTTTAATCTTCGGTACAGACGAACTTTGCAGGCGAGCAAACAAACAGTCTCAACGCTTTGCCTGACGCGTTTCGAGTATCATCTCTTCTTCAGAGGCTGGACGTTGAAGTTTGCAGTTACGGACACTCTCCCTCCATGATATCGGCATTATGACACGCCCCTCGATGGGCCGCCCAGATGGGTTCAATGCTTGCTGCTTTATGGGAAAGAGAGTCCACTTATTTTGCCGTGAATCGGTGCTACTTATCTGTTGTTCTTAGAGGCTCTGGATGCGCCCCTCGCTTGCCAGTTCGTCCTTATCCACAGCCTGTTGCCCCACACGAGGACGGGTGAAGCCAGGTCCCCAGCGGCCCCTAATCTTCGTAGGGTGGTGCATTCCCAGCGGCTGGGCTGCCGCTTGTAAATCAAAGCTCTTGAGGTTTGCCACACGAGTAGGAATCACTCGAACAACAGGTAAGGTTCACCTCACAACCTTTAATCTTCGGTACAGACGAACTTTGCAGGCGAGCAAACAAACAGTCTCAACGCTTTGCCTGACGCGTTTCGAGTATCATCTCTTCTTCAGAGGCTGGACGTTGAAGTTTGCAGTTACGGACACTCTCCCTCCATGATATCGGCATTATGACACGCCCCTCGATGGGCCGCCCAGATGGGTTCAATGCTTGCTGCTTTATGGGAAAGAGAGTCCACTTATTTTGCCGTGAATCGGTGCTACTTATCTGTTGTTCTTAGAGGCTCTGGATGCGCCCCTCGCTTGCCAGTTCGTCCTTATCCACAGCCTGTTGCCCCACACGAGGACGGGTGAAGCCAGGTCCCCAGCGGCCCCTAATCTTCGTAGGGTGGTGCATTCCCAGCGGCTGGGCTGCCGCTTGTAAATCAAAGCTCTTGAGGTTTGCCACACGAGTAGGAATCACTCGAACAACAGGTAAGGTTCACATCACAACCTTTAATCTTCGGTACAGACGAACTTTGCAGGCGAGCAAACAAACAGTCTCAACGCTTTGCCTGACGCGTTTCGAGTATCATCTCTTCTTCAGAGGCTGGACGTTGAAGTTTGCAGTTACGGACACTCTCCCTCCATGATATCGGCATTATGACACGCCCCTCGATGGGCCGCCCAGATGGGTTCAATGCTTGCTGCTTTATGGGAAAGAGAGTCCACTTATTTTGCCGTGAATCGGTGCTACTTATCTGTTGTTCTTAGAGGCTCTGGATGCGCCCCTCGCTTGCCAGTTCGTCCTTATCCACAGCCTGTTGCCCCACACGAGGACGGGTGAAGCCAGGTCCCCAGCGGCCCCTAATCTTCGTAGGGTGGTGCATTCCCAGCGGCTGGGCTGCCGCTTGTAAATCAAAGCTCTTGAGGTTTGCCACACGAGTAGGAATCACTCGAACAACAGGTAAGGTTCACCTCACAACCTTTAATCTTCGGTACAGACGAACTTTGCAGGCGAGCAAACAAACAGTCTCAACGCTTTGCCTGACGCGTTTCGAGTATCATCTCTTCTTCAGAGGCTGGACGTTGAAGTTTGCAGTTACGGACACTCTCCCTCCATGATATCGGCATTATGACACGCCCCTCGATGGGCCGCCCAGATGGGTTCAATGCTTGCTGCTTTATGGGAAAGAGAGTCCACTTATTTTGCCATGAATCGGTGCTACTTATCTGTTGTTCTTAGAGGCTCTGGATGCGCCCCTCGCTTGCCAGTTCGTCCTTATCCACAGCCTGTTGCCCCACACGAGGACGGGTGAAGCCAGGTCCCCAGCGGCCCCTAATCTTCGTAGGGTGGTGCATTCCCAGCGGCTGGGCTGCCGCTTGTAAATCAAAGCTCTTGAGGTTTGCCACACGAGTAGGAATCACTCGAACAACAGGTAAGGTTCACCTCACAACCTTTAATCTTCGGTACAGACGAACTTTGCAGGCGAGCAAACAAACAGTCTCAACGCTTTGCCTGACGCGTTTCGAGTATCATCTCTTCTTCAGAGGCTGGACGTTGAAGTTTGCAGTTACAGACACTCTCCCTCCATGATATCGGCATTATGACACGCCCCTCGATGGGCCGCCCAGATGGGTTCAATGCTTGCTGCTTTATGGGAAAGAGAGTCCACTTATTTTGCCGTGAATCGGTGCTACTTATCTGTTGTTCTTAGAGGCTCTGGATGCGCCCCTCGCTTGCCAGTTCGTCCTTATCCACAGCCTGTTGCCCCACACGAGGACGGGTGAAGCCAGGTCCCCAGCGGCCCCTAATCTTCGTAGGGTGGTGCATTCCCAGCGGCTGGGCTGCCGCTTGTAAATCAAAGCTCTTGAGGTTTGCCACACGAGTAGGAATCACTCGAACAACAGGTAAGGTTCACCTCACAACCTTTAATCTTCGGTACAGACGAACTTTGCAGGCGAGCAAACAAACAGTCTCAACGCTTTGCCTGACGCGTTTCGAGTATCATCTCTTCTTCAGAGGCTGGACGTTGAAGTTTGCAGTTACGGACACTCTCCCTCCATGATATCGGCATTATGACACGCCCCTCGATGGGCCGCCCAGATGGGTTCAATGCTTGCTGCTTTATGGGAAAGAGAGTCCACTTATTTTGCCGTGAATCGGTGCTACTTATCTGTTGTTCTTAGAGGCTCTGGATGCGCCCCTCGCTTGCCAGTTCGTCCTTATCCACAGCCTGTTGCCCCACACGAGGACGGGTGAAGCCAGGTCCCCAGCGGCCCCTAATCTTCGTAGGGTGGTGCATTCCCAGCGGCTGGGCTGCCGCTTGTAAATCAAAGCTCTTGAGGTTTGCCACACGAGTAGGAATCACTCGAACAACAGGTAAGGTTCACCTCACAACCTTTAATCTTCGGTACAGACGAACTTTGCAGTCGTGTGGGGCAACAGGCTGTGGATAAGGACGAACTGGCAAGCGAGGGGCGCATCCAGAGCCTCTAAGAACAACAGATAAGTAGCACCGATTCACGGCAAAATAAGTGGACTCTCTTTCCCATAAAGCAGCAAGCATTGAACCCATCT